>NC_046197.1:15372618-15990118 GCF_011004875.1 Balearica regulorum gibbericeps
CTGCACTGAGAGGTCTTGTTCTTCTTGCAGGGTCTTCTACAGAAACATCCCTTGGCTTTTGAAGGCTGCATGATATATAGTAAATGAATTATCTCCATCTCTACTGAACAGGCTGAAGATTTTCGTATATGACAGTTGGGGGTGCTGTAGAGAACTGGGCTCTGTGGCTGTCTTTAATGCAAGTAATGAACAGAGCAAACAGCCTCAGACCAGCCAGGGGAAAGTAATCTGGGGATGTGATGTACCCACAGGACTGGATTTCGCAGCTGCTGTGTCCTGACCATGGAATATGGACGATAACCCACAAAAGGCTTGAGTACCTTGAGCGGCCTAGCCTGTTCAGCCCATTTTTGTAGGGTGAGCTCATGAAGACCTTTCCCACATCCCTGCTGTACAGAGCTGAGGTCAGAAACCTCAAAAAAACAAACAAAAAAATCCACTTGCTTCAGGCCCTGCAGAGGCAGCTCAACACATCTGTGAATGCTCAGCAGCCTCACCATGAACCAGGCATCCAAGTGCAGGAGAAGAGTGTTATGGGGCATCCTTCACCCGGGGACCAGGTAACGGGCTGGCTGGGAAGCTCAAGCATGACCCATCATGGGGAAGGCTGAGAGGACAAAGCTGTTTTGGCCAAGCCCTGTGCTGTGTGTGGAGTATCAGAGGGGTTTCATGAATAGCTCAGAATAAACAGGCAAACAAGCAGCAGCCAGAAATGTTAATATTTGCAGAGATCTCTTGGTTTTGGCGCCTGGGTGTGGGGAGCTGAAGGACGCTGGTGGAATGCAAACGTGGATTCCTGGCTGCCTGGAGGAGCGGTATGGGGAATCTCACAACCCAGCACGTCAGACCACCTGGCAGGCCGGTCCTGATGGTTTACACGAGGAGTCCTGGGGAGGGAGACTGGGCTGAGGAGTTCAACAGCCATATGAATCTGGTCCCTAGGAACTGAGCTATTTGAGCATCCCCAGAAAAAAAAAAAAGCCGTGATTAGTTGGCGTTCATCCTCCTGTGCCTGTTCCAGGACCTGTTCCCTACATGCCATCACCCATGGGCTGTGGGTTAAACCCTCCCACAGCCACAGTGCCCCCAGAGCCATGCAGCACCCAAGGGCTCAAAAGAGACCCAGTCCCACGGTGCAAACTCCCTCCCTCCATGCCATAGGAGATGGATTTGGGCATGCTGATCCTCAACCCTTCTCCATGAATTCCTCGACGCACGAGGGACAAAATGACACAAACCTTGAGACCACTGGCCTTACTTGACCTGGGTCTTTTCATGGCATGTTTGGGATGGTTTGATCCAGCTCAACACCTCTCACCATCTCCATCGGGCTCTTATCTGGACCATGGTTGCCAGTTCATGGGGGTACTTGGGGCCAGTCGGGTGCCTTCAGAGCACAAGGCTCTGGCCTTAGCAAAACAGCAGTGTCATTTGGGCCTGGGAAGAAAATATTGGCAAATAATGGCCTACCCTTTGGTCACCCTCCTCCTCCAGCTATTTATCCAAAGATATCATATCTCAGAGCATTGCTTCATTTCCTGCTCATTTTTCTAACCAAGGCCTGTAAATCATGTCCCTGCAGCTGAGGTCACAGAGGGATGCATAATACTCATTAACGGTGATGCAGCTGTTACCTTGATTCAACTCATCCCTTCTTCTTTCACTTTTTTCTTTGTTTGTTGCTTTCCCTTTCCATTTCTTCCTCCCTCCTGGTCTCAGAGCAGGAGAGAGCTGGCAGGAGCCCACCGAAGTGGAGCCTTACGGGGACCAGCCTGCTTTTGGGGACGTCAGGAGTCTGGGATTTCTCCTGGATCAGCAGCACCACACTCCCTCCCGGCCAGGGATGCCATGGGCATCGGGAAGGGCTGGCTCCAGGCTGCCCCATCCTCACCCCCCATAGAGTCCTTCCTCTGGGGCTTCTCCCGATCAGCATGTGGAAAAGACCAGATTTAATTCAATTCAGTGTCCGAAATGTGGAAATAAGGACGGCTGAAGGGTCCCAGGCTAAGGACAGAGGATAGGACTAAGTCTTTCAACTGTGTTTAAAACAAACTCCCACATGTGGGCTTTCAAACCCCAGTCGGCAGCCGAGCTGGGAGTTGCCAAGTGCTGCTGCTCATCGTTCCCTTACAGCCGCACAAAACCCACCTTCTCGCCCCGATGTCCGTGGCTGGAGGACCCCCTGCCTCTGGGTTTCCACTCTGCAGGGGACAGGCTGGTGGGTGCAGGGGGGTGCAGACCAGCAAGCACAGGAGTCACCCGCTGAGGGGCTGCCCAGCACCTCCCCGTTGCAGGACTCGAGAGCTCCAGCCCCAATTTACCCCTCTGCCCCCTCCCCTGCCCCGCAGAGCCGTGGGGGAGAGCGGGATCCAGAGGAATCAAAGTCCTCAATGTGTTTGTGTACTTAAACCAAAGTGAAACAGGGAAATCAAAATGCAAACCTTCTCAACCCCTGTTGAGCTTTCCTGCCTGCACTTGGAGAGCTGGCACGAGGGACTGATGCTGCGGATCAGCAGTTTCTTGCCCTTCTACTCGTATCGCTGGGAGCCCAGTGAAGCGCTCCGGCAGTCGAACCCACCACACTTCCCACTTCATCCTCCTCCTTCTGTAAGGCCAAACTGTGCCTCTGACACCCGTCTCCAAGAATACATGTTTACTGCACGGAGCGGAGAACCGTGAAGGGTCTTGGACCCAATCCATGAGCTTTCAGTCAGACCCTTCCCGATCCACGTTATCCTTCATCTCCCCAGTGCATAATCAGGCTCTCCAAACACAGCGTTCTCAGGTCCCAGCTTGGAGCCTCCCAAGAGGAATATGCTAAAAAAAGAAAGAAAAACATTACATTGCCAACTGAAGCGAGTGCTGAAAGGAAGGAGATGCCAGGAGCACTTAAACAAGAATTCGAGACCAGGGGACGCTTGGGTGTGTGTTTTCAATCCACAGACAGGAGACGCGTTCATTGGGAAATGGCTGCCACTCACTGTTAGCTTTAGATCTCATAGCTGATGTCCCAGAAAGTTAAATGGCCATGATGAGGACATCCCTGCCTGTATTAGGACTTTCTTCTGGGATTGATGGATTAGTGCAGTTCATGGTAAAATGGTGCTGCTCCTCCTTTGCTCCGAAATCTGCATTTGCAGCTCAAACCTGCAAAGATGGAGATGAGCAATTTTACATGGGCAATCGGTCCTGTCGGCAGCAAGGGGAGTTATTTGGGAAAATCGAGTCAAGACATCAGGGGATCCAGGACTCCCTGGGGTGCTGTGGGGCATCCTGCAGCACCTGGACCTAGCTGGCAGTGCCATGCCCTAGTGCAGAGCATCGCTCCCATGAGAGCAGCATCCCACAGCCCCATGCCAGCCCTGGAGGCAGGGAATGCACTGGCATGGCCCCAGCCTGGTGCCGCAGCGGGGGGGGATGCTCCTGCTGCTCCCACTGCACAGAGTGCCCAGGACCAGGCTCCAGCTGGTGCTAACAGGGAAGTTGACAGGGGAGCTCAACATCAGCTAGGCTATCCCGAATTCTGCTGTTTAAGGGTGAAGCTTCAGTTATTTGAGTGCAGAGGGACTCACCTTCTCCAAACAGCAGGCCTGGAGCTGCCCCAGGGTGCGTGGAGGTGCAGGCTGAGGGCTGTCACCTCCCTGGGCTCTGTTACCAGCCCCGTGGGGAGGGATGAGCTCTCCAAACATACCACAGACGCTGATTCATGGGGACATCTCCCAGCACTGATGGCTCAGGCTGCCAGGGGAACATAACCTTTGGCAGCACATTCCAGATCTCTGCTGAAAAGCAATTATTGATGCTTTTACCTCTGTGCAGAGCTGTACAAATAATGGATCGTGTCTCTGCAAGCTGCAACAGGTCAGGGAACAGCATCCTGGCTCACCCTGGGCTGCACGTCCTGGACTGGGCGCCTCGTCTGCTGGTTTCTGCATGTGTATATGTGTGTGTCTGTGTATAGTCTGTAATGCTGGAGAAACGATGGCAAAGCCAGAAGATCATCTGATGATCAGCTGATGAAGCCGTTTCCCTCTCAAAAGGATGCACCTAAGCAGATGATTCAGCTCCCATCCAAAATCCACCAGTTCAAAGCCAGCTATTTCTCGGGGATTGCTGGCACGTGGCGGGACGATGACACGTAACTCCAGCCGCTCTCCCACTGCGCAGACGCTACCCACTCGCACAGCGGCTGCAGCACGCTGGGCTGGCAGCAATCTGCTCCCGGCAAGCCCCAGCCCGTTCGCATGGTCCGATTCAGCCTACCAGAAGCAGAAAACTCCATAGATGCGGGGAGTGAGGTTTTGGTGCATTAAGTCACAGCTAAGCGGAGATTGTTCGGTCATCCCTGGATCCCTGTGTCATCCCTGGGTCCCGATGTCACCATCCTAGTGACATTGCCATGAGGACCCCGCTGAGTTGTGCAGTGGAGAGGGGAAAAAGACAGCAACGGGAGCAGGTTCAGCCTATTGGAAACAATTCCTGCCCAGCGAGTGCTTCCTATCCCCCAGCACCTGGCAAACAGCGGGGGCTGAGCATCCCTGTCCCACTGCCACCACTGGGACTGGAGCAGGAGGGTGCAGCCAACCCCTGCCTTGCTTAACCAGCTGGAGCAGCCCCCACAATAACTGCCTTGGGGCTGGCAGCATATTTGGGCATGGCCTGACCTTGTTGGTGTCCATGGATGACACTTCTTTGGCCGCCCAGAGGCCTCAGAGCACTTTCACAGCAGCCCACATCCTCCCCCCTTGTTCACAGCACCTCCTGGAGCTCACTGCTTTCCCCCGGACACCCTCATCCCACCCCGCCACACACACTCCAGCGTTCGTGCTGCCTACGCCAGGGCTCTTGCAGAGCAATGGTGAGCGATAAGGAGCTTCAGCTCATCGCTGCTTTGTACCCAGGTGGTTGCAGGAGGCTGTCCGGGGTGCATCTCACCCGCCCATGGCTAGCGGCCCCCCGGACCGATTGCTCCTCATGCAGCTGGTGATGCTCAAACATCGGCGTGGGGCTGTGGGTGAGCGTATGACCCCGAGGGGCTGGCGGAGACAAGGGAGAGGCTGATGGTCTGCAAACAGGGCTACATGCCAGTGAGCAAGCACGCACAGGGCAAGCGAAAGCCTGGGAAAATCCCTCAGACAAGCAAACGAAGATGAGTGGAAACATTTTCTGAATTGCACTGCTCTAATGGTGAGAAAACGTGGAGCAGCAGGAAGAGGGCGGTAGATGGACACTGCGCAGCACGCCTCTCTTTTGGGGGGAAGCTCTAACAGCAGTTAGGAGAGAGATGGCCTCTGCAACAGCTGCTTGTCCCTGTGTGTTCCCTCCTTTTACTTTTCTATGCTTTTACTTCCAGTATCAACAGCTCTTGTGATTTTTCTCACATGTCCTCCAGCGTTTGCTGCTTCACACAACGTCCCAGGGCCCACCATCGGGTGACCACACCAGGGTGAAAAACCCTTCTTTCTTTTGCTCGCAAGCCCTTGTGATTACTGAGCGAAACCTGAAGCTGTGACCCCAAAGCGTTGGTCAGAGTTGCTCTCTGAAGGTCCCGTGACGTGCAGAACAAGCTTCAGACCCTTGGCGAAGGGAAACCGGGGAAGAGAGGGGAAGGCGGTTCCCCGGGGCTCATTTCCACGCTGTCATTGCTGAATGCAGCAGCGGGGCGGTGCAGGAGCAGCGCAGGACAGGGGCGATACAATGCAATGCAATGCAATGCAAAGCGATGCGTGCCGTGCCGTGCCGTGCCGTGCCGTGCCGTGCCGTGCCGTGCTGCGCAGCACGCGCCCTCCCACGGGCGCCGCGCGAGGCCCCAGCAGCTGTCCCGGCCCCACGCACACGTGACCACGTCACATGCCGGAGCCCCGCCCGACCCCCCGAGTCCGCAGCTTCCATCCAATGAGCAGATGGGCGGGCGGTGCTTCCGCAAGGCGATTGGTCGAGGCGTGCGTCAGTCCGCGGGCGGGGCGGGGTGAAGGCTCCAAGTTCGGAGGGAGCAGGCTGCGCGGTGCGGTGGTGCGGTGCGGTGCATGGCCGGCTGGAGGGGCATGAGGGTGCTGGGGGGGACTGAGGAGTTGCGAGCGCGGTGGGTCCCCCGGGATCGCGGGGTGGCCGGGGCTGTAGCCAGGGGAGCGGGGCGGGGGTTGCACAGCGCAGGCCGGGGTGCGCACCCCAAGGCTCGGGCCCCAGCGGGGTGCAGCGGGCTCTTGCAGCCCGGAGCTGGGCCCTCAAGCAGCTGGGGGGGGCTGCCGGGCTCCCCAAGCTGTAGGAGGGCCGTACCCCTTCCGTGGGGCCCTGTCAGGGACACACGGCCCACCCCTCTTGGGCCCTGGGGGTAGTTTTCCTGGAGGGGTGGCAAACAGAGTTGTTATTTTGCAAAGGGACCGACCCTTTCCTGGGACTTCACTGTAGTTCCCGCTGTTTGGGGCTTTCCAGGGCTGGATACGTCTGTGTGGCACCTGGGCAGGTCCTGTGCCTCCTGGCCGAGGTCTGGCAACCAAACCCTGCCCCGGAGCACCCGGCAGAGCCCAGCCTGAGGAGCGGCGGAAGTCTGCCCTAGCCCCAAGGGAAGGGGATTTTGGGATGGCGGTGGCAGGAAACTCAGGGTGGGATCCGTGTTCCAGCAGGGATGGCCGGCAGGAGCCAGGACCGGAGCCTGCGGGAGGAGCTGACATGTGTCATCTGCTGCGACCTCTTCAGTGAGCCCGTCATGCTGGACTGCATGCACCACTTCTGCAAGGCCTGTATCCAGGGCTACTGGGAGAGCTGTGCCCGCGTCCCCTCCTGCCCCCAGTGCCGCCGTGAGTTCCCCAACCGGGCTTTCCGCACCCACTATCTGCTGTCAGGGCTGGTGGAGAAGGTGCGGCGCTGTGGCTCTGAGGAGCATCGGCACAAAATGCAGGTGAGTGGCTTCTGCCTGGCTGGGGGGAAAGGATAGGGAGCTGCCTGAGCCCTGTGCAGCCAGGGCAAGCCCGCCAACCCCTCATCCCACAGTCGGTTCCCCTGCCAGGGAGCCCAGTGTGTGCCTCACTTGACCCTACTGCAATGACATTTGTGTCTCTTCCTGATTCGTTCCCTCTCCCTATTTCCTTCTAGCTGGCTGTCTTTGGGACACTTTCTTTTCTTGCATTTGTTTCCCTTACTGTAGTCCCCAACTTCCATTGCAGCCTGGTTGTGCCTTATGTAGGTACCACACAGCCGGGGGTGGGGGCTGCTTGTGCCACGTGTGCTGCTTGAGGGGCCAGTTCCTGCATAAGTCAGTTAACAGCACCCAGGTTTTAAACCTTCTGCAAACAGATATCCCAGGCTGGAGCTCCCAGTCTTAAAAAGAAATTTGTTTCATTATGTGCACACGTATATAGTTCTCAAGCCTGTGTATCAGGTGCTTTCTTCTCCTTACTGCCTTTATAAGAAATCCTGTTGCAGCCTCCCTCTAATGCTGGCATCAGGAATTGGGGTTACTCCTGAATCACAGCAGAGTAGTGAAATGGTCTCCTCACCTTTTTTTCCTTGTTCTTGCAGAAGCACCTGGAAGATGCTTTACAAGCTCGTCAGAAGGAGATGGAAAACTTCTTGCAGAGGAAGCGCACGGCACAGGAAGATATCTGTGGCCTGACGGTAATGCCCTGTGATAGCTGCTTTTTGTACAGCCTCTGGGTTAATGCTCATAGAGGATCTGTGTATCACTTCAGCCGAGATTCAGCTCGGTTTCCTGTAAAAACCTAGATGAATAACTATGTAGGCATCTGAACAAACTCCCCCAGATATATGCCAAAGCCCATCACACAGTGGAGGCTTTGGGAAGAGGCATTAAGCACTTGTAAATGCTGCATTAACAAGGTGCATTGATGCAGCAGAGCCAAGACGGGGTGAGTGGTGAGAGCTGCCAGCTGAGCAGCCTGTTCTGTCCCTGCAGCGCTCCCACTTTAGGAGAGGGTTAATTCTTGGAAGCTCTGAAATCCTCTTGTGTGTCTGAAGGGGTGGCAGCAGAGCTGAAGAAGCTGGGTCAGCAGCGGCAATGTTGGCACTGCAGAGAGCAATGACCTTGTCACAAGGACCGTGTTTAGATTGACTGAAGCTCTGAGACAACGCGAGGAGCCTGAGTGCTCTTTCCGGGCTCGAGTGGCACCAGGCTGCCTACTTGTCAATGAAGCAACAACAGCCACAGGCTGACTGTGCTTCTTCCTTCTTGAGTGACATAAAAGTCTTAAAAGCCAAAGAAGGAGAGTTTAAGGAAAAGAGAAGTCATTCAGAGGTAAGATAAAACTTAGGGGAGACTGTCTTCCAGCTGAAGTCTCTCATCCCCCTGCCTGCACTGTTCCATACCTCTATCCCACTGCCAGATTTGGAATAGACCTTTGAGGTTAATGAAGACGTTTTAGCAAATAAGCACATGCGGCTGATGTCCCGTTGCAGCGGAAGGCCTGACTAAGAGGTGTTTCAAGAGTAAAGGAGCAAATTGCTGATCTGAACATGCATGTCCTCTGTGGTTCTGGTGTGTCAGCACAAGCACCTGCGAGAGCAAAGAGAGGCTGGGGTGCTGTGCTGGCTGGTGAAGCTTCAGAGGTACTCTGGGGAAGATGGGTTTCCTGCTGGTATAAAGGGATGTGCATTTCGGGAAGTGCTTATCAAGAAAATAACGAGGGCTAAGGTTGCACTTAGAGATTAAAAGCTTAAAGATTGGGAAAATAAAAAGTCATTGGCTGTCTCTTGCAAACAGGCAGGAAGGCAGTGAGAGCCCCACAAGGTTGGCTGGCTGGCCGACTAAACAACTGGAAAAAAGTGACCTCTGAAAAGAGCTGAATGGGATTTTATCAGCCTTAACTAGAGATCAGCTTGTGCAGCTCCTCTGTCTCTCCCATACAAACAGGAGCCCTGAGGGACAGAGGCACTGGAGAAAAAAAAAACAAGTTACCAATGTCAGGCAGCTATGCCCAGGGTCTGGCACAATGTGAAATAAAACCTAACTAACCTGAACAGCTGAGTCTGCAGCTCCAGAAAAGCAAAAGAGCTCCAGTCTTGCACACAAGCAAATTCCTGGTGGTGTGGGAGAGGGCTGTGGGCTCCCACTGTGGCTGGGTGCAAGGATTTCTAGTTAAGGTGACCGAGTCATTGGTAAACCTTGGGTTTTGGTTGGTTTGGGTTTTCTCCCCCTTCAGTTCTGCAGCCTTGAAAGTTGTCCTTGTGTCTTGTTCTCCATCCAAAAAGTTGTGGGTATGTCTGAGACTGATTTCAAGGACTCTGTATGCAGATTAACAGGCCCAGCCATGTTTTAGCTGCCAGACAGACTCATCTTCTGCCTTTTCCCTCTGCTCAGAAGGTTTCTGGAGAGCTGAACTTCAAGATCCGTGCGGAGTTTACCCGCCTTCATCAGATCTTGGAGGAAAAGGAGAGAGCTGTGCTGGCAGAGCTGGGTGAAAAGGAAGAGCAGTTGCTGGCACAGCTGCACGGAGACGTCCACCGGCTGGAAGAGGGAATGTCGGTGCTGCAGAGGGACATAGACCGCATAGAGCAGACCCTGAGCAAGATGGAAGAGGTGTCATTGCTGGAGGTGAGCATGCTTGGCTGACCCTGGCAGGAGGCTGAGGATGTTTCAGGATCTGAATTTGGGATGGGGAGAGTCCTAAGTGACAGCAGCAGACTATACCTGGAAGTCATTCTCACTGCTAACCCTCTGGATTATCTACCCATTCCCTTGGAGTCTGGAGGCTTTAGCCACAAGGGATATGGTGATCTTTCCAACGTGGTGGGTCTCAGGAGCCGCCTTCCTCCTCTGTCACCCTTGTGAAATTACCTGGGCAGTGCTCAGGCAGTTTCCCCCTGGGTTGGGGTCCTGGCAGATTGGTTTCGTCTCTGTGCTTTGTGGCAGCAGAAGGCAGGACAGGGAGATTATTTGTGCAGCTGCATGAATTACAGACAGTGACTGCTAATTCTCTCTGCTCCTCACTGCAGGTGGAGAGCCTGGATATCAGGTACGTGTCTGGCATGAAAGAAGCCGATTCCCTTTTCAGGAGCTTATCTCTGTCCCTGGCTGGGACCACATGGGGAAGGATCTTATCTCAGGTTTTAAAAGCATCACAAATTGCTCAGCGAGCAATTGCTGGTGCTGTGCTCAGTGGGGGCTGGTCCCCAGCACATGTTGGATACTCTCCCCAGGGAGCATGTGTGTCGAGACAGCTGGGTTGGAAGAGCAGGTGGAGGTGACATGCTGGTTTGGAATGGGTGCCAGAGCCATGCATGCTGCAAGCGGGAGCAAGGCTGATGCCACAGACTTTGGGTGCTTTGGCTTCTCCCTGCCCTTAGCTGCTTACAACTCATGAGGCTGCAAAACTGACCACAAGGTGCAGGTTTGTCTGAGGCTGTGAGTAGCTGAGGGCCAGAACTGCCATAGGGGAATGTGTCCCTGTCCCCTCCCTCCCTGGGGGCTGCAGTAGGATGCAGCCTGGCTCTGCAGGCCTGGCCTGTTCACCCGCTCAGGAGTCCTGCTTGGGTGTGCCGGGTACTGGTCTGTTGTGAGTCACCGCTCTGTGAGCGGTGCTGCTGGATCTGTCTCGGTCCACAACATCTGTCCCGAGCCAAGTGCCACACTGGGGGTAGTGCCTTATCAGGGGAACAAGCAGCTGCCAAGGAGGTTTGTGCCCATCTTTACCAAATCCATCGCATGCGGTAGCGTGCTGCACTCCTGTCTGTGCTCTTCCCGCGTGCCTCACTAGCAGCACAGCAGAAGGGTTAACTGCTGCTCTCTCTGCCCCAGGCCCTCTGTGCGTGTTGAGACCCAGCCTGCCTTCGACCTGGAGCACTACAGGGACAGCCGCGGCGGCCCCTTGCAGTACATCTTCTGGAGACAGATGCTGCAGTCCATCTGCCCTGGTGAGCAGATAGGTGTGAGGGATGGATGTGCTGGATGGTGGTGGGACATGGGGTGCTCTGCAGAGGGAATATGCAACCAGTACAATGCCATGCTCCGTGTCTACACAGCTCCTGCCCCACTCACCTTCGACCCTGAGTCAGCTCACCCCAACCTGGTCTTCTCCAGAGACCTGACAGCAGTGACAGAGAGGAATCGAGCCCCACCTGTCCCCAGCAGCCCCCGGCGCTTCCGTCAGTGCGTCAATGTCCTGGGCGCACAGACCTTCGACAGCGGCCAGCACTACTGGGAGGTCTGGGTGGGCAGCAAAACCAAGTGGGACCTAGGGGTGGCCGCCGAGGCTGTGGACCGAGCAGCAAAGGTCAAGCTGTGCCCAGAGAATGGCTACTGGACACTTCGCCTGCGGAACAGGAGGGAGTACTGGGCCACCGCCACCCCCTGGGTGCGCCTGACTCCCTCCCGGCCCCTCCGGAAAGTGGGGGTCTTCCTGGACTGCCAGGAGGGCACTGTTACCTTCTTCGATGCCGGGGACATGTCCCACCTCTTCACCTTCCACCAGGTCTCTGCGGAGAGATACTGCCCCTTCTTCAGCACCTGCTTCAGCGATGGGAGGGACAATGTGGAGCCCATGCGCCTCTGCCACCTGGCCCTGTGAGGGATGGGGAGGAGCAGGGCACTTTGGGGACACCAGCCTGGCTTCATGGCTCTCCCTGCCGTGCTGCTGGTGGGCTACCTGGGGCCCTGCTGGAGGCTAGTCCTGCATGCATGGACCTGGTGGGTGTTGGAGTGGCTGGTTTTGGTTTCAGTTTTGGGGGGGAAGGAGAGGGATGAGTCTCTTCCCAGCTCCTGTCTGTCGTCCCCTTTCTGTGCTGTGGGCGCTGCACTGCAGTCCCAGAGGTGCCTGGCAGCCCTTGAAGAACAACCTTCCCTGCCAGAGCATTGCACGTTCAGTAACTGCAGCCACAGGGCTCCAGCGGAGGTGGCTGCAGGCTGCTTGCACCTCTTGTCCCTCTGCGCTCCTACCCAGGAGAGGAGGAGGGCAGCAGTCCCAGGTGCCTCTTGACACATCTGGGTCTTGCGGTGGGCTTTCTGTGCTCAAAGAGCTTTATGGGGAAGGGCTCCGGGCCAGTGACAGAGGGAACTTGGTGCATGGTATGGGTCCTACTGCAGCCCAGGGACTGCGTTGCTGCCTCCCTTCTACTCAGTCACCATTAAAGCTCACTAGACCACTGCCTGTTGGACCTGCTCCTGGCTTGCTGGTGGGAGGGGGATCTATTGCACTGGGGTGTAGCACAGTGTGGGGGTGCAGGGCAGCCCTCTGACCCCTGCTCCAGCCTGGGCTCATTCCTTCCACCTGCAGCACAGGAGGCACAAAAGAGCTGGCGTCCTCACTCAGCCCTTCCCCGCACATCTTGCGGTGGCTCTTGGTTTCTTCCTCACCCCTGTGCCAGCCTGCTTGGGAGCAAGGTGGGGTTTGGCAGCCCCAGGGGGTGGGGATGCTTGTTTGAGCCCAGCCCTGGCCTTAGGCTCCTGGGTTTTAAGATTTGTTCTCCCCTGGCTGGGTCTTAAGGATTTGTATATGTGAAAAATACGAAGTCCCATTTGAGGCCAACTTCACGAAAGCCCAGGCAGCCTTTGTGGCCAGGAGCAGGCGGTCCGAACATGGCTCTTTGCCCGTCAGCCCTAAGCAGCCCCACTGGCAGCATCACCTCTGCCGGAGGGTGGCCTGGGGCTCCGGGGGGGAAATGGAGTGAGTTTGGCTGCTGTGGTTCATGCCCAGGGGGTGCTGGCAGTGTCCCTGGCTCACTTGGCCTTGCTCATGACTCAGTGGAGTCGGCTTGAGGCAGGAGGTGCTGGGATGGGTCTGAACCTGGCTGGTGGGAGGGAGGATGGCAGTGGGTGGGATTGTCACGTTTATCCCACTCAAGTCCACTCCAGGGTCAAAGCAGAGCCCAGAGCTGCCCTGATCCTGTGTAGCCCCCAGTGCTTGCTGGGGTCTGCAAATTCCTTCTCTGCGGAGGCTCGACTTGTAATGAGGGAATGGCCAGGCACAAAGGCTTGCCAGCTCCTGCAGCTGGGTGCAGGGACAGTTGTCAAAGCTGGTCATCCCCTTGCCCAGCAGGGATGGGACAGAGGACCCTGTCCTCCCACGGTGCCACAAGGGACAATCCCCCTTCCTGTGCACCACCACTGCAGTGTGCCAGGGCTGGGCTCTGCTGCAGCACCTGGTTTTGGGGTTGCCTAATACTTGTCCAGGGGCAGGAGAGAACACTCTGCTAAGCTGGAGAGGAGGATGACCTGTGCAAGACACAGGTGGAGCTGCCCTCCTGTGCAGGAGCACTGAGCAGCCCAGGGCTCTGTGGGCATGGGGTGGAGTTGGGTGCAGAGGGGACTCAGGGAAAGCTGCTGTGCTGTGCAGCCTTGCTCAGGAGTTGGGTGTGCTCAGAGGGGCTGTCAGGGGTTTCTGCTCCCTCCCTGCTGAGCCCCTGGGCTCGACTCAGCCTCTTCTCCAGACTCCTGCCTCATCCTCTCGCTGCCCCCACCAGCCTCAGCTGAAATAAGAGCGGAGAAGAGCGAGCTGTTGGCTTGGAAATGCTGCTTGTGAGCAGGGCTGCCATCCCCCTCCGCAAGGGCTGGGAGCCTCTGCGGGAAGGTGAGGCTGGTTTGATCGCAGCAGGGAGCTGCTGCAGCTGGGGGGGCTGAAACCCATCGCCTCCCAGACCTGCCCTGAAACCACAGGCACGTAAGGCTGGGCAGCAGCAGGCAGCCGTCCCTGAAGCACGAGGGGGAGCGGATCCGCCATGCACTGGCAGACGGTGAGCACAGCCGGGCTTCGGCGGCTGCCGACAGGGAGGAGGGCTGCTGCCAGCTCCCACTGCCCACCGCTGCCGTGTGCCGCGTGGGCTGGTGTGGTGGCACGGGCTGCAAGCAGCTCTCTGCGACGTGTGCCAGTGCCATCGCTGCCACCTCCTACGCCTTTCCCTTGCCAAAGGAAGAGCTGGAGAGCAGCGAAACCTGCTTGTCCCAAATCCCTGGGCTGAGCAGGCTCCCAAGAAAGCCCATCTTTCCTCCTCTTCCTCCTGCCGGGCTGCGTGCGGTGGTCGCAGTGTACCGCTCCCAGGCAGAGCCACGTTTTGGGGTATAACATCCTTGTGTGGCCCTGCGGGCAGAGAAGGGGTCTGGTAGGAAGGCTGGGGCAGGCAGAGCCCCTGCCCTGCACGCAGCACGTACAGCAGCTCCTACATGCGTGGAAAACATTGCTCTGACCTGCTGTACGTGCAGTGTTAGCCCGGTGAGGAAATACTGCCTGCCGTTAAATGCTGTCTGAAAAATGCATTTCACCGATAAACTGTAGCACCGTGGAGTAGAAACTGTGGGCGCCGTGTGAATGCAATGACCAGCTGCGCCTGGCCCTGGGTTTGGGCAGGAGGGGACAGAGAGGGGCAAGTGGGCACCACGGGGTTGAAGCACCCCTCTCTGCTCCGGCATCTGGGCTCTGCCGCTGCCAGGGCTGGCGCTTCCCATCTGCCCCCAAGACCCGGCTGTATTTTCCCTGGAGGTTACCTTGTCCTTTTGTCCCTGGGTGTCCACAGAGCCACCCCAGTGTGCCTTTCCCATAGCCACACCCCGGTCTGCACAGTGTCTGGCAGCTCCTGCCCTGGTCCCTTGCTGGAACAAGTCTGTGCCTTTATCTTGTGCTCTGGGAAAGCCCTTGCTTCCTCGGGTCCCCCCACGTGCTGGAAGGGGGGAAAAGATTTTAAAATAAGATCCTTTTGTTTCCCAGGGCAACAACAATGGAAAGGTCCCATCGATCCCACAGTTGCTCTGTGTTTGTGATGGAAAATTCCCCGTCGTGGCAGGGCGAGCCCTCCCCAGCGTCCTGCCGTTAGATGGCAGCATGGACGGGCTGGTCCCAGCCACCACCGCCTGCATGGTGCCACATTTGGACTGCAATGCATGGAAGATGTCAAAAGTCCTTGATTTTTGGGGTGCCAGAGGATCCCCCTACACACCCCAGGTCAGACCCTCTGCTCTTCTCACATTCAGCCTCTGCAAGCATTTAGTCTTGCATTTTCTCCAGCACCTCAGCAGTGCAATGTGATTCATCCCTCCATCACATCACCACCTCGCCGCTCATCTCTCAGGTGCACGATGACCCCTGATGCTCACAGTGGTCCCTAGCACGGGTGCACTGGGACTCCCGTGGCTGCCCCACCTCTGATCATGGCTCCCAGCACCAAGGAGGGGTCTGATCCCACAATCAGTGGGTAGTGCTGTCCCTCTGTGCTGTCCCCAGCTCTGCCTCATCATCCCATCATCATGGCAAGTTTTAAAAATCTCTCTCTTGAAACTTGCAGGGATTTGAACACTCACCTGGGATGGAGGGACAGCACTGCTTTCTGCTCCTTGGGGATGGCGGAGGGAGGTGGTCCAAGGTGAGTGTGATGGAAAGCGGTGCAGCCGGTGCTCTCAGGGTTAAAAACTCACTAATTGGGCCGGGGGAGTTGGTAAAATAACTTCTGTGGCTTGGAGCCCCTCTGACGGCTCCGGGAGAGGGACAGGGTGATATCTTCCACGGGTTTGGCAACAAGAGCAGCTGAGCACACAAGAAGTTTTCGTGCCTTTTCAAAGAGCACATGGTTCTCATTCAGGCTCTTTCTTCGCTGTCTGCAAGTGTGCATAATTAATAACCCTCCGGGGTGCAGTGTAGGGCCATGTTAATTTATCTATGCAGTGCTCATTGGGTGTGCAGGCAGCCGGCTGGGGCTGTGCCCGCTGTGCCATCACACTCCCAAAGCTCTGCCATCGCCTCCGTCTGCAGCGTGTTCGCAGCCGGTTCACCCTGAGCCAGAGCCGCTGTCGCTGGCAGTGGCAGCGGTGTGGGGGCAGTGCCACTGGCACGTGTGGAGCAGCATCGCCATCCTGCTGCCAACGCCACGGTCGTGTGCGTGGGTTTCGGTGTACACCTGCCAGGGAGGGGTGCGTGTGCCACATGTAATGGTGCCGGGGGGCAACGTGGCTGCCCCACACCGCTGGCAGTGTGCACAGGATGGATGGCATGAGTGGGGACCCCTAGTGCACCCCCAAATGAGTAGGGGTGCAATTGTGTGCACACAGGTGTGAGAAAGTGAAGTGCATGTGCATCTTTGCATGCAGGAGGAGTGGGGCTTCAGGGGTGCGTGCAGGGCTGTGTGCATACAGGCGTGAGGTGTGGGCTTTGGGGGGGTGCATGCAGGCATGAAGGCGTGTGTGCGAGCAGATATGAGATGTGTAAGTTCATGAGGTGTGTGCACACTGGTGTGAGAGGGTATGTGTGCATTGCCTCTGGTCTGAGAGGTCGAGATGTGCACCCAGAAGCACACAAGACAGGAGGAGATGTGTTGGCATTTGGACACAGGTGCAAGGTGATGTGGGTGCACACAGATGTGGGTGGGATGTACAGGGGTGCACGCAGGCGTGCGGGGCATCTGTTCACATGAATACACACACAGGTGTGGGGGTGCTCATGCGTACGTGGGGCAGGGGTGACGCACACGCATGCACACAGGTGTGGAGCACGCTCGCACCCAGCTGCAGGGCGATGCACACCCATGCACACAGGTGCGGGACACTCATGCACACAGGTGCGGGGGTGGGGTGCAGACACCCCGCCGGTGCCCGGAGCCGCAGGTGCGCCCCCCCGCCCTCCGCCCCGCCCGCCCACCCCTGCCCGCCCCGCCCCGCCGCCCGCCCGGCGCCCCGCGGGCTCGGCGGAGGGCGGCGGGCGGCCCGGGCGGGCGGAGGAAAAGGAAGCGGCCCCGGTGCTCCCCGCCTGCCGCCGTGCGTCGCCACAGCTGGGGCGCGGCGGGAGCAGAGCTCGGGCGCGGGGCGCTCCGCATCGCTCCGCATCGCTCCGCGCCGCCCCGCACGGACCTGCCCGCAGCCCCGGAGATGAAGAGAGTTTGCACGCTGCCCCTCTGGCTCTGGCTCGGTATTGTCTCGGAGGCAGGTGAGAGCTGTGGGCTGCCCTGCCCGGCCGGGGTTGCGGGCTGCCCGCTCTGCCGCCCGCCCCGCACCTGCGGGCGCGCTGGGGATGGGGGCTGCCCCGGCGGGACGGGACCCGGCGCTGCCACCCGCATGTTCCCCAGACCCCGCGGGGACCCGCACTGCCTGCCGCGGCGTCCCCCATCCCCGACGGGGACCGGCGCTGCCCGCCCCGGGCTCCCCCATCCCCGACGGGGACCGACACAGCCAGCCCTTGGGTCCCCCAGCCCCGACGGGGACGCGCTGCGGTGCCCTCCCGGGTGTCCCCGACGGCTGTGACAGCGTCCCCGCAGCGAGAGGACGGGACGGGAGGACCCTGCTGCTGTCCCTGTGGGGTCCGGGGCCGTGGGTTAGCCCACGCTGTGCCCGTGCCACGGGTGTACTCGCTGCAAGCAGGGAGAAACCGCGTTGGACTCTTGCAGGAGGGATTTCACTGCGTGGGGAAGTGCCTGGCCGGGAGGGCAGGCTGGAGGCCGGCTCCCTGCTCTGTTTATTTATTTTTTCATGCACAGTCATTAATTTGTGAGCGTCGGGCAACGTGTTGGGGAGGAAGGCGTGAGGAGGCAGTGGTCCGTGCTATGCCGTCCAGCCTGCCTCTCTGAGCCGGTCGCTGACAGCTCAGGTCCACCTGGGAAGTCACCCAAGGCAGATCCTGGTGAAATGCTTTTCCTTCCCATAGCACTTCTGGGGCAAAAGGCTGTTGGGCAGCCAGTCAAACCCCTAGCTGCAGCTTCGGTCAGGTGGATGTGGGACCATGGCAGAGATGGGGCTGCAACACCCTTCCGGACAGCAGAGGCCGTGGGGCAGCGCAGAGCTGGGTGGGCACTGTCACAGGGCAGTAGGGACGGGGCACAAGCCCCACCAGCTTCCCCCAGGGAAGCTCCTGTTTGCACGAGTAAAGCATTTATAGCCCGGATAAGAGCGAAACCGACAGAAAGTTAGTAATGCTGGAAGCTTGCAATGTGGGGAGATGAATTTTGGGAGCATAAATAGAATTTTCTGTAGCCTCATCTCAGTGACTCACTGTCACCGGCGGCATTTCCTGCCGTTGTTGAAGTGAGCTCACGGGAGGGCTGCAGGTCTGTCCGCGGTGGTGCGGTACAGGCAGCATCGCCAGCAGCGGCACTGTGAGCCTGCTCTGCCCAAAATGCTGCTGACGGCTCTGGTGCTACAGGGCTGAAGGACCCACCGGGCTGCCAGAGCTCCGGGGCTGCTCCGGGAGGCAGGGCAGAATGGGACTTGCTGCTGGTGGCATCGCGGTGGGAGCTGCAGCTGTTCAAATCTCTCTTGTTAGCAATTTGTAAAGCATCATGTAGCTCTTCTCAGGTTCTTTCATCTCCCGGAGGTGTGGGGAGCAGTGCCTGGGAGGCTGTGGCCAGCGCGGCTGCGTGATGTGTGGGCCTCGTCAGCGCAGGGCTGCGCAGAGCTTTGAAGCTCTCCAGTGCTGCCTGATTAGTGCAGCGACGAAGGGCAATGTGGAGCTCAAGTGGGGAACCGAACCCTGGGGATTTGCTGCCTTTTCTACCTGAGACCAATTTGTCAGTGCGTAAAGGACCCACAAATTCCTCACTAACCATAATCCCAACTGGATGCAAATATTTGCTCCCCTTGGAAGCAGATATGGGGGTGTGAGACTGCTCCACCTGGGAAGGGTGAAAAATTCATCTCAAGATCATGAAATGTCTGTTCTGGCTCTGTGTCCTGCTCGTTCCTGCACCCTGGTACCTGGTTAAATGGGCCAGTGCTAGGAGGGCATGCTGTGTGTGAGAGCACACAGGCTCTCCCTGTGTCCCAGCTCTGCAGTGCTCTCAAGGATGGAGTGGAGTTGGGAAGCTGCCCTTTGCAGGTGGTGGGATGGGGGGAACAGGTAGAGGTTCAGCTCCAGCATCCCAGGGCGTCTCAGGGTACCCTCTGTGGATGGCGATGACAGCGTGTGTTCCCTGGGCTGTGATGTGGTCAGAGCAGAGCTGGCCACCCCACAGCCCGTCGGGGACTCCAGCTTGCCGCTTTCAAGTGCAGATGCCCTTTGCGTGAGGGAAGGGCCCGTGCTTGTGTAGGACCTGAGCCGATTACATTGGCTGCTGCTGCCTGCCCTCCTCTAAGATCACGCAGACCTCCCCGGCCGGGTGCTCAGACAGCTCTGCGCTGACCGTGCCAGCAGCAACATTCGCCTTTGCAGCTGGGATTTGAAGCAGTTGCTTTATTGCAAGTAATAAACATGGGCTGTTTCAGCAACACCCTTTCATGCAAAAGCCCACGAGTACAGAACAAACCCCGCTCTGGCTTAACCCAGTCGCTTGCTAGTGATGAAGCAGAGCCGGGGCCTCCAAAGCGGAGGTGGGTGTTGGGAGGGATGCAGCCCGTGGTCCCCGGGGCTGCCGGGGAGGGAGCAGCCACGGCCCTCGTGCCCGCAGTCTGCTCAGGGATGATTTTGGATGAATGGGCTGCAACTACCACCCTGGGATTTGGTTTGGGCATGCGAGAGCCTGCGGCTCGCTGCCGGCGCACACAGTCGCGCGGGTGTGTGTTGCTGAGCTCAATTTGACGTCTGACTGGGGGGACGCTCCCCCAGCAGCACGATGTCCCCAACCAGTGCAGGCGGAGTAGAAGGGGGCTTCCTCTGGGGTGTCCCATCCCACTCCTCTGCCTCTCTCCTGTGGGCTTGCTCCATGCGGGATCGTTTTCCCCAGGGTGTCTCTTGGCCCCAGGCTGGTGCAATGTTTTCCAGGGCAGGCGTGGGAAGGGCAGGTGCTCCTGGCCGGCCAGGAGGGAACAGGCTGTTCCCAGCGTCCCGCAGCAGTTCCTGGGGAGGGAAAGGGAGAGCGGGATCCCACGGGAACGGCAGCAGGAGGGGGCCGTGGCCAGGCAGTGCTTTCTCCAATGCTGTACGGGGCATCCACGGCACTCAGGAGGTCGCTTTGCAGAGCAGCTGCTGAGCAGAAGGGGGCTCTTGATGGTTCCTCTGGTCTGCCCAGCTCTCGGCAGCTTTGAAGGACAACAGGAGCCCTGGACGTAGCACCCATCTCGCCCACCTTCTCCCCAACCGCTCAAGCTGGCACAGCAGAGGCATTTCTAAATGAACGTGGCACCTTTGCATTCAGCCTGCTGGACTCAAACAGCCCCAAGCAATGGGGGTCAGATGGGGGGTTCCCTCACCCCCATTTTGGGGGGGCTGTGTATTTAAACCCAGAGGAAGGAGAAAGCTGCAGTAAGCTGGGGGTGATGGGGATCCCGGGGGTGTCTGCAGGTGTGGGGAGAAGCAGAAAGCCCTGTGATGGCCGGACCCCGCAGACTGCGCTGCCCACGGAGGGTGGGGAGCCGGAGCAGAGGAGCCGTGGTCATGGTGGTTTCCGTGTGAGGAATGACTAAACGTCGCAGGGCTCTTCCGCTGGGAAAGACTGGCTGGAGCATTGCGACAGAGGGCTGCAAAATCATGGCTTGCCTGGAGAAGGCAGTTCCTGGCGGGTTCCTGTGCTGGGAGGATGAGGAGTACGGTGGGGGGCCAGTGGCTTGTTGCACACCACCATGCAGCAGTGGAGCTCATCGCTGTGGGGCCTTGTGGCTGTTAGACGTTTGCCTGGATCCAAAGGTAGTCATGCATGGAAAAATAAATGGGTTTGCAAGGAAAAAAATCCACAGGTGGTTACTTAAAGGTCCTCTTTCCTGCCCCAGACTGTGAGCCAGAGGTGCCCAGCACCGCTTTTTGCCTTGACCTGCCGCAAGCAGCTCCTGCAAACTTCCACCTGGGCACAGGGCAGCAGGGAGCCGGGCACGAGGCCCTGAGAGGGTTCCACGCCGGCTGGGTGCCATGGAGGGGACCGCGACCGCCTGGTGCATGCCAGTGTCTGCTGGGGAAACCAACACTGAGCCTTGCCCTGGGCCAGAGCTGGAATTATCTTTTGTCCTTCATTAGGAAAAGAAATACTGCTGCAGCTGCACTGGCATCTAGTGACTGGTTAAATTAATTCCAGGGTTTTTATTGCCTCTGGCTATCCCAGACCTTTGTTTCTTGTTTCACGTTGTTAAAAGAGAGGGTTAGCCGGGTCCCAGGGGGGCTTTTTCTCTCTGGTCAAAATAGTTCTGATGTTTTCGGCACACAGTATTATTGCCCATCTGCGGTGCCTCATTGTTAACACAAAATAGTGGAAGTGGAGATGGCCTGTGGTCAAGTCGGCGAGGAGGCACGAGCCCTTGAGCCCAGCGTGACCGCTCGTTTTGTTGAGAGGCTGCGGGCAAATCGCTCCATCTCTAGGTGCAAGTTCAGCAGGAGGAGGGTGAAAACCTGGCCCCACGGCAGCCAGTGGTGAAACTCCCACTAAGTTTTATAAGCTGAGGATATTAAGTGGGGAGTCTCTCCTGGAGTTGTTTCCCTGCTGAGGTAGCAGAAACAGGTTTCAGCCAGTGACTTGTATTTCACCTTACAACTTCTCCCACGTGTGAATTGTTTTTCTTGCTGCGTTTCTGCCCCCTCCTTCCAGGGCAAGGATCTCCAGCGCAGGCTTTGCTGGCCAAACCTGGAGGTGCCGTGGGATGGACGTCATTTGCTAATGAGGGAGGATCGGTTTAGGGGGTCAGGAAAGACTCCAGACTGGGGAAACACAGAGAACGGGGTGGTGGGGAAAGGCAAGGGATACTTCGAGCAAGTGCTGTGGTCTCCCCTTCTCTGAGTAGGCGGCTGCCGCTCCCCTGCTCCGCTTCTTTGCAGCGAAAGGCAGTGAGGACCCCAGGGCTATCCCCAGGAAGGGCCATGAGAAAGGGCTGAGTGCGTTGCAGACTGTCCTGGTCCCTGTTTTTGATGGGCAGAGCCCTTGAGTGAGGAGATGAGATTTTACCTGTCTGCAGCAGCCAGTCCAGAGCTGGTTACAGCTCTCAGCAGAGCCTGGAAAACCCCCGTTTGGTTGCTGAGAGATAAGCGAGAGAGTAAGTCCAACCCTGGTCCTGATCTCAGCGCATGCAAAGAGGGAAGCAATCAGTGTAGCTCAACGATGCTTTTGGGACGTGTTGCTGCCGTGCGAGGTGTAGCCACCCACTCATGTGCAGGCGTGGAGGGGTTAAGTCTTCTCCTGGCTGTGTCTCCAGTTGGCTGGGCAAATGCCAGCCGGTGCGCCGAGTCTGCCCGCCTCCGTCTGCGGTGCTAGCGTCGGTGACGCAGCGCCCGTGCACCATCCCACCCCGGCTACACTGCACAGCGTGGTGAGGCCACCCGCCTGGGCAGGCCCCGAGGGCCAGGGCATCCCCCTGGGGAAGGGTTAAGTGAAGACAAGTGGTGCCGATGCCAGGCTGGGTGTCCAGGTTCTCCCTTGGCGGAGGTCAGCGGTGGTTCATGGGAAAGGAAAAATTGGCAGCTGGGCCGGATGTCCCTGCATTTCCCCTCTTCCTGCAGCCGCCTGAACGACGTTCCTTATTTAGCTTTCCTGACGGACAGGAGGAATCTGATGGCGGAAACTGTCACTGCCTGATAACAGCTCAGGGACCCCTTTATGATGGGCGGCACGGCAGGGAACAGGGCAGCGCTCCTCCTTGCCGGGAGGGGAGAGCCGGGCAGCCGGGGCTGCCCTTTGCACCGGCTTTTCGGAGGCGGCCGTGGGTAGCGAGGGAAGGGCTGCCAGTGCCCTTCCCTTTGTGCTGGTTTGTGTACAAACCCCCTCAGTGCTATTTAAAAGACTCTCAAGGCCAAGAAGTGATGGCGTATATATATTTTATTGGCATTTTATTCTTAGTTTTGGTGAGTCATCTGAGCTGGTGGAAAGGGCCAGGGATGGGGACAGGGGAGGCATGGAGCGAAGCCACCCTGATGAGGCTGGAGACCAGGTGAGGCTTTCCACTGACCGGCAATGAGGACGTGAAGGGCAGCCAGGGCTGAGGTGCTTCAGCAGGAGCTGGGAGTGATGACCAGTGCTGGGAGTGAGCTGAGCACATGCATCAGTACTGGGACCGGCTCCCATGTAAGGATGCTCTGACCAAACTGATAAACACTATAAAGGGGATGTTACTGCATGTTTTATTGTCCCCAGCTTTCTCTTCATAGAAGATGGCATCTTGCTAGTGTCTGAGCCACTCTCTCACGTGCACCCATGGTGACCAGCCCCAAAACCACAAAAGGTCCTGAAATACAGCCTGTATTTCAATGTATCCATTGATTTTAATCTTGCATCTGTGGAGGCCACCAGGCTGCTCCAATACCAATAAGAGCATTGTTTCCATGGCAATTAATGTAATTAAAAAGGGCAGAATGTACAGCGAGACTGTATTTTTTTAAAGAGCAAGGCAGCCCTTGCTGCTGGACTGGACATTGGTCTCTTAGTCTGTGGAATGCACAGATTGGCGTTGCTGTGCTCCGCGTTGGGATACAGGGCATGGTGAGCCAGCTCAGCTGGGCTGGGTGGCATGGGGCTCACTCAGACCTGTGCAAAGGTCCCGCTACAGCCCCGCAGCCCTGAGATCACAAGTCCTCTGCTGCTCAAAGAATTTTGGGTTCCCTGGGGTGGTTAGAGCTGCACGCTCCATGGTGCGTGTCTGACCATTTCAGTTTTAGCTGAGCAATATTAAAAATCTCGCTGCAAGACTGAAGACCTCAGCAGGAACTCACAGGAGTTGTTGCTGTGCTCTCTGAGCAATCTGCTCTATGACCGGGTCACCTACCTGAGCATCTGTGAGTTACAGGATTGAAGTTTAGGCCATCAAGCTATGCTGGTACCTCAAGACCAAATGCTTCTTATTTCAGCTAAGTTCAAATTCCTTTTGTGTTCGCTTTCTGTCATCAAGCGGCATAGGCAGGGAGATTGGTGCAAAGGGAATTGCTGTATCAGTCCATTTGTGTTCATATATTGCTCTATCAGTGCCACAGGTGTGTGCAAGGCTGGTAGACATGGGAAGGAAGCAGGAGCTCCTGCTCCAAATCCCAGTGCACGTTTTGGATGGCCATGCTGGCGATGAGGTACCCGTGTGGAATAACAGGGCTTTGCATCCTCCTGGCTATTCTGAGGCAGAAGCAGCAGCAAAATTCATAGTGCAAGTTATTTGTTTAAAATCGTACGTGTTTCTTAAGGTGTCACTTCCTAGTGTGATGCATAGTCGCTATTGCAGCGAGATGAGTTAACTTCCTGCTATATCTTCCTGGACAGGAATCATCTCACCCAGTCCCCATCACATAAAAGTTTAGTGTATAGCCTAAGGCACTTGCTCGACAGTCAGTGGCGGGGGAAAAGGCTTTTTTGGAGGACACTCCATCCCATCCTCAAAGAGGTGTTGAAGGAATTGCCTTTGGGGAGGTGATGGCTGAGACTGTTCCGAGCCTGTGTGGTGTCCGCACACATGCGTGTCCCAGGACCAGCACTGCCCCTCTGCCAGGCTGCATTTCACCCTCTTCCTCGCCGGCCACCCCGGCTCTCTCCACCTCAGCAGCTTGCAGCTGCACGAGGGGACAGGCACGGTCTGGCGGAGGGTAAAACGGAAGAGCAGCATCAACCAAACAACTGATGGCCCCAGTCTCGGGAGAGGAGGTAGTGGGATCATGTGGAGTGAGCAGTAGACAAAGGAAGGAAGTTTTTATTACTGGGCCAAATCCTGAAGTCCTTCAGTTGTATTTAGGCCAATGCCTCAATGACTTCAGTGGAGACTGGGCTGAGTAAAGAGAGAAGAAAGGGCTTCAGGATCTGGCCCCGGGGTAATTGTGTCATGTGGGAAGCTTATAAAGAATTTGCAAGCTCACGATGGCTTTCCTAAGCAGCCAGCACTAGCCAGTGAGCAGCACCCATGGCAGCCAGGCCTCCCACCTGGGTCACCGTCCCCTTCCTCTCTGGGGACGCAAAGCACCCATCCTCCAGTGGGTTCACCATTTCAGCCGCTGGCAGAGCTTAATGGGGCTCGGCAGATGCTGTGGGGCCTAGCCAGGTGCCCCGGGTTGGGTAGCGGCTCCAGAGGTTTGTGAAGGTCCATCTGCATGTTCACAAGACCCGCAGAGGGTTTTGGGGTCCTCCATCAGCTTTCTGAGTTACGGAGGCACGTGGGCTCTTCGTGCAGCAGGGAAATCTGTAAAATGTTTACTGGTTTCATGTGTTCTCCCCAAAAAGCTACAAAAAGTGTAGGGCTGAGTAGCGGAGCCTGGAAAACCCTCCATTGGTTTCCCCGCATGTGGAAGGTCCCATGTTGGCTGGGGGAAGCATGTACATGTCTGTGCAGACACGTGCGTGTGTGCTGACAGTGAGGTTTGGCTCCGGGCTTGGTTCTCTGTCTCTGACTTGTTTTCCCCGTTTCTGAAATACTGGTGTCTGCTGAGATGGATGTTCAATATAGTGACCTAAAAAAATAAATACTGACAAAAGTGAGGGTCAAGTCAATAGTTTCCATGGACAACAGTAAATCTTTATATTTACTGAGGCCAGAAGGTTGGGCACGAATTGTGGTTTATACTCAGATTTGGAAACTGCCAGCTCAGAGTGACGGCAGCAAGTAAAATCACATCCAGGAGAGGTGACGGCATCCAGTGCCCATAGCAATCCATCACTCGCGCATTGGGTTGTCCCAGCCTGAGCAGAGTCCCCAGTGAGGTGTAATTTGGTCTAAGTGGCCATCATCCCTTCATCATGCTGCAATGCTCAGCCCTCGGGAAGCAAAGGGCAGAAGTTTAATGGCATGTCCTGAAACGGCGGCCAGCTGTGATGCAGGATGCTCCCGTGGGAGAAACATGCATTCATACCAAGAAACTCCCCGTGCCGCTGGGCGGGCAGCGTGTGGTCCTTGTGCTGGGATGAAACACGGGGGGAAGCAACCACCTTGCCTGCAAGCGGAGTTACCCAGCAATGCCTTTGTAAAGCAATTTAGCTAATGTAGTGTGCATCTGGGCCTGATGACTCCTCATTCAGTTTGTTGGTTATTCCCAAACTATCAGATTCTGTAATTGCTGGCTGTGGCAGTACCACCGGTGCTGGGACGGGATCGGGGCGTACCCTGTTCTTCATCTCCTCTCTGTACCGTGATGTCCCAGTGTGCCAGTGAAGGGGAACCACAGCACACCCTGTACTGCCCCGTTCTGGGCAGACAGGCTTGGACCCCAGTGCATGTCCCCTTGGGTGACAGCGTTGCGATGGCATTTTCCCACTTGGTCGGGATTTGCTTGCTTATGTGCTACAAGGACTAACAGAGGCAAGCAGAAGGCATAGATGGTAGTGCAGTGCCCCCAGTTTGAACACCTGAGGATGGGTTTTGATGTCCCCCAAACCTCCTGTGTTGTAGGGAGGCAGGAACCTGTCCAACGACATCGGTCACACCAGAATTGTGCCCAGGCCAAGACGCGATGCCTGCTGCCATGGTGCCTGCATTGCCCAACGTTGCCCCTCCACAACGCTCAGCATTTCACAATATTTATGGCCACTCCTCACCCTTGGCTGCTTAGACAAATAAAGCCTAATGCAGCCCAAGGCAGTTAATCCCTGGCTCTCCAGCCTCCCAGCAATAACAAGGCCTGGGTGGCATTTCAAAGAATGCACTGGGGGAGAGGGGGAGCGCCGGGATCTATCTTTTATATGGTGGTGGAAATACAAGCCTGCCTTCATTGAAGATAAGCGGCGTTGGCCGAGCTAAGCTCCTGCTCAGAGGTTATAGCGGTGATGGAAGGCAGGAGACTCCACACGGCATTGGCCCCGCAGTAACCTTTGCCAAAAAGAAAAACACTTCTTAATACAATAGTAGATTTAAAAAAAAAAAAAAAGAAAAGAAAAATAAACAGGGCCCCCTGTGAACTTAGGAAACCTGTGCTGGCATGCAGAGAGATGCACATGGTGAAATGGCCTCAACAGCACCTGGAAGGGCTCTGGTCCCCGGACCCACATTGCTGGGAATGTGAAAGGGCTCGTGTCCGTCCTCAGCCCCTTGGTCCAGTGTGGAACTGAAACAGCCCCACTGCCAAACGGCTTCTCCTGCCTTTGGGGTCCAAGCCAAGTGTCTTCCCTTCGTTCACGCCTTGGCTTTCCCGTGGGGCTGGGAAGGCTATCCCCAGCCTCACCCCACGGCTCTGAGCACCAAGTACCTTGCAGTGACCAAATAGGAACAGCCGAGGAAGTGGCGTGTTGTCTCTTTAGCACAATTTCCCCGTTAGTACTTGTGCTCCTTCAGTGGAAGTCATTAGCATATGTAAACGCTTCCTTCCCATTGCGTCGGCTTGCGTGCTCTCCCTGCTGAGCTGCGTGGCAAAGGGAAGCACCTTTGAACGGGAAAACAACAGTCAACCTCTGAGTATTAACAAGACGGTAACTGGGTGTTTATGAAACTTGGTAACCCTCTTGTAAGCTATTTTTAAAAAGCAGCATAAGGTGTTTTAGCTTACTGGCCTTCAAATAGCACCAAAGTCCAATACTGCCATTTAGGCTGGGTGTTTCATCATAGGAATTGTGCTATGATATACAAAGTGTGACATTTCCAACTCAGCCTTTCTTGGAAGGGAACTAAATGAATTTCATAGCTACGTGAAGGGTGCTATGTGGAGGTGGAGAGAGAAATCTGTGCAGATGTTAAAACAGCCAGCTAATCTCAAGTGATGCAAATGCCCCAATACACTTTGGCTCTTGGAGATGATGATGATCATCTGCTGCTGCAGCGGGTTCTGGCTTGCGGTCGCAGCTCTGTGCCAAGAGAAACCGAGAGCACGCGCGTTTGTAACTTGCCATCAATGCCCCGGGCAGCCCCGTGGGGCCGGCTTTCCCCCCAGTGCCCTGAGTCTCTCCATCTTCAAGTCTCTTTGCCCAGCAGGGAGCAGATGGGATCACTGACCCAGGGGTGAGGAGCAACCCAGCAAAGCCCTATGTGGGGGGAGAGCTTTGCTGTGCTCTCTAGAGCTCGTCCCTCTTGGGACGATCTTGGGGATCCTGCAGAGAGCAGAGTAAGATTTTTATTAACCACATCAGGGAAGGCTGCAGCATTGGCCAGCTCCCGCTGCTTTCAAGGATGGCAGAAAGCCGAGCTGTGCAGTATTTTCCAGGAGGACTGAAATGTCTTATCTCCTACATTGCTGTAGGTGCATTTACTCCAGGGAATTGCACCTCCTGTCCTGCTCACATGGATGCCAGGAGGGCTCTCAGATCTGCGCGAGCACTCGGAGCTCTTCCAGCAACCCTCTCTGCTTGTCACGTCCGACCTCGTACCTGAGGTTTCCTTCCTCTGCCGCCACCTCTGATGATTAATTCCCCTTTGAAGAGCATGTGCCTGTGATCTTCCTGCCTCTCCTCGTGCCCACCCCGTCAGAGGCAGCAGAAAGGGTCATGCAGATGCGCCTGTGTGCACGTGCGGGTGCGCATGCGAGAAGCTGTGCCGTGCAGGAGGGTCCGTGCTCTCCCGCTCCCCAGGCAGCAGCGCTCTCTCATGCCTGTGACAACTCTTCCCTTTGCTTTTTTATTATTATTATTTTTAGATTATACTTGATGCTTGAAAACCCTGCTTTGATGATCAGGAAGTTTAAATTCCTCCTGCATTTCGCTTGTGCTTCCGACTTTCTGGACCCATCCTCATGTAATGTAGCTTTTTCATGTCATGTTGGCTCTGGGATAAATCTGTTTTCTTTGTTCTCAGTTATCCTTCATTAGAAGGAATAAGGATTCCTCCTTTCTCACTTGAGTGTTTTTTTTTCCCAGGCCAAAGCAGCCCAGCTCCTGCTGCCCTACCCTCTGTGGCTCAGGCAGGGATGGAGGTACAAATAGGCTGTGTGATGGGCTTGCAGGGTGCCTGGAGCAGATGGGGAATTGAATCCAGGTTTTCCAAGGCCAAAATAATCATCTAATTGCAAAACTGTTTTCCTCACCCTGTTCATCAGCTTCTCTTGCACTCAGCAGCTGGAGATCAACTTGAGCATGGGTTGTGCTGCGGAGAACAGGCGCTGCCAGCTCCAGGGTAGCTGTTTGGTTTGAGGACTTGAGTTGATTTCAGTTCACAGCTAAGTAGCAAACATCTGGATGCAAACTCTAGGGACATGAAGATGGAGGAGCAGGTTTTTTTTTGCTTGGCGTGGTGCTCCCCAGTCCAGCTGCATGGCTTGCAGACCCCTGAAAAAGCCTGGCATCGTCAGCCTGGCTGCAGCAGCCTGGGCGGGAGGCAGGCAGGGTCCACAGGCTTTGTTCATGTGGGGGAAACCTGCCCTGAGTGGGGCACAGGGATTTTTTCAGCCTGTCTGTAAGCCAACAGTCTTGGGAAGAGCTAAACTTCAAAGGCTAGCAATTAAGCCCACACACATCAAGGAAAGAGCAAACCTGTGACTTGCTTTTTTCTTTCCAAATGCTGCTGCCCTTTTCTCTCCATGCTCAGTGCTGACCCTCAGGCTCTATCTGACTTCCCGGTCAGCTGCCTCTGCCTCCTCGTCTCCCAGCAAGAGTCAGCTGCCGAGGCCTTGCTTAGCTAGAACTCCATCTTCCCCCAACGGCGCATCTGTGGCTTGCTTTGACAGGAGCTTCACCTGAGCACAGCCTCTGGGAACGGCTCGTGGTGGAGCTGTAGTTAATGATGTCCAAACTGAGGGTCTCCTTTCCGCTGCTTCTCAGGCATTTCCCTTCCTCTGTGTCCATGCAGCAAAGCTCCAGGGCTGCAGGTGGAAGCCCCTGCATAGGCACGGGGGCTGGACCTGGCTCTGCCTGAGCTGTTACTGACCTTGGCGTGGGCAGCTGGGGCTCCGGGAAAGGGGATGATGCCCTGGCGTGTGCAGGGGGTCCTGCCCTGATGCACCCACTCTGTTTGGGCAATGAGCGCTTTAGGGACTCCTAGACCTGGATGTCTCACCTGGATCACTGTGTGTAAGAGCTGGTGCTGACCTGGCCTCAGGAATTTATGCATCTCTCTGTGAATCTCTCAGTGGGTATCTCGCAGTGGCAAAATTCACAGTTTAGCTGAGCTGCATGAAAAGGTACTTCGTTGTTTGCCTCGTAACTTTGTTAGGTACAGCATGAGCAGCAGTGAATAACGATTTCCTTTAGTGGTTTACCTTGTGTCACTGCGTAGGCTCTCATTTCTTCTCAGTGGCCCAAAAATCTCTTTAGTGTCCCGTGGGCTTGTACCCACTGCTGCCAGATGTACTTCAGCCCAGTAAAGCTCCTGGGGTTACACCTGGATAGACGCAGCGTGGAATTAAACTCTGAATCCTGCAATGGTCAGGCAACTCCTGAGTGGTCACAAATGGGTTAACTGGAGGTAGCAGCACTACAAGCTTTTCCAGAGCCACCTGCCCAGAGATCCCAGACCCCCCAGGGCCCACAAGGGGATGTCCCTGGCCCATCCTGGCCATCCGTTTGTGCTGGCAACACCTGTGTGCCAGGTACCAGATTTGGACCAACACTGATTTCACACGAGCTGTGGACCATCCATTGCATTGGTTTCAGGTTAGAGATGTAATGAACGGTGCTAATTTCTGTTACCAGTCCCCTAAAGCCATACGATCCCTCTGCTCTTTCTACGTCACATTAATCACGTCCTGCGGGGGCAGAGAATGTGAGCAGGGCAAGATTTTGAAACAAGTAAATTAAAACGGGAAGAGAAGCAACCTGACAGTCTTTAAGATGTGGGAGGATAATTTTAATTGAGTTTTGCAAGGGTTTAGCCATGCAGTTAATAGGGGCCACTGGAAGAGGGGTGGCTGTGTATGCTAAGCAGGGCAGCTCGCCCTGGGCTCCTGCAGAGCCACGGCAATGGCTGAGTGGGAGCTGCCACTGGCATTCTGGCAGGTCTGAGGATTTCTGCCCTTTGGGGAGTGAATCCTGTGGACAGAATAGGTCCTGTTCCTGTATGAAGGTGCTGGGGTCCCCTCCCTACGCATCCCGCTGAGCCAGAGCTACCATCCGAAATGTCAGGGAGAGGAAGCAATCCTTGGCTTGTTAGTTTCTACAAGGAAATAAAAAGCACAGATGGCTTGAGCATCCTCTATCTCAAAGGCAGGAAAAGGATTCTCCGGGCAGGAGCAGGCAGCCAACAAACCCGGAGTGATTCAGGGAATGGGGGACCAAACAAAGCGGCGTCTGCCCAGCCCCTGGCCACAACAGCAGAAAGGGTGGGCCGGCGGCCCGCCGAGGGGAAACGAGCTCTCTGATGTGCAGGAGCATCCCTCACCCAAGCGAGAGCAGCAAACAGCCGGCTCCCCCGGGGCCTGGGGAGGCTGCTGACAGCAGAGATCCTGGAGGAGGTCTGCAGGGTGGCCCCGGCTGACCTGCTGCCCCAGGCCGGACATGTGGCTACCTGACAGAGGCTAACTTTGGCTCAGGACGTAGCCTCTTGGGGAGGATGGAGTAGGGAGCGAGCGCGGGGGGGTGTAGGGAGAGGAAAGACAGCAGGAGACAGAAATGCAAACATGGCCTGACAGCGTGGGGCAGGGGGAGGGGAGGAGGAAAAAGCAGGGTAAACCTGGCAGGATGGAGCAGGAAACCAGGCTGGAGTGAGGCAGGGCGATGGTGAGATAGTGCTTCCTGCGGAGGGAGAAAGGCAGACAGATAAATGCCCCCAGACGGGCACTCGTCGACCTCTCTTTGGGATGCTTTGGGATGGTATGGTGGCAGGTCCCAAGGGCATGGGTGGCTGTGCCTGGTGCAGACCAGAGTCCTGAAAGCAGGTGGCAGCATGGTTGGGCACTGGGTGTAGCCGTGCTCTGCTGCCTTGGGGCAGCTGGCTTGCAAAATATCCTGATTTAAATCCCTACCTGGAGGCACCAAGGGACTGGGACTGGAGGACATAAGGGTCACTTTGTTCCTCAGGACAACCCAGCTCTCGCAAAAGTGGTTCCTGCTTTCAAACTCCTCCGTTTGTGTCCCCTGATGCAGCTGCTGGCTTGCAAGTCCAAAAGCCGAAGAAGCCCAGAGAGCTCCTGACTTTCTTTGCTTCATTCCACATCAGTGCGGGTGGTTATGAGATTTTTGTGCCTTGCCAGAAGAGAACCAGTTAATTAAAATTTCTGAGCACTGAGAGGCTAAACAGCCCTGTTGGGTTGCATGCATTGAGGCCAGAGCAGCCTTTTGGACTGAGGCCATGGGGCTGTTTGGCTGGACCCATGGGCGCTGGATGCATGGCCATGGTGCCATGGAGTGCCAGGGGCTGGGGGACCAGGGCAGAACACCCGGCCTCGCAGTGCTGCTGGTCTGGCAGTGACTACTTCTGCTTGTGTTGGAACCATGCTGCCATCATGTGATGTGCTGCTCATGTGTCTGCCCACCTCATCCCACTCCCTTCTTGGCTGGCAGGCAGGGGGATGCTTTGGCTGGGAGCTCCCCTGGCTGCAGGTGCTGAGCTGGAGGAGAGCCCTAATTTTTTGCACTCCCCAAATGCCCTGTCTGTTTGGACACACATCCCTCCTCCTCACCTGGCATCACTGCAGACCTGTGGTGCTTGGGGTGTCTCTGAGGCTGGTGCCAAGAAAAAAGCATTTCCACCAGCTCTGGTGGCCCCTTCCTCAGCCCTTGTATTGGTCCCTGCTCAGGGGGCTCCTGCCTCCATACACCAACTTACCCACAGGTGGCTTGGGGCAAAGTTAATGTCTCGTTATGCTTTTACTGTTGGACGGGGGGATCAGATACCCCATAATGATGATCACCTCTGTGTTTGTGAGTATCGACTGACTTCCTATAATTAGTAGTCCCTTGTGTCCCCTGAAAGGGGACCGCCTGCCCTGGTTGGAGCAAGGGAACATCTGATGCTTTGGGAATATCCACAGAATGGTGAGGAGACAGATCCACCGCACTGTGATTTGGTGACATTTCAGGGTTTTGAGGTCCATGGATGAACATCTCTAGACCAGAGGAGTGTTGTCTCGCCAGCGGCATTGCCCAAATGGGAAAGGTGTTGCCCCAGACCTGAATGAGCTCTTGGTGCGTGGGGGTCAGTTGTGTGGCTGGGACAATGATGCTGCCATAGCACAATGCAGGGCACAGAGGGGCTGATCCTGCACAGAGGAGCACAGCCCCTGTGTTTAACTCCTCCTGGGATGCGTTTGAAGTGATGGTCAGCCCTAGGTTGCAGAAAAATGAACATCTTTCATAAACCCCATAAAAGAAGGGATGTGCTTCCTTTGCTCTTGTGTAAATACATAGTTTTGTGGGCATTTCCAGTTTTCTATCATTATCGTTTAAAATTTATTTATTGCTTACACCTCAGCCTGTTTCCATCTTGCCCACAGAGCCCTGTAGCATGCCACCTCTCCGTTTTTTCCCCCAGCCTCACCATGGGCATGGCTGGCTGTCACCCTGCCCTCGCAGCCCCCGGGCACAGGCTGCTGGGCAGAACCTGCTCCATTTTGGTGTGAAGTCCTGCCGTGGTTTGGGGCTCGCCTTGCCCACTGTGAGGCTGGAGAGAAAACACCTGGTGTTTCATCCCCACATTGGCTGGAGCCTGCCATTCATTTCTCAGCCTCATGCGATATCTCACCTCTCTGCAAAACAAGCCTTCCTCCGTGCTCGTGAGCACCAGGAGGAGGAAGAGGAGGAGCTGACAGCCCTACATCCAAATTCCCCCTGCTGCTCTGCCAGCTGCCTGCTCCTTGCGTGACGTGACTCTCACGCTTTGCCACTCCAACCCACAGCTGGACGTTTGCCCTGTGCGTGAGGAGGAATCGTTCCTTGGGGGAACTTCAGCCCCATAGGTGGGAAGTTGGCTCGGCTCTGCCTCCGGCACACGGGCTTCCCATGTGTCTGTGGGCGGCTGCAGGTCCTCCAGCACCAGGCACCAGGGCAGTCAGTTATACCAGCATGGGGCAGGTGGGGAAGAGGTAACTGGAGCAGAGGGGGAAAACAGCACCTGCGGTGCTGGGGTTAGGTCCTACAGGCAAGGGGAAATGGTGCACATGCATTTTTGCCAGCAAATGCTGCTAATTCGGACAAGCCCAGCCTGGAAACCTGGAGGAGAGATCTGCAGAAAGGGCAGAGCAAGTTTTCTCCTCCCTCTCTCCCCACTAAGTCAGCTATTGCCATTCTTCTGCATCAAAAAGGGTCATTCAGTCCCCGTTTCCCCAATTGCCAGCAAGGTACCAGAATTTTATTGTTGTCTTTCCAGGAGCAGGTCTTTGCTCACATAGTAATCGTGGTGTGTGATTGCATGTCTAAGTGCATGTCTTGCCCTGCTTGCAAGGGAGGAGCTCCACCAACTAGATTTGCAGCCTGCAGGGGCAGCTCAGGGCAGCCAAGGTTTCAGGCTGGTGGAAAAACCCAAGGGAAATGAGAGATGCTTTGCAAAAGGAGCCACATCAAGCTATCTGGTAGCACTGGGCACTAAGCAATCCCAGGGCGTTCAGAGTGCTGTTGAGTCCCAGCCAGGGATAAACCAGAGCAGCTGACTGAGCCCAGAGAGTCAGAAGAGGCTTGTCCATGGTATTTTGTGTTGCAGATGCAGGATGTGGGTAAATTCAGGGGCTCCATCCTGGAGCCTTGGTCTGGGGATTTGGTTGCTCGATACAAATCTGTCAGAAATACCTTCTGTAGATCTCAAGTTTCTGCCTTGCTTTGTTGGGATGCACATTGACTGGGAATTTTTGCCTGAATACAGCAAAGTCTTTTGGGAGGCAGTAGCAGGGTCAGGGTAGCTTTGCTGGGGGAACGACACTCTTTTTTTCCCCTTCCAGCCTATCTTTTGCCCCAGTACAGCACTGGTGTGGGCAGGCTGGGTTAAGCTGAGTATGCAAAGTGCAGGGAGACAAGCAGGAGCACGCAGCCTTATCTGGACCAACTTTGCTCCATACGTGTTATTTTGCAGGTCTGGTCACAAAACCCCAAAGCAATAAGTTTGGTGGCAGGAGCGTGAGCTGTGCCGGTTAGCTGGGGACACACGGTGGCTGTGGCCAGGGCGATCCAGTCCAGCGCCGGGGAAGGAAGTCAGCAAGAAGGACAGAGTGTGAACAAAATCCCTCTCCGGAAAGGTGCCCTGTTAATCAGTCAGCAGGGCCGACTCAGCAGAGAGGGAGGGAAGGGGAAGCGGAGAGGGGCTGAGGTGGTGTGGGGGGGCTCAAAGGGAGGATCCGGTGCAGGGCTTCCTGCAACTGGAAGCAGAGGGAGAGCGGGAGCCATGTCGTGCCATACCATGCTGTGCCATGCCTGCACCTCCACCCATGCGCAGCCTTTGTGCGGGTTTCCAAAGCCATCACTCGCTGTGGTGGTGCTGCCTCTGGTGCAGGTGTTGCTCTGCAGTGATTTAGCAGTCTGCAGCCATCACAAGGGAAAACCAGGCCCCTGGCAAGGCTTTCCCACAATGTGCTCAAGGTCAGGCACAAAGCTGGAGCCTGCAGGCTGCTCGGTCTCTGCAAGATATGCTGGAGGAGGTAGCACTTTCCAGGGCAAGCATGGCTTCCCCACCAGGCAGGGAGAGCCCTGGGATGCAGGAACCCAGCGGGCAGCCCTGCCGTGCTGAGAGCAGCGCTGATTTCAGGGTGCAGAAAGAGGCGAAGGGGGCTGGAGAAAATGAAGGAGCTGCCGGTGATAAGCAGAAGGCCCTCGGTGCAGCCTGGCTCCTTTCAGAGCTACGCGCTGAGAGATCAAGGCTAGGAAAACCGCTGGGAAACGCACTTCTCTGAAAATAGACAAGGTGTGAGTGGTTGTGGGATCCTGCTTCCTCTCCCCGCATCCCATCAATCCCCCTCTGTTTATTTTAATATCCCGCTGCCAACTTGCTTGGAAACCATCTTGAAAAAACAAAGCTTGCCGGGGCTGCCGCATGCCTTTTTAATTACATTAATGCTCTCCCCGTGCAAAGGCGCGATTTGGTGTGCAAGAGAGAACGGGGTCTGCTTGGAGGGCCGAGGAGATAAAGCGTTGCCGGGGTTGGAGGTGGGGAAGGAGAAACTCGGAGGAGAGGAGACGCTTCATGCTCTGGAGACATCTCCCTTGCACCCTGGGATTTGCCAGAGACACAAACCATCTGTATGTCGGTTAGCGGAGATTTAATGGCCAAACCCAGCACCAAGTTCAGTGCTGGGGAGAGCGAGACACAGGAGAGAACCATAGCAAGGCACATGCTCCCTCAGGGAGGGAAAGGGCAGGGGCAGCACTGGGGTGGATCTGGCTGACAAGCATAGAGAGGGATGGAGAATTTTTGGGGGGAAAGTTGATGGCCTTGAAGATGCTTTTGCAGGCTGGGAATGGCTCTGTGCATCCCTTTGCCTGTCCTCGATGCTACAGGTGGCTGTGGGCACCAGGACCCTGGAATGGGGCTTCAGGGCGAGCAGTAGATCCCCAGCGTGATCCAGTGCCTGATGCAGGGAGTCCTTGAAGTTCCTGGCAGTTCAGGACCGGTGAGGAGGCTGGACGGCTGCGAGAGCTGGCCTGGTGCTGGCTGCCAGCAGCGGGAGCGTCCCCAGCCCCGCGCCGCGGTGCTTTCGGAGGGAGCAGTGGTTCCTTTTCCTGTTGTACTCGCGGAGGGCCACGGACAGGATGCATCTGCAGGAATCCCACAGCCTCAACCTGCACAGATCGTACTTTTTCTTTCTTCCCCTCCACCCCCCAGTGTTGTTTGCTAACAGGTCACCAGGCGGCACGTGAAGAGAGGCAGAGGGCTATTTCTGCAGCCATCCTGCTCCCCCCAAGCCCAGCAGTGGGGCAGATGCAGTGCACAGCATTGGCCGAGAGCCTCCTGCCACCTTGGATCACGTTTAGTGGTTCAAGCAAGGGGGACCGCTCCAGTTTTGAGAGGAAATTCGGTGCCTGTCGTAGCCAGCCCTGGGGATTGCTGTGCCAGGGTTTTGAGGATTAGCTTTCTGCTCGCTGCCCAGGGCACCAGCAGGATGAGAAGGTTTGCGGTCCCCAGCCAGCCCTGTGGTGAGCTGTATTTTTCACATTTTGGGCTGAGCACCGTGGCCATGGTGGGCACCCCCGGCCGCTTGCCGGGGTGATGGACTGGCAGGCTGTGGCCATCTGGAGAGCAGTGTTTGCACTGGGATAAGCATGTCCAGCATTAATAGGAAACGCAGCTTAGTGGTCAGATTCCTCTCCTCCCCTTTTTTTTTTAATAAACCTTGTTACATTTTGAAGGGATTTTACAAAAAATGCAGTCATTTATTTTCACAGCCCCAGGGCAGATTTTTGTGTGTGACATCTGATGTCCCCTCCCTTGGGGAAGAGGACGTTGGGTGCACGAGGCAGGGTGTCCTCCATGGGGGCCAAGAACCACCTGGTCCCAGGGGCCGCGGTGACGCCGACCCGTGTGCTGAATGATGAACGATGGCTGCTGCTGCTGCTGTTGTTGTTGTTGTCGTTGAGAGAGGGGTGTCTGTAGGACGGGCCTTGGGGAGCGGGACCCCCGCGCAGGTGGAGATGAGCTGGGGCGGCCCCTGGGCTGACACCGCCTCAGGCAGGCGAGGGAAGAAGAGGTGGGAGGTGGTGGTGGGAGATGGCCGGCGCCTCGCTGTTGCCATGGGGGCAGCCACGGGGACACCACCTTGGAGCCGTGCGCAGGCGGGAAGGAAGTGGAGAACAATCAGGGAGAACAAGGCCGGCGGCCCTGGCCTGCCCGTGCCGGCAGTGCTGCTCAGCACGTCCCTCTACCGCCACATCCCCCTCGGCAGCCTCTCCTGGTGGCGGTGGACCCTGGGCACCCCAGCTTCTCCATGGGCCTGGCTCCTCATGCTGTCCCTCAGAGGTCTTGTGTCAGAGGGGCTGGCAGCCATTTGATGTCTCCTGCATTGGCGACATGAAATCTATATGGGCAGGTTTCCCCAGAGAAGCATTCATCGCATGGCTCTGCCACAGGGCTTCCAAGGCCTGCAGTCCTCAGGCCATGGTTTTGGAGGAGAGGTGGCATATGGCGTTCCTGTTGCTTGTGAAACTTGTGGAAACGCCATGTCCTCAAGACCTCTCCCTCTCTGCCAGATCTCTCTGAAACTGATAAATGGGTTTGAATGTTATGAGGGAAGGAGACAGACGTGCACAGAATGCGGTTGCAAAAACCTCACGTTTCTGCAGAAAATCAAGCTAGCGACATATTTTTGCATTCTTTTCTTCCTTAACATTTAGCATCTACCTGAGTCACAGCTTCACATTTTGCAACTTTGTTTTTCTTTTTTCTTCTATTTCTGGTTAGTTTGCTTGCTTGTTTTTGCAGTCACCAAGGCTTTTCTTTTGAATTATCTTGTGTCTCCAGAAGCTGGAGTTTTACGATAAAGATCATGAAGTAATGACAGTCAGCAACACCGTGCTAATGAAAAACAACTGGTACGTCTCTGAGGGTAACCGGTACTTCGAGATGTTTTGCCCATGAGGAGCTTGCTTAGGGTGCGTCTGGCATGCCGGAGATGCAAGCGCACGAGAAGTGAGACCCTCCCAGACAAAAGCTGGGAGAAGAAGTGTGTGATAATGTGTTTAACTGCCCATCCTTGAGCCTGGATATTTTCACTCCTGGGATGCCTGTCCAGCTGCGGTGCAGGGAAAGGAGGCTGCTGTAATCCCCACAGGTTTGGTCCTGTTTGGGTGACTGCCTGTCCCAGGAATGCCTGGCAAGAGGGCATTCAGTGAATGCCTGCTGGCTCCTGAGAGCATCTCTGTACAAATGCAAGAGTTTTGCATTTGTGGTATCTGGGCACCCCTGACCTGTCCCCCTGATTACAGAAAACTACATGGGTTTAGAAAAATCTCCTGCCAGACTCCCTCTAGTTATCAGATAAGATCATTTCAAAGCAGTAGTCCAAGTGAGCTCAGTCACCTGGTGAGGAATGGCCACACCTGTATTCCCTGATTTCTGATCTTCCATTCTTTTTCCAACCCTCAGCTGTGCTAGGCTGCCTGTCTGAGCCCAGGGGCTGTCTGGCCCCAGTCCTAGAGCTGTTGTTGAAGAGCAGCAGCTCACTAGAGCCAGGAGGGCTGCAAATTAATCACTTGTGTCCTAGTGAAGCAGCATTAAACTGTTTTGTAGGAGCAGACTCCTACAAGATCTTTCCTTCAAGAGGCTTTGCCCCTCTCCAGGCTTGTGATGCCAAACTAGCTGCTGACCACAACAGTGGGTCCAGACTAGCAGATGTCTGCATCAGCTCCTCTCCTTTCTCTCCACAGATCTGGTGAGCAGCTATTCTATGACCCCCCCTACTCTTAGCATCACCGAGGAGGAACACATCATCAACGCCAAGGATACACTGACCATCACCTGCAGGTAAGGCGCATGGCTCTGCCTAGACTGCTCTTACCTGTTAAGTGTTGGATGACCAGGCAAGGATGGCCCACCAGGGAGGTCTTGGCTGTGGCACACCTGCAAATTAGCACAGCTGACTAGAAATCTTCCACAGTGTAAATTCATCTAATTAATTAATTGAAAAAGAAGCTGAAGACATCTCAGAGGAGATGGTGATAACCTCTGCTGTAGTCTTGCAGGCAGAAAGAAGATAGAGAAATATTTGCGTGATCTGATAGCTTCTTTGTAAACTCTTTAGGGAAACTGGCTTTCCTAACTCTCCTTGTGTTTCTCTGACGTTGCTTATTCTCACCTCATCAGGGGCTGCTAGTGTTGTAGCTCTGGTTTCTAAATCTGGCAGGTCATTTTGGGGGACATTGAAAAATATCCATGGGAGAAGGCAAGGCTGCACTTACTGGTGGCTGGGAGAGGCTTCCAGTTTTTCTAGGAAGCTGGGATTTAATGCTTTGCCTTGTGCATGTGGGGGTGAAGAGAAGCCTCAGCCAGGCCAGGTGAGTAACTCTGTGAGAGGAACTGGAGAATCTCTGGTTGGTTTGGAGACTCTGGCTCTGAGAAGGTGGTGTGCCTGAACTGATTTGTCCCATGCTGGGGCACTTGGCTGTATGTGTTCTCTGTACTACCCCCTATCCTGGAAAAAAAAGGAAAAAAAAAGTGGGAGAATTACCAAGGTCAATTTTCCTGACAAAGCTGGAGTTTCCCTTCCATAGCTGAAAGCAGATCCGTGCTTGGGATCTGAGTGCTAGGGCCCAATGGGGCATGAATTCAGCGTGGGCCTCAAATGGGTGTTTCTCGGTGTTATATATAACCGTGGAGCAATTACTGCAAACACTTGGCTGGCATTGTGTTCATGTCTTGTCACAAACATATTTAACTTTTCCTGGAACAGGTGGCATTGCTTTTACTCTGTGAATCAGTTCATAGCCAGGGGATAGGGACAGAGGAGAGGTTGTTGATGGCCACAGTAACTGATTTCACTCAGTCTGGGAAGCTAAGTGGTTGTGGGCTTGTTCATACGGTGACCCGAGAAGCCATCGTATGTGCTAGGTTGTAGGATATGTGTGAGTTGGAGGACTGTGGTCAGCCATATAGCTGCTGTGGGGGCCATAGAGGAACAGGGGGAAGTCTGGGGACTCCAGTCTCTGCTGTGGTAGTTGTCTCCACAACTCCAGAGGGATGTGGGAGCTGTCACTCTCTTTTAAAACCTTGGAAGAGGAGAGATTCAGTGAGATTATTCCAAATGAGCTTATAGTCAGGCTAGACCCTTTCTCAGCAGTGGTCCAGGGAGGGACACAGAAAGTGGTTTCAAGACTGTTGCTTGCAGAGTAAGCCAAGGCTAAAGGATACACTGAAGTTAGAGGTGTGGTTAAAGAAAGTGTCCTCTGCAGTCAAGCATGAACATACCTGCTTAACACTGTGAAGCAGAAAGCCTTTCTTTTCAGGTAACTCTCCTGGACTGGGAAGGACAAGATCGCCCTTTCCTTGTGCATTTGTTATGTATTGACTGATACAAAGGAAAATCACATGAAGTAGGGAAAAAATATTCTTATTTCCAGTGCACACTCTGCATGGCCTGCCCTTGCAGAGAGCATCATACAAGCTACAGAGTGTCTCCAAGTGGCAGCAAGTTCCTTGGCTGCAGTGCCAAGGCTTGTCTTTCAGGCTCACTAGGCAGCATCCATATACAGTGTGCTGGTGTGGACACAGCTGAGATAAGGAACATCCCTACTCCTGGCTCCCAGGCACCGTGCAGGACTGAACTGGCGAGCTAAAGAGCAGCAGGGCCATCTGCAAACAGTACTAAAACCCGTGCACCCTCTGCCTGTGTTGCTCCCTGGCTGCTCCCTTCCTCTGCATCCTGCTATCCCAGATGTGCCCCTCAGGGGCTGTACACTGTCCTTCGTACCACCCACAGGTAGATAAGTCTCAGCAAGTCCTGCATGGCTCAGAGGTTCCCCTTCTTCCTCTGAGCTCTCAAGTCTGTGTTTGTCTAATGAGGAGAGGATTTTGACTGTGGGACACTATTACTTCACTTGAATGAAAAGTTAATCTTTCCTGGTCCCTGGATCTCTAATTACACCCAGCTGCTTCTCCAACCTCTTCTCTGGACCGTGGCCCACCCTGGGAAGACCTGGCTTGTGTTGATGGGAGCTGAAGGGAAAAACACGCAGACCACCAAGAGAACAGGCAAAGAAGAGGGTGATGGGGCAGGGTAGGGCAGAAACAAATATGAAATCAAATCCAGGATCCAGGGATTCCCTGCTGAGCATTGTGTTGGAGGTGGCTTCAGTTTGACCCTGGTCTTCCCTTGAGAACAATGTCCTCTGGCTGCTCTTCAAGCTGCCTTGGAGCCAGGAGTATGGGTCTGCTTGAAGCAGTGCTGCAGCAGAAAGCTGAGCTCACAACCCTCCCGTGACACTCCCTGGAGACCTTTCAAGCTTCACCCACTGAGCGTGAGAGTCCCACAGCCGGCTGCACTCTCAGGCTCCCTTGCAGCAGACTGGATCTCACATACCTGCAGCTCTGCAGCTCACCTCCTGCTCTGCAGCCTGCCCAGCCTCATCAGTGACCAGAGTCTGTGCCAGGCCATAGAATAAGTGATCCCTCTGGAGCTGGGCATGCTTAACAGAGACGCTTGCAAGGAGCCACCAGGTGCTGCAAATGGCATCACATATGGGCATGTTCCCCTGTCACCCAGCACAATGCACCCTTGAGAGGTCCAGACAGAGCAAGGGACCAGTGTAGGAGCATTCCCCAAAATATAGATCATGTCAGGCCTGGCTGAGCGCCCCAGTGATGTTTTGATCTAAGCATGTGGCAGAGCAGCGCAAAAGGGCTGGTGCCCACATGGACAGTGTATCTTTTATTAGCTCCCATCCCAAGAAGGAAGGAAAGAATATTGTGAATCTCTGCATTCATGCCCTCGGTAGCCTGCGCTGGGGAAAAGCAGAGAGCTTGTGCTGTTCTGGCTCATGAATATTGGAGCAGAGCCCACAGGAGCCGGCTGTACAACAGCAGAAACCTCCAGAGGGATCAACTCGATCCTGGCTGTGCCATCCCATCCCGTGCCATCCCATCCCATCCTGCAGGTACTGGGCATTCAGGTGTCACCCAGCCGTTGTATTTAGAAAAAGAAGGGACAGGATGCCCTTGCTGCCCAGTGACTTGTTAATAGAGCTGACTCACAGGTGCTTGAGGCTGTACAAACCCTCCTCTGGCAGAGGACGTATTTGACCCTGGAGCCCTCTTGGCTGCCACAGAGGAAATGAGCGCTGTGGCAGGGCTGAAGGAGCCCAAGGACAAGGCAGTGCCCCACCATGGCTGCTCCAGAGCAGTGTCTGGGGACACACAACACCTGCTGCTCTTTCCTATACGTGTGTGACTGCTGTGAACATCCTCTGTGGTGCTGGGAGGGAGTCTGTCTTATCCCAGCTAAGCCACAAAGCCACAGCCAACTTTGCCCATCATACCACACTTAGGAGCTTCAAAGAGGATTGAAGAAAATGGTGCCAATTGCAATGTCTCCCTTGAAGAGCATCTGTCCTGAAAAGATTTAGGAAAACAGCTGTGGAGAAGTCTGCAGTGCATCTGTTTCCAGCTGGCATCAGCAGGCTCCATCGCCCAGAGGCACATTATCACAGAGCTGAAAGAAAACAACTTGGGAACAAATCTTCGGAGGTGACAGATAGGAGGGAGGGAACCATCCAAAACTGCTGCCTGGACTTTTCCCCAAATGAAGAGGGTAGATTCAAAAGTAAACCCAAGTGAGCCTGGCCTGCCCTCATCCCTGCCTTCTTCTGGTCCTCTTAACACACCACAATGCTGGCTGGGACTCGCACTAATGCCTACACCTTCTGTGTCCCCACTGAATCTGGTCGAGCAACGCATGATGCAAGGAATGCTTTACTTTAGAGCTGCCCACAGGCTGGTCAGCAGGTCTGTTTGTACTGGTCCATCCGTGTTTATATAAATATGTGTCACTCAGCTACTGCTAGCCTTGATGGTTAATAAAACAAGTGGATCTGATAATGCGTGAAAATCCCAGTGGGTAAACAAACAGAAAGCGGAAACACTGGAGACTTGTGCAATTACCCTGTTCCACGTGGAGCGCCAAAAATGCCTGAGCAAAGGCAAAGAGCTTTGGGGCTCCTTTGTGCAATCGGGGTCTGAAGCTCTTGGCTCTGGGTTGAGAGCAGGGGCAGCCCCACGGTCTGCGCCTGGTGCAGCAGTGCTATGGGTGCAGCAGCAATGGGCATGGTAGAGGCTGCTGAACGTTACCAGTTTCATGATCAGATTTATTATTATTTTCCCTGTGCATGCATAGGATGGGAAAAACTCAAAATTCAAGAGTCTTATTTTTATTCAAGTGTTTGCGAGACTCTGATCCTTTGGAAAAGCCTGCTGGGATTCATGCACACAAGTCGCTGGAGCTGTACTTCCAGTCTGGCCTCAGGCACTGGTGGCATTTTTAGTGAATGCTGGGTCAGAGGGGCTGCATGGCTGTCCTAAAGGGCACATCACTACCTCCAGAGCCCTTGTGCTTGAGAGTGCAGCACACAGCCTCTGAACTCATCCATGGTGAGCTGGGCAGCAGGAGCTGGAAGAGAGCAAAGTCTGCAGGAAGACAAATCAGCTGCTGAAGACAAACACAAAGAGGCAGGTCTTTCCCTCGCACTTGGACAGAAATCCTGTCCTCATTGCGTCTGAGCCATTGTGCCCTCTGATGGCACCTTATCTTGCTTCCTCCTCGCTGTCCCTTGCTGTCTGGATCCAGCTATCGGTGACGGTCACGGTCTGGCTGTGCTTAAAAGAATCTGCCCCCAGAGCTGCCCTGGCAGGGCCCTGGCAGAGGAGCTGCGTGTGCCAACATGCCTATTCCCAACTTGCATAATAGATGAACCCAGTTTCCCCTAATAGAGCAAACAGTGGTGACAAAAAGCCATTTTTACCCCCACAGCTGTCTCTTGTGATGTCTTTTTTTTTTCCTCCCATTTCTTTTTTTTTTTGCACGTTCTTAAGTGACTTTCAGCTACGCTGGCAAACTGTCAAGTGGGGACTAGGCCTTCCTCTGAAAGGGGCTCTGATTTCACAGAAGGAAACTTCCAGCATGGAATAAAAGCTTGTTTTGTTTGTAGTAAACAAGTGCAGCTATAGCAAGCTATGGTGGTGTGTGCACGCGTGCGTACATATGCATATGCAAGCCTCCTGCTCTGGAGATCCTCTGCTATATATAAATACACACGTGCACGCTCTATCTGGGGGTTTCTTGCAGTTCCTGGACTTTTCTGTTTGTCTCTGGGCTGCTGGTGAACAGGCTCTGCAGTCGTGCCCCTGGAGGGGTGTCTGTAGCTCAGTGTCTCTGCAGAGGTGGGAAGGGGCAGCAGCCCTGGGCCAGCCAGGGGAGCGTGCTGGGGGCTTGAAGGGGCTGCAGAATGCTTTGCAGAGCAGGGAAACCCCCTCCTACAGCAGTGGGGAAGGAAATGTAGCTGGCAGCTGGACAGAAGGTGATCAGCTGAGTCTCCACTTGTTTTCTCCTCGCCTTCTTTTATCCCTTACTCCCTCCTGCTTTTCTCTTTCTCGTTTTCTTTCCAGTGTGCTTTCCTTCCCTCATTCTCCTTCCCACTCCATTCATCACACCACAAGCCCCAGCCAGCAGCTGCACTGAGCCAAGGGAACCCATCACATCCATGTGTTTTGTTAATAGCTCTGGACCCTTTTAATAATGAAAGGGAATAGAGAATAAATGGAGCCTTCCCCTATGTGGCTCCCTGTCCTGGCATCAATACCAGTAGGACAAAGTCATGGGAGGGGGAGACGTGCTTGTGAGTGGGTTGATATCTTACAGCCTAGTGTGGCCGGAGATGTGGCCCAGGGAAGGGAACGAGCCTGTGCTTGCCCAGCAATTAGTGAAGCTGCTTGCCATCTCCTCATGCCTGTTTTTTTCCTTGGAGGATGGCCGTTCCTCCATGGCGCAGCCTGAGGGCAGTGGCTGGCTGGGCCATGTACAGATGTGCGCGGTCACACGGCAGGGTTAAATCCACACCACGTTCACCCTGCTTAGCCCAAAGCTAACTCTCCTCTTTGCCCATGTCTAGAGGCCAGCACCCCTTGGAGTGGTCGTGGCCCGGGGGCAAGGTGGACCCTGCCGGGAAGGAGAAGGAAACCGAGTTGGAGGTCTCAGCAGCCCCCAGCAGCGGCCGGGCAATCCGAGAAGAAGACTGTGAGGGGACCGGCACAAAGCCCTACTGCAAAGTCGTGGTGCTGACGGAGACGCAGGCGAATGACACGGGTTACTACCGCTGCTATTACAAGTACATTGATGCCAAAATTGAGGGCACCACAGCAGTCAGCACCTATGTGTTTGTGAGAGGTAAGAGCCATCCGGCGGTGTGCGCCTTCAGGCCAGGGGAGCTCAGGGGCAGCCTATGCACCAGCATAATATCAGAAAGATTAAAAAGCCTGACGTGCCCCCTGGCTTCCCAAAGCAGAGTGTGGCTGGTGCAGGCTCAGGGGGCCAAGGGCTGGCTCCCTGCACTTGGAGGGAACCAATATCCGTCCACTTCTGGGGGATAGCAGCAGCGCCTGAGATTCAATTACGTCCCGGCCCGAGGGCATTGCTCCAGCCAGGCTGGAATGCAGGAATTTAAGGAGTGAGAGCTGGGCCTCAGAGACGCTCCACTGCTAAAAAAAGCACAAGAGTTAGCTTCTGGGCAGCTGGGGGCTCTCCGAGATGCTAGCAGCTAGGGATGATAATGTTCCATAAAGCTGAGACTGAGAGAGGGAGAGGTGGAGTGGTACATACATGCCATGTGCAGCCTCCTCCTGTCCCCAGGCTGGACGGCCCTGGAGCTGCTCCACTGTGACAGACCCAGATGTTCCTCTCCACAGTCTGTGCAGGGGCTGCCCACGCAGGCAGGGTTACGAGATGTGTTTTGGAGGAGGAGGGCTGTCCACCAGGCTTGGAGCTAGAACTTGCTTGGAGCAAGTGGCTGCGGGGCCAATACTCAGCTTCCCCGTGCCCCAGGGGCTCCTCCTCTGCTGTCTCCCCTACTGCTCGTAGCATGCTCCAGCAAGATAAACGAGCGCTGTCCCCTGGAAACAGCTGGCTGAGCTATTTCTCTTTCCACCCCCATTTATTAGTTGGTGCAGTTGTCACAAGCCAGGCAGGTCATGACATACAAGATGCATTTTTCAGAAGTCCCAGGACAAAGCCAAATTTGCCTCTGCAGCTATGCAGAGAAAAATGCAGGGGCAAATCAGAAAAGCAGGGCAGCTGCTGAAGAGGAATTGGGGTCTGTTTGGGCAATTGCCTCCTCTTTCCGTGGGCTCTGTTGCCCATCTAAAAACAGGACAGAGCTTTCCTGGATCCCAGACGTGTTGTGAGACATCTGTGAGTTGGACGGAGGTGTTCAGACACTCTTATTGTATCAGGGTGGAGGCAGAGATCTTACTCTGAAAATAAGTACAAAGAGGCTTACATGCAGGGAGTGCTTTTGCAAGACGCTGATTTTCTTTGTGATCCAGCAAATGCCACTTCCTTTGCCCCCTTGTCCACCTTCTCTCACCTCCAGCCTCATCTACAGCTCAGTAATGGCTCTCCAGTCTACCAGAAAGCAGCAAGTGTGCACATGCGGTGTAGCTTAGGGGCAATAAATCCCACGCTGTCAGGGCCCATGGGACTCTCAGTGCCTGTGGACGGCGTGTGTGCAACAGATCCAGCCAACACCTCGCAGCGTTGCTGTGCACATGGCTACACAGCACATGTTCGTACTCGTTCCAATCAGGCTGTGCCCTGTTATGGCTATCAAACATGCAGGAAACCTCAGAATCCGCCTTTCCAGACAGGACAGGCTTTCAGGCAGGAGAAGGGACATGTCAGGAAAACCCAGGCATACAGTAACCATAGCCATTGCAGAACTTCCAGATAAAGCCCTGCCTGTTCCTGCTGAACTGGGCTGCAATGTGAAACTGTCCCTGGAGAGCTTGGAAGCGCTGATGTAAGTGTCAGGGATGTTTGGAGACTGCATGATCAGACCACAGATTTATCCATCAACCTCATTTCTCATGTTAAGAGCTTGGTGGAATTGTCAGGAACAAAATATCTCTGTGCTTGGCTGGGAAAATGGGTTCTTCTGTATTTTACCTGCAGCTCAGTTCTCAAATGAACTCTCCATGCATATGTCTCATTTCCCATGTGTCTGGTTGGGTGTGTATTTTATTACAGCTACAGATAGTGCTGTAAACATGCAGAATGCTTCATCAGGGTGGAATAAGATATGTACAGCCCCCATCTCATAAAGCTTAGCATATATTGATGAAGAAGATGCTAAATTATTCCCATCCGACCCATTAAGACAGCCTTACAGAAAATATGTGATGTGGTCAGAGAGGGGAGTTAGTGCATGAATCGCAAGCTCATTGGCAGCAGGACCAGCCCAGTAAATCAGTTAGTTCTTGGCTGCCATCTGAGCTTGGAGGGGACCTCACAGTCTCTTACCTCTGGCAGTTGTGTGCCTCCTCCCTCTCACGTGCCCTGGACTCGGGATAGGAATGAGGAACATGTTCACACTCAGAAACAAATCTGTGATTTCAGAAGACAGCAATCCCGTGGCAGCGCAAAACCCCAGGAAATAAAGATAAGAATTCTCTGGGCAATCTGTGTTTTCATAAGAGCTGACCAACACGTTTCCTGTGCATGGCTTGTTTCACCTAAGCTGTAGGAAAAAGGTGCTTCACTCAAAGTAGGTCTGCAGCATGACTATCACTGAAGTAACAGCTTTATAGACCAAAAATTAAAGGAATTCCCTTACGCACTTAACACTGTGAGCACTGGGTTGGATTGGGTTGGGCCCGATGTGATTCGAATGGCAAGATCCCCAAATGGTGATCATTACCACTTACATCTTGTCATTTGGGCATCTGCTTGTCAGATGGGCAGCTTTAGAGGTTGGGTAGCAAAGGAAAAAGAGTCTCAGGCTGGACAAACAGATGTTCTCATGCTACAGTCCTTGTAAATCAATGGTTTAGCTGCAATTCAGGTGAATAAGGAGTAACCTTTAAGGCCACTGGGATCATTTTCTCTGATTCCAGTACACCAGAAGCCATAAGATCTCCCGTAGCTGGTCCCTGGGGCAGTCTCACCACGTCCTTATGGAGCCCCCTTCACCCAGGGGACAGTTTCCATTAATAAAGCCAATCATGAGCATGTGCTGGGTGGACATTCCCAGAGGCAAGTCTTTTACAGAAGAAAGACACTGGCAACAGCAAGCATCAGGGACACTAGGGACCAGTCTGTATTCAGAGCATCCTGTGAGGTATGTGTCCCTGTGGGAATGGGCAGGCAGGGGCTGATATTTCAGAAATCATCCATCAGTGAGGCATTGACAGAAGACACCAAGCAACCTCTTAATTAGTTGTCTCTTCTTCTAATTTTGTCTTCATCCCATTTAGTCAACCTGGGCGTCCTGCTGGGGTGCATCCAAAGAGTAGAAAAAAACATTCAAACTGAAATATTAGTTTTAAGAAAAAGCGCTGCCAAGCAGACAGGTGAGCAGGTGCCTCAGCAGCAGCTGGCATGAGGGCACTGCAAGACAAACCTCACCCTTCCTACCCTCTGGCCACCCATGGCTTGCAATACGTGTGTATTTTGCATCTTGGTCTCACCAGCTCCTTCCACTGTATCTGAGAAAGAACCAGAAATGAGATCCATGGTGCCCTGTTAGCTTGCCGTCTCTTTAGGATCGGGTTGGACTTCGTGCTCTGTGTCTGGATGGTGCCTGGCAGGATGGGGTAGGGCCTTGGCACATCTCCTGTATATGCTGCCATCAATTCTCTCCCACCGTGGGGTCCCGCTTGGGCTTGTCTCATTTGACACAGGCAACATACTGAGCAGGACGGGACAGCCCCTTCTGTAGACACACTGCTTCTTGATGCTGGCTCCACATGGACTTTAGTGTAAGAGTCCTGACCTTGCTGAGTCGTTTCACTGATTAATTTTGGGTGGTTTTGCTCTTCCTGTCAATATTTGTGTTTGCAGCAGTTGGGAGGCAGTGGGGTGGTAGCCCTGGAAAGCTCAGCTCATCTGTTTATCTGCCGGCCGGGATGGCTGCAGGATGACATCTGCATACCATTCCGCTGCGGATCACTTCCTCGCCCTGGAAGGTCGCGCTGCCTGCCGCTGCACCAGGGCGGCACAGCCCCGCGCCGTCCCTGCCATGGGGCCACGTGCAGGCACCAGCTGGGCAGGCGCTGAGCCCAGGACAAGACCCACTGGTTTCACAAAGGGTCAGACCCAGACAGAGACCTCGAGGGGGCCAGGAAAGGGGAGGTCACTTCCAGCACTGCCCAAATGTCACACAAGTGCCACTCCACCGGTATGGTGTTTGGTGTGGAGGAGCCGGCTGGCCCAGGCACCCACCTCAGCTGCTCCCTTTGCATTCCTGAGCTCCAGGTGTCTCCTCTGACTGTCACACATTGCAGATGGGGCTGTCCAGCTCAACACCTCTCCTTCTGGCAAGCTCGTGCTGTGTTAAAGAAAGCCAGAAAGCCTCCTTTTCTTCTGATTGCTCCCTCTTCCCAGTTCTTTTCTTGCCTCTGTCAGTTGTTCTTCTCCTTATATCTCTTCTTCAGATTTTGAACAGCCATTTATCAACAAGCCAGAGACCCTCCTCATCAGCAAGAAGGAGAACACTTGGGTACCATGCCTCGTGTCCATCCCTGATCTTAACGTCACACTGATCTCGGTGAGAGCTCAGCTCGGCCAGTGGGAGACTCTGGACCGAGATGTATTGCATTTGTTCTGCATTTGTAATTGCCTCAGTGGAAGTGGGACAGGCACTGCCAGGAATGGAAAATGCATGGGATACATTTTCCATGGAAAGTACAAGCCACTGGCTTCCTCGTTTTATTTGCTGGTTGAAGCTGTGCTGTCCAGTTCCCTTGGGCAGACCCCACGGGTTTCCTGCCAACCTTGCTTCTCTTCCCTGGAGCTCTATGAAACAAAACAAGACTTTGTTTTAATCCCATTTCCCCACAGCATCCCCTGTTTTCTCTGGTCTCTGTGATCTACAAACCCTCTAGGTGGTCGGCATCCCCACGAGGGAGGAGGCTGCAGCCCTGGGGCTGATGACTAAAAACAACTCTGTTATCAGTTTGCTTGTACTTTTTTTTTTTTTTTTTTACAATGCAAATACATCCTTCCAGGATGAGTGTTACTATTGTACAAAGGCCTCCAGGGACACTCTGGGGGCTGGGGGGCCTTTCCCTTGCCCGGGAAGGACACTACCCAAGGTCAGCACTCATCCCAGTGGGGCTGATGTTTGGGACATCAGCATCAGTTTCCTTAGCTATCACTATAAGTTTCCATTCCTGGAAGTCTCTGGCCCACTCTGCAGACGGGGAGGCTCGTGGTGCAGGATACGGCTGCTCGACTGCTCGGGGTATAGGGGAGGCTGCGATTCCTAGATGACAAACCCTCGTGGGGAGAGGGCGGGAGGCCAGCACAGCATGATGCTGCATCGTTTCTTCCCACAAAAGGGATGTGCTAGCTAGCGTAAAGCCTGGAAGGGGTGGGGTGGGAATGTTGTTACCTTTTTATATCAGTTGGCAAAATGTTGATTTTTCCAGCAAAATTCCCTCATCCACCCAGACGGGAAAAGCACTTTATGGGACAACAAGAAGGGGGTGCAGGTACCCACACACTTGATCAGGGACTCCTTGTTCGTCCAGTGTGAGACTGTGATTGACAAGAAGGTCTTCAAATCCAATTTCTTCATCATCCATATAGCAGGTGAAGATTTGGGAAGGGGCTGGGGGGGCAGTTTGGATGGCTCTGAAGTCCATCAGTGTGGCTTATGGGTTTGTTATGGTCCTCTCTAGCCACATAGACTCTGCATGGTGCTTATATCTCCTCTACTGTATGCCAGGCAGAGATACACCAAGCAGCAGGAGGTCATACCCAAGCCTCCTGTAACTGCATAGTCTGCCTCAAAGAGTTAGTAGTTCAGAAATGTCTTTTTTGTTGCCTCTTCCACATCAGGGAGCGAGCTGTACGACATCCAGCTATATCCTAAGAAAGCCATGGAGCTGCTAGTGGGAGAGAAGCTGGTCTTGAACTGCACAGTGTGGGCTGAGTTCAACTCCGGCGTCCGCTTCCAGTGGACTTACCCTGGCAAACAGGTACCAGCAAACAGAGCGGCTCCTCGTGCACTGAAACACTTTCCTTTGAGTCGTCATCTTCTGCCCCTTCACTGTTCTTGGCATCGCTAGCAGGGCCAATGATCCTAACCATGCTGTGCCCTGGACATCTTGGTCAGACTGTTTCCCATTTTTTCTCTCCTGCAGCAGAAGGCAGGCAGAGATTAAAACCTTTTCCCTGGCAGCAAACACCCTCCTTTCTGAGGTGTTATTGCGCTGGGGCTCTCCTGGGCAAACACTGGCTTCACTTCCACCAGTGCAAATCCAGAGCAAACATCGCTGGCTTAAAAGGAGCTATTCTAGCCACACAGCCCTGGTTACCAAGAGCCTGTGAGGGGGTCCCTTCCCTGCTGTGTTTTCCCCCTGTGGTAGACTCTGGCTCTTTGAAGAGTCAGACGGGGGATCCCCTGAGGACATCACTCTGTTCACGTACCTATAGGGCTCTCAGCCCAGATACTGGGCTGCAGATCAGTGCAAACCGTATGCTAAACTTTGGCCCCAGCCTCAGGCGGTCAGTCACACAGGGCTCGTTGCCTTTCCATCCGTGAGGATGGTAGCCGGTGGCAGAGATGCCTGTCTGTGTAGAGGCAAGCACTGGACAGCGAGAAGTGCAGATGTGAGAAGCTCATCTGCATAGCCCCATCCCGTTGATGTCTTTCATCCCCTTCTCTTTGCTGTCTCAGACACAGAGGGCAGTGATGGAGCCCGAGCGCCGGTCCCTGCAGACGCACACAGAGCTCTCTAGTATCCTGACCCTGCACAACGTCAGCCAGCAGGACCTGGGCAAGTACACGTGCACTGCCACCAACGGCGCCCAGATGCTGGAGGAGAGCATCGATGTCATTGTGCACGGTATGGCACCTTCTGCTCCCTTGCAGAGCCACAGCCAGAGCCGAGCTGCAAGCAGAGCAATCCCCAGACTGCGTAGGCAGTGCTTGGTCCAAGGTTCAGTAGAGGGGCTCCTGTACCTCCATCCCACTCTGCTTTAGTGAGACCCAGCCTTCCTCCAGTCCCTCAGCCCTTCTGCACCCCAGCACCACACTGGGAGCACAATCACATTCAGGAAGGTGCCAAGATGACAACAGAGAGAAAACACCAAATCGACCCAGATGTCAGTGGGATGCCAGGACACACAGGTCTCATGGCCCTGCAGCAGATGCGGTGCCCCTGGCAGACGCACAAGGCACCGTCGGCACTGGGCAGCCATTCCCTGGCAGCAGAAAGTCACGGGGCAGCACAGCCTCCCTGCGGCCCCGATGGCTCCCAGCGGCAAGGCAGAGGCAGGTCTTCAGCTGCCAGAGTCTCAGTGCTGTGCTGGCCTGCCTGGCCCTGCCGAGCACCCACTCCCTCCTCTCCAGGGACCCCTCCCTGGGAACAGGGATGTGGAAGAGGTGCCAGGGGTCATATGGGTAGATGCGACAATAGTGAATTTTGGTTATTTTGACTTCAGTCTTGCAGAGTAGTTGTGATTTTCAACTGCACTGCCACAACACCCTGCTTGTCCTTCGTCCTTGCTGTCGGGCCCTGTGGGGAGCAGCAGAGCTTGGTGATAGCCTGTGCTCTTGGTGAGAGCCTTCGTGCTCTCCTTTCCTCCATGCTCACCTTTTTTCTTGCAGAAAAGCCCTTCATCAATGTGGAATGGAGGAAGGGCCCCGTGATAGAAGCCACCGCAGGAGATGAAGCTGTGAAGCTGCCGGTGAAAGTCGTGGCTTACCCTCCACCAGACTTCCAGTGGTAACGCACCTTTCTTAGCCTGAGCCACCCTCTCCTCTCCTCCTTACCTCTGCCAAGTAGAGAAGCCTAGCCTGGGCCTTCTTGCTAGGTCCCTCTGTGGCCAAGATTGTCCCAAATGTCACTTTTGTCCACCCATGGGGGTCATTTCTCCCACCTGTCAGCTGCACAGCTTGGGATGGGAAGAGGGGAGATCTGGGGGAGAAGCAGCAAAGGTCCTGGCCTGACTTGGCAGCTCTGCACTATCTGGAGGGGACAAGTGGAGCTCCCACAGGAGCTGCCCCTCATCCCCCTGTAGTGAGGATCACAGTTGCTCAGAGGAGCAAGAGAGTGGGCCAGGTTGTGCACCGCATCATGCTGCACTTCCACCAGAGCTGGCTGGGAGCTTTGCACCTACATACTGCTCAGGGCAGACCTACAACATCCCCAACCCCACACACACATCCATATGAGACAATGCACGGACCCGTCAGGTCCAGGGAAAGCCCAGAGGTCTCTCCAGAGAGTCTCTCCCAGCACTAGCAAGGGGCATTCTGACTGCGCTGGAGTGGGGAGCAGCAAACCCCTGCCCATCTGCCAGTGGGACACTTCCTCCCCATGGCTGCATTTTCTCTCTGCCTCCCTGCAGGTACAAGGACGGGAAGCTAATTCCCAAGCAATCTCAATCTTCAATGCAGATCAAGGATGTGTCAGAGCAGCACGCTGGGACATACACGCTGGTTCTGCGGAACAGGCTGGCGGGGCTGGAGAAGCACATCAGCCTCCAGTTAATTGTCAATGGTAAGGGAGGGGACCAGGGCTGGGGCTGGGGGGAGAGCGCTGAGCCCATGGCCCCAGCCTTTGAGCTGCTCCGAGAACAAGTCCCCACTGCTGTTCTAAAGCAGTTGGTACCCACGTCGTCTCTTCCTCCTGCATCGCTGAGGGATGCTCTGGTTACAGTGAGGCTGTTCCCTTGTGGCCAGGGCGATACAGCACAGTTTTGTTCCTGGCTCCATCACTCTGGGTAGGATATGTCCTTGCTCAGGGGCTGTTTCCCAGCTGCAGTTAGAGAGGCTGCTGAGGGTGACCCTGACTGATGTGGACTTGAGGGCAGGGCAGCTGCAGCACACATTGAGCCTGGAGCTGGAGCAGTTCCTCTGGACTGGAAGCTCCCAGGGAATTTTCCCCCAGCAGAAACTGGTCCCTGTTGTGCAGGAACCAGGTGCCAGCACGGAAATGCTGGAAGGGCACTGCTGCTTGGAGATTTGTGTCCAGCAGGTTCTGTAGCCCTGTGCCTGGGGATGCCAGGCCGTGCTTTGAGCCCTGCAGCATCCAGACAGTCACACCCTGCAGATGAAGGAGAAATGACCTCACTTGAATCTGCCTAAGTATAACCTGCTCTGCCTTGCAGGCCTGAGCTCCCCAGGAGCTGCCCTGAGAGCCCTAGTGCTTTAGTGCCCGGTGTCTCTAAAGACGGGCTGTGCCTGGCCTGGGGATGCAGCAGCTGAGCCCGTGGCCGCTCATGGTGTCACTCTGATCCTTGCAGTTCCTCCGCGCATCCATGAGAAGGAAGCATCTTCCCCAAGCATCTACTCCCGGAGGAGCCCCCAGGCCCTCACCTGCACGGTCTATGGCATCCCGGCACCTGAGGTGATCCAGTGGCAGTGGAGGCCATGGATGCCCTGTCGGATGTTCTCCCGACGCAGTCTGTAAGTGCAGTTTCTTCCAACACTCCTGTCTTATCAGGCCACCAGTGCGGCATTATGGGCTCCTTGTGACTGTGGCTGTGTCCCAGATCCCATCTCACTTTTGCTCTCCCAGCCACGATGTGGCAAGAGAAGCACAGCGCCAACTGACAGCTCGGAGCACTGTATACCCACTCACTCTGTGGAGAGGCAGAGTGGAGCCCACCAGAGATACTTGTCCTTCATGTGGGAGTTTTGCCCAGCCTGGCTGGTCCCAGCCACCAAGGGCTTCCACAGCTTCCCCTATGTCCTCGGCCATCTGCATCTGGCAGGGGATGTCTGTGGCCTGGCCACACCTCACAGCACCTGCAATAAAACCGCTGAGCATGTGCTAATCTAATGGGGAAACTGAGGCAGATTGCAGGAGAAATTGTCACAGCCTCTTGGTGAGATCCTGAGACAGCAGCTGGGGCTCATCCCATTCCTGCCCTTAAGGTCCCTGTGGTTTTTTTAGTCCTTTGTCTTCTGCTGGATAATGATGGAACCAAAAGTGCTCACAGGCAGGGGAGCAGAGCTGCTGTGTGCAGGGAAGAGTTGCTGAATCCAGGGAAAGCACAGGATCTCTGCAGCTGCCAGGATGGTTTGCCAGGAGGGTGTTTGTGCAGGCAGCACCAATATGTAGGCAGGAAGGGTGCGTGCCCACTGCCCATGCCCTGGGAAGCTGGGGCAGCACCAGGCAGGGCTGCAGTGGCATTTTTTAGCAGCAGTCTCACAGGAAGAAGGAAAAGGGATGCTGAAGAGTTGTAGCCAGAGCAGTCAGGGCAGAGGACATCAGGGTGCCTGGAGGAAGCCAGGTCCCGCAGCCCTGTGCAGGCTGCTGCCAAGCCAGGGACACTCTCCCTCACATGCAACTACGCTGTGGCCCTGTCAGGAAGCAGAGGGGCCCATGAATTATGAGCACTGTCTCCCAAGGCCACCATATTTCTGCCTAGCATAGCTCCAGAGGATGCAGGAGGCTTCTTTCGAGCTTCCTGTTGTTTACACAGCTCAATGATGTGCTTGCCCTGCTGAGTGCTCTGCCCCTTGCCACTGCTCTTGGGCACTCAGCTCCCCCCTGCTTCCCTGCCACCATAAGCCCTCTCTCTCCACACCTCCTGCCTTGGATTTTGGGCAGACTGTCCCATCTCCCTGCCCCTCCTGCGTTTCAGAAGCACCCTGCAGGCTGCAGCATCCTGGCTCCCTGACAGATTTGGGCACTTCTCCCCGCTCACCTGTCTCAGCCCGAAGAGGTACCACCCTGCGGCTATAAGACACCAGCAACATCTCTACTTGGGATATTTCCCTCCTTGTTGAACCAGGGGCAGAAGGAGCACCCTTGGGTGCTGCACCCTCTGCTTTCCAGGCCAGCATCCAGACTGTGACATCCCTGACTCACAGTCCCAGCAGGGGTTTAAGGCCTTGTTGCTGAGCAAAGTAGCATCAAGAACTGCCCCAGGCACACATGAATGGATTTCACCCCTGCCTTTCTCCACCCCTAGCAAGGAAGGATGAAACCACAGACCTGGGGGTGAAGATACTGCCTAGGACACCAGTATCCATTCCCTGCCTCAATTTTCAAATCCATAGATAATGATTGCCTTAGTAGTGATTGCAGAGCACCCTTATAAAACACATTGGAACTGTATAACCAAGAGACCCAGGAAATTTTGCAGAATCAGAGGACAGGGGCATCAGTTCTCAGACACAATGCTATTTTTGCTGCCTTTTTCCCACTGACCCTCTCTCCATCTCTCTCTTCTTCCTCCTGCTCCATGGCTGCTGGATTAGCAATAGCAGGCACCGGGCAGCAAGGCGCCATCAGCGGGACCGGATGCCCGAGTGCAAGGACTGGAAAGATGTGTCACAGCAGGACGCGGTGAACCCCATCGAGAGCATTGACACCTGGGTGGAGTTCGTGGAGGGGCGGAACAAGGTGAGGGTGTAGCCCAAACCCATCCCAGATCCCAGAGTGGGAAGCTGGAGACAGGCACCCTCAGAGGCGTCCTTTGCGATCAGCCAGCAAAAGTGGCCTGGAAACGAGCCTGGCAGAGCCAGATTTGGGGAGGGCTTCACACCTCTGCTTCTAAAGTAAACCATCAGCGGCCGCCCCCAGCTCTGGGGCTCCGCAGTACCAGGCAGCCCCAGGGCGAGGGAGAGCTGTCATCTTTGAGAAATTACCCCGTGTCCAGAGAGGCTCCCACTGGGGCTGACTGCGCAGGAGGGTTTACACTGATCGCTGTGAACGCAGGGCACCCAGCTAGGGAGGGCATGGGGGACGTGTGCCATGGGCACTCCCGGGGCCACTTCTGAGCACTCCTGCTTGAGCTGTTTTGGGAAAGCCAAACCCCACAGAGCAGCCTGGGCAGCTGGGAAAGGAGAGCAGGAATCACAGACTGACCAGGAAATCTCTGGCTTTGGGAACGTGCATGTGTGTAGCGGGACATTTCATCCAGCTGTCCCCATCCCAGTGGGGGCAAGGGTGGTATGGAGATGCTGGTGTCCATCCGCTGCAGGTTTGTGAGTGAGAGCACGTGTACCCCACAGAGCCCACTGCTCCATCACAGCATTTCCTCTCTGGAAGGAACATTTCTCCCTCATTGCAGCGTGTGACCTGCAGCCGGACACTGCTTGCTGCCTGTTTCTTGCCGTCTCTCTGGTAGCCACAAGTGTCAGGTCTGCGCCATGACGGGGTTCCTGTTCCCGCTGGTGTCAGGCACTAGCCGCCCGCAGAGGGATGCAGAACAAACAAATGGGCCCCCATTTCCGAAAGTCACTTCCTGTTTTCCTACACACCTCCAAAGGCACTTCCCGTTCCCTGGCCTGGCCGGGAGTTCGTCACTCTGCCAGAAGGGTGGCAGGGGCAGATGCTGCTCCTCCCAGAGTGCCGAATGGAGAGGCAGAGATCAGTGCCCCCTGGGGAGGTGAGCAGGGGTGGTGGGAGCTCCTGGGTGAGAAGCCCTTGTGTCCCCCTCCAGATGTGACTCTCACCTTGGTCCCTTTTGATCTTTCCCTTTTTTCCTCATTCCTTGTCCCTCTTTTCTTCCTCCTATTCCTCAGCTGTGTCCTTCTCATTCCATCTATTTGGTTGTAACTGTCCTGGAGGTCCAACTTAGGTTGTGCAGTCCAGGGATGTGCAAGAGCTCTGGGAGAAGAGAGCTCTTCCACTTGCAGTGGGATGCTATGTCCTCAAATTCGCTTCCTCTCCCTCTTCTCCTTTCTGCGTGCCTTCTCTTACAATGCTCCTCTGGTCTTTATTCTGTCCAGAAAGGCCAGAATGAGCCACAGGGTGTGCAGTGCACAGCCATGCATTGCAGACAGCGGGATGATGTCAAATCCCAACTCAAACGTAATGATGCAAATTAGAAGGAAAATCCACAAGAAACAGGAAAGGCAGCACACAAAAGTGCCAGCAATAGGGTCACTTCAGCTGTATTGAATAACCCCAAGAAACGGAAAAGGCAATGTACAAAAGTACTAGTAATAAGGTCACTTCAGCTGCATTGAATATGCACTGAATGAATGACTGTTGCTTCTGATTAACACAAGCTAATGCATTGCCACTTAGAACGGAAATGCCTCCCAAAGTCTATGGGACGAATAGTAAAGGCAAAGTAATTTCCCAGTAGGAACACAATTTTTTTGCATTTTAAACATTGTCTCATTATAGGGATTTTTGCATGCGATTAACTTGTCATTTAAACTGGGAGGGAGGAGAAACCTGTGCTTCAAACTGCAGATCTCCTCTAAGGGGAGTGCTTGTAACACATTTGGCAGCTCACACATGTGCAGCGTGAGCAGGGAGGAGGAGAGCAGCCTGTACTCCCCAGCTGCCTTTCCTGGCTTGTTTGGAGGCAGCATCTCCTGGGCCCATGCTCCCAGGACAGCAGCCTGGCTGTTTGCCCACTCTCAGTCAGGACTTGCTGGAAGGAGGGAGGAGGAAGCTTTTAGGACCATGTCTATGTACACTTGGAATTTAAAGGGAGAAGATGACAGCTTTTCCTGAAAAGGTGAGAGCTGGGATGCTTTTCACAGGTTTGATTTCCCCTTATGGATAAAAGGAGTGCTTGCAGGTCTGTAAGTACCTGTAAACTCCACTGAACTCTGTGGGACACTAAGTAGTCACTTAACTGCAGAGAGCTCAGGGAATCAAAGCCTTGGTGTCCTTTTCCTTTCTCCCCACTGTTATAAAGCTTGGCAGGAGCTTAGCCATCCCCTCAGCCCTGCATCGTGTTCATGTCCCCCTTGCTGGGCACCGGCCTGTCCCCATGGTGACCTGAGGGGCTTAGCAAGAAGTTTGCTCCCGTGGAGAGGCATCTATGTTGGCTGGGCTCCGTAAAAAGGAGATCAGAAATAAAACCACATTGCTGTTGCTAGAGCCAGCAGATGGGGCTTGAATGCACAAAGGGCTATTGAATAAGGGGATATTTTTGCATAACCCTTTCCCAGGTACAGCTGCTGCGGGCGGCCAGGCTTGCTGTGGTGCTTTGCTGTCTGCCAGAGAACAGCACTGATCCTGTTTCTCTTCCCTCTTGCTCTTCCTAACTCCTTCTTATGCTCTCTTCCCCCATCAGACAGTCAGCAAACTGGCCATCCAGGAGGCCAACGTCTCAGTCATGTACAAGTGTATTGCCTCTAATAAAGTGGGTCGAGATGAGCGGCTGATCTACTTCTACGTGACCAGTGAGTACTGCAGACGTCCCCTCCACCCGCATCAGCCAAGCTCTCTGCTTGAAATAGGCAGGTCCCTAGACCTGCCGGGTCCTCTCATTCACAGTTAGCGCCTTCAACAGTGACCAGGAGGTCAGCAGGAAAGCAGGGCTACCCCAGAGCTCTGCTGAGTGGCAACAGCCTTGGAGCCCTGGCAGCAGATAGCGCGGGCAGAGTTTGGCAGGCAGACCCGGGGATGAGCCGGCGCTGCCTATGGCCAGGTCCTGGAGCAGCCCTGGCAGGTCCTGGGCTGGGGACGTCGTGCTGGCTGAGGCCCAGGCAGCTCCCTGGGCTTTGGACGTGTCTGGTCCAAGAGCATCCTCTAGCGGCACTGCCTGCCCCCCCCCACCCCAGGGTCCCCACGGGATTTTGGTGGTGGGAGGAAGCCGAGAGCCTGGCAGTGTGGGCTGGAGTTGTGGCCCCTACGGGGCTGCATAAGCTTCCTGCCAGCGGTACCCCGTGCTGGCGGGAGTCTGTCCCTGTCTGCTGGGGACAGGGAGCCTGGCAAGGGCACAGCAGAGGCCTCTCTTCATGCCCCTCTGGACAGAGCCCAGAAGCCTGGGCTTATGGCTCTCACAGGTAGTACCTGTGCTGTCAGAGCCACCAGCTTTTGTGGAGGTAGATGAACATCTTCAGTCAGTGCTCCAGTAATGCTCTGCATGTGCAGTTGTCCAGCCTGGCTGTGTAACTGCCTGCACGTATAAAAGCAGGTATGTGTGCAATCCAGAATGCTGCAGCTGAGCTGAGAGCAGTAACAGCCTAATTCAGACCTCCCAGACTTGTTTCACTTGTGACCTCATCTTAATTTGTCCCTGGGACTTCAGCATATCCCTTAGCACTCACTGGGCTTAAGCTGTTGGTTCCTAGAAGTTTGCATGTCACAGTTCTGCTCTAGATTGGTTTCCTTTACCCTGGCTGAGGACAGGGAGGTCTCAGAGAGCTGAACCCAAGTAGACAATTTCATTGTGTCTGGCAGTTCAGCCATAAAAATTCCTTCACATGTGCATTTCCTTCCTGAAAGCCATTCCAGATGGGTTCGAGATTGAGACCCAGCCCTCAGAAGAGCCCATAGAGGGGCAGGACCTACAGCTGAGCTGCAATGCAGACAACTACACCTATGAGAACCTGCAGTGGTATCGGCTGAACCTCTCCAAGCTCCATGACGAGGAGGGCAACCCCCTTGTGCTGGACTGCAAGAACGTCCACCACTATGCCACCAAAATGCAGGGGGAGCTGCGCTTCCAGCCTGACTCCAACGATGCGACCTTGCTGCTCACCATCCCAAACATCTCTCTGGGCGAGGAGGGAGACTACGTCTGTGAGGTGCAGAACCGGAAGACCCGGGAGAAACACTGCCACAAGAAGTACATCTCTGTGCAGGGTGAGGGTCCGCAGGGCAGGCGGGAGTGACGGAGGAGAGCTGGTGCTTTTGCTGTCATCAGCTTCCCAGTCTCTCCCCAGGAGAAGCCATGCAAGCGAGCTAAACTCCAGGTGGCAAAGGCAGGGCAACTGGGTTCTCAAGACACCCTTCAGCAGGGGTCAGAGACCCAAAGCCCCCCAGGAACACAGATATTCTTTTGATCAATCAGTTTCTCGTTTTCCCCTCCTCCTCTTTGTGCTGCTCCTCCAGCCCTGGAGATCCCCCGCCTCAAGCAGAACCTGACAGACATTTGGGTGAACGTCAGTGACTCCATAGAGATGCGCTGTAAGGTGGACGGCAACCACGTTCCTGAAATCAGCTGGTACAAAGACGAGAAACTGGTGGAAGAAGTGTCAGGTACAGTAGGCTGGGAGTGAATCAAAGGCAGGACATTGTGTCTGACGGCTAGAGAGCTCAACTCTCCTGGGTTCTGGGAGTTGCTCTGCCCAGGCAAAGGCACCCATTCTCTGAACTGGCTGAACTCTGGTTTTAATAATGTTCTGTCCCAGTTTGATGCAGTCTCACCAGCCAAGTCTGCCCTAGGGCCTGGATCAGCACTGTCTGCGCATGTGCACATTCAGCTGGAGAGCTGAGAAAGAGATAAATCATTCATCTTCTTACTCCAGCCCAGTGACTGGCACCTCTGCTCATGCAGGGACCAACCCAGATCCCATGCAAGGAACATGGGAAGGATCCAGGCACATTGCAGAGGGAAAGGAACAGGTCCTGGACCTGAAGCAGAGCTTGACACACCAGCTGGACTGCCTGGGCACCATCCCCATCCAGCATTGTCTGTGGGGGTTTCATCCCCCTCCATACACTGCCTGGGGAGGGCCCCTGCAGAGTATTTCTGAGGCCATCAGACCACAGAAGAGAGCCTCTACTAGCTGGTGCAATTTCATTCTGCCATCTAAAATGAACCAGCCAAAAAATAGGACCCTTATTTTGAGCCTGAATGAGTTCAGTATATTAATCCCCCCTCCCCATGAGTGACCACTCTGTGCCTTACAGGAATCGACCTGGCAGACTTCAACCAGAAGCTGAGCATTCAGAGGGTGAGGGAGGAGGACGCTGGGCTCTACCTGTGCAGCGTCTGCAATGCTAAGGGATGTGTGAACTCCTCGGCCAGCGTCTCTGTGGAAGGTACCAGCAGCCACAACACCCCTGGGGATGAAGGGGGCGGAGGGAGTAGGAGTGTGGCCAAGGTCCCATGCTTCTTTCCTGTGACACCAGGCAGCAGGAGCCAATGAAAGCCCCTCAGTCTTGCTGGTGGCATGGTGGTCTCGCAGTAGGATCTGTAGTCCAGAGTGTGCTTAGCTTGGGCAAACACACCTCCCCAGTCTCCCCTCATCCTGAAGCAGGCTGCAAGGGACGGCTAAGCTGGGGCACAGAATGGGAATCTCTGAAGATGCAGTTTCCCTTCCATCCCACAGGCTCTGATGACAGGACCAATGTGGAGATTGTCATCCTGATTGGGACTGGGGTTATCGCCGTTTTCTTCTGGATCCTCCTTATCCTCATCTTCTGTAACATCAAAAGGGTATGTGACTGTGTCTGTCCCAGGGCAGGGGAGGTGGCTTAGCAAGCTTGGGGCAACACCATTGGTGTGATGTGGGGCTTTAGTATCTGCTAAAAGGAGGTCATTGAGTGTTGCTTCACCTGCTCTCACTGCCAAGGACAAGGTGCATAAGGGCTGCAGTAAAGGAGGTAACAGGGAATGGCCTTTGCCAGGGGGAAGCAGGTCAAGGCAGGCAAAGGAACCAAATCCCCTCTGGGAGTCAGCACCCAGTGCAGGGAGGGCATCTCCTCACCCTTTGTGTTGGCTGATTCCTGCAGCCTGCCCACGCAGACATCAAGACGGGCTACCTCTCCATCATCATGGACCCTGGCGAGGTGCCCTTGGAGGAGCAGTGCGAGTACCTGCCCTATGATTCCAGCAAGTGGGAGTTCCCACGGGACCGCCTGCGCCTAGGTGAGCTGGGCCCCCTCCCTGCCACTGCGCGCTGCAGCCAAGGCTTCCCGCCAGCCCTTCAAACTCACCTTCCAGGTTTCTCACACACCTCTGTGTATTGAATGCCTTCTGTCTGCCTCAAGCTTCCCATCTTCTTCCCCAGACTGCCCCTAAAGCCCAGGCTGTGCCTGGGAAATCCAAGTCTTTAGGTCTGACTGCGGGCAGGTCTGAGCCACCTGTAAGCCCAGACTCTCCCAGTGTGCCGACACAGGCGTCACTGAGACCAGAAGACCTCTGGGCATGCTTTAAACCACATCCCCATATTCTTCAAGTGGCAATCTGGACAGAACAGCCCAGTCCACAGCAGGTACCCTGAGTTCAGGACCAGGATTGCATCCATTATTCTCCTCTTGCTGAGACACCCACCTGCAGTCTCTTCCCTCTGTTGGGAGGGTTCAGAGGGCTGCAGACTACCTTTGAGCACAGAGCAGTGACATTAGCCCTGGCTGCTCTGCTGCAAGGTGTCACATTTACCTTTCCCACACACTGTGCCCGAGGGCAACAAACAGCCCCTCACTTCTGCAGGGCCATTTCCTTCCTCTGCTTTGTCCATGCCAGCTGTCTCAGTTCCTCCCATCATCCTTTCTCTTATTCTTACCGACAGAGCAAGCAGCCACCTGGGAAGGGCACACGTTCCACTCCTTCCTTTTCCTTTATGATGTTTTTTCTTTCTTCTCCCCCTGGTTTCCTGTTGGGATTTTTGTTTTCTCATTCCATTCTGCCTGTGCTGCACCTGCCTTCCTTCACACTGCCTCTCTCCTTTGCCCATAGGTAAAGTCCTGGGTCACGGTGCCTTTGGGAAGGTGGTGGAAGCATCAGCGTTTGGAATCAATAAAAGTAATAGCTGTGAGACCGTAGCAGTCAAAATGCTGAAAGGTATGTGAACAGCGAAGCAGAATATGCACTCTGTGTGGACAGCAAAGAATGAGGCATCTGCCAGGGAACATCCACCCTGTAAATGCCTGTCTTTTGCATAAGGCTTTTGTTAAGGCCCAGCAAAATGTTTTATCTCCCACAAGCCCTCCTGGGTGCTTCTGTTTGAGCCAGCCCTGCACTAGGGGAAGAGGAGCTGGAGCCAGCTTTTTAATTTATGGCTTCTTGGCCTCCCCTTGTGGATGCTTCAGCCCCATTCAGCTGCACTGGGAGGCAAGTGGCAGAACAGACAGCAGGGATTTGGGGAACTCAGCTTTCAAGGAAATTTAACTGTCTGCAAAGGCAAAGAATGAAATCTGTCTCAAAGGACCAACAAGAAGCCCCTCTTTGGCAGGTCACTGAAGAAAGTGTTGGTCCCAATTGCCTTCTTCCAAATGTGCCTGTATTTCATGTTTATGGGCCAGGTTCAGAGCTGGGCAAGGAAGCAGGTTGCAGCTCTTACCAGCTCTGAGGGCTAAATTGGCTTTGCACCCAAAGCCTGGTCAATCCAGAGTGAGATTTTAAGCTTTTATAGCCACACTTTCAAACAGGCATCCAGAACATTATTCTGTAATTTGTCATCCAACGAAATACCGAGGCAGTCTCTGGCCAGCAGTGGCCTGTACGTGGAAACTGAGTCACAGCTCATCTCAGCAGTACTTACCACTGCAAGTGTACAGATGATCTGCACAGCAATTGCAGAGAGAAGCCTGGCTGTGCAAGGTTGCTTTACAGTCCTTTGAGGTATGGCTCTCACCTGGCCCATCAGCTGCAGTTCAAGAGGATGCTTCTCTCTCTCAGGCTAAATTTATAAACTCCCAAGTAAGGCAAAATGCGTATGGGGAAGCAGAGAAGTATGAAAAGGGCACACAAAACCAGAGAACAAACCCTGAGGGTAAAACGGAGGATCAAGAATTGGTGTGAATTAGGCACTCAGAGAGAAAATGCTGTACAGAGAGCTGGCAAGGGCACAACTCTGTGTTTGCTGTTGGAGAGGAATCATAAAAAGATGTTCTGGGTTTGAGCTGAGACAGCTCCTGTCTTCAATCATGATCAAAAGACTCAGATGCCTTTTGTTTCTAAATTTCCTTCAAATTGTTTTATGGCTTGTTATCTCTGTTTGGAGGCCGAAAGGGCAGAGATTCAAATGTCTATGTAAGCCTCAAGTGATCTTTTTGCCTGCACAACTATCATAAGGAAAAATCTGTTGGGCACAGGTTGTGTTGTCCTTTGCTCTGGGTCCCTGCACCTGCAGGGAGCACCCCACGCGTTACAGCAGGGATCCTGGGAGCTCCAGACAAGGCTCTGACATTTTATGTGGAAACATGCAATAACAAAATGTACCAAGGCTTTGGGGTCACAGCATCTTCAGCAAGACTCACATTAACACTCTGCTAAGAGAAGGGTGGCGAGGGGGAGTGAAAAGCTGTGAGGAGGCGTCATGACATGGTCTGTGTGTTTCCAGAGGGAGCTACGGCAAGTGAGCACAAGGCACTGATGTCAGAGCTGAAGATCCTCATTCACATCGGGAATCACCTCAATGTGGTGAATTTGCTGGGTGCCTGTACCAAACCCAATGGTAAATATCGCAGGGCAACAGGCTGTGCCTGCTCCCAGAGATTAGTGCTTGCCCCCTGTGTCCTTTCTGCTGGCCACGTGTGTGACTGCAGGGACATGTGGGGTTGTTGATGGTGTGTCTGTGTGCACTTAGGGCAGGTGCCACAGCTCAGTGGGGCTGCACGTAACATGAGTTGGGGCAAATTCTGACCATCCCAAGCTCTTATCTCCTCCCCGACCTTTGGTTTCTTCTCACCAGGTCCACTCATGGTAATTGTTGAGTTCTGCAAATATGGAAACCTCTCCAACTACCTGCGGACCAAACGGGAAGGATTCAGTCCTTACAGGGTAAGTAGCCTCCTTTGCCCCTAGGGACCTGTCCCATGGCTAGGGAAGGAAGGTGTAGCCTGAACATGATCTGACAATGGGACAAAGACACCCTCTGTCTAGCAGCAGGTCAACTTTACACAGTGATCTTGATTCATGTGCACATCAGGGAAATAATTTATTTCTGTAGTGGGGGATAGGTGCTTCCAGGCCAGAATTACAGTCTAAGAGCAGGGCAAGGCTGTGTAGCTCATGGGTGCAGGGGTTGCAATGTGTGTTGCCTACTGAGGTTTTTGGTTTGGTCTCTTTGCCAGGAGAAGTCTCCCAGGCTGCGTATTCAGGTCCAGTCCATTGTGGAGGCAGTGAGAGCAGACAGGAGGAGTCGTTCTGGGACTAGCGACAGCGCTATCTTCAACCGTTTTCTGATGCACAAGAGCCGGATAGCGCAGCCCATCCAGGAAGGTAATACTCCAGCCTTAGCAGTGGCTTCTCACCTGGCCACCAAAAAAATGCCAGACTTGGCTAACTCGGGAATGGGTAGGGAATGCCAGTGGGGAGCTGGGATCCAGCCTTGGAGCTGATCACTTCACTGTTGCATGGCAATTCCCTGCACAGGGCTATTACAGTCACCCTGTTGTCTCTTGTAATAGACTCTTGAAACCCAGAAGGGAGGATTCAGTCCCTTTGGATTCTTTTAGCCTAAAGAAAGGAGAATTGAGGGGGATCTCAGTGAGTCCTCCCTAGGACAGGAAGGATGAGCTGACCTTCCAAGTCCCTTCCAGTCCTGTTCCTCACAACTCTGTCTGACTGATGTGTGCTGGAGGCTGGACTCATTCTCCTCACACGAGTAGGTTCCTGCTGTGTGCTTTCTGCCACCTAAGCAGAAAATCCCAGAGGGGAGGTGGTTGCCTCAGTTAGCACTGAGGACCAGCTGTATCTCACCAAGAGGCTGGTTGTATACTGCAGTCCTAGAGAGAGGCAAGGAGGATAAGAGACCGCTCATGGTCTAATAATTTTCTTGTACTCCTGGACAGTGGATGACTTGTGGCAAAGTCCCTTGACAATGGAAGACCTGATCTGCTACAGCTTCCAGGTAGCACGTGGCATGGAGTTCCTGGCATCCCGAAAGGTGAGTTCACCCTTTCCTGTGCAAGGGGAGAGGGGTGCTTTGCACTTTCTGATGGTGGTTCCTGACCCTCTGATCTTGCCCCTTCCTCTTCATGTGCCATCAGTGCATCCACAGAGACCTGGCGGCTCGCAATATCCTGCTGTCGGAGAACAATGTGGTAAAGATCTGTGACTTCGGCCTGGCCCGGGACATCTACAAGGACCCCGACTATGTCAGGAAAGGCAGTGTGAGTGCCATCTTCTCAGACTCTACACAGATTAGCTCCCCTTGAGGTGTTCATAAACTACTACAGGGATGGAATAAACTGAGGAAAATATGAAAAAGGACTGGAACCACTTGTGTGGCTGGGACCAGGAACCTTTAGCCCAATGATGTATGTGCTGTCCTCCTCCTCCTCCAGCAGACCTCTGTCTCCTTCCTTCTGCCCTTCAGCCTGTCATTAATTTACTCTTCTTTCTTTGTACTCTTTCCTCCTGCTTTCAGTGTCTCCTTCCCTCCCTCTGGCCTAACCAAACCTCCATTTCTCCACGGAGAGAGGAGCAGGGCTATTGGCTCTGGTTTACTTTCATCCCTTTCATCCCATTGCTACAAGAAGGGCTGTCCTGGGACACATCCCTGACTGAATGTTTATGCCTTGCCTCTCCCTCCTACAGGCCCGTCTCCCACTGAAGTGGATGGCTCCAGAGAGCATCTTTGACAAGGTGTACACTACCCAGAGTGATGTCTGGTCCTTTGGAGTCCTCCTCTGGGAAATCTTCTCACTAGGTGAGTGCTAGTGAGAGTCACATGCTGCTGTGGGAGACCTCTCTTCCCACATAGCAGCTTGGTGAGTGAGTCTGCAGGAGGCCCTGACACTCTGAAGAATGTCTAAGGAGTGATGCAAAGAGACATTGGTGTAGGCGAAAAAAAATATGGCTGCCATATCCACCCATGAACAGGGTGATGGGGAGACAGGCATGCAGAGGTGGTCTCCAGCTCACTGAGGCAGAGGGGCCTGTCTTGGGCAACACCAAGGACTTGGGCTGTGTATGAGAAGTTACCACATCTCCCAGTGTTTTGGGAGGAAGGGCAGTCTCAGAGGATTGCTTTCTGATGGCATATTTCACATTCCCACCCCTCTTCGAACCTCCTTTAGGGGCATCTCCATACCCTGGAGTCCAGATCAACGAGGAGTTCTGTCAGAGGCTCAAAGATGGTACCAGGATGAGAGCCCCAGAGTACGCCACAGCAGAAATGTGAGTCAGAAACCTTACAGAGCCCAGCATTGGTGAGAGCACAGCAGTCTGTGGAACGGTAGAAACCTCCCAGATTCCAGGGCAGGACAGGCCCCTCTATGGGATGCAAAGACCTTTCAGCCAGGGTGGGGGATAAGCCCACCCCCAACACATCCTTTGCTCCAAGCAGCTGCCTGGAGGGCAAGCCAGATGGATTCAAACCAGAGCTCTCTAGGTACCCACCTTTGCCTACCCACACTGGGATAGGTCTGTAGGTGGGCAATGTGCTTTCCTGCTCTAAAGGGTGTCGGAGGTGTCCAAATTAGCTCCTTGTGCACTGTTATGTTCAGTGCATAATGAACCAACCCCCTTCCAGTAGGTCCACACGGCCATTGCGCTGGGGGGTGCCAAGCTTTCCTTCACAGTGCAGGTACATGCTGTCCCAGCAGGCACCATGTGGGTGGGAGATGCAGAGTGGGGTAGGAGGGGGATTCTGTGGCATAAAACCAGTATCTCTTCTTGGCAGTTACCGTATAATGCTGACCTGCTGGCATGGTGATCCCAAGGAGAGACCAACCTTCTCTGACCTGGTGGAGATACTGGGGAACCTTCTTCAGGAAAACGTCCAGCAGGTGAAAACCTGTGTCCCTGCTAAGCTCCAGAGAGCTCTTTCTTCTCCCACCAATAGCTCCCTTGCTGTGCCCTCCTCTGACTCCCTGGCCGATGCAATACCTTTGCATACGCCAAGGGATAACACAGGGTTTCCTGGATCAGGGGGATCTGTTTCCCAGAACTACCAGAGAGCTCATTTCTGCGTTAGCCTTCTTGCTGCATCCTAATATAGCTCCACTTCTTGCAGGGCGAGTACCCTCTCAGTCGTCATTCCAGTATTTCCATCCTAATCCCCAGATGATTATATGAAATTTTTCAGCTGAGTCAAGGCCCTGGCACTCCTGCCTCCCACACGCCTGCATAATGAAAACCAGGACTTCACCAGGGTTTCTGAAACTCTATCCTCAGATCTAAATGTCAGGGGCATGTGAACCAAACAACTGTTCCGTTACAGCAGTCAGATACACAAATTTTTCTGAAACTATTACTAATCACTGCCATGCAGGAACTCACTAGGACTTTTAAATGCGATGAGCGTGCAGCTCTGATTTTAACATTCTCTTGATGTTCCATTTCATAAGACAATGGCTAAATACGTAAATACAAGTACTGTCACATCCTGATGTCCCTGATTTTAACCTTTCAGCACTGGATCCCAGCACAGGCATGACTAAGCTAGAACAATGTGACCCTGGAGCCACAGTGCTCTGTCCGTGTAGGCTAGAGAACTGCAGGTGCCATAGGATTGGGTTGTTTTCCTGCTCACACACGCCTCCATGTACCTGCAACAGTAACAGCTACTTCATGCAGAGGGCGCAGAAATCCTCCAGCCAGATATTTTGTCCCAGAGAAACAAAAGACAAACTAAAAATTTTCCTCCCCCTCTCTGCCAGCTTCTGCTTGTAGAGCCCTTTCTTGTGGGAAAGCTCTCCCCTTCTTCTAAGGCCACTCACTGTTGTTCTTACCAGGAAGGGAAGGATTACATCCCACTGAATGACTCTCACAGCTCAGAAGATGATGGTTTCTCCCAGGTGCCTTCCTCTGCCCAGCAAAACTCAGATGAAGAGGACTTTGACATGAGGATACGCTGCCACAGCCTAGCAGCAAGGTGAATCCCCTCTTAAAAGGGCAGAGAGAGCCCAGCAGGCAGCCAGCAGCCTGAGCTGTAAGGGAGCCTGGGGGATATGGGGAGAACCTGTAGCAAGAGGTTGGAAAAATCCCAGGTGATGAGGTGTGATCCAAGCATTTAGGCCACAGCATCTTGCTTATAAAAGCAAACTCACTTTCCTTTGCTGATGAGAAAGAGCCCTTGATGTGTAAGCCTATGGCATTCCTTCTTCTGCCTCCAGCTACATTGCCAGAGCACCACGTCCCACTAAAGGCATCATGGCTTGTCAGGTAGATGAGGAAAGAAGGTGTCAGCTGCCCTTCTGATAGCTCAGGAGCTTCATCCTATTTATTCCTAACCCAAGCAATTAGGCTTAGGCTTCTCGTCTCCGGGGAGCTGTGATAGTGTGATGCCTGGGACCTATATGACATTACTCTGCTTATGCAGAGTAGAGAGGTAACCAGGCCCTGATTCAATCAGGAAGTCTGGGTGCTCCCCACTGCAGAAGAAATACAGGGTTCAGAGGCCTAAGGTGACCCTATTCCTCTCCCAAAATCCATCGTTTGGGTCATCCACCTCCCTGCAGACTTTGGTTGCACAGAGAGGAGGTCGGGTTCAGATCCTGTTTATTCAGGACATTGACTCTGTTGGTTTTACTGAATACAGTATGCTTCTGTTGGCAGATACTACAACTGTGTCTCGTTCCCTGGTTGTTTGACGGGAGGAAATCAGATCAGGTGTCCATCCAGGATAAAGACATTTGAAGAGTTTCCCATGACACATACAATGTACAAGGCACACCCGGTGAGTAGCACCTGAGTGGGGTTGAGCAAGGGGCAAAGAAATGTTCAGCTGTTTCCTGACACCTTTGCTGTTAAGACCATGGAAGGAAAATCGCTCCTATCTAATGTCAGTCTGTCTGTGTCATTTCTGTTGAGTCCGTCCAGTGCTATGCACATTCATTTCTCCACCTGGCACATAGGGGTTTCTCTGCAGCGCAGCTTGTACTGCCTAAGTGTGAAATAGGGAAGTTAGATCTAGAAGCAAGGATTATAAAGGACCTCAGAGAAGAGCCTGCTCTTCACTCTTCTGAAATCTATGAATATGGCCTGGTTAACTGTACTGAAATCCAGCCAGGACTAGATAAATCCAGAATGTTTGTCTGGAGCTCCCCTCTCCTGACCCACACAGCAGTGTGCAGTGGGGGCCCTCCTGGCCTCTCTGAACTGGGCTGGTACTTGTACCTTCTGTAGTAGCAAAACTCAAGTCATACCCTTAGTCTCAGAGGAATCTCTCACAGATTTAATGGTAATACGTGTTCCAGGCAGGGAGCACTCTTTTTTTTTTTTTTTTTTTTTTTTCCCAAAAGTGGCACTGAACTGCACACACAAATCCTACCTTTGTATGCACTGCTTTTAAGAAGGCACCTAAGAAAATCAGTTCCAGCAAGACCGTGGAGAATGCTGGTAAAGTGCCCCTACTCCTTTTTTCCCATCACAGATATACATGATCTCATGTCCTGAATGATTCCTCCTCCCTTCCCACTCTGATCAGTTGACAGGGATGTTACTGATAACTCCTGTTGCTTCCTTCCAGGACAATCAGACAGACAGTGGGATGGTTCTGGCATCTGAGGAATTTGAGAGGATAGAAAACCGACACAGAAAAGAAGGTGGATTCAGGTACTCCTTAAGTCTAGCCACTCAGACCTCCCTGCTGCCAAATGCAGACCAGGAGGCAGCTCCTGGTGTCTCCCCATAGGGTATACCTTTGGCGCTCCCAGCAGCAGCAGGGCTATGGGCCCTGAGCCAGATAAGTCCGTGCAGACATTAACAAGAGGCAAAAAGCACAAAGAACAGACCTGCCTGCTCTTTCTAGGGTTTAAAAATATAAACTGTGTCTACTCAATGAGAGTGTGTCCGTTAAGATAATGAGGCACAGTGGAGTGATGGTGTTCAGATGACTCTTAAAGCTTATTGACATTTTCTGGTGAAATGTGTCAGGGCTTGTTCAAACAGTGGCAGGTGGAATGGATGGAAACTATTCAGCTGCCACCTCCCTCCCCCAGCCCTGGCCCCGATGTGGCATTGCAGGGATGGGACAGGCCTTAGGACTTCCCACATGCCAGTACTGAGCCTGGCAGGTTGAGCTGGCACTCTCGGGGCTGAGGATGTCATGGATGGTTATGTCCTTGCCCCAGGCTTGGAAACTGGGCAAGAACCTGTCTGTCTCCTCTCTGCTTGGTGCCAGAGCAGGCTGGGACCTTGTCTCCGTGACAGTGTGTTGAGCGAACCTTGTCAGCTCATGCATAGACGAGGCCAGTCCCAAGCCTCTTCCTCGCCTCTGCCTCCCAACATCAGATCAGACTGGTCATTGTCTTTTCCCTGAGCCATAGCCCTGTGGCCTCTCTGCTGTTGTATCAGACTGTCTCCTGCTTCTTGTCCTTGTCCTTTTTTCCCTAAGGCACATTCCTGTTGTCTCCTACACCATGGGCTACCTGGCGTGCCATCTCCTGGAAAACAGGGCCCTTAAACCTCTCCTTGATTGTGTCCCTGCCCTCGCTTTTGTGACTTCTTGCTAGTCACCCGGTATTGGCAGGTGCTGAGATGGAGTTGCTGATTTCCTCCCACATCTTCTTCATCATCTTCATTCGTTTCCTTTCCCCCCATCCTGGCTGTTGGTTTGTATCAGCTTCTGTTACTCCTGCCAGGTCTAGGAGCAATTGAGGCAATGTCTCTTGTCTCTCCCTGCTCATTGGGGTCCCAACCCTTCCCTGGGCTTCCCAAAGGTATCTAGGAGAGCTGAAATAACTCTGTTGCCGAGTTACGTGCAGATTTTTCACAAAACATACGGGCCGTGCTTAGGTTTAGAGCAAGGCCTGGTGCTGTGCTTTGAAATGGAGGTGTAGGTCCAGAGGCACCTTGCCTCTGCCCCGTGCTTTAGCAGATGATGTTTCCTGAAGCTGGGATCTCTCTAAGCAGGACAGAGGCTTTCCGGGAGTGCTCAAATTGATCTTCTGTGTCTCTCTTTCTCACAGCAGTAAAGGACCAAGCCGAACTGCAGAGCTGCCAGGGGAACAGTCGGACCTGCGGGGCAGATGTCGGCCGTCGTACGGGTCCCAGATCGGAGGCCAGACTTTTTACAACAGTGAATACGGGGAGCTGTCAGAACACTCTGAGGATGGCAGCTGCACCCCGCCTGGAGAGGGGGCCAGTCCCCCCACTCTCCATGCTTCCTTCTTCTCTGAGCAGTACTAATGGCATCAGGCCCTGGAGGCACCTGCCAAGGCATCCCCTCTCCCCCTCCAGGCACGTCATCAGGGTCACTCAGAGCTTCTCCTTCAACCTGTGCCCAACCCCAGCATGGAACCTACCCCGAACAGATGGGGAACACCGATGTCCTTGGAACCGCAGCACGATGGCCCAGAAAACACCTCCAGCTGCAGCTTCCCCATGCCGGGACTGGAGAGAGCACCTTGCTGATTCCTCGTGTTTCTTTTCTTCCTGTGGCTCAGACAGATGCATTCTGCCAGCAAGTGGGTGCCTGTGTTCAGCACTACAGCACCTTCTGCCTAGCATCCAGCCTCCACTCAGATCAGCTTCCCATTCAGAAAGCCCATTTCAGGTCAGATATAAATAGATCTGTCTTAGTCTCAAGTTTCTTCCTGGTGTGCAGCCTGAATGTTTTTCCTTGGATTGCTTCCTCCTCCTCTCCTCATGATGTCAGCTGCTGAGCTGCAGAGCAGAATCAAAGGGAAGAAATCCCTAGTGGTATTAACAGCAAGAGCAGGACATTTTAAAGAGGTGTACGAAGAGATCCCAAGGGATCTTTGTAAATGTTCGCGCACACTGTTCATTCTGGGTAGGTGCCAGCCTCTCCATCTCCGCTGCAAGCAACACCCACATCCCTCTCATCTCTGCTGGGGGAAACCTGTCAATCTGCCTTACCACCAGGATTATTTTAGCCATCCCAACACAGCTAGTGCTGAACAGACCATCAGCTGATGGCTAGAGTCCTCCTAGTGAGATAAATAGCACCTCTTTTTGCAGGCCTTGTGCAAAACAGGGTTTATATGATCTGTGCTGAGAGCAGGTTACTCACTGGGCTGCTGCTCTCACCTTCCCCTTCTACCAGAGCAGTGCTGAGATCATTTGTTGCTCAAGTGAGAAATTAAAGCAACAGCTGTGTTAATTTCAGCTGGCTTCTAAACATAGAGTGAAAATGGGTTGTTTGCTGGGAGGAAGAGGATCAAAGTGGTAGGGAGTGAAATGTTTATTTTCAAGTTGCTGCAAGGGTTTTGGAAACAATGGAAGGAACAGAGCTCCAGCAGTGAGGTGCCCTGGGTGGCATCCCCTGGTGTGTTGGCATCACTGAGCACATGGAGGGCAGCACCTGCCCAGGGCTCAGGCCCCAGTTCTTCCTGGATGGACAGTTCTGCACCATGACCTTTCCGGTTGCCCTTGTTCCCTGGCTCTAAGGAGGAACTCTCTGCCCGATGTGCTCCTCTTCAGGTCTTGTTGCAGAGCCGCCAGCACAGTGTATCCATCTCTAGGGGACTGAGAAACATCTATTTGCTGAGGAAACACCTCATCACTGGAGTCATTTGTCTCTGAAAGATACCACGTGAATTCAGAGCTCTAGGGAACCTCTGCAGCCCCTCTCTACAGATTTCTGTGCTGCTGCCTCACCACTTCCCACCCACTTCTTTCCATCCTGCTCACAATCTGAGAGCTCAGCCACAGAGCACGGTTACGTCACCGTCAGAGGAGTCTGGGTGAAGAGGCTCATCTGAACAGCTTGTCATCATCTCTTCTCCCACGTGCCCATTGCTGGTAGAGCTCCTTGCACCAGGGCATCTCAGCGCCGGGAAGTTTCTGCTTGCAGGCTGCACCTTTGTGCACAGAGCCGAGGGTTTGGTTTGGACTTTTAAAATCATGTTTCCTGTCAGACATACTGCTTTCCCAAACTGTATTTCTTTTCCAGCAGTGAGTTTTATGTGTTTCCTGACGTGAGCCTGTGAGTCCTTATGGATGACTTTCCCAAGTCTTAATTATAGTTCTCTGCACAAGTGTAATGGGGAGATTTATTTAGCACATGGGAAAAGCATGCCTGTCATTCAGATTCTCTAAGCCTGTGCAGAGTGCTTGATGTTCCCCTCCCTTTTCGTGTCAGCAGGATGACATGGCTGCAATTTCCATGGCAAAAAGAGGCACAAAACTGGACCAGCTTGAGCCAAACTGGCTCGGAATGTGAAATTGGAAATTGCATATAACAATGAATTCCCTAACTTCTACTGGTGTCCCCTCAAGTTGCCAGGAATTTAAGCATCTTTAAGTAATTGTTATGAGTCAGTAAGAATCCTCTGGCAGGAGATGGTGGAGAGCCAGGCCAAGGAAGTAGGACAGCCAGCGGGGTGTAGGCCAGACCAAATTCTCCTGCCCTCATCTTGCCCTGGTTTTTGAACTGGTGGTTCCCTTGACAGAAGGAAGGCTTCATGTGCCCCATGCTGCTGGGGGTCTCCACCGGCATTCATATGGGTAGAAGGTGATAGATGGCTGAGCTAAATTCAGACTGTTTGCTTGGTGATGTGCACCCATAGGACCCAGGCTCTCGTTTCCAGCGCTTCACAACAGTGCTCTGCCTGGAAGCACAGCCCCACCTGAGAGACGGCCCAAGAAGGAGGCCTATAAATTAAATAATAGTTGAAAAACTGAATTCCAAAATAGCTGCAAGTCTTTGTCCATATGTGAGGGATAGAAATGTACCAGCAAAGCCCGATGCTTGCAGGGCACCGGCAGGATTCCTCAACAGAAAGGGGACAAAGGCATCAGAGCGCCCTGGCTGGCTGTCAGCACTCCCAACCAGCCAGGCACTTTGTCTCTGGGTTCAGCTGTTAATTGCTCACGAGCATCCTTGTGGAGAAGGGTTACTTCATCAGAGCCATTGTTAATGATCCCTGGCTTCACTCTGGGCAAAGCACTGGTGCGACATCTGATTTTTGAACATTCAAATCATTCGGCTCCACAGAAGTTTATTTTCTCTCTTTCGCACCATCTTGATGGGGGTGTGGAATCAGATCCTATTGTGTCTGCATCAACAGCATTGCATGAACAATGCAGCCATGATATGAGCACACATTGGCTCCTCTTCAGACACTCCTGCTGATGAAGAACAATTGTAGTGTGGAATATTGAAGAGCTGTTGAGACAATCATACTTTCGCTCTCTTAAAAGTATACTAAAATTAGAGTGTACGAACCTGATACCCTTCCCCACACTCTTGCATTATTTCTGGCTTTTTTTTTTTCTTTTTTTTTCTTTTTTTTTACAGTCTCCAGATAAGCATGAGCATGAAATGAAGCTGGTCTGTTTTGGTTTTAAGATGTGAGGCAACAGCATTGTCTGTCTTTCCGCAGCGACAAGGGAGAATTTCAAATTTTAAAACCCAGGGTTTGATAATTGTGCCTGCTCCATTCACAATGCACTCTGTTGTGTTTCGTTTGGGCTTTTTAACTGGAACTCAACATCAAAGCTAAGCTATTTATCATCCTCCTCCTTTAAAATGACTATTCCCGGTCTATGTGCAGTCTCGTTTTTCCTTACAAAGTGTTGGTGTTGGGAGGACATTCCTCCCTCATGAAAAGAAAGTGTTGGGTCCCCTACTTGCAAATACACGTGCGTCTCTGAAGAAAAACCTGTGTATCAAGTAACACTTCATTTATATTGCAATATTTTAACCTGGTACCTGTGGTTGCTACAGCAGCATTCAATGTTTCAGTGGGCTGCCTTCGAAGCAAGTAGGTTACAACATGGGTTATGTGCGAGTACAAAAGTGTGGTTTGTGTGTGTGAGTGAGTGTTTCGTGGGTGAGTGGGTGTTTGCACGTGTGAAGTTTTCCTACCAGTGAGCGTATGTGAGTGTTTATAACTCACGTTGAGTCTTGTGTCTGGAAGTTCACGGTTATATATCAAACCAGTTAGAACACTGCTTTCTTTCCTCTCCTCCTATAGTACTTGTTATCCTTTGTCATTAAGAGTTTTGTTGTAATATCTAAATGTGAAAACGAATAAAGTCATAACTGGCAGCCGCTCTCTGTGCACGGTGCTGCAGCACTCCTCTGCCCCCGATGGCCCACGCAGCACTAGGCAGCTCCACTGTGGCCCAAGCAATTAGCACATTTTGGGTTTATTATTTTTACTTTTGTGTCCTTTTGCATTTCGCCGCATCCTCTAGGAAACAGCTGGCCTTTGTGGCATTTCCATCCAGGATGAAACTCAGTCTTTTCTCATGATGAAGCCGGATATGCTTTGGTTAAGCTTGCTGACAGGAGCCGGCAGCCCAGCTCCCAGCCCTTCGCCCCGCCGCCACCTCCCGCCAGATCCGCGACCCTTCCTCACCGCCTCGTCCCGGGAGTCTGGGACCCCACGGTTCCCCTTTCCCCTCCTTCACCACACACCGACGGGCGCCGGGAGGGACCAACGGCGGCGGATCCCCCCCGCCAGGATCCCCCTCAGCGGGCGGAGGGAGGCACGGCGCCGCCCCGCAGGTGGCGCCCTCACCTCGGCGGCGGCCGCAGGCCCCGGGGCAGAGCCCGGCCGGGAAGATGGCGGCGGGGTGTGCCGAGGGCTTTTGGCAATTAAAAGCTGACAGGAAAGCTTTTAAGGGTGGGGGTGAGTCACGGGCGGGATCTAGGCTGAAGGAAATGTTCCGCGCCAGGGGACCGCTGGAAATGGAACATAAATGGATTTATAACCTTTCCCCCCCCCCAAAAAAAAAAAACACCAGGAGCCGGGGTGAAACCTGAAGCATGGCTCCCTCCTTACCCCTGTGGTTACAGGTGAAGACCTCAGTGATATTTGCCTGTCAAAAAAAAAAACCCAACGAAACGGTCCTCTGACGAGTGGCTGCCAGCAGAGGTACAGCTACCCTGTGCAGGAAACCTGGGGACATTCCCCTCAGCTGCAGCCTCTCCACCGCCATCCCTTCATCCAGCTCCACCACCCATTAAAGCAGCCAAAAGGCCCTTTTAACCCTCTTCTCCCCATCCAGGGACCTGAGGAATGAGGAGACTGAAGATGCTCTTGCTTAAATACCCCATTTTTGCGCACCTCAGTTGCTCTTCTCCTGGGGCCACGAGCGCTCAGACACTCGTCTCCTGCCTCCCAGCCCGTCCGTTGGAGAGGCAGAGGCAGGAGAGGAGCGTCCGAGCGCTCGTGGCCCAAAACAACCTCCTGCACGAGAAGGGATAAGGATGGCATCAAGCAGGAAGCCCTTGCTGGATGGCAGACTGCCCATCTTCTGCAGAAATGCAACCCACAAGAAGCTGGATGGGGCAAAATGAAAAGCAGCCTTTTCCTGTGGTTAGAAAAGAGAACTAGGAAGTCGCTGGTTGGGCCCTTCGGCTTGTTTTGCTTCTGACGTGGCCAGCGTATGTATTCTCAATGCTTTTCAAAAGTCCTTGGCAATCTTTCTCTGAAAGGCGATGCAGGAATAGCAAGGAATCCTTCAGGCTCCGAGTATTCCCTGGCCCCTTTTTGCATCAAAATGATGCAGAGCTCTTAATGTTAAAAAAATCAAACTACTGTCTGCACTGCAAGAACGACGACTCTGAAACACGTCCTGCACAATGCTGTATTGGTGCGTTTGCCACAACTCTCGCCCTCCAGCTGGGGTGAAAGTCTGGGTGAAGTATTGAAAAGCAAGAAATGGCATGTGGTTCCTCCTCCAGCATTCACCAAGAGGGGCAAAAATTTAAAAAAAAAAAACAAAACCACAACAACCAACAGTGGAAGCAGAACACTCAGCTGCTGCTTCAGAAACATTTCCTGGGTTGTACTGACATTTCTACAGAGCTTTTCGTAAACAGCTTCGCGGAGGATTTTACAGAGCCATAAGTGACATGCCTTTAGCAAAGCCCACAGGTCCATTCTGCTCCGAGACGGAAGCTTGCAAGCCGGCTGCTTTCCTTGGGAACGGCACGGGTCTCTCTGAGGGCAGGATTAGACCCCCCACTTGCATCTCAACAAAATAAACAGAGTTTGATGGTGTTATCTTACATGCGTATGTCACCAGCTACATCACAAACAGATAAACTACAGAACCATCCAAAAGGGAACAGTTTAATAAAATGCTTAGGCTTATCACTGGGCCTTCCCGCACAGCTGGGGAAGTCACCAAGGAGACCATATCTCAACAGCAGCACAGGTATTTGTTCAGAAATTTAGAAAATATCCTAACTCACAGCCCTTGCAGTACTTGTTCTCTTTGCCATAAGTAATTTTCAGATAGTTTGCCTTTCAAAATCTGAGGCCATTACATTTTGTTACATCTCTGAAGAGGCTGAAATCCTTAAAACTATGACATTAGTTAAAGAGAGAGTAATTCATCAAGTCCTGTTTTACAGTATTTCATGGGATTAAAATTTATTAACAACATTTGAGTGGTTGTAAGAGTTCCCATTTTAGTATGCCAGAAGTAACTCCAAATTAGGTCAGAGTGACCAAATTCTGATATGGAGGCTGTGTTGTTCCTGGCCCAAGAGCACTTTCGGTGTTAACCGGACACACTGAACATGCACCACCTCTCTTTCACACATACAGCACTTTTTCCCCCCATTTCAGACACACTTTTGAACCATCTCTCCTATTTTTGACGGTCAGCGCTCCTGATCTGGAAATTCATGACGCTGAGGAGCCATGGCAGCCCGTATGCGTCCCTACACTTAATTCCTCGCAGACCTGCAGGTCGCTAGAGCCAAGCGTTCCTTACAGATGCCGGTGAAGCTCCGGGCCGGGCAGCACCTCGCCCCCACCACGCCATGGCGGCCCATCTCCGCAGCGCCACGGGCCCGGTGACGTCATCCGACGTAGTCCCGCCCTTCATCTAGCCCCGCCCAGAGGGTGTGGCGTTTACCCTAGCCCCGCCTCTCGCCCTCGTGGCGCTGGGCGGGGCGGGGCGCGCCTGCGCAGTGTGGGGAGCACCGGGCTGCAGTCGAGGCGCCGGGCGCGGAGCCGGCGACAGAGCGTGGTGCGGCTGCGGGAAGGTGCGGGGGGCCCCGCCGCCCACGGGACGAGCCGAACATGGAGCGGTGGTCACCGGCTGCGGCCGCCGGCCTGGGCAGCGGGATGCGCCGCCCGCCGCACTAAGGCGGCGGCGAGCCCCGAGGCGAAGCGAGGCGGTGCGGCGAGCCGAGCTCCAGGCGAGCCCCGCGGCCGTGTGTGAGCGCGACTGAGGCGGCAGCGGCGGCTCCTCCCGGCGGCCTCCTCGGTGCCGGCGCGGGGCTGTGCGGGGAGGGGGGCCGCGGCGCCGCCCCCGCCTCCTCCCCTCGCCCGGCACGGGCAGAGGCGGGCGGCCGGGGCTCCTCCGCGGCGGCAGCGGGCGGGCGGCCGGCATGAGCGTGGCGCCCTGAGGGGCCGGCGGAGCGGGGGGTCGCCCCGAGCAGCCTCCCCCGGGGGCCGCGGCCGGCGGATCGGACTCGGCTGGGACCTGCCATGACTCCCCTGGCTCCTCCCATGGCATGAGCCCGTGCTCTCCTCCCCCCCTCCGCCTGCTTTTGGTCTTTCTCCGCTCCTGGGCTGTCAGATGGGATAAAATACACCCGGGCGTGTGGGGCTCGGCGCTGCCGCGGGCGCAGCGGCGGAGGCAAACCGGTGACGGCCGTCGGTTCGCCCGGAGTCGAAGATGAGCTGGTGGTGGGCTCGCCAGCACCGGAACGGCGGCTCCTCCGTCCTGCTGCTGCTGCTGTTGCTGCTCTGGCACTGCTGGGTCCGGCCGTCCGGCGCCGACAACGCCAGCCAGGCGTATTACACCGCCCTCATCAACGTGACGGTGCTGAGCCCCGAGCGGGGCGGCCCCACGCTGCTGAGGATCGACCGCGGCCGCTACGGGCAGGATTCCCCCAAGGTGGAGGTCAAGGGCCTGCTGGTGGCTCCCGTCCCCATCAACGGAGGTAAGGCTTCCTTTGCAGCCGTCGGTCGTTTGCTGCCGGCTGCCTCCCTTTGCAAGGTGGTTGGCCTTTGTCTGAGCTTTGCAGACTTTCCTAGAGAGCTCTGACAAGAGAGGAGGAAGAACTTGCCCAGAGGAAAATTTAAAAAAAAAAAAAAAAATCCACGATCTGAAAGTGCTGGCTTTAATAACGGTTCTGCAAAGCGTAATGTGTTTTCCAGCATGGATCCCAGTAGGCTAGTCATATTGAGTGATGAAGGTGTTATTTCTAAACTAATTACAGGGAGTCGGTAGCGATAGTTAACAGTATTTGATTACAGCGTTTCTGTGAATCTCAGAGCAGCTGCATAGCTATCTCACTGTGATAGATATGCATCTGGATGGCTTTTGCAGCTGCATGAAGTCATGGTTGTTCAGTGTACGTTTATTAAAAATGCTGTTTAAGCTGTCCATCAAGACTTAAAAGGACTGAAGCCATCAAGCTGTTATTCTTCATGGCCAGTCCAAAATGTGCTTGTTTGCAGTAGTGAACACTACTTCCAAGTCAGTTTTCTTTTTAATAAGTGAAGCTGTTGTCCACTGATTGTTTGGTGACAAACGTTGGTTAGAGAACACCAATTTAAACAAGTGAGAGTAGTATCTTTATTTTTGCCTAAAATGAAACCAATTGCTTCAGTCATAATGATGTAGTTTTTTGTAGTATCTTGTTTAGAAAACCCTCTTGACATTATCTAGACTGCTATCTTTAAGAAATGGACCACTTGATGGACCACAGTGGTCCCAACCTGTCTACTGAACAGTAAACCTCTCAATAATGCATTAAGTGAAATAATGTAGTCGGTTAAAACTAGACTCTAAGTGGTGAATATTAAGAGTTTTTTAAAAGAATTGATAACACATAACTACTGTATTATTAAAAGCTTCTTGAGAATTTACCAGATCTTAAGATCAGGAAAATACTTTGATGCTCCATCAGAACAAAACGCATTCTGCTAGGCAGCCTGCTCTAAGCTTCTAGTATGTGTGAAGCAGACTATGCATCAGCAGATGCTTGCCGGTTTTATTGAAGCTCTGTTTCATTAGCTTTACAAAGTGTTAACTAGAATATATTAATACAGCATATTTTTGAGTGGAAGGGTGAGAAAGCAGAAATTGTTCAGCAACTCTGCTGTAAAATGATTTTCATTTGTACATCAAATCCTACCTTCACCATGCTTTCTGAGTCAGCTATCATCAAATATGCCTGGACTTTCCTCCTCCTGCTTCCTGGTATTCCTCACTTAAACACATACACCCTTCAACCAACCATATGAAATCGGAGGCTGTCCTGAAAGTGTTAGGCATGTAAACATGTTATTGCAAGTAGTATTTTTAGGGGTTTAAAAACTGCTGCCTTTTAATATATGCAAGATATCAAAACACATTATTTGTTTAGCAGCTGCATTATTTGTCAAGAAAAACTTTTGATATCAATTATTCTTTAACCTGCATCTAACTTCTTTTGCTTTCTTCTGATAGGGTCTTCACTAAAGTGTGATTAAAACACTGAGGGAGGCTGACAGCATTTTCACTGGAAGCTAATAGTGAGAGAAGATCTAAATAAAATTCTGAGCAGTCCATAAACAACATTTTTATACCTTACTGTTAATTATTTTATGATTAGTAATATTCAGTGAGAAAGCACAGCAGGAATCATGAAATTGCAGACCTCCGTTTCTGCAGTTTTGACATGCTGCAGTCATTAAAACTTTGCCATCAGTTGTTGGGAAGATTTCAGTTTTGTCCTTCTGTTTGTCAACAGAAGACTGTTACAAGCAAACACTGCAGCAGTTGTCTTCCTTTAAAGTTCTTCTGAATGGTTCTATGTAGGTTCTCAGAGTATACGTTTTATCTGAATTTTGCTGAGGTGCACTTCATGTGCCTTAAAAATATTTCATGTAGTAGGAAAGACTGGAATATTTTATGCTTTTGGTTAAGATGTTCTCAAACACTTAAGAGTCTTATGTTTATATTCTTGTGCTTTTTTTGTATCTAGAATTGATAAAAGACAATGCTGTCTTGCTGAAAGTAATTGCTCTAATGCCTTTTTATCAGCCTGTTAACATTGCTGTAGAACTTGTTTGCAAAATATCTTTTTCTGATAGCTCTTAACACAAGTAGCTAGCACCAGCCTCTGCTTTTAAAGTAGTAAATGTTCTACCCCAGTTCTCATGTGTCCTAAGAAGAAAAGGACTCCACAATTGTTAGCAACTATGTTTGAAGACACCTTGACTCTGAAACTGCTTTGATGTCAAGCATTCACCCATTCATGGACTGTCCCTAGAAATTTCCACAAACATGGGTGATCTCTTAGCACCTTCATGGCGTAGACTGGGACATGCAAGTTTTAGAGGTGAAATGTCCTTAATGCTGTGTTAAGATCCCTTACTCATTGCCTGCAGGGAAATAAATTAATTTACTAATTCAGAATTTAGCTAAAGATCTGCTGCTGAACATACACCATTTGTAATAGCACAGCCTGTGATTTTAAATGTTCTTGAATATGCCCAATATTTTATATACTACTTTTTGAAGGTCCCAGTCCTGTGTAATTACCCATCCTTTAAATTTCAGTGCAGAATGATATATTCAATCACTTCTGTTTCTTTAGCAGAATTTCTTTAATCAAATTCAACCTTGTCATGTTAATGCATGTATCAAAACTCTTTCCCTGTTCTTTTTATAGACCCTTGTATGAAATTGATACTGGTTTTCAAAAGCAATGTTCCCCTGGAAGTGATATGGCAGTAATCCGCATGACCGCTTGTGAATGTGACTTGTGAAAGTGTAGCTCCAGCAAGTTGTTGGTCACAGTTGGCTGCTGGGTGTAAATACAGCACCTGTGTACGCGTATCTTTCCAAGTGCATTAAATGCATGGTAACAGCAGAGTTTCTCTGTTAATCTCTCTTTGGTTCTTCCACTTCTAGTTCCTTTTCTTACTTCCTCTAACGTGTTAATCTTTTGTCATGACTTAAATAATTTCTTATTAGAAGAGCATTTTAAACAGCTTCTGGATACGAATGCTTGCAGATTATAAAAAAAATGTTCCTTTTGTTCTGCATGGAAGGATAAGAATGAAATGCATCCTCACAGCCTGATGCAGCTTTTCTGATAGTTTATTTTGGGTTTATGTCTTCGGCAAGGTTACTGAGCACTGCTCATTGAGTGCCTTACTCTGTTATTTTTGACTTTTTGGAACCAGCAGCCCAGACTTTTCACAGTAGGTACTCGTGGTGTGTCTGTGTAAGTGTTCAGCCCTGTGCCACTAGTGACCTCTGCTTTTGAGCATCTTTGGAACTAGGTGCCTGACACCAGTTGTGATGCTGATCTTTAGGTGTCAGGCATATTCCTCTTGCTATGACTAACCAAGCAGGAAGCCATTGAAAACTCCCTTTAACGATTCTTGGTAGAAACTGCAGTGCTTTGTGGCTTAGCTCCCTCAGAAACCTTCTCTGTGGTGAACGGGACTCTCCTGTAACTGTTGAATCTGGGTTATTGCATGTCATTCTGGGTTTGGATACACAGTTGAGGACTGGAAATGTCAGTCCTGTGTGCTTTCCAAGCCCCCTCGCAGAGGGTCGGGCCTTGCCGGGAGGCGAGTTTCTGTGCACCTTGGGTAGTGGGGAAGCAGACAGGGTGAATAGGGCTGGAGAGTGATAGGAAGTGAAACAGCACCAGACCTAAAGCCAAACTTGAAAACGTTAAGACTTGTGGAGTTAATAGGTCAGGAACGAGGAGGTGAGGAGGGGTGGAAGGGGACTGGAGCCTAAAGGGCTTCTGGGGAGGCGATGGCTGTACAAAAGCTGCTTGGAGAAAGAACTCGTAGAAAGGGGAGATCTCTGCTTGCCCAGCCACAACCCTACTAACCCTTCAGCAGACTGAAAATTTGAGGAAAAACATATGTTATAAAAAGGTGGAAGTAGAGAATAAACAATATTGGCACAATGTTAGGAATGGAGGTATATTGTGTATGATACTGTAATGTTTTGTAGCATCTGACACTTCATAAACACCTTGTGTGAACAAGTTTTAGCTGCAGAAGGCTTAAAATGACAGTTTCCTGGTAACTGCAGAGCTTTAGGTAACATTGAGACAGAATTTTGTGTTTCTTTCTGGCCCAGAATCCAAAATAATAAGCTTTAGGAAAATGCAACAAGCAGAAGTATCAATAAATATAGAGTAGTGGAAGAAAAATCTTGTGCATGTATCCATCCTTTACCATTGGTCTCAGTATCCAGCTTAATCAGTAGTCATTAATTGATAACAAAAGTGGAGGTTATATATTAGTTTATAAGCATAATTGGTAGTATACTTACTGAGCTAACAAGATTAAATCTGAACTATTACAGGACTCTTCTAAGCTTCAGTGATTTTCTTTTGTTTAACTTCTTTCCTAAAACAAGATTACCTCTGGTTCAAAGAGTTTCTTTTAGCATTAAAGCCAGCTTTAGTCAAAGCAATTACCTGAAGTAGTTCTTGAAAAGAAAATGTTGCTGTATATAACTCATTGATACAACTTCTAAAAAGCAGAAGTTATAACTGGCTTGAATAAGGACTATGTTGATAATAACACAAGTAGTAATGCATTGAAAGAAAAGATATATATTGTGTGTGTTAAACCCTGATAGGATTACAAGTAGCTAGTACCCTTCCTTGAAATAAGAATCAGTGCTGCTGCGTTGCTTCTGTAAATTTCCTAGCTGAATTCCTGTTCTGGAAATTTTATCGTAGGATTATAATTAATGTGTTGCACAAGGCTGGCTGTTCTGCCAGTCAGGTGTGCTACATAGCGCCTGCTGCGCAGAGGGAATGCTTTGGGGCACAGGCTGCATGGGACGGCATCTTTCCGTGTGCTCTTTTCTTTCCCATCAAGTCTCTTGATTTGCTCCCTTCAAAATATTGATGGTGTGTCTCCACCTGTTGTATTACAGTGATTGAAGGGCAGACTTTAAAATGATTTCTGTATGTGTAACTGAGACAGACCAGCTCTGGCAACTGGTGATGATCTCAGAGACTAGAGTATTAGTTAAAATGCAATCAATATCAAGATATCTGACCTTTTTAAAAAGAAAAAAAAAAAATAGTTAATGCATGAGTATGGGATCATGGCACTGGCCTTTTTCTGTGCAAAGGGGACAAGGTCTGATAACACTCAATGTGGCAACCTTGGCTGAATTGGGACATCACAGCTATGTGCTAAGCAATGCAAGAGCAACATAAACACCCAGTATATGAGAGAAAGCAAACCCAGTCACGGTTCAGAAGTAGGAGGAGCCAGTCTGCATTCAGGCAAGTGTGTACTTCTGACAAAGCCTCTGACAGTTAACCTATTAATTTCATTTTTGTGACTGTGAAATGGCTATCACTGTTACAGGGGGAAGGCTAAAGGACCTGGTCAAACAATTGGAAAAGATGAGGAGGAAAGTACTGTTACTGTTCTAACGTCAGCTTGCCAATACTTCTCCAGTAGTTGAGGAAGCTTGGCTGGATCTATTGCTTTATTAACTATTTCTTTCACATGAATCCCTAAAATGCTGTCACAAACATTAATACTTCAGGAGAAAGGCATCTTGAATTTAAAAAAAATGCTTAAGGAGAAATGGTTACAGGCAAGTTGAGCAGTCCTGTGTTCTGCAGAGGAAACTGAAGGTCTCCTAACGTTGAGAACAAACGTGCAGCCTAACTGTAGATACTTAAATTGCAGCTGATCCTTCTGTAAAGAGGCTCTTCTGTGGTGTTGGGGCTTACAGTAGGAAAGGGAGATGTTTACAGCAGCATTGTACGTAGCTCTTTAACTCAGCAGGCTGCCACTTCTAACAGAAAATTGGGGTTTTTGCCAACACATTTGTGGTACATAGGTAGACATGGAGAAAGGAAAGGCAGAGTAAACTTACATTTCAAATAAGCCAGAAGAGTAGCACACCTATAGGGAAACACACGTAGATGGCTTTCTGTATGCTTATATCTTCTGAAATTATGAAATTACATGAGTGACTTCTGATCATATCTTTTTATGTGCAAGTGATTTATTTTAGAATAACTTTTAATTTAATTTGAAGTTGCTTTTCATTCTGGCATGGACATCATCCAGGTAATACTTGCAAGCCCTAGTCTTTTAGATCCTAATTGTACTTTGGGCAATGGAGCATGGATGACATGATAATGGAGAGCTATTGATGATGCTTCTTGCCGACACTGTTCATTTATCTGTGTCCCCTACAAAGCCAACTGATGTGCCTGGTACGTTAGGTGTATAGCAGACGTTTTGTTTTAGCCAGTTTGCTATGCCAGAAAGGGTGGCCATGACTATAAGACTTTCACTTTTTTCAGAGTGTATTAATTCTATTGAAAAACCCAGGAGAAAAAACTCACTTTTCACTATTGTTCCTGAATTTTATTTAGTTAAAAGTGAAAAGATTACTTAGCAGTTGTGTGGTGTAAATAGGATGGCAATGTAAAGAAAAGTGGGTTGTGACTTTTTGTTAAATCTGAAGTGACTGGCAGTTACTCAGTTCAGGTTTATCTAAACCAACCAGATTTTCCTTAATGTTTTTGTATTACTTAAATAGCACTAAAATAATATTGTTGACTGTTAATTTTTCATCCGGACACACTGAATCCACCTTGTCGGGAGTAACATGCTGTATGCATTTGAGTGGTGTTTGTTGGTCTATATCTGGAAAGCTTTTATCTCTTAATATCTTGTTTCCTAATCCTGTTGCTCTATCCAGTAACGTTTCATAGCTCTGTCCACGGCTGAAAGAGACTTTGATCTCTACTGTGGTAGAAAATTTTGTACTACTTTTCCCACAGATGCAGTTTCTCTTACTACTTTCTCTGACAGTTTTGAAGCTAAAATTTTCAAGCTTTACAAATTCAAAGGTACCTACTTAAATTTTAGTAAAATTAAACTGTATAATAGACTTTTGAGAATGCTGCTTCTCTTTTCAAGGTGCCTTTTGCTTTTTACTGCTTTTATGATTTTTCACTCTAATAACCCCATTACATGTGGCCATTTTTGTTTTCACTTAGTATTTTAGTTTTGAGCATGATTGTACTGAAGCAAACTGTACATAATCCATAGGATTACTGCTCTTCATCCCATATATTTTAAGTAAATTTGTTGGCCCGAGTGTCTACTTTCAGAGTTAGTTTTAGCAGTTTGAGGAGATTCTACGGAATCGTGGCCACTTATTGAATGGTATTTTCCAAGGGATGTATCGCACCTGAGACTCAAGAATCTGATTTCAGTGGAGAAAGATGGGATTTTTAGCTTTCAAGGCTTGAGAAACTTCGTATCAGTTTGCTGTTGCTTCTCACCCCCTGCATTTTTAAGTGGAAATATTCTGAACAAGGGGGAAGTTTGCATTAAACAGTAAACTGCTTTTATCTTAACAGAGAACATCAGGATTGGTTGCACATGGGCTGTGTTATAGTTGTATCACATTTTAAAGGAATTATAGTTCTTTTTGAAAAAAATGTATCGTTCTCTTTAAGACTACAAAGACAAGCTACAACAGTGCAGTCGACAGGAAAGTGCACTCCTATGATCATTGCTGTTTGTGATGGCCGTCACCAGTGCTCCAAAAGATGTCCGTGGATCAGCGCTAGCTAGCAATTTCCAAAGGGATTCAAGTAATAATGTCAGTGTAGTGGAAGAAAATATTCAATAAAATCTAGCATTCAGGCATCTATATTTCTGATTTTCCCTGATCCCTGTATAAAACTAAACACAAATACAAAAATACAGCAAATAGCCCTGCATGTCTGAAATGTCTAATACAGCCTTGAGAAACAATTGTGAAAAGGATGTGCTTATATCTGGCTCCCCACCCTCCTTCCAGGGGAACAGGGAGAGGCACTTCTTGTCCAAATTAAGAGATGCAATGACTTCCTGTATGACTGCCACAATATAGATTCCTCTGCACTAGTTTTCATTAGGCAAACAAAAGATTTTTCGTTCTTGTTTCAGAAAAGATCCTTTAGCTATTTGAATCTCCTTTGTTATAGGTTTTTAACCTGAGATATGTTAAGCTGAGAATGCTTAAAAAGATCTTTTGTTTCCAGCTGATATGTTAAACTGGATAATTTTTTTGTGGTGCACCTTTTGCCAAAATCCCATAGTGTGTGCTAATGATCTCACTTCTTTAAAAGGAAAATTTTATGGGACACTTCATTTGAATTGCTATTAGGATCTGTAATGTTTTCAGAGCTATTATGCAAATAAATTGTTTGTTTATGTCTTGAAAAATCACTGTTTATTCCAACCATTTTTAGTAGCCAAAGATTCTTATACTCTTGGCATTTGAAAGGGTAAATATATTCGTATTATTACTGTTGGCTCTAAATTTCTAAAATACTTTAATGATACGACCATCAGGCTAAACAGTATGTTTCCAATTGTGTAAACAGAGATGTCTTACATCAGTTTCAGCTGCTGTACAGTGAAGTTGTCTTCTGCATTGCATTTTGTGCCTTTTGTATGTGGCTTTGTGCGGGTTTGGGTTGTTCAGGATACATTACAGCATCAGAAAGGACAAAAGAAGAGCTTTGCATGCTGTTGAATTCAGACATCCGGCATTTGCCATTTCTGTTACTCTTCCTTTATACCATCAATAACTGACAACTTGAGTGCATCGTGTTTGCAAAACCGTTTTTTTTTCCTCTTAATTTGAATGCACTTCCTCGTAGACAAAATGTGTATATATGAAAGCTGATCTTGGCTGCCGGGGTTTTACAAGATCAGCTTTTAATGTAGTCCTTTTTTTTTTTTTTACAGTAGCCTGCACATGGCAGATAACTCTGAAATCTTGTTTTCACAGTCTCCTTTGTTTAGCTATACTTCCCACTACAGTGATATTTGTGACTTCATTAGAAAAGAAAAAAGTTATATTCCCCAGAATGACTGATAAACAGCTGTTTCGTAAATGCCTACAGCATATGAACCATATTCTAATGTTTTTCAGCCTGTAGGCAGGTATTGATTCAAATGTAAATTCATTGTTCTAGCTGCACTAGAGTTAAAAATAGCTTGTGTTAGTGAGCCTAATTCTCAGGCATATAGTCACAGCTTTCATTGTGTGAGATGGTTTTTTTTTAAAGACTTTTTTTCATAAGAATGCAGTTGTCTTTAGGCTTTATTAACAAGAGGATAGTGGCTTGCTAGTGCATAACAGTTAATTCAGCAAAACTTGGAGTTAGGGTGGGGGTGTTTTGCCTGTTTGAACAAATTGTCATCTGTGTAAATGTATTTCCTGTTCCAGTTGCAGATCGTCTGGGCTGTGACCCTCGAACACGTTTCCAAGTTCCACCAAACACCAAGCAGTGGATCGCTTTACTACAGCGAGGAAACTGTACGTTTAGAGAGAAAATACTGCGAGCAGCTTCACATAATGCCACAGCCGTGGTCATTTACAACAATATATCCAGTGAAGAACCTGTCACGATGACTCATCAAGGTAAATAAAATATAATCTCTTTTACTACAATTCTTCTTTGCCCAAGTACTCTTTTGCCGTATAAACTATTGGTAAAGAGCTCTTGGCAGTGCGCAGATGATGCTATTTGGAATAGCCTGTTCTCTAATGATGTTTACATGTATGCAATATAGCAAAATAAGCCAATCATTCTGAAAAGTTATTTTCATGTAGTGTATATCTTATCCAATGAGGAACTTTTTCCACTGCAGTGGGAATATGAGTGTTTTGGAGTGAGAAAATATCTGTAAGGTCTTCGGAGCAATCTGTTTCAAACCTTGCTAAAGAAGAAAAGATAACATATAACGGAAGGTCTAGAATTTTATAAAGCATCTGTACCCAATGAATTTTTATGGTAGCATGTCTTCAACTGGCTGTTATTCTGGGGACTTTCAAATCTTAACAGTTATATCAGGATCTGAGCTTGCATGCTCTTTTTAATGACATTTTACAGAGGGTTCTCTTTCTACAGTGTGTCTTTGAGTGCCATACAGGAATCAACAAAACTTAGTGATTCGGAGAGAAGTTGCCTCTAAGTTTTCTAGAATTAGACTCTTGCTGGTCTAGAATAATGCTGAAATTCCCGATTTCTACTTTTTTAGGGCTATCTATGTGCAAAACTTCACTGTCACTGGTGAGTTACTTTAGCCAGCAGGAACCTCATGCGTAAACGTTTTCCTTGGTTAAAAATTATTTTCACAACTCTGATAATTACATTTTTCCATTTCCCAGAAGGTTTTCTCAGTTTGGAATTATTTAGCTTAATCAGAAAAGGCCTATTTCTATATTTGATGTCTGTACTGCTAGCTGATTTTTTTTTTTCCTAGAATATTTTCAGTCCTTTTTCTTTAAGCATAGGGGGTTGCTTGGAAACTGCAATTTCCTAACTATTTATATGCATATTGTCACGCAATTAGAATTGAATTCTTTTACTAAAGAAGTGCTATGGTTGCTTCTTCGGTTTTTACAAGGGAAATGACTTGTGGCTGCTCCTGGCTTAGTGGGGTTTGACCTTCCCATTTCTGTATACCGCAGGAGATTTCTGGGGAGATTTTGACCTCTGTGTTGCAATTCAAAGCCTGTTGACAATCCATTTTTATCTTAGGTACCTTCCTTAGACACTTTTGCAAGTAATCTGCAGGCAAAAAGTCCCATGTTCTAGTAAAACACTTTTTACCACCTTCCTTTTGTGGTTTTTTTTGCCACTTCTCTCTCTGATGTAATACCCTCCTAAACCTTCTGCTCTGGTCTCTTTTTGAAGTACCTGTAAGATTGTAAGGTCTGAAGGCTGTTTAGCAATTTGTGATGCCTGTGGCCTGGAGTGTCTTATTGTGGCACAAAAAAAAGACTACCAATAACAATACAGCTCTAGCATTGTTTGCTCTAATACATGTTAAATCATACAATGGGTTTGATTTTCATTTTAATACCTTCTTTCTGGTAATGCTCTTAGATTTGGCAGGTGCTTTCATAGCAGTGGGATGGTGTCTGTCTCTTATTAGGAAAAATCCTAGCTCACTCCGTGTTTCAGCTCTGAAGACCTGTGTGTTGCCTTTGAAACTGTATCAATAGGTCCAGTGGTTCTGGTAGGTTGAAATAATGTCTCAGGTTATAAAATGTGAGAGCTGCTGTGGTTAAAATGATGTTTTGTAAGCTAGTCAGGCAACTGTTTGGATACTTGATATTTGGAAAAAAACTAATACTGTCTTCAGCATGTTGACTTCCAAATATTTATTCTTACTCATGGCAAGCTGTAAAAAAAAAGTAATTACTGGAGATGATGCATATTTTATCTTTGGGTATTTGAGATATTGGTTTTTTAGCTGCATGTTTTCAGTCCCTGATATACTGGAATCTCTATTATTGATATGGACTGTAGGCACTATCTCAGTATTGGACTTGAAGTGTTCAAACTATGTGACAGACTGAAAGTAATTATCTAGAACTGAAGATCCACCTTAGCACCACACTGTAATGAAGAGGAATGTCGCTCCACAGCTTTTGTTTTGATTGCATTATGGCCGTGTAAGGGATCTCCTTACCAATCTGTGCTTTGCAGAGCTTCCCATAAAAAAACTTCCTGTTTTCTTGATGTAAGAACTGCAAGTGTGTGTAACAGAAGTAGACTAGTCATTTGGTGTTAGCTTCAACATAGGGAGGATTTGGGATCCAGCATTCCCATCGGTGAGAATTAATCCAAGTGAGATACAGATTCATGAACCTATATGTATGTGATGAGCATATTCAGACAAATGTTCTGTGTAAAGCAGTCTTACACACATTCAGGGCACTCTCTGGTCTTCCTTTTCCACTATATCACTGCTTGTATGCTTTTTAGGTGGTGAACCACCATGTCGTCTACTAATTAGATATTCTGGTGTGCTACATTTCTTCACTTTAGTATTTTCTATCCCTAAAGGTTGGGAGGAGTTGACCTTGTGTATTCAATAGCTGTTCTGCTGCTGATTCAGTTAAATATGTGTTAAATAAAGTTGATATAAAGTGAAAATGAAGGTGAGCCACCACGTTGGTTTTGTTTCCATATGATGTCTAGTGCTGTGCAGTATTCCTCTATGCAAATGCATCTACCACAAGACAATTTTGCAGCTGTATTATGATGACCAGGTTCATGGCTCTCCGTTTTCTTTGTGTAGACAGGTAAAAATAGACCTTGTGTCACTTTATATCGCTGTAACATGATTTTTATACTGCTGCATACCAAACCTTAGGAATGTTCTGTCTTCCTGGTGAAGAGATGGAAAAGTGGCAACTGCTGATAATGCACACTCTGAACTGCACGCTTTGGTATTTTTTTGATATTTGCATGAATTCCAATCACCAGCTTAGGCAATGTCTGTGCTAAAAATAAGTATTATATAGATTTATGTATGTTGCCCACCTGCAGGAAGGTGATTCCCTATGAAAAGAGCTCAGTAAGCAGTTCTCATCTACGGGATTAATATTTTACCCAAGTTATTTTATGCTTGAACACACATTTGAAAATTTTAATCTTATGGAAATTTGTTCATACACAATATATTACTTAGCAGAATGTAAATTAATTCTGGTGGCTAGATAACAACTGTCACTCTTGAATCAGTCTGTCATCACCATGACAAATGAACAATTTCTATTGCTAATATCAGATTTTGCTTTTTCTTGTGTGATAGTCCACTAAGTCTCTGTTCCCTCAACTTGAAGTTGAGTGTTAAAGTAGATATTGACCTTAAGGAGTTGAACTTTTTTTTAAAACAAATCTATTTCTGTTAATGTTATTTGCAACATTTTCTTTTTCTCTGTGTGTATCCTTGTATGTTTTCCAGTGTGCATGTAAAAGAAACTTAATGCACATTCTTGCAGATGTCCTCTATCAACCTAAGTGAAGGACATCTTTCCCAGCATAGGTTATGTTAGACTATGATATCACTGGCAGGAAGGCAGTTTTATGAGTGGTTTTGCTTGCTACTTCTGTTAAAGCAGAACGAATATTGTCTAATGTAAAAAAAGAGCCTATGTGGTAGAGAAAATATGTAGTAGCTGTCTCCTTTACAATCAATTATTGGAATAGGAAGGAAATGCAGGTAAAATAGCATTTTAATTCTTTGTGTGTGGTGGAGACAGTCCTGTCAAGTACAAAATAGTTGAATTTTATATTGAACTTCTCTGTTAAAATCTAGACTTTTATTTGGATTTATAGAAAATAATATAAGCCAAAGAAGCCTCTAAAGTTAAATTTTCATACTCTGAATTTATGGAACAAATATAAACAGAAAAAAATAAATATAGAAGAGAGTGTCAAAATGAAGTTGCTAGGTTCCAAAACTACTGTTTACCAGTGCTGAAGAAATTTCCTGAAGTATCTAAACAACTTCTAATATAATACCTTTTTTCAGAGAATTTACCTGATACAGGTAAATCTTTTAAAGTCTTTAGAACAAGCTGCAGCCATCTCATCAGGCTCAATCTTCATTGCACTTCTGAAGAAACGATGCACTCGTTTTCTGCAAGAAGGTGTTTCTGTTCCGTGATGTGCACAGAAGGTGACGTTCCCCTGCTGTAGTACAGTGGGAGAGCTGCCCATCACGGGCTCCCAGAAACAGTTTCCTTTCAAGGGGACGATTTCTGATGGCCCTGCTTTCTCCTTGAAAGCACACTAGCACAGGAAGCAAGGTCTGTACTTGCTATCTTACGTGGATTATTTTAGGTCACTGGGTCAGAGGCAGGAGGGACAGGAAGTAGTTTGGAGTTGTTGCCATCTAATGGCTATTCTTCATTCTTGCCCTAATTCAGCACGCAGAGGACATACTGCAGAGGTCCAGCAGTCAAAATGCCACTCTCCTCTGTTGTGGCAGTCTCACTGCATGCAGTACATCTCTTCCTCTGCTGCTTGCCTTTTTCTCACAAATGTCTTTTTATGTAACTGTAAGCTGAACTGATGCGTGAAAGCTATGGCAGGGTGCATTGCAGATTATTTCGCACAAATGTGCGATGACGAATGTTTCGGCTCTGTATCAAATCCACTGCAAAACTTTCCCTGGATTGCAGAGACCTGCTTTTAATCCACAGCTCAAAACTAATTTTATTTTATATTACTATATTGTTATAATTTATTATTATTAATTTACCCTGGAATACTAGTGAAAAGGAAGGAAGGATGAGTCATTAAAGTTGAAGCTTTAAAAAAGGCAAAACAATCAATAGTCTAACCTTAGTTTACATATCTTTGATCATTTTATATTGTTTATATTTGCTAACTGAAAATATGGGGAACAAGTGTCAACAGCATCATAGTCAATGCTCTTTCCCACTGCCTTTCTTGGAGGTGTATCCATCAGGAAAATCTGTCACACAGTAGATGGAGATGTCTGACACTTAACGAGATGTGGAGAGGAGTGTGTTTGAAGCACAGATCCTGGACCATAAGGAAGCACTTGTCTCTTCAAGATAAGCCAGGGAAACTCCTTTACAAAGCTAACATAGCTGCAGTGACTTGCAGAACTTCTTAGCAGTGTTTCTGCATGGTATATGCCTCATCCACAGCTGAAATAACAGCAGTTAGGCTCATTTTTTCCCTTAGCCAGCTGAAAGGGTAATTAGTTCTGTGACTGGGAAAAGGCCCACGGGACTGTTAGTGACTGTAAGTAATTACATTCTTTTTCTTATCCAAAGTCTGAGCTCCAACAGCAGAGTAATTCCCAAAATCTATAGATTTGGTGGAATCACATTTATGATATTAATCTATGAAATGTTATTTATGAAGCTCTAAATATATTTTGTAGTGTCCTTGGGTAAGGCGCCCTTGCCATTTCTCTTCCATGCTTTGCTGAATTTGTTTGGAGTGACTGTCCAGATTGATAGGTCTGTATGGAAGTTGTCTGTAGGTAGAAGAAAATACATGAGCATGACAGATTACCCTTCTTAGAAATCCCTGGGTTTTTCAGCTCCAACTTCCATTAGGTGGAATACAAACTGCTATCCAGAAATAGCAAAATGGGAGCCACCTACTAACACCTGGTCACACTACAGAATGTAAGATTATGGAGAGTTTTAGTTATCAAGCACCAAGTGTCGTAAATTGATGAATGGACCAGTAAGGTCTACATTACATTAGTATTATTGATTAATGAATAATGTGACACTGTAATCAGTGATTGGGTGTTAAATCCAGATCTAAGGTAACAGGGTTTAGACACTGTTCAGAAATATGCGTGAAGAAAGGTTGTTCTCAAATAGCAGAAAGATCTTTTGAAGACAGAAAGACGTATTTTGGAAATATGTGACATTGTGACATGAACCTTTTTTCAGTGATGTATCATGTTAGGATTACACCATTTCCCTAGTCAAAACTTAATGTGACTCTTCTGCTTTTTATTAATTTGCATTTGTTCAACGTTTGAATATAAAATTTGGTCTACTTCGTTAGCATGCTAATACCTTAACAGTAAAAGTATTCATTAACTAGGACTGCCAATGCAGTTTACTCACCATAATACATAGTTAAATGCCTTGTAAAGCTATGTGAAAGAAAAAAAGAATCTGTGCACAGATTGTGGAAAGGGGATGATAAAATGATAAATTCCTTTGTACCAGTTTTTTTTATTCTTCCGGCATTAAGTGGAATGTCCGTTTCCTTTTAAAAAAAAAAAAAGTAGTGCAAGTAGATGCAAAGAAACATTGCTAAAAGAGAAGAACGTTGTGTGAAATGTCTGTAAAATCATTGCAACACATGTCTCGTTTTCCCTTATCTAGGCTTGGTTTTCCCTAGTGTAAAGAACACAAAAGGTTATGTGCATTAAAAATATATAATATATAAATGTAATTCCCAGAAGATAAAAGTCCTTCTACAGAAAGGGAATATGTAATATAAGTACAACAGTCAAAACAGTCAGAAGTGGGGTGGGGGAGGAACAAAACAAACCCCAGTGTCTGTACCATTTTAAGTGAACTCTGTGGCAGTTGTGGTTCCGGGGATGTATAAATTCTCTCTTCCGGTGCTCACCCCTTCTCAGCCCAGCCATGAATCTGCCCTCCCCGTGTCTATCAGAGGCATTGAAGTAGTGTGGTTTTGCTTTCAAAAGTCAAGGTGGGGCAGAGATTCAGGAACTTGTGGGACACTTAGAGAAGAGGTGGGTGCATCTTGTAACTTAATAGAAGGATCTTAATTTTTCTAACAGTGCTTAGTGTCATATGACTTGCGAAAGAAGATAAAAAGGAGCTCTCTGGGTGAGGTTGATGGAGAGGAAATGATCTGCACTGAAGCTGAAGTCCAACACCTTTCTTCTACATACCAATACTGTATTGTATCTTTGAGAGACTGTAAGTGTTGGTTTTCTTGAGCGAGGTACACTGGGTGTAGCAGAGAGGCAGCTGGACCTTGTCAAGTTTGAGGAAGTCCAGGGGTATAGCTCCACCATCTCGTGTGTATCAGCGTGGTTTGGACTTGTGAATGAAGCAGGAGGATTTAGCTGTAACTACCGGTTTTGATCTTTATGCAGATTTCTCCTTAAGAAATGTCTTGCTAAGTGTCCAAATAGAGCAATTGAGTTATGAAATAATGTGTCAGCGGCTGTAATCTAAATATGGCCCAACAGTTTCCTCAACTGATTTTGCTATTTAGCTCTCCTTTTAGGAGCTCTTGGTCACAGTAGATCTTAAAGCTGATGGAAAATAAGGCAAGAACATTATACTGAGGCATTGTTTCTTGTTTAATGAAGGAGAGTGGGCATTGGAAAGATAATTTCTGCTTATAAGATCATTATTTATCACCTATAGACTTAATTTAATGTGCTACAGGCTAGCACAACAAGAATCTGATTAGGCTTTAATGCTTATTTTGAATTGTCACACCTATCTTTGGAAAGCTACTCTTGCTGCTTCTGGTTTTGTAATCATATGCCTCAATCATATGCCTGTTTTTCTTAAAGGAGCAGAACTTTGTGAAGGTCCATCACGCATCTATTAGCAGTACAGCAATGCATGGTACACTGCAAAATACTGAAGTGTATGAAATCATATTTAGAGGACACAGTGCAGTGCCCTTTCTTAGCCTGTCAGTAAAATCTGTTTAAGCTCTTTTTCCTGCAATCAAAGAAGAGTTTTGAGTGTTCTTCAGACATAAATTGACTGTATTTCAGTTGCAGTTCATAAAAGCCTGTTCCTCACTAAACTTGAATATCTGCTACTTTGTCCTTTCAAATAGACAGTCAGAATTCAAGTTTTAACTTCAGAAGTTTTGGGGTCTTTTTTCAGGTTTTGTTTCTTTGTGTATCAGAGACTTGTGATTTCTGCAACTATCTGCTCAATGTTTTGAGATAGCTTGTTGTTCCACTGGTTGTATTTAGCTGCTGCATCCTGTGACAGCCTAACCTTTAGTTAACAGTTTCATATACTGCTGTCCTTTACGATTTTCTCAGGGTAGTGTTATAACATGTTCTAGTGTCTGACAATACATAAAATAGGCATCCTAAATGTTTACATAAACATTCCACATTTTCAATATTATAAAGGCAACAGGAAGACAAATATTTTAAAATGCTATCCAGTCTCATTTTAAAATTGATGTATATTCTTGGCATTAAATTCTTGCCTTGCTTAGAACTAAATAACTGACAAATACTATGTTTTTTTTCTGTTTTCAGAAGTATTTGATTTGGGACATCTCAAGCAACATATTTTACTCTTGAGATTGCACTTATGTGTTGACAGCTTGGATGTGCTCTTGTTTACTTTCTGATTAGATCAAAATAAAAATATGTGCAGCTAGACCTGTTTTAATCACTCTGAAGATACGCCAAGGCTCTTCCTCTTGGTGTCTGCTTTTCCAAAAGCTTGTTTTGGAATGTAAGATTTATTCTTCACGATGAATTTTTCTGTTTGGCATCAGACTAAAATTTTAAGGTGTCTGAATAACTTGTGTATTTTTCCCCAATGTCGTTAAGTACTATGGAATTTATATGTAAAAGCTGTGCTCCCCAAGCCCACCTTTTCTAGCAGCTTTGCATACAGCTCAGTATGACTTTTCCCTTTCCTCACCTCACCTTGCGAGTTCCATGAATTACATCCTCTGTGGCTAAATCCCTTACCTTGTAGAGATAATTCTTGCTTCTGCTCCCCTACAGCTTGGGTGATTCCTGGTGTTTTCACAGAACTTGCAATTGGTCTCTCAAAACTTCATATATAACCATAGCACATCATTTGTGTTTTCCTATTTTCCTTGTTTTGTGGGCTCCCAAATTCTGTTGGAGTGGTTTCACTGCTACTTAATGTTATTCCAAGAAATCTGTCACTCGCAGTAATAGGACTGATCCCTTTCCTGGGTACTGAGTAGTGTGTTGCTGTATTTTTATTTCTGATATAATGTGTTCAGAAATGCTTAGCATAGTTATGGGATTTTAATAGAAGAATAGGAAAGTCTGATGTTTGAAGAGATGGGCAGTTTTATTTCCAATTACATTATCATTATGATGTTCGGATTGTTGCAGTCCAATAGGCTGTGGCATTTCAATGTGTGAATGATGCCCTGAATCCAGCCTGCAAGTGACTGTCTGCACCATTCTTGTACCTTTATTAAGAAGGTGGGGATTTTGTTTGCTTTTTTGAGGAAGTACTCTGAAATTTCCACCAGCAGAATTATTCAGATAAATGTGTGTTAAGTTTAGGTTTTTCAGAATGAAGTCATGAAAGGATTCAGTTACAATTAAATATTGTCTGCTATTTGAAGAGAGAACGATGTTCTTTCACAAGGGTGAGATGAGTGCAGTCTATCTGCTTCATGCTGTGTCTGCAGCGTCAGCAGGCACTATCAAAGACTTAGGAAATTACAAGGACTTTAGCTGAAAATATCAGCCATAAGAAAAGTGTTAACCTTTGTAATGACCATCTGACTTAATTCTCAGTTCTCTGCAAATCTTGTTACATCAAATCAAATTAGTTCAGTGCCTCTTCCAACATTTGCCGTGCTTGAGATGGGATCTCAGGTTTTGTCCTCCTCATCTGCAAGAAGGTGGTTGAAGCATTGCAGTAACAGTGGTTTGGTGCCAGGCTGTTCAGATGCCCAGGAGGAATTGTCTCACCTGTCCTTCTCCCGAAGTATTGACCAAACAGCTGCTTGGGCTGTCCACAAGCCCAGGGGAAAAAACAAACAAACAAAAGAAAATCAGCTTGTTTGGCAGTTGCATTATGCCAGGCTGCCATTGCCTGCATCCTCCAAGGGATGGTAGACGGATGGAAAGTGTCTGAAGTCTGCTCTTTGAACCATGCCTGTCTTTAGCTTGGTAGCCTGGCCATAGTTGCCCATATTTTGAGCTTCAGACAAACGCTTGGTAGTCAAGAATCAACAAAACAAACACAAAAGAAAGCAATTATTTACTTGTGATGAGACTAGTAATCTATCTTTGAGATGACTTTCTATTGACTTTCTAAATGTCCTCTTTTAGAATTGGTAGGAGATATGGATAGATTAGTGAGAGAGCAAAGCAGTTTCCTTAGGAGCTCTACAGGAAACTTCTGGATGTTGCTGTTTGCCCCATCTTCTTATTTTTAGTGTCTTCTCAGCTTTTAGGTCCTTCTCTCTTCTCATCTCCCAATGTAATATTACACAAATTTAATGATTAATTGCAACTTCATCCCACTTCATACGTAGAATTGTATAACTATCCTAATTAAACATGCACATGGTAAAATTGCAAGCTAGAAAGAGCTGCCTGGGCTTGGATGATAGCAATTAAATTATTTACATTTAAGGGCGTCAATATTTATCTTATGCCTACCGTCTGTCCTGGCTTGTCATCTATGGTTGAGCGTGTAGTTCATTGGCTTTAGTTAGCATTCCAGCTTCTTTTCTCTGGACATTGTGTTCTTGGCTGAGGAGAGCATTGCTTTTCTTAAGATTATGTAGTAAGACCATATTCTAACTTTTACAAACACTGGTAGTCTTTCTGTGTTCACCTGAGGATTTTTCTTCTGCTTAAGTTTCAGAAACGCAAGGTTTCAAGGTGCTTAAAATAAATGAATCGGTGTCGTCTCCTGCCCCCAATTGTTCTCAAACAGGGAGCTCTTGCTAAAATTATTTAGGGTGATGCTCCTGACAAAAATACGGATGAACCAAGTCCCAGTTTCCACTGAGCTTCAGTGTGTTAAACAGGCACAATTTATTTTTTCTTTTCTGCAGTTCTCCTTGGCTCTCACAGGGTCAGAAGCAGCAGTAGCTCTTTGGCTGTTCCCAGTTGAGTCATTTGGAATGCAAATCACTTTGCAGTGATGCCAGAGGTCCCCTTTGTGCTGGGCTTTATATAAAACGCATGACAGATTGTCAGCTTTGTCACATTCCCTGGCCAGCAGGGAATAGGTAAAGGCTTCAGTTTTTGATTCAGACAGAACGGGATTAGTATCAGAAGATCTTAGTCAGCTTTGCTTTGCAGATAACTGTAAATCATGTCAGAATGCTACATTGAGTGCTTCTGACTGATATTTTGATACTAACGTAATTCCTTGGTGCAAATAAATACCTACTGGGGAAGCTTAGCAGAACATCTGCTCTGGGGAATATGGTCCCCCCGCACCCTTCCCTGCCTTTCTTCGCTATCTGAACTAGACGTGAAGCCTAGAAAAAATATAAACAGTATAAATTATCTGTTTCTGAATGATCTTGCACCATCTGAGCTGCAGGGTTTTGGGGTTGCAGGAGCATGTGCTGCATCTACATACAGAATCTTGCAGGAAAGGTGGCTCTTGTCCTGTCATTAAGTGCTGCAAGTCTGGACAGGGGCTCTTCCCAACTGGACAAATAGGAATCGGAGTAGATGTCCTCTGAAAATAAATCAAGTGATGGATTTTTACTCTGTTTCTGAGCTTTGCTGCTTGTTAAATATTTTGGTTAGTTTGCATGAAAGCAAACTCAGTATGTCTCAAACTGAAGTGTCTCTGGAGAGCTGGACTAAAGTGGACCTTGTGTGAATCTGTGGTATTAGCGATTAAGTAAGTTGTGTCCATAAATTGTGTTGGATTTTGTTTGCTATTCAAAGCTTTTGAGTTACTGTGACTCTTGTTTCAAAAATACTCCTTCAGAAGGAAACACTTGAGTATTCTTTTCCTATTTAGACTCATGTTACTAGGACAAGGCATGAATGTCTTCATCATTTCAATTTTAAATAAAGAAAAGTTGAAATTTTTGGGGAAAAACAATTTTGGTGCTGTGGAATATTTTTTTCATTATTGTGCAATTCTTAATTTCTTACATTATCAGCTTTGATTCTTCTGAGTAGTTCTGTCAGTACAATCCACAGCACCAACATTAGGGTACTTGCTTGAAAACTGAGGATAGCGACTGTAAAAATTACTATTTGGCATGGTGAATGAAAAGAGTAATAAGATAACATTTAAAACTGTTACACAACTCTGAAGCCCCCAATTTGGAAAATTATGTAGCTATCCCAGGGCCTGTCACCCTGACTTACTGTGCCCTGGGTTTCAAAGATGCTGTTCTTTTGAGCCTTATACATCATTTTGTGGATAGAGTAGCTTCTTTTAATCAAAATCTGATTTTTAAGACTTTGAACAAATTCCTTGTGTTAAAATAGGACCTCATGTTCTCACTGTCACACTAGGTTCTCTGTAACTTAAATCCACTCTAAATCCAGAATCTCAGTGCTGAAGTCGCTTGCATTATACAGTTCCTCTCTGAGGGAATGTGAATTGGAGCAAGCAGATGGAGCAAACAGATGAGCAGACTTTGCAAGCATTTTGAAAATAGGCCTTGAAAGGGATTTTAGTATAGGAAGCAAATAGATCTGGGTGAATAATAATGGGACTCATAAGGCTTTTTTCTTTCTGGCTCTGGTTTTCCTATAAACTTTGCTTTCTTTTAACTTAGATTCAAATTGCCCTGAGTTGAAGATCCTCTGCTTTTAAAACATAGGTGCGCTCTCTGCTCTGCAGGTGATTTCATTCTTTTTCAGCAAGTCTTGTGACTTCGTTTTCTTATTACCCTTGTACCAATAGTTTTCCCTTTGGGACAGCAGATAGTCTAGAGGAAGACGCTATGAAAACCAGATGGGCTACACATACAAAATGGAGCTGATGAAGCTGACAGCCTCTTTGTGTCTTTGTATGGATAAAATCAGCACTCAAACTTCTGCCATGTTTTTTTGTTTCTCTTCTACTTTGCAGCCAGACTTACTCGCTTTACTTTCACTTCTGTCTGAAGTGATGTAGGTAACGGTTTGACTTTGTTGCTTCTGTGCTGTAATTGTGATTTACAGGTCCCTGACAACCTTGGTGGGTTGTGAAAGCCACAGAACCACACAGCAGAACTTGCATAACTTTCCAGACCAACTTGTACGCAGCACTGTGTATACTAAGACCACTCTAGCAATAGCATTGAACTCATCTTCTAAATGGTTTTCTGTGATTTGCCTGTTTAGGTATTCATGGCTTCAAATCTGGAACAAATGTACTTTTGAAAGCTAGTTCAGACTGCACATAGTAATTATAATGTGGGAAGTACTGTGTAACGACTGGTAGAGGTCTGTTGCTCTGTGTGGAGCTGCAGACAGTTTGCAGGTTAAAGCCCTAATTTGAAACCATGAAAATCTTCATGGTTTGAAGGACAAGCCATGAGTTGACTGTCCAATAGCATGTTCCATGTGCCATAGATGGCTTAGATTAAATTCTCTCAGTTGTCAAATGGCTTTGTATTTGGAAAATCTTGTGAGCAGCCTGCCATGTTAATTTTAAATGTAAATTAAATATTTTTTCTCTTTTTATAGGAACTGGAGACATTGTTGCTGTCATGATTACAGAATCAAAGGTTAAGGAGATCCTGAATTACTTGGAAAAGAATATCTCTGTCCTGATGGCAATAGCAGTGGGGTCCCGTGTTCCTCCAAAAAACTTCAGTCGGGGCTCTCTAGTCTTTGTGTCAATATCGTTCATTGTTTTGATGATAATTTCTTCAGCATGGTTAATATTTTACTTCATCCAGAAGATCAGGTACACAAGTGCACGTGACAGGAATCAGGTAAGGCGACTCCTTTTTTTCTTTTAAGTTCTAGAGGTGATATTTCTGTATACAGCAGTCAACAGAGAACAAATGATTTCTAAGGAATGTCCATCAAACTACTGTTCAGAATCTCTTTGTTCTGAGGCAGAGCATGTTGCCAGACAAGGATTTTTATATAGCAAAGTGTTTTCATCCTGAGCAGCACCAGTACAAGATCTTATTTCATGGCAGGAAAGCACAGAACTGAAGCAAAATATTTGGGTTTTTAAGTATAAGTCCAAGAGGAAGATAGAGTCTATGCTGGCTGAATAATACATACTGTATATACGTTGGGAATGGGGAGGAAAGTTAAATTGTGAATGAAATTGTGTAGTATAGGGGAACAGAGATAAGGTTATAAATTCTATCCATGTTCTTAAGGATAGCTTCAGTGATAGTTAAGGTAATTCAGAAGTTGTATAGAGGTATTTGCAAACTATAATCTGTCATTAATATTAGGGTAAGAAAACTAAGGTATAGAGCTGCTTAGTGATCTGTGTTAACTTTCAACTTTATTCAAGATCACACTTGGTATGGACTGCCTAATTCTCCTGATCATATATTTTCTGTAAAACTTTGTCCCATATGCCTTTCTTACATTCTTTTTTTTCAACTCTTAATTTGTTGTAAAACTGAATTAAGTATAGTCATACTCGGATCTTGACTAATTCAAGTCATCAACTCAAATATGGATTAAACTTTAGAAGTAAATGTTTTACTAGTGTGGACTTAATGACTCACTGCCTCCATAGTATGCCTTGGCTTTTACTGAGAAGGGTCAGTAAACCTCAGGAAATCTGCTGTGCTCTCTTTGCCTTTGTATCTCTCTGTCAAGGCTAACTTACAGAGCTGCTGACCTCCACTCACTGTCCCCCCTTTCCCCCAAATTACGACTAATAGACAGGAGCTCACTCTGAGGCAGTGCTTTGGTGTTTTGTCAAACCTAAAACAAATGCAAACTTATAAAGCTTCAGTTGTGACAAAGGATTTCCTTTTTAGTTTCTATAAATAGTATCTGATGCTGCAGGTCCCATGGGCATCCTGTAGTTTTTCCTAAGGATGTCATTCTTAAATGACCACACTGTAACCGGTACTTAGTGTGGTCCCTTGGGATGGGGAAAGTTTAAATATAACTGTAATTCAATGAATGTCTGCGGAATACTAAATTGTGCCTACTGCATCCCCTACATGGTTCTAGGCTTCTTCCAAATGTCCGTGTTTCAAAACAGTTGCTCCATGGGGAAAGGGCTCTTATGACCTTTTTTCTTTCTTTAGATTTTCACAAAGGTCAGGAGAAACTTGATGAAAATTTTATGTGGTTTAAAAAGCTGAGCTTATTAAACTTTAATAAGAAGGTGGCGACAGCTACAGCTTATTTTTAAAGAGCTTTGAGAGCTTTCACAGAGAGAAAGCTGTACTGTTAGTGATGAAATAACTTGGTTTAGGCTATGATCTTGTTTTTTAGTTATGTTGAGGCACACCTTAAAAAAAAAAAAACAACAAATCAAAACACATCAAAAACATACTGTGTTTTGTAGATAGTGCAAGTAGATACTGATATTTCACATCTCTACTTTTGTGCACTTCCGCCAGAGGTATGAAACACTTGCGTGTGGTGGTGGCCTTTTTCCATCAAGAAAGTTCTGGGGTTTAAAAGCAAGCATATGCTGTATACCTATGCCCTAACTTATCAAAATGGCAAATCCTGAGCATTTCCAATGTTAGCATAAGAAAGTATTTCTTAAAATTAGAAAATGAAAGAGATGGATCTCTTAAATGGGAGACATGAACGTTATTATTCAGCAAATTTATGTAAGAGAACATGTATACCCTTTGGAAGAGTTTTGCTGAAATATGCTTCCAATAAGAAAATAATCTTTCTTTAAAATTTCTTGTACTGCGTGTGATTGTATTTGCGCTACAACTAAATATAAATACTACCCTCGATTACTTTGTTGGAGTGTTGAGCATTTAAGTTAAATCCTTTTCAACCTTGTTCCTCTCTTAGTAATCACACTTTTGGTTATGCAATGATTATCTATTCCAGTGGTGTGCCAGTGTGTTCTGTGTCATTAAGTTCTCAGGCCAATATGCTTGTTCCAGGCCATGTAATTTAGATTTGCTTAAATTGGCCAATTTCTCGCATGTTGAAGTTAGGATTAGATATCTGACTTCAGGAAGCATGTAATTTCCCAATCCCAGCTCTATTTCTGATGCTGCGTTCCCCATGTGGATATACTTCAGTAGTTGAGACTAAGTATCTGCTTTGTTGTTGTTTTAAAATTAATGCTCTAAAAAATATAAGAGCTGTTCTTCTGTGGAAACCACACCCCAAAAAAATTCTAGAATAATGGTGATACACAACACTTGCTTGCAGTGGACATCTGAGGTCTTTGTGTTTCTCAAATAAAACCAGCTGCCTTAGTTTCAGTTTGTATGTAGAGAAAGTGTATGATATGGGTGGAGGTACTCCTTATGAAGGATTTGATTTTCAACTGTATAAAGGTGGGCACAAAACCCACACATTTGTGGGAGGTTTTGATTACATTCTTCAGAACAGCCCATCTCTTTCAAAGGCAGAGTACTTAGTACAAGATGGAGGTGAAGGATAAAATACATGACCTTCCCTTTTTCCAGTCAATGTAAACTAAATCTGATGTCTCAGGTTCCTGAAACAAGAAGGCACAAGCTTTGTTCCACTCAATGCTCCATCTTTGGGCTCCCACAGACCAGCTGGCAAACAGCCGTTCTTTGTTGGCTGGGAGCTGGGCACTGCAGTAGGAATCGGCACTTGAATTGTAGAAATGGCTCCTTCCTTCCAACGGTCATAAAAACAGCATAAACAACAAAAAAATAGCTTGGCCTCTGCATTCACATTGAGGTTCATCTTCAAACCACTATTCATTTCAGCTTTATTTAAGTCTGTATTGGCTTATTTAGATTTCATGACCTATATTTTTTTTTTTTTGAGGTCCTGGTGGCTTCAGGTAATAGCAAGAGAGAAACTAGGTTACACTGAGAAGATCTCTTACATCTCAGAATAAGATCAGCTTGCTTGGAGGGGCGAAATAATAATTCAAGCTTACGAGAGCAAGGGGTATATTATAGCACACAGAATAAAAAGCAACATGAGCAGAATATAATGGAAATCATCAGGAGGGCATGTTGCTTCAGCTTTTATCCTGCTGGCTGGGTTTGATTAATTTTGTCACACAAATGTTGGATCACTTTTGTGGACTTTTATACGGTCCATGCTTATTGAGTACATTTGTGGGCTCAACTGTTGTTTTTTTGCCTTCCTGACAAATCTCTAACTATGGGCTTTGCTGCATATGCTTTTTGTCTTATGTGTTGGCCTACTGCCATAGTGTGTATTGCAATGTTAGTATTGAGCCCAAATAAGTCATTATAAAGGACAGTAATGAAGCTGGATTATCAGGGTTAATTTGTGTTCTTTTCTTTGTCACTTTATTAGCGTCGTCTTGGAGATGCTGCCAAGAAAGCCATCGGTAAATTGACAACCAGGACAGTAAAGAAGGGTGATAAGGTATAATAATAAGATTTCAACATTGTAAACTTGAGCATCATGTTTAATTTTTGCCAGGGGAAACAATCTCAGTTTTTCCTTTCTCCTTGTGATTTATGACCTTGCCTTCCTTGTTGGAGGCTTACTTTGTCCTTTGCCACATTATTTTGTGTAGCTTTTGGTATCAATGTATGCTGTAAGCCTGTACATTTGAAAGAAGTTTTTCTTGCTTAAATACTACCTGAACTTCATCTGGCAACTGTGGCTGAGAGTGGTTTTGTGTGCTAGCTGGCTGGGGTTTTTTGCTGGTAGGAGTACATAGGGCTAACTTTTTTTGTTTATGTGGAATTCTGTAAGCTTGGAATAATTGCATATGTAAGTTGTGTAAAGTAAAAATAAACAGGTGATAAAGGACAATCTCATCTGTAAAATATGAAAATTCAGTAATCTGAGGTGGAGTATAAACAGGTATTTAAAGATAGTAAATGTTACTCCAAGAATATTTCTGGCCAGTATACAAACTAAAATATTATGGTGTGTTGAGTCCTAAATGTTTTCCACTTTTATGAGCTTTGTCTTTAATTCTGAAAGGAAAAAATAGTCACTTAATCTTGCTTAATTTTTGGTCTTTAACTTGCAAAAGGCAAGAGAATTCTGGCTATGACTTGATTTTTAAGAGAAAATTTATTTCCTTGGGCCTTTTTACTGTGATTCCTTTTCATCTTATCAACACTATCAGCAACAGAAGATTGGGAAATGATGGAAAAATTTGCTTCCAGAGACAAGGCAGAAAAAAATGTCCTTCTGCTCTTTCTTCCTCCCTATGTAGTTTTATTTCAAGACAGCCCATTGCACTAAATCTTTTCTGTGAGTATGGGAGTACATATAGATAATGGGAGCTTTTCCATATTAAAAGAAAAGATGCTGTCATCTTGACAGCATAAATTCAAAACTGGCAAGTGACACGTAGGTTGCAGTACAGACAGCATGAGATGCACACACAGGTGAACAAGAGGGTGGGAGAAGACCTGTCCTTCATCAGAGCGGCCCATCGGGATTCTATGCGTGCAGCACTGGCTGGTGTTGACCAGGGAGTGGCTCTTGTGGTTCTTGTCTCTGTCTCGTTAGTAGCTTCATGGCATTGAAAAGGCTAATGAACTTGAACTGAGAAGAAGGCACAGCCTGTTTTATGTCACATGCCCAAATATTTTAAATATATATGGCTGATGCTATAGCTACATCCAAATGAAGTCAGCCTTTTTTCATTAGAAACTTTAAATTCTTATGTTTAAAAATAATTTAAAAAAAAAATCATAACTTCTGGAAAACAGAGTAAGAGAGGAGCCAGTCAGTGATTCCCAGCTTCAGGTCTGGATAAGAATGATGATAATGCAGCAAGTAAGCAGCAGTCAGAAATATGAGGCTACTCTGAAATAAGTAAAAATTGCTAGTTCTGGTTATAAAAGGGAATTCCATGATTCTTATCGTGAAAGAAGAAAGCTCCAAGCTGAAGTAAAGTCACTAGGAAATTCACTACTATATTTTATAGTGATTCAACGGAATATTAGAAACATCTTAGGCTTTAACCTATGTTTCAAATTATCGTTTACTAGCTCCAAATGAGGGGAGGGTTTTGTACGTATGAGATACTTTTCTTTCTCAAGTCATGTTGGAATACAATAACCCAGTCATTGGTTTTGTATCTTCTTAGTAACAGCCACTTGGCACAATGCAGTTCATGTACTAGTCACAACTACTTTTACATTTGTCATAGCCTCAACTCTTGACCTGAATTTTCATTTTATTCATTTTAGGAAACAGACCCAGACTTTGATCATTGTGCTGTCTGCATTGAGAGTTACAAGCAGAACGATGTTGTTCGCATTTTACCATGCAAGTAAGCTAGTAAAGTTGCTTTGTTTGGAAACTGTTCTTTCTTTGTGCTCCTTTGCTTCATTTCATATAATATGTGCATTGTAATTTTCAGACACACTTGTTAGATGTTTCCAGTCCTAATAACAGGCACTTTAATTTAGACTATCATACCAGAAGGTGTGAAGGTGGGTGCTGGCACTGGTATGACAGTAGAGATTAAACAAAAGATTATGATCTTGAAGATGGGCGGTTTGGGCATATCAGCAGTGGAGCCATTAAGATTAAGGGGGGTGTGTGCAGATTTGAGGACTGAGCAGTGGATGGACACAAAAAAACTTAAGTATAATGAACCAGGTACAGCTGCAGCATTCTGTACAGTAGATGGGCAAGGTTGGCTGATGGTTTCTGTAGGAAACAGAAATGCAATCTTTCCAACCTTCATACCTCCTCTGACATCAATCAGCCACAGTGCTATCATCTGTCTTGGGTATCTCCAGTGCAGTGTGTTCTTGGCTTGCGCCTGAAGATTCGTACTTGCTGGATATTCTGTGTTGGTACTTAAAATGTAACTTCTTCCTCTTTTTATGCTGTTCTCTTGACACTTACAGGTTTTCAGTTTGTTTCCATTTCACTTCCATTCTTGAGTTGTTTTGGGATATTTGCTCTTTGAGAAATGCTTTTAAGTGCTTTTCCACCTGGTGATTAGTTTTGATGAAGCAGTACATTTTGGTAGTGTTAAGCATTACCAAGGACATCTTTCCCTTGTATTCTGAAATGCAAAGCTTTCTCCTTATCTCCAGACACAAAAAAATACATGTATAAGTTATGTTGTATATATGCAGCCAAGATCCAGTAATTTGGCCTGCATTTGGTATATAAATAGTGTATGATACTGTAGAAGCAACAAAGTCATGGTGTTGGAGTTGAGCTTCAGTCACGCAGCAGCGCATAAGAGCTCATTATCGGTCTTCTCAAATCCTCCTGCAGTGCAGGCTGCTCTGAATAGCTGGAATATTTTTCTTCTAATGCATAATGAATTTCTATCATCATAAAAGTCAGATGGTATTATTTTATATCTTAATGATTGAAATAGGTGTGCATTCTACTTCTGAAGCCAGAAGTTTAATTCAGTTTACTTTTCTCTGTTCTTTACCTCTTGGACTGTGATAAACAATGAACTGTTGTAGATTCTCAGTGTTGTTGTTTACTTAATATACCCTACGAATGTTTGTTTAGAAACACCCATTAAAATATTTGGAAATAGAAGAGATTGGTCTTGGATTTGTAAAGATTTGGGAGCCTTCGGTCACGTGGATGTGTGTGTGTATTTCTTTTCTACAGTTCAGTCATTTTCACATTCAGGGAGCTGGATGAAGGCACACCTGGCTGCCATCTCAGCACAACCTCCCCAGTGCAATCTCCCCTGTAAAGGAGATATCAAAGCTCTTGTGTAGATCCTTTTCTGTTCTGTTTTCAACAAGAGTATAAGGTCAGTGGAGGCTCAGATTACATTCCTGCCGAAGGCTGTATGATAACTTTTATGTTCACTTTCTACTTCTCTTTTTTAAATCTCACTTTTTATCTGCTGCAGTTCAGCTTTGAGTTCAGTGCAAAACCATCTTGGCTAGACAGAAACATTGGGATGAATGCCTTCTGCAAGACATTTTTATATTTGTAGATGAAGGACCAATCGGTAGATTTCAGATTGCATGTAAGACTTTTTAGTCTTCAGCATCTGAGATGCTTCTTCCCAAATCTTGTTTTGGAGGTTTAATCCCTTTATAGTTCCTGATACTTCAACCTCTCATTTTAGTGCAACATTCAAAGTTAGTTTAAAAAAAAAAGTCAACAACAAAAACACCACACATACCACCTTACAAGACAGTCTCTAAGCCAGATGAGAAAATGCAAGAAAACTGTGGAGAAAATGGCTTGACCAAGAGGAAGCAAATGAAAGGCTAGAAGTTTTTCTTACCATGTCTGTTGAGGAAGCTATAATCATTAGACAGTAGGAATCACTGACATATGACATCCCTGCTGCTTTCATCAATTTAAAAGTAGCATTTCCCTTTGGTACCACAATTGTTCTCTGCAGATAAGTGTGATCTGTCACTCTTTGCCTCAGTAGAGAGGAATCTGGTCTTGGCAGACACACAGCAGGCAAAACCTACCATTAGCTGAGCAAGTTGCACCTAAAATTCTGTAGCAAAAGAGCATATTTGTGATGTGAAGTTTTGTGGCAGGCGGGAACCTGTGGCCAATTTAAAAATAAACTAAAATGAAAAATATTACAAACAGTCAAATTTCTATCATTCATTTTGTGCTTCCGAGAGAAATATGTTCAGCACCAGCAGCCTGTGGACGTACCTATAGCTTTTAGTGCACAGAGGGATAAGGCAGCCACCTGTCCTAGGCTTACAGGCCCAAGGAATGTCTGTCTTTTGTGAATGTCATTATGTAAGTGAAAAATAAATATTGTAAGCAAAAGCCAGAAGGATTCTAGCAAAAGACAAACCTCATGGACAATTTTCTTTATTCAGATAGTTTTACTTTACCATCACAGTGCTGCATCTAGGAGATGAAGGGGCACTGGGTGAAAAGTGATCAGGAGGGGGTAGTGTGAAGGACTAGTGAGAGATAAGGGAAGAGCAAAGTGACGGGTTAGAGAAAAGCACGGTCTGACATTGGAAAGGGCAGAAAGATGGCCTGGGAAAGAAGGAATTTACAAGGTAGGAAGAGAAATTAAGTAGTGAATATGTTAAAATAAATGGCTTTTGAGTCAAACTCTTAGTATTTCCTGTACTGGGCAAGAAGGAGGAAAGTGACAAAAGCAACTAAGCTAGTCTTCCATTAGTTTGATTCTGTGCTGCTGCAAATAGCTTTTTTTTTTTAAGAGTAAAGTAACACAATATCTCAATGCCATCCTTTCCTCTTACTGTAATGCTTCTGCACCACCTGCTTGCAAAGGCAGTCTCTCTTTTCCCCCAGCAGCACTATGTATTTGTGGAAAGTACTGAGGCTGCTTTCCTCTGGAACTGCCTGCTGGGGCTGGAGACATGGTGCCTTCCTCCCCACCGCAGCAAGCCAGACATTCCCTCCTCTGCTGTGCTAGCTGCAATGGGCTGCCTGCAGCAGGGCAGGAAGGACCTGTGTGCTGCTGCCTGCCTGGCTGGGAGGTTTGCACCCCGGGGCAAGGGGAGCAGCTGCCTCCAGCAGTAGCCAAGGATGCTACTTTGCAGGCACAATGTTGATCCAGGTTCCTTTGCGATGGTGCACTGAAAGCAGGGAAGTGTAGTGAGCTTTTGGGAAATAGCACTTGTAAACTCGTTCAAACCCTTCTCCTTGTGTGACATGCGAATTCAGAGGCATTACACCACTGAAAGAGATTTCTAACTCACTTTTTCTCTGTGAAATGCTGCAAAGGAGCTGTGTTGTACAACAGAGCTGGCGTTATGGTGTTTATGACAACCTGGAGGGCAACTGGCTTGGGTATGCTGACAGAGTGGAAAAATACCTGCGGGTCACCTGTTTGGAGTTATGCCCACATGGGAGACTCCTTCAGTGCTACCAGCCTGGCTGCTGGCCGTGCTTCCTCCAGCCCCGAGGCTGGAGAAGCGGCAAAAGCTGTGTCACACTTGACTCCCCGCTGTGTGACTCCTGAGGGAACATCATCAGCTGCTGTGACCTAGAGCAACTTGCTAAGAACTCTTCAGATTTATGGTCTTGGGGAACAAGTGACAAATATGAAGATGGAGAAGGTTTGTGATAGCAGAAAATGAAAGGGCTTACTGTGTCAGACTGAAGTTTTTAAAATAATTCATGTGCTTACTATTGCTGTATAACTGCTTTTTAACTCTTGCACAAGCAGAGAAATCCAGACAGAGCCTGAGCCGCGATGATGGTATCAGCAAGCTTTTTAAGGAGTAGATAAACTGTATAAGTAGTAGGCAGAGCCATGCTGACTTAAATCAATAAATAACCTTTGGGGAACTGCACTTTTTTGAAACACATTGATAAATGTCCTTGAAGGTTTAGGAACTAAAAGCAAAGAATTAAGAGGTCACAAAAATAGTTGAGCTGTTTTGGTGCTTTTGAACTATATCAAACCACTAATGACTCTTTAAAATAATTCATAATATTTAGCAGATGCATGTTGGCATCCATATCAGTCGCCTGCTTCACTTGATCTGAGTGCTTCTACAGCACTGATTAGCCGATAACGATAGATTAAAACTGTTTTCATAGTTCTGTGGAGTCTTGATGTCTGTTGTTTCCCAAAATATTAGATTTTTCAGGTTTGGCCTCCTCAAAAAAACAGACTTCAGACTCTTTAAAGGAAACATAAGTAACTAAAAGCCATAATTTGCCTAACAGAAAAATAATATCTCTATGTTTCAGAAGATTTCAAACTATTTTCTATCACCCAGGATTTCTAAACATTGATTCCTGTAGTTTTGTGAGTAATAAGGGAAATGTGTTCAGATCTAATAACGATAGAAGTGAGTTTGTATTTTGTGCTATTACTTGAATAGCAAACAATGTATATATCCTGGGTTTTGTGACTGCTGTATTGCTAAAAGCCTCAGTTCGGCAAAGTGACTGGCTGAGATTCTGTATGTTTCTATTCCTACAATATCTGGGATATAGATAAGCAAAGTTCTTTTGCTCCCTGACCATCTTCTGATGACTATATTATACTCTGTAAGTCTATGAATCTTTAGTACGGGTAGGATAAATAGTTGTAGTGGACTGGAACCTAATTATGTTGATACACTTTAGTCCTTCCATCAGTCTTAGTAGCCATAGACAAAACATATATATACCATCTTTTTCTATGTTTGTTAACAAACTCATGAGGCCTTTTTCACTGGTCATTTTCCAGATGTTTAAAAGAGAATTATCTGGTAATGTGCCTCATTTGGTCTCAGGTTGTAAATCCCAAGGGATAGGGAGCAAAGAAGTCCCAAACCCTATGATGAGTTTACTGAGGCACAGAGCAGCAAGTATAACCTGAGAAATGAGGGGACAGAGAGTATTGCAACTTTATGCTGCCCTGGGGGCATGCGTGACCTCTTACACTGTGCTGATGCCTCAAATAGATGGCAAGAACTCCTTGTTCTGCCACTGCTCCTTCACCTGCTGGTTTTAGAGCACAGCTCTTCGCTTGCTAAGCAGCCCTCGTAATTGCTGATCCTTGTCATGATCACCAGTCTGTCATGTTTGGGTGTGCCTGCTCTTACTGGCTTTTTGCTCTGCAGTCAGTACCACTGGAAATGAAAGATCTGGATTCTTATCATAAGCAATTATTCAGACTAGGTTATTATGAGTATTTGCTAAAGCTGTATTGTGTAGAAAGTCTAGCGAGACCCATTTCTGCCGTGAGTACTCTCTGAAAAGTCCGTTGCCTTTTGAAAAGCCAAGAGGACATTTCCTTTAATAGATATGTTTCAGTCTCTTTGTAGTCCTTCCTCGTTACATTGGTTTACCTCAGTCCCGACATTTACATTTATATTCATGTACATGACTAAGATTTTTGTATGCAGTGTAGGTGGTAATTCCGACTGTTCTCCATTGTAGAGTTCCTTGATGTGCAAGTAGAAACCCAGTTTGCCTTTTAATCTTTGAAAGGTTCTTTTTTTTTTTATGACCATCATATGATGATGGGCTTGTTTTCCTTCCTGATATGAAGAAATACTGATTGTAGGAAAAGCCTTCTTTTTACTTAGATGTGATATTTATAAAAGCCCTTTCAAAATCAAACATAAACGTATTTGGGTTGGTTGCACTGACTTTTGAATAAAACTGACTACTGGTGGGTTGTTGCTCTTCCTACCCAATTTATGGCCACGTTCTACACAGAAATTGAGACAAGACGTTACGCAAGGTTATGGTGGGGACTTTGTTACCCTAGTTATTCTGCCCATGTGCGCACACATATACACAATAAAAGGGCGGGGGGGAATCTTCAAGTGTTTCTTCCTAGTTGAACTATTAGTAAAGGGTGGCAGCAAAAACAAGCAAGAGGTTTTGATTGTATTTTTTTCCTTATTGCAATCAGCACAGAATACTGGCAATTCTAGAATGGGTTCTGCTGGCTTAATTAAAAAGAAACTATCTAAAAGTTTGTTAAAGTAGTTCTCATTGTAGAAAAATAGAATTGTTCGCAAATCATATATGTGCCTTCTCTGTTCTTCTAGGCATGTTTTCCACAAAGCCTGTGTGGATCCATGGCTTAGTGAGCACTGTACATGTCCAATGTGTAAACTGAACATTTTGAAGGCACTGGGAATTGTGGTAAGTTGCACTGTGAGCTCTTCTTCCTCCTGTGTCTGAGACCCAGAACAGGAAGAATAATTGTAGGGGAAAAAGGGAGAAGGGTGTTCCAGTACCCTTAGTCAGAAAGTGTTTGAGTGTTTTTACCAATTTAAATAAAGCTGATTTGTTGTTGTTGTTATTCCTTTTCCTGGATGGTCATTGGGAATATATTGTTATATTTTTTTACTTATAACAATTTCTTATCTGCTGGATGTTTACTAGGTTCTCTATAATCTTTCCTTTCTGAACTTTTCAACCCTTCTTTGTTAAATTTACTCTGTAAATCTCTTGTTCTTGTTGCAGTCTCCCATAGACACTCTTAAATTTGTGTACACGTTAAAAGCCATGCCCTAGCTGAGGCCAGCAAGTTTTCTTCAAGCTCACGGCTTATGGGACCCCTGAGGGGACTGCTTTTGTTGACCAGTTCACAAACGGATAGAAGTGAAGAACCTCAGAGGATTTTTCTGTCTTTCCCATATGAGGAAGAAGTTGTAAGGGGGATGTGATGCTCTTTTCAGAAAAAAGAAATAAGGAAGAAAGAGAAGAGCATATGAAGATACTGTTTAAAGCGGCTTTTGAATGAAGCCAGTGAGAATCATCAGGCCTCCATTTGTAGCTGTGTCAATTGCAAATTTGCACGTTTTCTAAGAAATAGTTGCAAATGTATTGTGGATGATCTGTGTTTGCAATTAATAATATACCTGGATTTTTACAGGAGGATACAGTAGAATTAGATTTGTGTTGTCATTGCTCATGGCATAGGCTGTGATACAAGCGTATTTGAGTCCCTTTCTTGAATCTTAATCCTTTTTTCTGCTTCTTCCTCCACCTCTTTAAGATGGATTGAAGAAGCAACTTCAGATAGAACTTGCTAATTTGTGTGCATCTCCTGTGTGATCTGAGGACAGCCATAGTGGTTGAATAGTGTGTGTGGTTTACACGTTAAAAGCCATGCCCTAGCTGAGGCCAGAGTGTTTTCTTCAAGCTCGTGGCTTGAAGGTTTGCTACATGTAGAATATTCACTGTTGTAATGTAGAATTGTTTATTTTTCCAGCCAAACGTGCCATGTACAGATAACGTAGCCTTTGACATGGAAAGGCTCACCAGAGGTCAGCCAGCTAGCAGGCGATCAGCACTCGGTGATTTTGCCAATGACAGCTCTCTCAGCCTGGAGCCCCTGCGCACCTCTGGGATGTCACAGCTTCCACAGGATGGAGAGTTGACACCAAGGTCAGGAGAGATCAACATTGCTGTGACAAGTAAGTTTTCTTTTGGCTTCCAGTATGGTTCTACGGTTTTCCTGGTGTGTGGCGCTTGCTCAGCTGTAGCTCTGTGCTGCAGGGCCACAGTGAAAGATTTCCCTGCAGGGACAAAGGTGACCTCGGTGTCTCCATAAGAGGCATACACTACATATTGAAACCAATCACTCTCAGTATGACAGTGCCAACGCCTTCATTATTAATGGTATATCCATTTAGATCTGCATGCAAAGAACACTGGATGAACTAAAATGGCAACGAAATAACCCTTCTGAATTTGGTAACCAGTATGAGAAGCTGGATTGCTAAAACTAGTATTTACCCTTTCAGAATACTTTACCTGCAATAATTTATACAAATATAAATACTTTAGCTGATTGCTATTTCTGCAAATGTTTTTCCCCAGAGAACATTACTACTAGAATTCTGATGTCTCTTAGCAGATGTTTTTTCTTACAAAATTTGTCAATTAAGAAACACTGTTTGATGTACCAACATTTGAGTATTGTCCAAGTGTTTTATGACATCAGAAAACTGTTCCTGCACTGCTTGCAAGCTCTTATCCATAAGAACAGCATGGGAAATTTCCACTCACTGGATTTTACCTAGGCTTTTTAGTGTATAATAGCACTATAATGAATACAATATGTGGAATAGCATCATTTTTCCATATGCTGTACAGTCTCAATTTGATGCATGAATGGTTGTTTTTCTGGCAGAATTGCAAAAATAGAACCCATGCAGTAGGACAGTCTAATTTTCTCCTTGTATTTTGCTTATGTGCATCTATGATCTAGATTTTGAACTCAGTGGTACTGATATCTATAAAAAAGAGGCAGTGAAACTGATACATTCCATTAGAGTGTTTAGATGCTGTAGCAAAGTAAATGTCTCATTTAAAAAAAAAATCTCAGCTTATGAAACACATAGTCCATATCCAGAAGTGTCCTGATCTGAGAAGGAAAAATCCACTTACAAAAATCTAGATTCTTTACAAAGCCAGTAAGTCACTTTGTCATGCAGTGTTCAACACCTAATTCATCTTGAATTCAGCATTACTGAACAGAGAGCAAATCTGTTGGTGTGCTGCTTTCCTTGTCATGGGTGGGAAAACTCTGTAGTTTAACTGGAACTTTTCACTACTTGGTTTTACAGAAGGTATTTTTACTGTCTGTTCGCAACTGTAGTACTGCTCTTGCACAGATGGGATGCCAGGGTAAAACAAGAAATAATCAGCAACAGTGCATTCTGACAATGTTTATAAAATAAAGCTTTAGAAAAGGCTGTTCAAATGTTTGGATTGCATGGATGACACATGCATTCTTTGATGCATGAGAGTTAAACCAAAAGCTATATTCAACAAAAGTGTTTGTATTCTAATCTATTACTATGTGTCAAATTGATCTTGAGAAGGGAGGACTTTGAATAGTGAACATTCTTTAATAGCCTTCTTTGTACTACTTTTCTGTAATGTGCCTGTATGTATATTCTAATGTTGAAATTATTTTTCCATGTTGTATTCCTCTCTAAGTGGAAAACTAGTTATGTTTTACTGTTGAACAAGCTATCCTATTTTTTGTTGGTTTTTTTTAAAGTAATGCTATAGCATTTATTCAGGAGGGAGGGGACGAAGACAAAATTTGTGTGAAAGTGTATTGGGTATGCCTACGTGAAGAACTGCATCTCAGCAAATCTAAACCAACCCTGACAACCTTTTCTGTCTTGGGGGCGGACAGAGTTTTCATTACATTTTCCCTCGTTCCTGCATTTCACCTTACATTGTTAAATAATCTTTCTTATCACTAACCCTTGGGCTCAGCCAGGAAATATTGTTGTGCCATGCTTTTTTTCCACACCTCTCTCCACTTCTTCTTTGCTAGCCTTCTCCAGTCAGTAACTCTGTGGCTAACCTCCTTCTGCTTCACCTCCTGGTGCCACTCGTGGCTTAGAAGCCTCTTGCCTTCCGCCAGTGGTGTTTGAGGGAAATATTGGCATCGCTTTGACATAAGCCTTCTCCCACGAGTGATTTCCTCCCTTTCCTTTGTCAACAGAAGAATGGTTTATTATTGCCAGTTTTGGCCTCCTCAGTGCCCTTACACTCTGCTACATGATCATCAAAGCCACAGCTAGCTTGAATGCTAATGAGTAAGTAAATCTTGATACGTTTCTATATATTTCTGGTGGGTGTGTGTCGTGGACAACACTGGGAGCAAACAGAGAATTGAGAAGGGGGGAAATGGAGTTTTCAAAGTGTCAAATGCCTTTTCTGCTTTTCTGAAATGTAAGTCTGTTAGCAGTAGGTTCCAGGGTAAGTCTCTCTTAATTTATATTTAGCCGGATTGTCTGAGGAAATCTCCTTGCCAAGTGGAGACATGGAAGGGGGAAAAGAGAGAACATTTATATTCAGTTTTTGATCAGTGGTCTAGGTAAACATTAAATTTCTGGCATTAAATCCCCATGTTCAAAATTCATCTGGCAGAGCCAGAAATTATTATCATGAGTTACCTTTTGACAGTTTTCACCTCAATTTCTTAGTCAAACTTCATATTAAAAATAATAATAATAATAATTTGTATTCCTAGTTGGCACACTTTCCGCTCAGAAAAAAGGTATTTAAATAGAAAGCTATCCCTTTGCTCTTAAAGGGAGAGATGAAAGCAATGAATACACTACTGGTTTTTCTGTCAAGTGAAGAGAGCAGACCAGTCTTCTGACCTCTCATTTTAGTATGCTTGAGAATTGCAATCACAGGAGTGCTTAGACATCCATGCTTTCTTAATTTTTATAGATATCTCCAATGCCTCCCTTCAGACAGGCTGGACAAGAAATGACTCTAGCATGTGTATTTCAATCTTTTTTTTATAGTTCTGTGTGTGGGCGAGTATAAATCTGTTCTGGAGATACATTAACTAGGTACATCTAGCTATTTTCATTTTAGGTGTATGGAACATCTGGGCTCATGATATATATTTAATCATAATTTATTTGGGGAGGCAAAGTGTCAATGTCTATCTTTGGTCTCTGAACATCTTGACACAGCTGAGTTTCCATTAAGTATGGTGATCTCTAACCAAAAGTGGGGTGAGATTTGAAGGCAGTCTCCTGTGCAGCCTGGAAACTAGCCTTATAAATATAACTTCCTTTTTGTTGTTGTTTTGAGATAAGAGAAATAAGTGGGGTTTTGACTTTTATGGCTGTCTGGAAAGTATAAGGTGTCCTTCTCAATAAGATGGAAATATATCTAATAGTCCCTAGCGTAAAATTTTAAGACAGTCTCAAGCTAATCTTCAAGAGGGGCAATAATAAGTCCTTAGAGGTTTTGGTCATCAGGAACCTTCGATTACCACTAATCTGCAAATCTTCCTTTCCTCCTCTTTTCAGAGGCTAATTCCAAAAGGGCTTAATGAAGAAAACATTTAGAACTTCAAATAGCCCTACCGAGTCTCCTGATTATTACTCCCCCCCCCCCCGCCATTTGTCAAAACCTTGAAATTGCAACTATTAATCAGGATCTTGGCAACATAGCTGTAGCTGAACGTGGTAAATCTGCACTGAAAAATAGCTTGGGAAGGCATGGAGCAAGATGGGTTGCAAAACGGGAATGTCTGCATTTCTGGGCATTTCCACATCGTTAGGAAGAAGACAAAGGAACGCAGCCTGAGTAGTATCATCCAGATGTGGGCACTGATAGCAGTTGTATTTCTGCTTTCCCTTGCAACTCTTCTTTTTGTTGTCTTTTGCTCAGTGAGATCTGGGTCTATTTTTACTGAAAGGGCAACCTTCTTCTCTGGAGGCCCTAATTCTCTGCCAATGTGAAGTGTTTTCACAGGGATGTTCCCTTAGTACAAACAAAGGGCAGGCTGGTGTAAGGAGAGCTGCTTTCCTCAGTGATAGGAATGAAAATGCCCCCATATGCAAGTGTATGCTTTGAGGCAGATTTAAGAAAACTAACAGCAGAAACCAGAGCTGTCAAAAAATCACTTATCTGCGTAACTGAGGTACCTAGCTGTAGCCTTTAACCTCAACAGCTATTCGACTGAATCCTTTGGGATCTAAGCAGCCTCCACAAGTTCCACTACTCATTTTAGACAGTTTAAAATGCATTATGTGTGACACTAATGCTTAGATTTATTGTTTCATTGACACCTTATGTTCCCCAGTGCCAGGCAAAGCATTTCCTGTGCTGAGTATCATGCCAAATATATGGCAGCTCCCTCTTGCTGCAATTTCCATTAAATGTCATAACAGCATACCTGGGTTTTGTGCTGTTCTCCATATAAAAACCAATGCTGGTATATGCTACGTTTATTATGGTAGTGTTTCAGGAAGAAGCCGAGGGCTTTTTCTTATCAGAAAACAACAGTAGCAAGAATGAGGCCACATAATATGCTGATGCAAGTAAAAGGTGCCAAATAGTCTGCATTAAAACTCACCTAAAAACATGTCCTGATTCTTTGGGTTTTTTCTTGTGTCCTTCCCACAGCTTAAACATATTTGTTTAGAACAATAGTTCTGGAGTTGTGTGTGTATATACATATCTAACTGTATATATATATGTTTGTGTGCATATATATACACACATATGCATTTTAAAATAGTTCCTGATAAAAGTAAACATTGTCTAAGTGATAAGAAAATAAGGAACCAGCTGCTTTCTCTTGGTCTCATAATATTCATGCACTTTTTAAAAATGATTTAGGTAGTGATTTAAAGGAACAAAAGAAGCATTTCTTGCTTTACTTCTTAAGGAAGGGTCAGAAATTACTCTATAACTGTGGTTTTAAAGTCCAAAAAGCCCAGATGTTGGATAGCACCACTCAGAGAAAGTTTTCAGTAGCAGATGGATTTTCCTTGGAAGTTTAGAAGTGCCCAAACCTGTGGCTGTCTTGTCTGTTTTACTGGTCCTGTAGAAATGCTGTAAGGCGTACAGACCTCTTCTAATGCTCTGGCCTTGTATAATTTGTCATTTCTCACTAACTTACTTTTACAGGATTTTGGGGGGGGTTATTGACAGTATTCACTTTAATATAAATATTTTGTTCCTTTTTTCTGTCCCACAGAGCAGAATGGTATTGAAGAAATGCTTTCTGGCCGATTGCCTTGGAGAGAGACACCCATTTTTTTATGCATCATTTATCGATCATGCAGCACAAGCAATTATTTAGTACATTCTATTTTTTCATAAAATTTGCTGATGCCAAAGCTTTGTATTAAGGAAAAAGTGAAGAAATAAAAAAAACTTTAATTATTAAATCTTACTCTGAGACAATTGTATTTTTCTTGGATTTCCTGTGTTAGTACTTTAATCTGACGGCCTTTTGTAAATTTTATAAGGTGCTTCATTTCCTTTGAATGATTTCATCTTTGCAGATCGGTATTCTTCTCCTTTTATTTTGGGACACACAAGCTCTCAAGTGGAAATCTCACGCAGTGCCATTCTTACGATGCCACGCAGCACTGGAATGACTAACAAAAGTATTATTAGCAATTGCTCCATACCAGCTTGTTAGGGGGAAAAAGCTGGGCTAAGCATTCTAGTATATAACGGGCTTACCTTGACTCCAGCTGAGAATTAATTTGAAATAAGAACATTTTCTCCAGGTGTCCTGTAACACTCCTGTGTCACACCGTGAGGATTGCAATATGATTTTTGTCTTTAGGTCAGTCACTCGCTGAAGGTTTGCAACACTGTTTTCTCGATGTACAACTCATAAATGTTTTCTGTCTTTTGCTTTCACCCCACCCTTCTTTCTGATAAAAGTGAAGCTACTCTGAACCACTTCTTCCTTCCTAACACCAAGTGAAAAGGTGGTATTTTCCCCCACTGTCATCTGTGAAGCCTCCATTCATATTTGTGACAAGGGTTAGTTTTTGTTCACATTCAGATCATGAAAAATTGATAATTATCTTTACTGTAATGTAGAAACTCTATGCAAACATGTCCCTTCTTGCCAGGGCTTTTTTATTGGTGAGGAGGCAGAGGGAAAACATCTCTCATCACTGTCCTCACTCAGGCTGTTTCACACGAGTTTGCTTATGCAAGCAGTGCATGAGTAATTTCACAACAGTCAGTTAAAACATGCAGATCTGATTTGCAGCCAAATGCTAATGCTTGAGTTAATGAGATGGGTAGGTGAAGGTAACAAATTGGTAAGGAAAATATAATTGAAAGAAGTTAAAACCTATTCTGAGTTTGGTTGTTTTTGTTGTTCTCGTATCAAGATGTAGATGTTTGAAACTTAATGCTTTCTAATGTAATTAAATGATCAGAGAGAACCAATTTTACTGTAAGATTTAATTTTTTTATGTACTGGGAAATAGATAATTTAATTTTATTTTCTTTTTATGTATAGGCACTTTTAGAATTTAGGAACACAGCCAGAGTCTACATTAAAATAGTTTCTTAATTCTTATCTGTCCAGTAGGCTTCAGCTGAGAAGACAGCTTTTATAATAAGACATGAAATATGTGATAGCTTCAGTACATTTAATAGAATTGTTTTTCAGTATGTCGTTGTGAAATTTTGAAAGAAATGTGAAAACAATCAATAGAGCAGTTAAGAGCATTTTAAAAGACTGGAAAACCCCATTGGACTTACGAAGAGGAAAAAAAACCCCTCAAAGATACTGTGCCTGAGGAATGTCTCCATGTAAAATACAGTGTTTGTCACTTGAGTGTTGTTGCCAAAAATGGAGGAATGTGGTTAGAACGTGATGTAGGGCACAGGCTATGAAACACAAAGATGATTTTTTTTAACCCATCTCTCCACAGCAATAGTAAATTTGGTAAGTTTGTGCTTGTCTCCTGAAACAAAAACACTTAAATGCTTTTTAACGCAGTCGGGAGGGATGCGCTGGGACGGCCTGAACAGCGTGGTGACCCAGGCGCAGAAGGCACCACAAGCAGTTCCAGTTCGTGTTTCTTCTGCAGAACAGCAGCAGAAGGAGAAGTTGAGTGATATTGGAAACAAAATGGTTGACAGGCCTCCTAGGGCACTTCCCTCTGTAGAGGATTTAAATAACCCAGGGCTATGGTTTTTAATCTTTCTTTTGAGCCTCTAGCAGTTGTCTCAGTGTTGATAAAAATACGGACAGTATCTGCTAGGTTAATTATGGGTCAGGCCAGCAATGCAAGTTTATCCTGTAAATGAAATAAATATATTGAAAGATGAACTCTGTGCCATCACAGAAACTCAATTTTTTGACTCTGGATAGGCACAAGCAATAAATTCCCAAAGTTTTCATTGCCTGCCATGCTTTTAGATGTCCACACATAAAAAAATGAGTAATGTTACTCTCTCAGGCATAATCATAGTGAGAGGAAAGGAGAAGAGCTGGTCCCTTTTCCAGATGCTGCAAAGATGGCAGGACTGAGCTGATAGAAGTAGGGTTTATGTAGAGTTCAAGAGGGAGTAGCAGTGCCTTGCTGAACAGCTCACTTCGAGGAAGGGGTGCTTTATGACATAATCCTGCTCTTCTGTTCCTTAACCGAAGGGCGTCTAAAACAGGTTGGCTGAGATAAGGAGTGCTCTGATTGTGTTTCCACATTAAGAAGTCATTGTACCGGAGGAGCTGTGGAGGGACTGCAGTTTGTGGCAGGAGGTGGTCCTGATTAATGTCTGAGGGTATTAAAATAATGTCTGAGGGTATTAAAATAATGTCTGAGGGCATTAAAATACTTTCAGGTGGAAGGGCTGATACTTACTCCTGATGCACCTCCAATGCTACAGCAATGGTCTCTTGAATGGCCTTGGTGTTGTGCCCACTTCTGTAGCATCCTATGGTAGGTATAAAGATCAATTCCAGGGTAATATGTTTATTTTCAGACTCAATACAAGTTATCTGAAAAGTTCTTTGTAAGTATATAATGAAGAATAGTGGCAGAAAGCACTGAAGGAGTTGTTTTCATGTACTAAAACTGAATGCAGACTTCCCATTTGCTTTCCATACCAAAGGGATAAATCTTGATCTTTCTTGGTAAGTGCAAAATAGGAAGAACAGATTCATAAGCTGAATTTGGAACTCTGGATGTTTCTTCTTGCCCCTAAAATGCATTTCTTCAGTAAATTTCGCAACTGGGCTGATGCCACAATTTTAAACAACCACTATTAATTTTTGGCATTGAGATGAGTGTTTCTGGGTCACTGTGCCCAGCTGACTGTCTGGCCATAAGTTGTGGGCAATTGTACCAACCTGGTTATTAGAGCACCTGAGGATGGAGTGTTGAAAAGCACGGAGCAGCATGTGGATTTTCAGCACTGGGCGGGCTGTGCCAAATGATAAAGGAGAGAGATATTGGGGGAAAGAGTGAATGATGTGTCCCAAAAGTGGTATGAAAACCAAGAGATTTGTATATGTACGGAAACATCCAGCCTCCCCAGAACTGGGTGGCTTAAATTTCTTTTGCCAAGAAGTATGTATCACAGTAAAGAATTTTAGAGGTATTGAATACACAGAATTTAAAAATATTTGTTGTCAGATGACCTGTCTGCCTGTTGATTAAATCGCTCCCTTGGAAGTCTGGGCACACAGAGAGGAAATGACGGCCTGGGCTGTTTGCTTCCTAATCCCTTGTTTGATTTTGGTGTAATAAAAACAAAAAGCAACACCAAGCTTTTAGAATCCCCTTTGTTTCGTTTCAGCGTTGGCTGTTCAGTATGTAACATTGCAGCGGGTGGGGGAAAGGGACATGAAATGTCCAATATTCATCACTGATTTCCAACGGCGAGCTGAGGCTCAGTCATCAAAAATTAAATTATTCTGACCTGTAACACATTTCAAGAAGAATCTTGGAATCAGTTTTATCTGGTATAGTTTCAAAGTAGGTTCAGTCTTTTTGTTTGAAGACAGACTATGATCAGCTGGAAGTCATAGTTCCAAGTTCATGTTCCCTGAAAATATCAAACTTTTAAAATTATTTTTTACTTTAAGCATTATGCGGTTTTAGAAAACTGTAAATGTGGGGGAGGGTTCAGATCTAGAAAGTGAGTAGATGATGAACACCCACTGCTTCTGCAAAGTATATTCCAACGCAGTACACTTCTTCCAGACACCAGGATATATGCTCCTGGCAGAATGAGCAATTCACTCCTATGCAGTGTAACTACTAATTTCACTTGTTTCAGCTAACTACAAAATCAAAAATAAATTAACTTGCTTTTGAGAACTTCCCCTTCTCGGTGCGAATGGTGGAGTGAGCGTGTGTACTGGCTGTTGGTGATGAGACGTGTGGAGGGGGCTCAGGACACTGCCGGCAGATATGTTGCCCAGCTTCAATTTGCTGCTGTCCTTAACAAGGATTTGACCCAGACACGCAATTGTTGCTGTGCAGCTCAGGCCAGAGTTTGCTGCAAATCAGGATGCAGCTTGCTGTCACAGCTTGCAAAATGAGTTTGTATGGAGCCTGTCTGCAGTGTCCCTGGCTCCTCCAGCCAGTGCTGTTATGAGGCCTCTGCTTTGAAAAGTGCAAAATTCATGTGCGCTTTTGCTCTTTCAAAATTTCTATGCATTAGATTATAACCCTAGCTTTTTCTTTTCAATCCTAATAAGGACTTTTTTTTTTTTTCTGAGTCTCTGTCTTTTGGGTGAGTGGGGAAGGAGAAAAGGTGTTTTAGACAGTAGCAGCTGAATAATTCTTCCCTTCTATCTTTTGTAAGCTCTTTATTTCAGAAGGGCACAGGCTGGACTCAAAATTTGGCAAAGAAAGGAGGATTTAAGCACCTAAATTCTGCCAGGACTAAAACTGCAATCCCCAAAGCATCTTGCTCCACTGGTGCCTGAAAGTGGAAGCACCTTGGTTTGCTGAGTGCCTTCTTGATGAACTTGGAAGCTTTTCCGTTGCCTCCAATTTGGCTCATGTGGCTGCCTGGTGTATTGTAATCCAAGCAACCTTGCTTCCCAGCTAATCCCCCCCCCGGGATCCAGAAACCGAGTAATGAAACGTTTTGGCCAAGGGCCTGATCTGATAGATGCTTTCAGAGAGAACCATTTGTACAGCAGTAGGGCTGGGCTCCATGCAAAACACATCTGTGGGTTTGGAGAGCCACGGGAACACCAGACTGCCGAGGAAAAAAATGAACTTCCATTCCCCACTCTATCAACAGCCACTTGGTGCTTGTTTCGGTTATCGCCAACATTGAAGAGAGTTGGGTCTCCTTTGGTTGGGTAAGGAAATATGTGGGTGCCTGTTTCTAGAAGGTGACTCCAGGTGGATGGCGGTTGCTGAGCTCTGGAGGAGGTCAGGCTTTCAGCAGCATTGGTTGGGTGATCATTGGTGACCTCCTTGCTCAGCCTGCTCGTTCCTTTCAACCCTGCGCTTTGTGCTGGTGCACAGCATAGGGAACTGGGCACCTACCAAAGGGTTATGGGTTTCTCAAGGGAGCACGTGCCTGTTTATGAGGCTGTAAATCAACAGCAAGCACCGAGTCCGAAACTCCAGCCTGCCCCAGCCTTGCTCAGACTTGACCTCTTTTATCTGAAAGAACCATTTGAGGTGGGATCGTTCATGCGTATGGAAAGCAGTTGCTTTGAGTTGGCAGGGGAGCACAGGAACGGAGGTGAACCATTTCATATGCTGTTATTGGTTTGCATTAAAGAGTGGCTGTTTTCCATACATACTGTGTTTGCGGTCAGCGACGATGTACGAGGATGCTTTACTCGGCTCTTACATTGTGCATGTGTGTTCCTAATGAGGTTTTGTTCTCCCTCTTGTAGGCAGTCACTTCTTTCATCGTAACTCTCTGTCCCCTCGAAGCCTGGTCTACGAGAGCGAGTTCTCAACCATTGAGCCTGCCTTGGACATGTATGACGAGAACAAAACCTGAAAGGAATCCATGCTCCTTCCTGACCCTTTTTCCGTTTTTTTCATTTCTCATTCCTATTGTTGTGTACTCTTTCCATGGATCTCCTTTGTCTGAAGAAGAGCTGCTTTTTCCAGAACACGAACCCGCCTTCTCGATTGCAAAGACGAAGACCAGCTGTGGTGGTTTCTGAGGGTGGCATCTTTGACAAAGAGTTGCGCGCAAGCAAGATTGTCTGATGGAAGTTGCTGAGTAACAGCATGGGGAGCCGTGTCAGTCCAGCCGCGGCGATGCAGAAGAGGTTTTATGGTGGTCCTAAGAGTTTGTGTTGTACTGCAAATGCGTCTCTTACACAGGCGTCTGCTGTTTCCATTTTTTTAATTGTCCAGATGGTTGGGCAATGTCAGAAAGGGAACTGGTTGTAGAGGAGATGGCCAGTGACTGGTAAAAGCACTCGTATATCTTGGTCAATCCATAACCTTACTGTGAAATAGCCCCTTCTGAAAGGGACCTTTACAAGTGCATTGAGTTCCCTACAACCCACGTAACCCTGGACAATAGCAAGCCAGTCTGACGTTAAAGCTGCAGAGAGGACCTGCATTTGCAGAAAGATTTCAAGGAACTTGATGACTCCAATTCGATTGAAGCAGGAGCAAAATGGCCTACACTGAATATACTTTTGGTCCTTCCGTGTGCTCAAGTCAAGTGAGTCTCTTTCTACAGAGAGGACATTCACAGAACCAGCACTTGATCTACCTGAAAACCATTAGACTTTTTGAAATATGCAGGAATCTAATTAGCTTTCTTTCTCACTTAACTTTTTTTTTGGGGGGGGGTGTGGTTTAAAAAATCCACCAAATTTTTCACAGAAGTTTTTTAAAAGCCAGCATGTTGGCATTACACAGAGAAGAAAAGAGGTAAGCTTCTTATCCCGTTCTCCCATTGAGATCTGCAACAGTTAAATAACAAACATGTTCTCTAAGCCGTGCCCTTTCCCACTGACATCAATAATGGGAATGCAGAAAGCAGCAGAAGAAAGGAAAGCACCAACCACTTTGACACTCTGCAGGAAAAATCAATTTTTACCGGCGTGTGACAAAAGCAGTGGGGAAATGAATATTGTTTGCAAGCTTCTGAAAGACTAATGCAGAAATGGAGAGCGAGAGAGGAACCTCTGGAGTTAAATCATCCTCAGCGTTCCTCAAATGAGCAGATGTGGAGGAGCGAGCGCTTCTGCTCCGCCTTTTCCTACCGGACAATGCATAGCTGTTTAATGAATGTTCGGATTTTTCTCCATTGCAGTCTAAGTTACTGTAGGCGTAGAAACGCATTTGTGTCCTTGTAATGTGAAACAAAGCTTCACCCTCTGTATAGGAATCTTGAGAAATCAGTTAAGCCAAAAAGAAAGGTAAGACATACCCTGCCACACTTTAATTTCATCCACTTTTGCTACAAGCAGGGGAATTTCCCCGCTTTTATTATGTTTTTTAATTGTATAGCGGTCTGCTTGACATATATCCTTACCTGAAGTGTGGTTCAGCTGTGTCTTTAACACGGATGTTTAAGAGAAGAAGAAGAAAAACTTAGCTCTACAAAATGAGGAAATGATCCTCTTTGCCGAGCGTGCTTTGACTTTTGTTGCTGTGTGTCAGCTTTATTTAATCTGATAATTCAGGAGTGGGTGGTGTGAAGTGTAGGGAGGTTTTTCTCATAATACCTACATTTATATTTACCAAATGCACTTTTATTGTCATTCAGCTTACTCTAGAAATACGCTTAAACCCGAAACTTTTTAAGAGCACAATTTTAACACCCACTTTCTCACAAAGCAGAAGTGAAGGTCGCAGAAAATGCCAGCCGGTGGCAGGTCGTGGTCAGCATCCTTCCTCTCCTTGCGGATGTGCAAAGGGGGGGCAGCTCCCGACAGCACCAGCGAGCCCGGGCAGAGCTCCCAAGCCCAGCCTGGCTGAGCTGCGCTCAGGCGTGTACGGGGCTCGGAGGCAGCAGAAGGGCTGATTGAGCAACCCCTGTTTTCGTAATTACGTTTGCGAGATCACAGCAGGCAGACACGTAAGAGCGGGGGACTTCCGAAAACAAATGCCCGAGAGAAAAAAATTCACCGTCTCTCAAGGATGTTACAGGGCTTGGTTTTTATCCATGGTAGGCAGTCAGGTTACAATAAACCAACAAACACCTGGGCGTTCATGGTTAAATACAAAAATGTTTGGGCGTCTCCAATAAGCACGCGACAGCCTACCCTGTGCCGCAAGCCCCAGCCACCAGCACTGCGGCAAAACCGCAAGCTCGGTTCAGAGCCCCGCCAGTGGGGTTTTGGGTAGGAGAGCCCGATGTAGCGCTGCGCAGGGTATGGATGCTCCAAGAAAATCCTCTTTGTAGGGGCTGTCTCAGCCCGATGCACGGATTTGCCCCAAGGCCACCGGGAATGTCACTGGGGCACGGTTTTGGCACGAAAACAAAACTGATAGTTTCTCAGCTCCAACTGAGACCGTTTACAGCAGCTGTGTACCAGAGTATACAGAAAAGGTAGAAGAGGCATGGAAATTAAAAGAAGCATTAGACAGTACACAGGCCCCAAAGACAAAATAATAAATAATGTCATTTGTATTTTGTTAAATCTCCTTATTTCTAACCTAACAGCTTGGTTTTAAGCAGGGGGAGGGAAGGTTTGCCTCTGTGGAGATCAGGGTCTGGCATAGCGATATAAAAATGGATCCGTGCTGTAGCATCTTGGATGAGGGAGCTGACAATTATAACTGACATCCTGGATTTGGAAAATCTTGCAACACTGGAAAAATTAAAAGCTAGTTCAAACAATTGATCCTTACATGCGTGCTGGGACATGCCGTAGCAGGCGTTCTTCTACTTAGTCATATTCAGGATGGGGAGGAGGCACCACAGCAACATGGGTGGTTTTTTTTGGGCTGTGCTGGTAAGTTTGAGGTTTTCCTTTTAATATTAATCAGTATATAAAAAAAGCTTGATGAGCATCGTTGTTCTTGTTCTGCTGCAGTGGTGCTGTGTATGGTTGAGTCATTTCATAGAAGTAAAATATACTGCAATCTACCAAGAACTGTAAGTGCCAGAAACTTGGAAAATCATTTTGAAGGTTAAAAAAAAAAAAAAAAGTGCTTTTTAACAGAAAACATTAATTTTATGACTTCTACATATAAAAAAAGCTTTTATCTCCAAGTGTTTCCCTAAACTATTTAAACCCTAGCACTTCACCTTCTCTTTCCCAGCCTCCTGTTCTATGAAAGTTTGCATGTTCCCGTAAGACATTTGTAAAATCAAGGTTTGCTTGTGTTCTTAGAGGATAATTGCCAGTAAAAAAAAAACCCAACAGACTGTAAGTGTGCTTTTTGCCTATAATACTAAGTATTAAATTTGAAGCATGTTAAAATTTATTTAACAACACACAATTACTCCCTCCAGTGAGCTCATGTGTTGGTATCTGTTTGCACTGTCCCCTTGCTTCTAGGATGCTTGCCTTGGCACCTGAGGATGCTATAGGAATAGCCAGATATCCTACATAAGCCAAAGAAAGACCAAAAATAGTTAAATAAATGTGTTTAGGACTACGTTATGAGACTTTTACACATCTTCTGTTTTCTTGAAACACGCTCATGTAAAACAGTGCAAAAGCCTTGGGAGAGCCAAGAGCTTTACCGGCTACTGAAAATCGGAAGGGAGGGCTGCAGGAGGCGAGGGTCACGCTGAGGCTCCAGGACTCGTTTAGCCCAATTTAGGTTTGAGAGAATGCCACAGTCATAGGTCACGAGCTGAAGGATGAAGGCACCTGGGCTGAGCTGAAGTTCAGGCAGCTCTGCAGCCTGATTACTGGGGATTGAGTTTAATTGTTAAAAATACGTAATTTTTTTGCTTAGCTAATAGTCATCTGGTTTTTACAACAAAGCAAGTGGCACGGCAGTGCACAAGCCAAGGCACGGTGGGGCAAATGCAAAAGCCACGGGGCTGCTGCCAGCCCTGCGGGGTGGGGAGAGAAGGGCAGGAGGGCTCAGGGCAGGGACCCCAGGAAACACCCTGAACTTCACAAGCGAAGCTTTCACTCCTTTTTCACCCCATGTCACACATCCACATGTGATCTAATTTTCCAACGCGAGCCGTGCAGAAGAGCGCGTGATGTGCCATGACAGCTTGCATATGTGTTGTTATATTTAAAGATAGCTTCATTTTTCCCTTTCCCTGCTAGACTTGCTGCACCGCAGGGTACTGCCGTAAGGGCAACCTCTGCTCCGGCACGCTGGGTGGAAACCGCTGAGCAGGGGAGGGGGTGAGAGAGGGGAAGATACTCCAGTTAACCAAATTGAGGGCAAATCAGGAGAAAGGTAGACTGTACTTCTGCAGGTTGGTGCTCATTTCTGCTTTGTTTCCAATGTCTTTGAAGTAATTAAGAGAAAATGTGGTGCCCCCCCACCCCTTCCTCGTGGGATGTAGCGAGAGGAGTGGGGCTCCAGACGGAATTTTGCTCCTGGCGCGGGGCTGCATTGCTGCATAACCCCAAAGCAGTGATGTCCTGACCTGTTGGCCAAAACCCCGACCTCGCAGGGGCTCGTCAGGTTTGCCTGGTGCTTCTGAAGTGCTTTGGGGGGATGAAAGCTGCTCGCAAGAGCCTTTGCAAAGCAGCACTAATCGACACCTTTTTATCTATGTCAGTTGTTTGATCCCTTCATTCACCTACTCTTTTTAAAAGTCTGTAACATTCCCAAACACTCTTAATTCTCCCTAATTAATCTCTGCCCTTCCACCCCATCGATTACTACTGGTTTTCCCCTCCCGAGAGCTGGGTGAAGGTCCCCGCTGTGCAGGCACTGCCATCCACCCGGCCTCCAGCATCTTCTTCATCACCGTGCCGTCACCATGCTGGCCAGCCCCTCAAAGGGGTTTCATTGCTCCAAACCAGCGTCGTCCGTGGGAGCACGGAGGTTCCTGGTGGGTTTTTCTTGGCCGAAGCAGGCTGTGTGGGATGTGGGCTGTTGTGGGATGCTTGTTCTGTGGATCCCTGCATGGAGCATCCTTTCGCTCCTCAGCCCGCTAGCCTCATGGAGATGCCCAGAGGAACAGAGATAGATGCGTAGGTTGTGCAATAATGTCTGGATATTTATTCTTTTTTATGGCAATAATGCCAGGGTCTGTGGGCATGGGGGCCCTGTGGTATAAAGCGTTGCCCAAAAGTAGTCCCTTCCCTAAAGAGTTAATAATTAAGTATTAATATTCCTGCAAAGTAAGAAGTACACAGGGTTTTGTTGAAAGCTGAAGCTATTTAGAGTGATTTCATTGCAAGGCTGAGGTGTAACATGAGCTAGTGTCATACAGCTGGGACTGGGGTTTCACAGCCCAAAAATGTGGACACGCATGTGAAGGCTCCCTCGCTCCTGCCAGCCACAGGCTATTCCCTTCTCCGCTTGCATCCGCCGCAGCTCACTGTGGCTGAGCCCCTCAGAGGCAAGAAGCTTTTTAATCTTTGCCCCTAGCCCAGCTGTGCGCGTTTGCTTTTTTTTTTTTTTTTTTTTTTTTTTTTTTGCTGCTTCCCATGTGCCGCAGGGCTTGCCTTTGCTTGGCTCTGACTTTGTCTCCAGCTGCCCGAACCCCTCGGGGGTGACAAGAGCCATTAATTCCCAACAGAGCAGCTCTGCTGGGTTGTGGTAACAGCATCTGATGGCTAAATTTGCTCCGAATCTGCCATGGCCGTGTCTGTAACCCCCTCTGGCTGTCTCAGGCAGTAAAGGCTGTATCTGCCCGCAGCCTTTGCACCTACCTGGGCTGCGCTCCGGGGGTCTTGCAGAAAGCAGCTCCGCAGCTCAGCGACCTTCCCATGCTCCAGCACAGGAAAGTCTGGGCTTGAAAATAAAGTTGATGCTCTTTGCTGCTCTCAAGCCAGGAAAGTTTAATAGGACGTTTGGGGCCGTTAAAGCCAAGCTCCTCTTTGCAGATCTGTGTGGTTCCTGCATTGCGGCCAGCAAGGCAGCGTCCCAGCCTGTCGCCTGGCAGGGCTCGCTTTGTGTTTGCACTGCAAGGTGCTACATGAAAAAGAAGCCTTCTAGGTTGTCACCACATCAGCAGGTAGACTTTCTCCACCCCATATGTCTCGACTTGACTCCCAGCACTGGTAAGATCTGTCACACTAGTCCTATAAAGGGGAATTACCTTTCTGAGCAAACGGAGTGATAGCATCGCTCTTCCGCTTGTCCAGTCAGCCCTGCTGCAGTTTGCAAGTAGATGTTAAATACTAAAAGCTTCTCTGTAGGACCGTGCCTATGTGGGATCACCTGCTCGAGGCCATGGCTAACTATGCACAGAATCCACCAAAACGGGATCATTTTATCCCAACAGAGAGGGGACGCCCCGACCTTTGGGCTTGGGAGACTGCAGCAAACAACAACAAAAAAACCCCAATTCACATGTGTGTAAAATGAAAAGTCTGTTTCAACTGGCTTGCTGCAAGGTGGACCCACCCCGGTGTGACCACGTCACCTCAAAAACCCAGCAGCTACCAGGGGTCTGGCCGAGTGACGGGGATGCTGCGGGGACGCAGGCGCAGTGGGTGGTGCAGTGCCCTCCCGACAATCAGATCTTTCCAGCCCTTGTGAAATTGTAGCTTGACAGCAGCAGAACTCCTTGACATGTTTTGATGTAAGTATAACACTGTATTGTAGTTACGTGGTATATGCCAATATGTTAATAGTGTATACCGGTGAGTTAGGGTTTGTTAATGATGTACTACATTTCAATAAAAAGCAATTTAAAAATACAGATTTTGTGAGTTTGGTGTCTCTCAAAATACAGGAGGATGAGAGCATTGCCCAGTGACTCCAGTCCATCCAGTATATCTTATCTCTCTCTCTCTCTCTCTCTCTCTCTAAGAGGACAGTGTGGAGCAACATTGTCAAAAGACCCATTTTCAGAGAGGATTTTTCCCGCTCTGCGGTAAATATTGTTTTATTTTGCTATACTATTGCCTAGAAATCTCAGGCCATTAAAGGCCACATGGTTCCAAGTGGCTTGTGAATATAAAGGAGACACTAATCCACCTTCCCACAGCGTTTGCCACCTGAAAGATGGCACGCAGCGAGCAGGAACAGAGATAGTAACACAGAGAAGGATCCTTCAGCATCTTCTCCCAGCGCTCGAACCCTTCCCGCAGCACAACCAGCCTTCAGGAGCCACCGTGCTGCTCCTGAACACAGCCGTGCCATCAGGATGAAGGCAGAGCCTTGAAAGCTCAGTCAGCTAATAAATATTTATATTACAGTAGTGTACAAAGGCTCCAGCTGGGATTAGGGCACTGCACTAACACGGAAGATAGATCATCTCAGGGTTAAAGGATTTATAGCCTAAAGAAAACACAGCATTCCCGCCTTCCTGGGAGCTGGGCAATAAGCACAGAGACAGTAGATGTCAACGTTTTCTGCTGTTGTAATGCTTTCAGAGTTTGCAGGGAGACTTTCTAATGGTTGTTAAAACAAGAATAGAGGTTCACTAAATTACCGGGAAGCTTCTCTGCGGCCAAGAAATGAGAAGGAACTGCATCTCCCACTCTCCTGTTGGCTGCAAAGACTGTCCTTGGACTTGACCACAAGCCCCACGTGCCCAGAGCCACAAAACGAGGACCAAAACGAAGCCGGCTGCCAGGAGGGGAACGCTGAGCACCCCGACCCGGCGGGGCACGGGCTGGCTTACTGAGGCTGAGATGCTGGCGGTGCCCGGCAGTGCATGTGCTTTGCAGCAAAAAGCGTAAATGAATTCCCGTCTCCCCAAAGGGGAGGTGAAAGCATCGCCAGCCCGGGCAGGAGAGCTGGATGGTTCCCTGCTGTGCAGGGGGCCAGGGGCCGCAGGGTTTGGAGGAGGCTGTTGCCTCCTGCTAAGCTGTACCGGGAGCTCCCTGTCAACAAATTACTGCATGTAGAATGGGAGGGAGCATTTAAATAATTTGTCTTAGGTAATGGCAGCTTCAATGGGTCCCACGGGGCTGCACAGGAAGATTTTTCATTTGTGTGTGCTGTTTGAGCACATTACCCTCATCAAATTCGAGCTGCCCTGGCAAAGTTCTTTTCAGTACAGGGTGCCACCGAGAGGCAGAGGAGGGGACCCGCTCTGCAGAGCGCGGAGGTGAACCCCAACTGCCCACCGAGGATGGGACGGGGAGGTGGCACTGGCCGCACTCCGAGGAGCGGGGCTCGAACCCACGATCTCGCCTCTACGCAGCCGCGGCCCTGGCTCCCGCGCCACGGCGGCAGCCTGGCACCGCCCCGCTGCAGTGAAGGGGCCGGGCCGCTAGAGGGAGCTGCGGCCGCCGGCGCGGCCCCGTGACCTGTCGGCGCGGCCCGGCCGCTCCCCCCTGCGCCTCCTCCCCGCTCCGGCCGGGCCGAGCCCAGCCCCGCCGAGCCGCTCCGCCGTGGCGGCCCCGCCGCGATGTGGCTGGGGCCCGAGGAGGTGCTGCTGGCCGGCGCGCTGTGGGTTACGGAGCGGGCCAACCCCTTCTTCTTGCTCCAGCGCCGGCGGGGACACGGCAAAGGGGGCGGCCTCACGGGTGAGGCGCGGTGGGGCTGAGGGGAGGCTCCGGCCCGGCCCGGCCGCCTCGGGGCTGGCGCTTAACGGGGAGGGGGGGGCTCCTGCCCCGCTGCCCTGTCCCCGCAGGGCCTGGCCTGGCCCGGGGCGGGGAGGGGGGGGAGCTGAGGGGCCACCCCAGAACCGCGGGTCGGGTCCCGTCAGGGCGGAGCGGGAGCCGCCCGCCTCGGTACGGCTGCGGGGCTGGAGCCGGGAGGGGGAGATGCAGGCCCCGTCGGCTGGGATGAGCCCGTTCCGCCTTTCCCCTGGCTTCTTGCCGTGTGTACCCCGGCAGAGCCCCCGCCGTCAGCGCCCAGCCGCTGGGACGCCCTGGGTGGCTGTGGCAGCTGGCGGCAAGCGGCACCCGCAGGTGGGTCTGTCCGCGCCTTGCCCCGTCCCTCCGCCCTCCCGGCAGGCGCCCGTTTGGCCCCGCGGGCCGTGGAGCCGTGGGCCGTGCCTGCTGCCTCCCGGCTGGGTCTGGGCAGCGCCTGGCACTGCGGGGGGTGTTTGTGGTCAGGCCTCCGCCGCGGTGCTGCTGCGCTGGGAGGACAAGTAACTGCCACGGGTGGCTGGGATGATCTTCTTCCCTCGTCAAAAATGGCTTCTGTGTCATACTCATGTTGCCTTGAATTATTGAGGTGTTTTCTTTGGGTTTTGGTTTTTTTTTTTTGGTGGGTTTTTTCAAGGTTTAGAGGATGAAAGACGTTTTTAATGAATATCTGTATGAAAATTGTGCTGTGATTGGGCCGGGGGATGAAGTTGTATGGGTGCAGCCCAGTGATAACTCATGTGTGCATATGCCTGATAGCCATGTTTGGTGGCAGAAACCGTTAAAAAAACGTAAGTGTGACCAAGGGACAATGTTAACAACAACAAAAAAATCCCCTCGCTTTGAAAACAGCCTATTTACATGCAAAATGCTTACACAGTTATGTGAATAACAAAAATGAGCTTTTTGCATTTGTGAATTATGCACAACCAGTTTCATGTATTAGCCCTGTTAACCAAATATGCTAACAACAGAAATGACGCAGCTGATAAACATCCTTAGCATATTTCATCTTTTCAAAATGATTTTGAATTACTCTGTTTTATGTAACATAGCTTATTTGTGTAATTTTGCATGTAGGCATATAGTTGCATTCTGGAATTTCCCAGATTTTTACAAGAAGAAATGACACCTGGTGTTATTCTGGAAACATTTAAACTAATCTGTTCTTAAATGGTTGAAACTTTGAGCCACTTTGCTTCTTGCGCTAATTTAGCTCAGTGAGAGAGTCTTCTTCAAAGCTCCTACGTGTTAAAAGCCACGTGTCCTCCTTCTGGAGCTGTACAACTACAAGTTGACATTTTGGAGTTAGCCAAGCTGGAAAGGTGTTTGAGTTCCTGTCGTACTCAGGTTCTTAAACATGTCTTGTTACTGGTCCGTATGTCAATATTTGACACATTCAGTATTGTTATAGGAAGTATTCAAAATGACTTTTTAATCTGTATTCTGCCTAAAACTATACACAAGAAACCTGGAGCCAGAAGTGAGATCCTGCTGTGCTGGATACATACATATTTCTTTTAAGGATTACCAGATGAACTTGCTATGGATAGCGCTTCTTTTGAAGTATATTCATAATCTATTTCTTGCTTTTGGATAGCCACGAGAGATAAAGGGGAGGAAGTAGCATGTTTCATGGTAATGAATGAGATACGGTTGAGTACAATTTTCTCAGACTTCCCTAAACTGTAGGGAGGAGGGCAGGGAGTTGAGCCCAGGCCTCCCAAATAGAGGTCCAGAGGAGCAACCATGCTCCCTCTCCAAGTTCTAATGTTAGAAAACTTTTAATCAAGAGGATGTTGCAAAATTAATTTGCATTAAAGATGGTCATAGTACATTATCTAAAATAACAAAGCAAAGTATTGTCTTAGATATTTGATTTATCTAGTATATAGACTCAATTGAAATAAATGGATATGCTTTGCAAAGTCTGGTGGCTGTCAGCATTTATTCTGGAAGTGCCTACTTTTTTATTTAACATCATATCAAAAATATTTTAACTTCTGTATTACCAAATTTTGATTCTCTGCCTTCTTTCTTTGTATGATCAAAGTACTTCTAGAAACATCACTGCCACCTGGGAATACCAGTTTTTCTAGAACTATTTGATTCCATTCTGGATGAGTTACCCTACCTACTGTTCCCATAGATGATGCTGAAAGATACAGCATTGAAAAATCTTCTGTGTTTTAGTTTAGTAGGCTTAAAAATCACTATTAGCAACAGAAACCCCACAGAGGAAATACATTTCACTTTTATTAGAAAACTCTCCTAGGAAGGCAGAGGATTATAATGAGGTTTAGTAGACATTTAATTGCCATCTAAACTTTATCCATTACCAGTGGGATTGGCTGTAGTTGGTTTATAGGTAATTTGCTTGCGGTGACTGGATGCATGTTTTCGTTGTCTTGACCCAGCACCGTTGCTCTTCCATCACAGCATATATGATATGAACATCAGCATTTTTCTGTAGTGTTTATCCTGTATTTTTACTTAATCCAATTCTTCATTTTGGTGTTACATTGCTTTAATTTCTCTCTCTTTTGCCTCCTAGGTCTTCTTGTGGGAACATTAGACGTGGTTTTGGATTCCAGTGCCAGAGTTGCCCCATACCGTATTCTGCACCAGACTCAGGACTCTCAAGTGTATTGGGCAGTGGCGTGTGGTGTGTATTGATTGGACTCTTCTCAGGGACAGGATTTGTGTTACTCTGTTGTCTGTTTGGTTCAGATGATCAGTTATCCGATGTAAGAGTATTTTGTGACTGCTCAGGAAACTTCCCAGAGCTTCTGGTGGGGTAGTGGAATATGCCAGAATGGCAAAACTTCTCAGTGTTGTTTAAACTGTAGTGTAGGAACTTAAGGCTCTCTAAAAACTTCTGTTTCTGCATATGTTATGAATTTTCTTTCTTCCAAGATTTGCAAGGTCATAGTAAGATTGTTCAGAGAATAAAACTGTGGTGATAAGATTGCCGTGGGATGACGAGTGTTGTGCCAAAACCTGTTTACCAGGAACATGTAAAGAAAAAAAAAATCTCTTTACTGTCTTGATCCAATTTATTTTTTTCTGCTATTTCTGGCTTGTGATAGATATGTAGGTATATTATCTCTGTAAAATATATTACAATTATATCTTTTTAAAGCATCAAGAATCCTTCACCTCTTTTACTTGAGAAATGTAACTGCTGTATTAGATATTCTCATGGTACAACCTTCTAATATCTGGTGGTGAACTTTGATTAAGGCTTTAGGTCCTACTGGTTGCTAAAGAGAAAATGTCTTCAGATATATTTGTTAGACTGATTTTGTTTACAATAAGAATCTTCACTTCTCACTTGGTGGTTGAGATGTAAAATCCAAGCATGAAGTAACCATTTGCTAAGCCCACAGACACTGACATCATTTTCCCTGTTCCCATCTTCTCCCCAGGCAACCGACACAATATTCTCCCTTGCAGAGCTACTTAAATTTTGCAGAAGAGAGGTTTAGAAGTTGCTGTGTTTCACAGAAACTCAGTTTCCCTTTTGAGAAGGCAGAGAGGAAGAAAGACAGAAAACAAAATGGCAGGCCAGAAACTGCTTAGTAAAAAGCAGAATATTTAGTGGCCTCATATGGTGCAAATCTGAAATTTTATAGTATCTTGACACTCGATGAGTGTGTTCTTTTTGTACAATTGCAGGAGTCTTTAGTTGATATCCTCTATATCTCAGTTACTTTTAAGTAATGCAGCACGGTAAAATGAGATGGGCTATGTAAGAACTGAATGGAATTTGATAAATTATTATTATGCTGGAGTAAATACATTGTCGTCATCCAAAGTATTTTTTTAATCATATCTGGTTCTCCTTTTACCATTGAAGTAAGAACACTGGCATTCACTTAAATTGTAAAATGTGTATGGTTTTCTAGTTGAAAAATGTGTATTATTTTACTTACAATTTTTCATGTGTAAATACTAGTGGGCAGCATTCTGGTCATGTATCCAGCTTTGGCCTTTCAGTGCTTTCTTCTTACAACTCTCTTTGTAGGAATTGCAGAATTTTACTCCTTCATGTATGCCATTCTAATGTTGTTCTTACAAAGACGTCAGTTACTGAGGCCTGGCTTATTTTAGCAATTTGTCTGCTGTCATTTGGTGAGAGATGCAGCTCATGAAAGAAAACAGAATGCAGACTTTATTCCCAGGCCATTGTTGCTGGACCTGTGGTTTTTTCCCACAGCCAAAGTATCCTATAATTGATAATTCTGTGCCTTTAAAATAAGCCATTTCATATTACTCAAAATAATTTATGCTTTAGAAACATGGTCAGATGGCTAGGATAGATGTCAATACACAGAGGCTAAAGAAAAAATATTTTTCTTTAATCCTAATCCCCCCTAATCTATGGGGCTGTACACACAAACTCGAATTCATAGCCCTGCATTCCTTTGAGACAAGACAGCTTTACTTGCTTCTAGCTTTTGGTTTCAGGTCCTGGAGTTATTTTTGCTTATGAAACCACAGATTAGCTTGTGTTGGGTTTTGTGGTTAGGTGTCCAACTACAAATACACGAAGACTATTTCATTGCTGAAGCTACCTCTAAAAAAAGAAAGTCAGGTAGAATAATAGCTTTAGGGAACTGCTTGTGTTGTGTGCTGCTTTCTTCTTTTCCATCATTAACCACACAGAGGGGTGTGATGTACTCACAGAGAAATCGAGTACTGGGAATCATGCTGGTAGCATTTTTAGATGTCCCACTGCTTTTGTATGAAACTTCAGAAGATAAATTTACTGGAATTTGGCAGAGAGAAACTTACAAATGTCTTTGATTTGCATTTAAACAGATTTCTTTTTGTCTGCATTTAACGATCTTTCTTATCTTGTTAAAAAAAATTAATTGCTGTTTTTATTTCTTCTGATTTTTTTTCTGTACAAGACCATATAGTGATAGCCATTGATAGAGAGGAAGAAACCTTTTAGTAAACACAAATCTTTTAATTAATGGCAATTAACTAAGGCAACTTTCTATAGAAAAGTTCTTTAAATTGGTTACACAGTGCAGCTTATCCTTTGTGTACTGTTATAGACTGTATAGTTAAAGACAACTAACTGATATAAGCTTTGCTGAGATTTTTATTTAAGAAAGCAAAGAACTTTCTGGCATGTGAGTATTTTAGTTGCTTTTTGTTTTGGAGTTGTATGCTCTTTGCTGACTGTTGCCCATGGAAAATGGAACCTCTTTGTAGGCGTCAAAACTTCAGTTGTTCTGAAATTTCAAGGTTCTTCTGAAAGTTCATTATTTTTATTCTAGAATACCAGGAATTAAAAGAGTAATTCTTGTCTGGGGAAAAAAAGCTGTTTGGTGTGCACTGGCAAATAGGATGATGTATTGGTAGTGTGCTGATTATCCTTGGTGTCAGTGGAGACATTTAATTAGAAACAGAACGTTGGTGTACATAAAATACCCTTGACATGTATACAGTTGGTGTGTTTGATTTGTCCTGATCACTGTTTGGTAATTATTAGTTTCCTACTGTGAACTTGGGGGATAAAAGACCTTGTTCTAATTTATTTTTATTTGGTTTTCCCATCATCTTTCACTCCTTCAATTAGGATCATCTCGTAAAGAGATCACAAAGCATTGGGAATGGCTGGAGAATAACTTACTGCAGACTCTATCCATCTTTGATAATGAAGAAGATATCACCACCTTTGTCAAGGGCAAGATACACGTAAGCAATGTGTTTCCCTGAAGAATGGAGAGGTGGTTTAAGAATTTTTTACCCTTGGGAGGGAGCAAGAGCTCCATCGCAAAACTTCTCTCTGCTCCCTTTTGAGATATGCATACATTTGGAATTGTTATGGAATGCATACAGTATTATCAGGATCATGCTGCAGTCTTAACACTGGACAAATGTATTTGCCGGGGGGGGGGGGGGGGGGGAAGGTTATGAGCAGTAGATCTCAAGAACAGCCTGCTTAGGATGCTCCTACTAATTAAAATATAATATGTCTTTTAAATCCTTTCCGATTGTATCTTTGATGCCGAGAGAGTGTTTAATGAGGGTTCATCTAGCAACAAATACGGGAGAGAGAATTCTAATTTGCAAGCAATGTACTTGTCCTGTTAAAATGATGTAAAAGGCATCTAGGTTGTGAAGGAGCTGCACCCCAACTTCCACTGGCTTCTGAATCAGATAGGTGTCTCTGCTTGTTGTGCAGTTAACACACCTCAGATACCAATCCCACAAATTCTCCAGAGTAGAAACTTATAAATACAAGGGTTTTTACTGAACAGCAGCAATTTGAATCTTTTCCAGTACTCCAGTCAGATTCTTTGTATTTTCTCTGATTGTGAGAGAGATTGTGGTCATTTGTTTTTCCTTCTGGCCAGTCAAGATCTGACAGACTGCAGAGTTCAGCCCTTCCTGGCAGATGATCTTCTTCCTCTTGAAGAAGCATGTTTGCAAGTGAAAATAGACTTCAGTTCTCCTGCAGGGTGTTCAAAGTGTTACCAGGCCAGTCATGAGAAGCTCAGTCAAAAGTTAAACGTGGATCCTTGTTGCGTGCATTCAGGAGTAGATCCCGCATCATAGACTCCCTGACTATCTGACTGCTCTTTCTACGTGTCTTTACCATTTCTCTAACATGACAGGAGAAATGATAACTGCTGTGGCATGTGTCTTCTTTCTGTCTTAGGGATTGCTGCTGTGACCTTTTGCTGTATATTATGTTTGTCAGCAGACATGTTCCCTTCCATTTCTTCTCTCTTTCCTCCCATGTCCGTTCAGGGAATTATTGCTGAAGAGAACAAGAATGAGCAGCCCCAGAGTGAAGAGGATCCAGGTAAATTCAAAGAGGCTGAACTGAAGATGCGGAAACAGTTTGGGATGCCCGAGGTGGAGAAGTTGGTCAATTACTATTCCTGCAGCTATTGGAAGGGGCGTGTACCCAGGCAGGGCTGGCTGTACCTCACCGTCAATCACCTCTGTTTCTACTCCTTCCTGCTGGGCAAAGAGGGTGAGTTGTAAGCCTCATAGTTGTTTTTCTGTCGTTTCCTATGATCTTTTTGATGCAATTGGTCTTTTGTGTGAACTTTTTTTTAGATGACAGTTTTTTTCCTTTTAGAAATCCTTTGAGCTCTAGCTCAATGCATAGATCCTTGCACTCATAGGCACTTCAGTGATGTTTAGACCGAGTGTCTGAGTCATTTGTCAAGACATTTCTTAAGTTGTACAAGTACACCTGAAGTTTTACTTCAACTGGATTAGAGAACCAAGCAATATGTTGACTTTGGTGAGTTTTATTTGGAACCACCGCCAGGACCCAGTATTTACAAAGCTTGAACTCCTGAGTCCAAAGCTAATTTGCTGGAAAGAAAGACTGAAAACTTGTGTAATTGTAGCTGAAGGTATTCACTGGATGGGAGATGGTCCTTTTGGAACTGCATTATTTCTAGTCTAGTTAATCCCAAAGGTTACTTCCAAGTATTTTTGGAGAACCCAGTAAAAGTATGAAGAAAAGAATTGTCCATGTGTAAGAGGGGAAAAATGCTGCTACACTGAGAGCTTAATTTCTGATTGTTTGTTGTTTTGCCTTGAATTGTAATAGTAGTTTTTTTGAACTTTTTTTCCCAGTTACACTGGTGATCCAGTGGGTGGATGTAACCCAGCTGGAAAAAAATGCTACACTGCTGTTCCCTGAGTGCATTAAAGTAAGCACGAGGGACAATGAACTTTATTTTTCCATGTTTCTCAACATCAACGAGACATTCAAACTGATGGAGCAGTTGGCTAACATTGCTATGCGACAGCTGTTGGATAATGAGAGCTTCCTACAGGACAAGTCCCTCCCAAAGCCCAGGAAGCCTCTTAAGAACATCTCTGCATTAAAAAGGTATACGTTTCCAGCAGTGAGAAGAGAAGACAGATAACAGGGGATTGTAATAATAAATCTGCATTACTGTGTAGCTCCCAGGTGCCAGTGGGGTTTTCTCACTGCTGCATCACTTATTTCAGTCATTAGCCTTCTGCCTATTCTTTTTTTTTTTCCATCCCAAATTGGTACTGAGTTCACACACACCCTCATGTCTTTCTCATGCATGACTAGGCACTGTCACACAGAATTTTCAGCTAGAAACTGTTGAAAATCCTATTTAAAAAAAAAAAAAAAAAAGTAGAAAATTACATCAGCCCCCTTGTCTGAAATTGGAGATTTATAAAAAGTAGTATACGTTTGTATTGTAATAAATCCTTCCACTGGGGACTCTTCTCTGCAGTTTCAGAATCTGATGTAACATTCAAGTTTCGCAGATGCACTTGCATATTTTATCTTGTATTGCAGGACATACCTTGTCAGTGAAGCATATCTGAAGGCTGAAAGAGGAGTCAGATAAGGGGTGGCATCTCAGTTAGAGAAGTGAATGCTAAGAATACACAGCACAGTCTGAAGGTTGTGATTGGAATGAATACTTAACATTAGTGTTCGAGTGGATTTTTCAAGTGAGAAAAAACCTCTGAGGACTACTCTTTATTTTTCCCCATCCAGAGACCTGGATGCTCGAGCCAAAAATGAATGCTACCGTGCCACTTTCCGGTTGCCCAAGGATGAATGCCTGGATGGACATACAGACTGTACCTTGTGGACACCATTCAACAAGATGCATATTCCTGGCCAGATGTTTGTTTCCAACAATTATATCTGTTTTGCCAGCAAGGCAGAGGAGGCCTGTCATCTCATCATTCCACTCAGGGAGGTGGGGATTTCTTAGCTGTGTGTTAAGACTACAGGCCTTGTCTTTTGTGTGCTTCTAGCTTTTGTGCAGTACTTTACAGATAAAGGAGAATCTGCTAGATCCAAATGGCCCTTGTCTTTGTCTTCTAGGTGACAATAGTTGAGAAAGCAGATAGTTCCAGTGTCTTGCCCAGCCCTCTGTCCATCAGCACTAAAAGTAAAATGACCTTCTTCTTTGCCAATCTGAAAGACCGAGATTTCTTGGTACAGAGAATCTCTGACTTCTTGCAGAGAACGCCATCCAAGAAACCATGCAGCAGCGACAGGGAATGGAAGTGGAATTTGGGCGATCCTGGTTGCGAGGTATTAAGGAAATAGCTGGGAGGAGCATATGTCAACTTTTCAGAGTAGTGCTCCTTACAGTGTGTTAACAGTACTCTTTACCAGCAAATGATGTCTCTTTGTTAGACAATTAGCAGAGGAGGGAGGCTGCCTGAGCTCAGATGCTTTATCTTGTCTTGTTTAGGAAGTTCCAGAGTTGCCTTCCAGCAGCCCTCTTGCAGTTAGCCCCACGTGTTCTCTGAGCAATCGACCTGTCAACTTCTCTGCCGGGGAAGTGCCAACAGCCTCACAGGGACTACTCAAACTCTTCAGAAGAAATTCCGAGGAGCTCTTGGGACCTAAAGGAGTAAATAATATTTTCATGTAAAACAATTAACTACAAATAGTTTGCAGTAGATTGCAGATTTCCTGTCCTGCTGTAAGACTCTGAAAATGCATTTTATCCGTGGTCAGTCCTGCAGGATCACTGCTGTGTCTGTCAAAGTGATAGTGCTGCATAGATGTAACCTGACCATCAGCTTACTTTATCAGTACTGAGGTACCTGAGATACTTGACTAGAGGCTGAGAAATTAGTGTTACGGTGCGTCTGGGATGTAAGTTCATGTCTGTGAAGAACTACTTTTCTTCAGATCAAGGAACCAGAGAACTGGTATCTCTGCTTCCTTGTTAATTGTCTTAGACCATGGTTCTGCTTGCATTTATGTAGAGGTTTGCAAGATGTAATGCCATTGCCCAGCCCATGGTAGCATTGTAAAGACTTGACTTTCTGAACTAATTCAGAACAGTGTAGATTAGCATATACCCTTTTATTCAGCAGGAAGAAGGCTTTAAATGTCACAGTGCATTTCTCTTGTGAAGTGTAGGCCTGAGTATACTCAGAAATCACCTGTCCTACGAACATAAAAATATATTAATCTCCTAAAATGGCCATATTTATTCCTGTGAAGGCAAAGGAGAAGATGAAGGAAGAGTCTTGGAACATTCATTTCTTTGAATATGGGCGAGGAATGTGTATGTATCGCACTGCCAAGACTAGGGAGCTGGTACAAAAAGGAATCCCAGAGAATCTTCGTGGAGAGCTGTGGCTCCTTTTCTCAGGTAGGAGGTTGTGCTGAATACTTTGACAGCTAGCAGGATTAAGCTTTCTGCACATCTCAAAGGAAAAGGTATAAATCTTTCAGAAGTTAATCACAAGTTAACTCCACCTGAATGATACTTCGTGGTGTTTTTGCCAAAAATGTTGGTGATCGCATTCCTGAGATGATTTTCTTTGTAGCCTCCTCTGTCTGCATTTCAGTGTTGGGACCTAGACTCTTAACATTATATTTAACAAGGAGTTTGTTACTATACTTTCATATCTATTTGTAGTTGATGAGTTCGTGTAGTGCTTCCTGGCTGCTGCTTCTCTGAAACTGTGGGCATAAAAATCTGTATTCCAGAACTCAAGAGGCGAAGCAGTATTTGTTTGTCGTTACAGGGGCTTGGAATGAGATGGTGACTCATCCTGGTTACTATGCAGATCTTGTGGAGCAGTCAATGGGAAAATACAATCTTGCTACAGAGGAAATTGAGAGAGATCTGCACCGTTCTATGCCAGAACATCCTGCCTTCCAGAATGAACTGGGAATTGCTGCCCTCCGGAGAGTCTTAACAGCTTATGCATTCAGAAATCCAACAATTGGGTACTGTCAGGTAAGAAAGACTTAGACTTGTTAGCCCTATGCAATGACCACAGCAGACTTGGACGTTTTCTGCAGCTTTTTGTTCAGTTTCAGGTTTTTTCTTCATGCTGCCCATGTGGTGCTGTGATAGCAAAGAAGTGGTGGTGTTGCAAGATCTCTTAACTCTCCTTTGGATACAGCATTTAAATAGACTTTGCATATTTCTGTTAGGTCTAATGACAGTCTTTGACTAGTTTTCCTGCTAGACATTTCCCTAGTTCAGCAAAAACATCTTCTGGTTTCATTGAAAAGAGCAATTAAATCGAATAAGTGATGATGCACATGGGCAGTATATTGAAAACAAAGCCAGGTGCTGGTTTGTGAAACAACTCAGTGGAAATTCAGATTCATTTTGTGTATTGCTCTTGTATTAGAGGTTCTCATTATGTTACTCTGTTACGACCAAATTGTTACGGAACTTTTTATGAAAACTTTGAAAACTATGCTTAGTCACATTGATTAATGAAAGTGCTTGACAAAATAGTTGTATTCACTGCCTCACAACCAAAGGAACTGAAACAGGAACATAAATTGGCTGAAGGTCATCTATTGACTTAGATACCAGTAAAAGCTGGAAATAGATGTGACTCTTAGTGCCAGTTTTGCTGTATTCATGCTTTTTATGTTTAGCTGGTCTGTTATGACAGAGCTTTCATGAAACATCTTCATGTTTCTCTCCTATATCTACATATTTAACTCTGCCGGCCCGTAGGCCATGAACATTGTTACATCAGTACTGTTGCTATACTGCAATGAGGAAGAGGCTTTCTGGCTCCTAGTGGCTTTATGTGAGCGGATGTTGCCAGATTACTACAACACGAGAGTAGTGGGTGAGTCTTTGTCAAATTCATGCTGGAGCCTGGATTTTCAGCTACAGTTGCACCAGCATCTCTCAGGAACATTTTATTTTTCAGAATGAATTAAATGTGATGCATTTTAAAGATGATGAAGCACAACCCTGTTCCCTTTAAAGTTGCAGGTGTGTGATGGAGACATAGGAAGAGACACTACAGGCTACCAAGTTAGTAGTACTACCTTGTAGTAACAAGGAAGATGAAGTCACTAGAAATTGGTATCAGGAGGGACCATTAACAGTCATATAAGGAGGCATATCTAGAAGAAAATTATTGGGTTATTTTTTTACCCATCTGAATGATATATTAAATCTTTGGAATAGGCTCCCAGGAAAGGTTAGTGAAAGCACCACTTTGTAGGCTGTTAAAGTTGGTCTGTGTAAAAGAGTGTAGTTTGATGTAAATACCATAATATCAGTAATCATTCCTTCAGGAAAAATGCATAGATCAAAGAGAGATTCTGTTTCTACATGCTCTGCAATGTGGGAATAGTCTCTATCTAAATATGTTGGTGTTATTGAAAACAGGGAACAAATCTAAATAAATGTGTTAATTTTAGTTCGGATGTTAAGAGGCTTATATGAAATGAAAATGAACTTACACTGTTTTGTTTAATAATTTATTAGCTTGGGTATATAGTACCATGATACCACCAGGATATAGCACCATGATACCACCAGTTTGAGTTCTACCATTAGGGTTTTTTTTTCCCAGGTGCATTGGTGGACCAAGGCATCTTTGAAGAACTTACACGCGAGTATCTTCCACAGCTGTCAGAAAAGATGCAGGACCTGGGAGTGATTTCCACCATATCCCTTTCCTGGTTTCTCACTCTTTTTCTCAGTGTCATGCCCTTTGAGAGTGCTGTGGTCATTGTTGACTGTTTTTTCTATGAGGGAATCAAGTTTATCTTGCAGATGTCATTGGCCATACTCGATGCCAACATGGAGAAGTTGTTACAGTGCTGTGATGAAGGTGAAGCCATGACTATTCTGGGCAGGTACCATTCATTGCTCTTATTTGTAACTGATTAGTAACAGTTCCCTTTTAGTCATCATCTCTTTCTACCTAATTCCACTACATAGCAGGTCACAGATAACAAACACTCTAGGATGCAACTTGAGCACCAGAGAGGTTTGCTATTGCTTTCTACAACAACTGAAATGAATTTTTGGCTCAAATATGGAGGAATCCCATATTACTAGAATTGTGTGCTTTGCAGCATAATGCATTCCTCCATCTCAGTTTGAATTTAAACTCCAAAGGATTGGTTGTCCAAAATTCACTGAAGAATTCTGATCTACTATTAAGATCAGATCTGGCAGGAATTGCATTCTAGAAACATAGAAAAATCTTACATTTACTAGACTTGGGAGATATCTGCTTGCTACAGTTCTATGTGCAGCAAGATCTTCAGCTTACTACTTGAAGCCCACTTTAAAAAGAGGACATACGCCAAAAATAGGGTGAGAATCAACTTTACTTCAGCTACATTGCAGGTAGTATTGCAGGTTAGCTGGGAAAAATTACGTTTTCCTACATATTTAGATTAATGATACAAACAAGTTGGGAATGATGCGTTTAGGATATTACTTCTTTTTCTGGTCACTAATCCTGGAGTCTTACATCTGTTTTTTCCCCACAGGTATTTGGACAATGTAGTTAACAGACAGAGTGTCTCTCCCCCTATTCCCCACTTGCATGCCTTACTGACAAGTGGAGATGACCCGCCACTTGAAATCGACATCTTTGAGCTCATCAAAACATCCTACGAGGTAAGGTTCTGGATTAGTTTTTTTCCCCAAGAAATTTTTCTCTGCTAACATCTAGTCTTATACTTTGTGCAGCCAGAATTTGACCAGTGTTCGTAGCTTGAGGTACTCAAGGAGTGCAAGCCCAAGCCATTAATCCTCCTGTTTTGGTATGAGTAGAGCCTAACGCTGTTGATTATTGTGGATTGCAAAGAGTCTCCCCAACACCAGTGGAGACTAAGACAAAGACTGCAAATAAATAAAAATTATAGACCAGAGATTTTTTTTGGCAAAGCAGGAAGAAAAAGTCTCCATTCGTACTTGTATGTGAGGATTCTCAGTGCTAGGGAGTTGGGGAAGGACATTCAGGGTTAAAATTGTGAGGCATACTGCAGAAACACAGAAGCATCCCAGTTCAGGTGCACTGGAATCCTGTTCTGGGATCCACATTATAGTAATAGGAAAGTGACCCGAGAATGGTGCCAGTGCTGTTGGAATACCTTTGTACTGGTGGAGGTGTACCTCGTTATTCATACTGAGAACAAACTCATAAGAAATTTGTATCTGAATGATGGAAAGAACACAGGCAGCAGAGCTGGTGTTTGACAGTTCTTCTCTGCTGTGTTGTGGTAAATGTGGATTCATTTCCCTTTTTATCTCCTGTTGTTCATCCTGTGCCCTTGTAGCTGCTGGCAGTCAGGCAGCTATCATTTTGCTGATTTTTTTGTTTGTTTCTTCAAATCTGCCATCTCTATTTGTTCTCAGTTTCTTTTATAAAAGGGTGTCACCAAATTCACCTTAGTTGCCTGACCTAGTCAGTAGAAAAGCTTGTCGACTTTAGTGTTTCTAGCTGAATCTCATATAGGTCCTAGAAAAAAACAGGGCTGGGAGGAGTGACAACCTGCCTATTCTCTTATTCCTGCCACAGCACAGGATCTGTATTTCCATCAGTCCTGACAGATGCTTTTTCAGCTCTTCTTTAGAAACCTCTGATGTTGGATTTCTCACGAATTCTGAATGACTTCTCTTGCAGGACAGGGGTGAATAGGGAATAGAGCTCAAGTTTTTTCTTGTCATCTTGCTGCTGGCAAAAGGCTTCTAGGGGTTTTAGATCATCTCCGAGGGGACATATAATTATATGTTAAAGAACATATAATTGAACAGGGGTTGTTCTTTCTTTAGGAGATGATGCTGACCTGGTCTGCTTCCTTTCTTGTAGAAATTTAGCAATCTGAAGGCAGATGACATTGAACAAATGCGTTTTAAACAAAGGCTGAAAGTGATCCAGTCTCTGGAGGATACAGCCAAGAAGAGTGTGGTATGTGACTCCCAGATTGAATGAGCTACCAAATGGCATGTTAACAGAATGTGTTTTGCTGTGAGCATCTAGAAAGTTTGTGCTGTAGCATACCCAGTTTTAAGTGACTTAAAGAATTGCACTTCATGTGAAAAATGAATTTACTGACTGGATTAATGGATTTTCAGTTTTCTTCTTCACATGGTTCTAGTTAATCTAATAAAATGGATTGAAGTGCTAGAGCATGATTGAACGAGGTATTTGGCATGGAGGGAGGTAAAAACCACTTGCAAGCCTTGTGATTGTCTCCACTGCTTAGTGCTGGCTGTTTTACTGCTTGCCTGGAATCTTTGAAACAAGCTAGCCAGCAGATAATTATTTTCCTGCCATTTAGAGAGTATGCTAGTGCATTAGGGAATTTTACAGAAGAGTTCATGGCCAAAGGGGAATATCCATATCTATTGCAATTATCTCCCATGTCCTAGGTGGAGAACCTCATCCACATGTTTCGTTCACTGTTGTTTTTCAATGCATCTGAGTCAAATATCTGAAGATAACAACAAGAGAGAGGGGCAACACAGTCTGCACAGTCAGGTCTGCACAAACAGGAAATAAGCGCAGCAATTTTTTCTAGCTGCTCAAAATGTCAGCAGTTTTTGCTTGACCAGAAACTGTCTTCCTGACCTATAATCCATAGCCATGGGAGGTATTAGAATGGTTAGGCTTCCCCTCCTGTCCTGTGTCATATCTTCTTGCACTTGTTTTCTTCTCTTTTGTTACACAGATTTTTCAGTGAGTCATATTTAATTTTTCTAGCTTTGAAATAAATTGTTCACTCTTATTTTCTCCCGAACTATAGGTCCGAGCTGTGTCTAGTGACATTGGTTTCTCTATTGAAGAACTAGAAGAGCTGTATGTAGTGTTCAAGGTAAGAAGCTGGAGTGAGGAAGAATGTTCTGACGCAGAGAGAACAAATATCAAAATAAGTTGAAAGGGAAGCAGTGACTTTGCTTTGATTCTTAATCCATCCTATCAGAAACAGATGCGGCATTCTGTTATACATGGTGCCAGTGAGACTGGCCCTATTACTATCTGATTGTTTGGTTTTGGGTTTTTTTGGGTTGGTTTTTTTTTTCCCCCAAAGATGTCCAAAACACATTCACGGTATTTGAATAATACTTACGCAGAAAGAGATTGTGGAGTCAATGGAAAGGAATGTCACATAACACTTAGAATGGGGAGCTAAGATTGACTGTACCTCAATTTTTATTGTCAAGTTTTCCATTGACTTGCTCTGTAATTGTGACAAAATTACTGCAGTGCTTTGCCTCCAATTGTCAATATATGTGTTTTTAAAAGAGTGATATTACCCAACTGCATTTACCAAAGTCACTGCAAACTCAGTTGCACTGTGCTCTAGACTCAGAAGGAGAGGCTTAGTTCTAAAAACTGCATGTTCCCTTTGTAAGTAAAGCCTGAGTGTCATTTCATTCAAACCTGAAATCATGTTTTTTGTATTTTTCCCTTAAAAATATTCTTTGTGCTTTCTGTGAAATCCCTGTCTCTTCCTTCCTTTCATATTATTTTGTAGTGAAGTAATGCTAGGAGTAATGGGGGGGATAAACAGCGTGTCCCGAAATGTCTCTGCTTACTTGATGCTATTCTTGAGCTGTAACAAAGTCTCCATTCTTGTGGATTTTTGTAGTGTAGTATAATCTGATCTATTAATCCTTTCCCTCCAAAGGCAAAGTATCTGATGAGCTGTTACTGGGGAAATAATCGTGCTGCAGCTGCCCGCCGAGATCAGAGTTTACCTTACCTGGAGCAGTATCGCATAGACATGGAGCAGTTCAAAGAGCTGTTCATCAGTTTGACCCCCTGGTCCTGTGGTGCACATACGCCTGTGCTAGCAGGGCGTTTGTTCCGGCTTCTGGATGAGAACAGGGATTCTCTCATTAACTTCAAGGAGTTTGTGACAGGAATGAGTAAGTGGTGTTTTTGGAGATGATGGAATATTGCAAAAAATGCTTCTGTCCTTTTCCAAGTGGAAAACTGAAAGAAGATAGTGATGTTTGCGTTGTCGTGAGGGGAGGGTGCTATGTCCCTTACTAGAAGCCTCAGGCAGAACAAAAGATGCCTTTTTGCTGCTAGTCAGTCTCCTGTTTTAGGAAACGATAGGTGGCAAACCAGCAAGATGCAACTTTGCTGTGGATTTCTTTACTGGTTTTGCACAGGGCTTTGTGCAGTTAGCGTTTCCTCATTGCATGTGAACTCATTCTGGTTTAAGCCTGTGAGCAGACGGTGATTCTTTATCCTAAGCGCTATTTTTCTGAACCGTTTTTTTTTCTCCTCACAGGTGGGATGTACCATGGTGACCTCACTGAAAAACTCAAAGTACTTTACAAACTGCATCTGCCTCCCGGTGAGTGATTGCTTTCATATATTGCTACTGTTGAGCATGGTCTGTTCTGACATGCAGTTGAAAAGGGATGCCTCATGGATTTTGCTAATGAAGTAGGTGATACTGCTGTTCAGTTAGCTTAGAGATATTAACATTTCCTTCTCTGTAAATACAGCTCTGAATCCAGAGGAGACAGAGTCTGCTTTGGAGGCTACGAGTTATTTCACAGAGGACGTTACAACAGAAGGTAATGCAAAACTTGCTGCCTTTACCTCAGTTTAGGCAGGAGTTGTAGCATAAATCCATGTGCTATGAATGGTGATTTTTTGCAAGGCATGGTCTCACGCTGGCAGGATGGTAAGGTTGCCAGTGTGTTTGAGTTCGCGGTCTTTGTTGCATGATGGGAAAGAAGTTTGGAGTTTAAACTCCTCAGCGGCCATTTCATGCAGGACACAGCATGCTCTGAAGCACAACCATGGATAGACTGCTGAGGAGGAGCAGTGTGCTTTTACCAGCCCCTGTCTCCCACCATGACTTAGGTTTTTCATGCAAGTCTCATTGTCTCTCTTCTTGTTTTTGTTTCCTTCTCTGTGTCTGTCTATGTCTGGCCTTTTCTTCTTGTTTTATGTGGGATATTGTCCCCTCAACCCCTCTTTCTGCTGCTCAAGTATCTCCTTTTGTCTCAGAGCTGGATTTCTGCCTGCACTGTGAGTCTCAAGGTCAGTCCATGGATTATGTGCATGCATTGAGCATGGCTATAATGCTGATATCATCTGCCAGCACCCATGTGCTATTTTCAAGACTCAGAAGTTGTTGCTGCTGTTCCTCTCTTGTGACACTCCCACTATGAATAAAGTGCTATAAGTAATTAGAGATCTTTCAGTATATTTTACCTATTGAGTTTCAGCCTTGGTCAAAATAAGTTTTGTCTGGCTTTTTTCAGTGGAATTTATTTCACCCTAGAAACTGGCAGAGGGGAAATATGCTCAGAACGGAGCATGGGGGGTGCTAGGCTTGCTGGCCTGGGTAGATGTCACCTGTGCCTCCTCCACGGTCTTCTAATTTAAAGCAGTAAGGATGCATGCCATCAAATAGTAAAATTATTAGACTAATTTACTGTATTTCTTAAAATACAATTTTAGGGATTGTCAAATAGGGAGTCAAAGTATGGCAGTTGTGCTAAATGTTTACCAAAATGTAATAATCCTCAAAAAAAAAAAATCTGACTAAGTACAAGGGGTAGTTTGGTGCTAGGTGGTTAACTTAAGAGTCAGAATTGAGCCAAGACTTCCTATATAGCTAGTGACAATATAGGGAACCAGGAGCGAAGTTTATGAAGTCAGACTCTGCGAATTACTCTCAAAGTGTCAGTTCAGTCAGTGAATAATGGGGAGTGTAGATATTAGTCACATGTGCTCAGTAGTGGTTTGGGTTTTTTCCATTCGTTATCTTGCTTTGGATAACTGAACTTCTTTGTCTTTAAACCGTCACATTGCTTAGCTGTCTTTCATACCTGTGTTTCACCCTTTCTGCTAAGAGTTCTACCCTCTACCTCAGCTCTTCAACCCACCTTTTCAGTGTGTCTCTTTACCCAGTTCATCTCGTCAGCCTCTTGCTTCCATCCTGTTCTGCTCGCTCCTCCAAACATGATGTGGGAGTGTGAGATCTAACTTCTATTAAATATATTCTATTAAATATATTCTTGTATGATTTTAATTTGTATATGTTCTTCATGTATTGCTGAAAATCAGCTATTAATCATTCTTTTATAATTCCATAACTTTTTAGAAACCCCAGAAGATAAAGGAAGGACAAATGAGAATGGTCCAGAAAAAGGTAATTTCATCACAAATAGACCACACTTTAGTCTTGTCTCTCTCATATTATGAACTGTTCATTGTCTGTTTCTGCATCAAGGAGACCTTTCAAAGTGTCCCTCGTGGACACAGGTAAAGTGGGATGTGAGCTGGGAAATAAATCTCTCCTATGTCGTACTGCTCTGACTGTTTTACATACCAAGATCATAACATTTGTAAATCATGTTTGGTAAGTCGTCAACTCATGGAGTTCATTTACGAGAAGTCAAGCTGATGCAGCAGTGTTAAAATTTTTGCTCTACTGAGCTGGATCACATAAACCAGCAGAAAACACTGCAGCCTTCCTGGTCGATGCTTTCCTGAACTGTCAGTAAAACCTGCTTTCAGCATGATTTTTGCTGACACAGCGTTCACTTTTTAAACCTGAAACCATTAACCACCTGACAATAGCGGCTTGGTCTTGCCTTGCAGAGGAGAAAGGTACCAGTCCACAGGACTATAGATACTACCTAAGAATGTGGGCCAAGGAAAAAGAGTCCAAGAAAGAAACCATTAAAGATCTCCCCAAAATGAGCCAGGTAAGAAGTGAATGTGAAGGTTTCCAGTTAAATGACTGACAGCTTAGTGGGGAATTCAGCAGTATGTGCAGCCATTTTGCCAACATACTCAGTCCTTGCCTGTAGATTGCCCTGCTGTTCGGGCCTGGTGAGCTTTAGAGGCTTCTAATTCCACACATTTGTGTTGAATTCCTCAGTGAACATGGACAAACTGCTTTGTTACCACCAATCGAATGTATTTGATTCTTTCTGCCTCCCAGATCAATTATTCCTATAAGAACTGCAATCTATGTTTTCCCTCCAGAGCAGTATGTTTCAAATATGCCATCAGTCATATAAACTTGTTTGGCTTTTCTGGTTTTGCATTGCCTTGAGTTACAGCTGCTTGGTGGAGAGCAAAGAATGTGGTTACAGGAAAGAGAGTCTGATGACTGGTGTGATCTTTTCTGTCTTTGATTTCCTTGATGGGTGCTACTTAAACCGGTTTGGAAATGCTTAAAAGCTGACCACAGAAGAGTAACAAGACAGAAGTAAAATTTTCAGGTTTTGTCAGATGTGAACATGTGAGTACTCTGTTCATCTTTAGCAAAAAAAAACCCCATCGATACTAAATTACTAGCTGTGTCTCAATTTAGCCACTGCAGCAGAGTTTGCCTGTGTTGGACTGTTCTGAATCGGTACAGTAAGTTGCCACTTGGTGGGGAGGCAAATAAATAAGGAGTCAGTGAAGATGGTGCCTGTTGCTTCATCTGCCACTGTCAACATTTTTCAGCCTGAAGTATGATTTTTTTTTTTTTTTGTCTTTTAAAGGAACAATTCATAGAGTTATGCAAGACTCTTTACAACATGTTCAGTGAGGACCCGGTGGAGCAAGAGCTGTACCATGCAATTGCTACTGTAGCCAGTCTCCTCCTGCGAATTGGAGAGGTTGGAAAAAAATTCTCCACTCGGCCCATGAGGAAGTCTGAGGACTGCAAAGCAAACAATACTCAAGATCCCGTGAGTGAAGAGGAGTCACCAACATCTGAACACAGTCAGAATTCAGCAGTGGAGCAGCAACCCCAAACTGACCATGAGGACAAAACCTGCGGAGATGCTCAGCCTGAAAAAACACAGCAGGAGAACCAAACTCTAGGAGACGGGTCAGGGGAAGGACAAGGCTCTCCTTTACAGCTGCTATCAGATGATGAAACCAAAGATGATATGTCCATGTCTTCCTACTCAATGGTCAGCACAGGCTCCCTGCAGTGTGAAGACATTGCAGACGACACGGTCCTGGTTGGTTGTGAAGGCAGTAGTTCAGCTGCCAGGTATGGTAGTACCATCGATACGGACTGGTCTATCTCCTTTGAGCAGATCTTGGCTTCCATGCTGACGGAGACAGCCCTTGTAAACTACTTTGAAAAAAAGGTCAACATTCTGCAAAAGATCAAAGATCAGAAGAAGGTAGAGAGGCAGTTCAGTTCATCCAGTGACTACGAACTTTCCTCTGTGTCAGGGTGAACTCCAGAAAGCAGGAATTGTCTTTGGGAGATGAAACAGGGAGATAATGTGGCAGATGGCAGGATGGTTTGGTATTTTGTGTTTGGGGTTGTTTTGTTTCGTTTTGTTTAATCAGAGACCAGTAACTACACAATTACAATAGATTCCAATCGATAAGGGACTTCTGACAGTGACTGTTTTGTGTAGGTGCTTCTTTGGCTACTCTGGCTGACAGAATTAGATTTACATTCTCAAGAGCCATTAGAACCTAATAGCCCCTGACATACAGAATTACCACCATAAATTATGCATGTCTGCCTTTTGCTATCTTTTACTTTAATGAAGTTTTATTTCAGACAGTAACTGCTCCTTGCCTGCCCTTGTTTGCTGTAGGTTCCTGGGTAACTCGTACAGCAGATGCAGCCTGGCTTGAAACTGTGTTCACCTCTGGCTGCCGCTCTGAGAGCTAACGCAGTGTAGTCCAGTGCTATAGGACCCTGACCTATAAATAGTCTTGTAAGTTCTTCAGTGCTGTTCTGTGACTCAGCAGCTATAATGCAAATGCGCCCCACTGCTCCCAGCACCCCAAGGTCTAAACACAGACATTTCACAGATCTGTAGGTTTCTTTCAGATGTGATTTGGCATTTTCATAGTGTATGATCACTTTCTCCTTCAGCATTTAGGCGTTTTCAGACAAACCCAGTTTTCTAGCATTTGCTTTTCTAATTCTTTGAAAGCCATTGGTTTTAGTTTGTCTGGAAAGCCACAAGCTCCTTGACTTCAGTGCAGAAGTAACATTAAGTCAATCAACAGGCTCATGATGGTAATAATGAGGGAATATTTTCCTAAATTATAAATTGGTGAATCAGCCTTGGTGTTACAGGGCAGCAGCATGCTGGTCTGCTGGACTTTCCCTGTTGGTATAGAAAACATTCGTTGTTTCTTGCTGATTCTCCACTTTCACTAGCTAGCGATGGGTCCAATTTTAGGACCCCCCTAAGAATACTTTGATCAGTCAGCCCTCACAAATGCTTCAGGCAGGAAGATGTGCAGGAGTGTTGTGCCACCTGCAAGCTGCTCAGTGTGTCCTTTCTGAACATCTCTTCTACAAAAAGTCTAGCAATGGACATGTTCTTCGAAACTACTACGCATCAAAGCGCATTTATACCTAAAGAGGACGAATTCAAAGCAGTGTTGCCCTCTGCCATCAGCGCATTATGGGAAACCTCAATAGACTAGATCTCTTTCCAGTTAGAGACAAAATAACTGGGAGACTAAGTGACTGCTCTTTTAAATCAGTTAAAACCAGAAGAAACAAAGAGCCTTCTGGTCGTAGGGCATGCGCTCCAAGGAAGGAGAATTAATGCTGTTCCTACAGATAAATTCATCTCAGTACGCAGGCATCTGCCGTGTAGGGCCAGAGCGAGAGATGATGCTGCTCGGCGAGAGCAGACCCTGCACTGAAGGCAAGGTTTGCTGCAGCTTTTGGCTGGCGTTCGGATGTAAAGGACGGGAAGGACACAAACGGCTGGATGTTCCCATGTAACACTACTTGGTGTGCTACTCAGTGTTAATTCCTCTGTGTGACATTCTCTGTATGTATTCACAGCTGGTACATATTTCTTATTTCTCTGCCTCCTCTGTCCTGTATCGCTGGAGAGCAGCCGTTAGTAAAACTGCTTTTACTAATTATTCAGTAATTTATTGTAATTTTTTAAAAGTACAAATAATACATGTGATTTTACACTGTCTGTCTGTCTTATCTGTCATGTACTCAATAAATGAACCAGAATCCTACAGGCTACCTGGACAGCCTTTTATTTCTCTGACGTCGTGGAATATTGCTTGTTCTTTGTACGTGGCAGTTACCTGAAAGAGCAGGCTTGGTGTGGCCAGAGTCTGACTTTGGGTTTTTTGTCCCATTTTTGTCTTTTTTTTTTTTTGTCTCTGTCTCTTTTTTATCTTTTTTTTGGGGGTGGTGATGGTGGTGGTGTCTTTTTTGCTGTTCTGTTTTTTTTCTGTTTCTCTGGGAGTTTTTGTTTTTCCAGATTTTCCTTTTTTTCTTCAGGGTTTTCTTTGTGCTTTTTTTTTTTTGCTTTTTGGGGTTTTGGTGGGGGTTTTTTTGCTTTTTTTTTTTTCTTGTCATTGGTGGTTTTTTTTTTGCCTTTAGGGCGCTTTGGGTTTTTTGCTTTTTTAGTTTTTGCCTGTTGGGGTTTTTTGTTGTTTTGGGGGGATTTTTTTCGGTTGTTTTTCTATATTTTTGAGGGGGTTTTTTGCCTTTTTTTTTTTCCCCTCGGAGTTTTTTGCCTTTTTTAGGGTTTTTGTTGGTTGGGGGGGATCTTTTTGTTCTCTTTTTTGTTCTCTTTTCTTTTGCCTTTTTTTATTATTATTATTACTCTGTACCTTTACTTCCTATCTAACACAGAGTTCCGCAGCTCCAGGTAGGTGCAAGCACGCTTCTTGACGACAAAACGTTTTTCCTCCTGGAAGAAGGTCGCTTCTGTCCCACACATCCCAGGTGCCTTCGCAAGCTCGTCCTGTCACTGCCCGGCGCTGCATTAAGCCTTCCCCTTTGAATACAGCTCAGGCCAGTTAATCGGTTGGTTGTCTCTTTTAAGAGAGGGTAAGAGACTGCTTGTAGAGCAGCCGGAGCGACCGTGTCCCGGAGCGGGGGTGGGGGGGGGGGAGCCGGGGCGGCGGACTCGGGGGGGGGGGGGGGGCAGAGCGGGAGACTCGCTGGTAGCGGGGGAGTCACGTGGCCGGAAGGCGCGCGTTGCCATGGCGACGGGCGGGCGGTGGGATGGCGCCGCGGTTCTGGGTGCTGCGGTGCTGCTCCTGCCGCCTCTTCCAGGTGCAGCAGGTGGGTGCGGGCCGGGCCGGGCCGGGCCGGGGAGCGGGCTGCGGGCCGTGGGCCGTGACTGACCCCCTCTGCGCCCTCCTAGGCCAAGCGGAGCGGGAAGTGGAGCTGCAGCGTGTGCGGCCAGCGGCAGGCCGTGCAGAAGGTGAGGGCCCGGGGCGAGCCGCGGTGCCTCGGACACGCTGCCGGGCCGGGCCGGGCCGTGGGGAGCCCTGCGCCGTGGGGAGCCCAGCGTGGCTGTTACCCCTACACAGGACATCACGCACTCAGCCGTATGTGCTAAGTTTAGTTAGCACTTCAGTATTACCTGGGGTGGAGCCTCACTTTGTGCTGTTTCCTTCTGGCTGCTCCTTAAGCCTTGTTTTTATTACTTCTTTTTTTTGTAGGTTTACGGCCAAGGGTCTGGCCTGGACTGTAGGCACCATGTCCAGAAATTAAACTTGCTGCAGGGTGAGGCAGAGGAAGCAATTGGTCGGACACCCCGGTAGTGTGTTTAATCTTTATGAGCTTGTTTCTTTTGATGTGCTACAGTTGATGCATGTCTTCACGCACTGGGTGCCTTTTACCCAATTTGAGCTCCCAGGAGGGTTTTCTGTCCTGTTGTAAAGCTAGTTTTGTCATCACTTCATAGGAACAAGCTGTTTATTGGGTTTAGTGTCCTGGCATGTGTCTTTTGACAGGGAATTTTTTCAGATAAGTTTACTTGATTGATAGTGTGTGTTGGTCAAGCTTTTACCCATTAAAATATATATGCGATAGGGTTTGTGTTTGTTTTTTTAATTGGTCTTTCTTATTAACTGTTTGATGAGCTGACTGTGGAGGTGTCCACCTTATGGACTGACAAACAGTGCAGAGCTGCATCCTCAGACAGAAAATATCCTCCACTCTAAGCTGCTGCTACCTAACTGTTGGCATTCAGAGGTTTCACACTGTGAATCTGTTGAGTAATTGCTGCTGCTATGGATAAAAAGACTTGTTTAGTGCGAACATTAGGGTGTAATTCCTGCTGGGCTGGAAAATCTGAGTAGCGCTTTCCTGTTTATTTCATTTCTGAATTTGTTTACAAATTGCCTAATCTTGAACTGGTCTTGAACTGGTCCAGCTTCCTTTTTAGTCAAGGTTGTTTTCAGAAATCAGTCAAAACTAGTTAGATAACTTAGTTGTGTATATGCAGTGGTTCAGGGTTAAGGTTTGGGAAGAAAACTCATTGTTGACTTTATCAAAAAGGGTTGCTATTTCTGTTCTCAAAACATTGTGAAATTCAAAATATTGTGAAATAACTTCCCTTTTTCCTTGGTTGCTTGGGATATAATGGCCTTAAACTAAAAGAGGGTAGATTTAGATTAGATATAAGAAAAAAATTCTTCCCTATGAGGGTGGTGAGGCACTGGAACAGGTTGCCCAGAGAAGCTGTGGCTGCCCCTGGATCCCTGGAAGTGTTCAAGGCCAGGTTGGATGGGGCTTTGGGCAACCTTGCCTGGTGGACGGTATCCCTGCCCATGGCAGTGGGGTTGGAACTAGATGGGCTTTAAGGTCCCTTCCAACCCAAACCATTCTGTGATTCTGTAATTAGTGGATTTAAGCTGTTGTCCCGAAAGACACACTGTTATATCCCTAATTATGATCAGTTAGAATTTATTGTTTCATGATTAGCAGCTTTAGATCAAACTTGCTACTCTTTGTATAGAAAGAACAAGGGTTACCTTCTAGATTTTATCAAGTATTTGGGCAATATATCTTGCAAATCCTTCATTTGACATCTGCTTTTCTATAGATCCTTTTTTTTTTTTTTCTGACATGCTGCCTACCCGGTGTTCATGTCCATGCTTTCTATCCAATCCCTTGTGCTATGACTAGGTGATTTGAATATTATAAATCAACAGGCAGAAGTATGTTCTAGAAACTCTAGCTTAAACATCTGTTTTAGGTGCGTAGAAGAATCTGTAACTGACAGCAAAAATATAGCAGCCCAACGTGAAGACAGTTTGGTCCAGCAGGTAAGATACCTACCTACAAAGCCGAAGTAAGTAACGACCCATACTAATCTAGGTGAATCAAAGTGAAGTCAGTGATCCCTTGATATAGGTTGAGACAGCTGAAATAGTGTATATAATCAGAGAGGCTCCAGCAAAGAGAGTGAGATGTACACAGAAACTCTCTGCTCCACTGGGCTACCGAACCCGAGAACACCATACAGGAACATGTCCTAAACTGACTTGTGATTTGAGGCATTCAGCACATACATAACAAATGCCAGAAATGAGAACCCTGTATTTTGCTGTTTTCAGTAATTCTCCAATGTTGTAGGAGGGAAGGGAAGAAGTCAGTCGCTGGAGTAAATATCTGGACGAGGACAGTGAAGATCAGGAAGATGGGGAGGAGGCAGTTACAGAAAGGCAACAGTTCTGTTCCCAGAGGAAGAATGCTGTGGAAGAACAAAGGTACAGAAAGAACTTTTTTTTTTTTTTTTTGTAATTTCTGCCCCCAAGTGGTGACATTTGATTTGGAGGTGTGGGAGGTAGCTCATCTCTGATAGCTGGACAAAGTACAGGTTGCAATCTATGACCTGAGCTGAGCAGGGATTTGGTATTTGGGGGGTAAAACTTCTCTTAGTGCTAGAGTCCTGCATTTTATGAACATTTCTGGCAATTTGTGGAAAAAAGGAAAAAAAAATTACAGTGGAGCTAATCTGCCCTCTTTGTGAATGGTGTTCTTGCCCAGGAAACAGCAGAAGAGCTTCCTCTCTAGTGACGTTCAGGAGTATGCAGAAGAAAATGGAGTTTTCCAGCTTGCCTACCGAGCCAAAAAGGTTAAAACCTCTGAGGTATTTTAGTTGTAGAAGATGCTTCCTACCTGTAAAACAAAACAGTGTTCTCCTGACCTCTTTTGTGTCATTATGATTTTGAAGTTTTATGAGTCTTCCTCTGTTCTAACGTCTGCATGACTGGGGAGGAGAGGAAGAAAATTGTGTCGGGAGTCTTCTCTGAAAGATTTTAGTCAGGCAAAACCAATGGCAGCTTGTGTAAGCTGAGCGGTTGAGCTGGATTCCTCTATCAGCACAGTTTGCAACTTGCTTTGCCTTAGGGAGCAGTAGCACCTGTTTTGTATGCAGTTATTAAAGCTACTGTGATTAGATTACCTGCAGTGCCAGTGAAGTTGGCCCACCCAGCACATCAGCCTCAGCTCTGCCTCAGAGGGCTGGTGAGAATTTGGGTGCATCTGAAAGACCTGAGTGCTCTTTCTTTGCCTGTGCAGCTTGGCTGTGTGTGCTGGATTTATAACCAAGCTCCCTTTCTTCTTACAGCGCAAGAAATGTTTAGTGCCTGATGGAGATGCTGTTTCTGGAGACAGCGTGGTTCTGGCTGTCAGTGAGTGTGTTGTGCCTGAGAAGAATACACAAACCCCAGCTGCTTGTACCAAACCTTCAAAGTGGGAAAAATTTCTCTCAAGTTCTGACAGTTACAGCGAAAATGCTGCTAGGGTCACCTTGTCACCACAGGAGGGCAGTGGAAGGTTGCGGCTACACAGCACCACTGCAGCAGATGCTGGTAGAGTCAGAACTCCTCTACCTCAAGGTACAGGTTTTGAATTGAAAAACTGTGTTGCTAGCACTGACCAGCTTGTCTGGAAACTGCCCAGCACCAGTTGCTCAATGGAGGATGTGTTGTTCAAAGAACCTCAAAACCACTTGATGAGGGCAGGATGTGGTGTCTTAGAGACCAGTGCCAGAAGGTGCTCTTTGGAGAGCGTGAGGAGGCCAAACGCCCTTGTGAACTGTAACACTGGGCCAAAGCCCAGCAGTGTTTCTCGTGAACATCTCTTCTGCACAGATGAGGAATTTGATGATGATCTCTGAGAAGTTCAGGCAACTTTGGCATTGCTTTCTTCTTTGTCTCTATAATGTATTATTTGGTATGTTGAGTTCTGAGGCAAGATTTACTCTAAGCCTTACAGAACTCCATAATTAAAGCAGATTACTTGCTCTGTGGCTGTGTTTGGGGGAAGGGTATGAGGGTGGAAAAGACTGTTGCAGTGGGCAAGTACCAAGGTTACATAGTGTGGTCTAGCAATCTCATCAGTTAGAAGTAAGAGTGGAAGTAGGTCAGCTTGAGGGGGAAGCTATGATTAATTTATCTATCATAAACTACCCCTCTTTTCCCTTGTGCTACCTCTTTGTTTAGATCTCCTATAACAACCCCTTTCTTCCAGAACTGCAGTGCAGGCTTTGAGGCCAGCAAAGCATTTTGTTTCCCTTCAGAAGCATAGCCTTAAGGGTACACCAGGCTATGTGCAGAGGCAGGCCCACGGTCCTGGGCTGCCTCCCTTTCACCAGGAGCTGTCTGATGAAATCACATGCTCTGAGCCCTGTCCTTCCCTTCTTAACTAATACAGTTGTGACACTTAAACACTCACACAGACTCATCACAGGTAGTAGTATTTATTTTTTCTCCATTCTACAAGCACTTGGGAACATGAGACAAACCCATAGCAGGAAGAAAGATGAACCACTGAGTAAGTTTAACTGCATTGTTTGCTTTCAGTTAGAAGCAAAGTGCTTTTTGTTACACAGACTACAACAAATGAGGTGGCTGCTTGGAATACTGGATGGCATCTAGCGCTGCCCCAATGTCACAGTTCTTTGTCTGCAGGAGTCGAGTGAGCCATCCACCCTCATCAGAGAAGCCCATAGAGAGCATCTGGGACAGAGATTCAATGAGGCGAGGGTCTGCTTCTGTTAAGAGAAGAATAGTTTGAAGTTGAAATATTTTATGTAATTGGCAAACCAGCCAGGGCTCTAATACAACAGAGTACATAGGTTGGCACTAATCCTAGTAAATCTAGGATAGCTGGTTAAATGCTAGAAGACATGCTCTCCTTTGGCTCCCAGCAGGGCAGATGTCTGAGATAAGGTACACAACCAGCTAAGGAAACTGTGGAGTCAGACTCTGCCGGCCTTGCTGTAGGGCTCCATGCTGCTGCTCTCAGGTAAGCAGCCTGGCATAGTTACTGGCTCCCACCAGAAAAAATGCTGTCTTGAGTCAAAGGATGTACTGGTCTGCACCAAATGGCTCTCGATGAGTACATAGCAAGGACATGATTTAAGATACCACTTTTTTTTCCATGTTGCTTGAATGGTCTGTTAGTCTAAAGTCAGAAGTCTTGTTAGGACTTAACTACCAACATTGAAGAAGAAAACCATGTGACTGTCTAACAGGGTGCAAGAGCTGCCTACCTGCTAAGTTCTGGACAAGTTTAGCTGTAACTTATGTGACCTTGGTTTCTACCATCTCTAAAAGCAGGTCTGATTTATGTCAGGCAAGCTGGCAGTTCCTGAGTGAAAACTACTCTCAGTTACAAGACCTGCACAAATTCTCGTACCTGGTGGGAGATGTGGGTAGAGTGCAGCTTCTCGCAGTCCTGTAGGTCCTGGCTGGGGAGGATCCTGGGATACATCCAGGGAGTTGGGACTCTCTGTCTCTGGCATTTGCAGAGACTGCAGTTCACCTGTGGAAGGATCCACTTCTTTGGAAGATAAGTGAGTCCAGTCCTCATCACCCCCTGATGAGCTGCTAGACTCACTGTGTTCCTGAAATGGAAAGAGAAAAAGTCTGGGTGCTGCAGTGGTTTCCAGGTAGGACATACGCTCCCACTATCTGCCTTTAAAATGAAGGATTACATCCACAAGAACTCCCACCACCTTTGCTGTAAACCTGTAAAGCAAAGGTGCTGTACATCACTTAACCTGCTGACATCTTAATATTCAGTCCCACAATGCATGCTAAATTATTATCTTCCTTTCTAGTAAAGCCTCAGCAAGCATATTAAGTGTCATAGTTCTTGTACCTGGGACTGGAAGCTGCCATCTTCCATTTGTGTGGGCACAGGGTCTATCACCATGTCTTGTATCTGCTCTGCAACAGCATTTACTTCTGTAGCAGAATCTGTGTTATTCCAGTCTGGTTTGGTCTGCACGTTCTGGTTCAGAGTACTGCTGCTCGACTCAGAATTGTTGTTCTCTTGATTGGGAGGAGGAGTCACTTTGCTTCTCTGTCCTCCATGTTCCACATCGATATCAACTTCAATACCTAGAAATACATTGGAGATGGAGAAAGTCTTACACAGATTTTTCCAAAGCACAGTCCTAAACGAGTATGCATCAGTCCTGGTCTAAATGCTGTAAGGTTTCTGTAATCCTGTAGTCTGCCATTTAACATGTAGGAATTGAAGCGCAAAGCATTCTTTAAACAAAGAGTGGTTAAGCACCAAACAAACAGTCGTCTTCCTCTGGACAGACAAGCAATACATTTAGAGGATCAAGGCAGGAGTTATCCATGTCCGCGTAAGCCAGGCAAAATCCTGAGTCACCACTGACTTAAGTGTTACAGTGGTGACGTTAAAGAAATATTTCCTCATCTCCTTCCAAAGGAGGGCTCTGAAAAGGTACTGAGTGGCTGTTCTAAGCCTAGGCATTATTAGTACCAGAAATAGGCATTATTAGTACCAGGAATAAATTAAGCCTTCAAGGCTTAGTAGCATGAGGTAGTTCCAGTACCAGCCACAAAAGCTCCTGTTAAAAGGACCTTTAAGCCAGTCTCAGGGATTGGGATAACAAACTCGTAAGTCACTTACCCAGGGGGCTCAGAAAAGCTGCAACACTCTCCCCAACATTCTTTAAGAAGGTGACATTGGGGTCCTGAGGCTGGCTGTTAGTAGAAGCTTCTAGAAAAACAATTTCTGTTAGCACACACAGCTCAGTGGGAAAGAGCACCTACAGAGCATATGTATCCCCATGAGATCTCAGTGCTTGTTTCTTGTCACTCACACTGCACAACAAAGGCAGCATAGAGACAAAAAACTCAGAGCTAGCTCTGGAACTGAAAACCAGTGGCATTAGCATTGTTAAGGCTCATTAGCCATGCTGAAAGGCAGATCTGGAGTAGTGACATACTTAACTCAGCTTTGTTTGGTTCCAGATGCTCTCCCTGCATCCTCATCTATTACATGGGCCCAAGCATGCCTTCAAATAATCCCACTCTGCACTGAAAGGTGCTAGTTATTTTAAGTAGTTCCTATGTCTATTTTTCCACCCAGATTCCACCCTATGCTGCAGAACCTCAGCTCCACTCTGGCTCCACCACCACCTTGTTTACCAGAGCATCTCCTCTTACCTTCTGCAGTGGGTGGACTGGAGGCTGCAGCACTAGCTTGCGCTTGTTCGGAGTTCTGGCACGGAGCTGCAGGGCCGGGATATCCCCAGCAGTGCATCCATGGGAAGGGTGGAACACCATGCCGCATTTTACGGAGCCAGCGTCCTCGGGGAAGCCACTGTGAAGGGTAATGTGAGTTCACGTGAGACTGTTCACACAGTTTTTGAGTAACAGAAACTTGTGACTTAAATTTGAGGAATATCCCGTTCATTAGTTCCTTTCCGTAGGTTTTGCTCACCTCGAATGGATTTAGCAGTGGACTTTGAAACATCACCATGTTGTGCTCCTTGTGGATGCCTTTACCCTCACAGGTGCTGCACAGGTCATAGTCTGGACAGACAGTGCACTTGAACCTGGCACCCACTACCGGTCCTTCACAGCCATCACAGATCACATTGGGGTGCACCATGTTGCGGGGAGGCTCCTGGCTGCACTGCGAGCGATGTTCCCGCCTGCACTCCTTTTTCTCTATTAAGGAAAGGAAACTTTGCATCAAGAACGAGGTTACTATTTAAAGGCTGGAAATGAGGCAGAGGAGAAGGAAGCACAAACAGCCCTTGTCAGAGCAGTATTGACTTACTAGGTCAGTTTATTTTTACACTGGCTGCCAAACACAAGCAGGGGGCACGTAAGAGACCTTAAACCAAGTGCAAAGGGGCTTCGCAAAGATACCTGCTCCTCAAACCAAGCATGCCTTATCCTGAATGGCCTCTTGGCATGTTTATTTTAGATTAGCACTGCACTACCCTGTTTGGCTTCTCGTCCTACCTCCCTAAGCACTGCAAGAACAAACTGTTTCTGGAGAGGGAGTTAGGAAGAAATGCCAGGAGGCATAGCAGATGAGAGCAGGGACAACAGTGCTGGCTTGTGTGACTCATTAGATGGACTGCAGATAAAGCTTTGCAGGTATCTACATGAACAGAAGGGACTAGGAAGAAATCATGGCACTGAAGAATAAGCTGGAGTTAAGGCTTCCTAACACATTATTGTGAATATTAAAGATACTGGTGCCAGACTGGTGTTTCCAGGGAGCCAGCATGTCAACAGTGGCTCACACTGGGCCAGCTGAGATGTCAGGGCTAAGAGGAAACTTGTGATCCCTTTACCCCACTTCAGCAGGGAGGATTCATCTCCTGGTGTACCACCCTGCCCTCTATTTAACCTCCCCCCCCCCCAAAGGCTGCAGGTTATACCAGGCCCTTGAAGACAAGGGGAAAGGCCAGGGCTGGCTTCTCCCATTTTCAGAGGCCTGCCAGCGAGCACACAGTGCTAAGCCGGTGACCTGCTACCGCCTTTTGGCATGGCACGGCGTTACCTTTGATGTAAACACGAAAGACACCATCCTGCACGTAGGGCATTGCCATCTCCAGCTCCTCATCGGTGGAAAAAGCAATCAGGTCCCCATCTTCATCTAGGAAGGGTAAAGCACAGGATTAGGTGCCCGGTCAGGTGTCACAGGACGCGGCCCATGGCCGGGACCCTGAGGGGCAGCAGGGACCCCCCCCCGGCCGCTGCGCAGCCCCTAGGCCTTCCCACCCCCCACGGCCGCCGTTCCCGCTCACCCTTGTAGTGCATGCGGAAGGCGGGCGGCGGCCCGGCCCGCAGCAGCCCCTGGAAGAGCTCGGCGACGCGGTCGTAGATGGCCTGGTAGCGGGCGGGCGGCAGCAGGGAGAAGCGGCGGATCTCGCGGGCCGCCTCCTCCTTGCCCAGCAGGTAGGCTTTCACCGTCAGCGCCGCCATGGCTGTGGCGCAGCAGGAATTGCCGGCGGGAGGGCGGTACGACGGCCGGGCTGGGCGCCGCCACCTTATAGCGCCGGGGCGGGGCCGCCCGGCCGGCAACGCGCTCGCCCCGCCCCCGGGTGCCGGGCCCCGTGTAACCCCGCTGTTCCAGGCCCCGCCTCCTGGGCGCCAGGCTCCGCCCGCCGCGGGTCCGGTCCACGGGCCGGGGTCCCGTTCGTCCCCGTGCCCCGCATCGGGCCGCCGTCCCGGTCCTGCTCCTCCTCCGTTTTCTGCGTCGGGGCGAGCAAAGCCAACCCCAGGCAGCAGGACGGAGGTGGGGAGCCGTGCGCCTGCCCCGCTCCCGTCAGGGCGGCGGTGCCCGGCGGAGGGGTTGGCAGGCTCAGCGTGGCGGAATACGCGACCCTTCAGGTAATGCTCTTCCCTGACCCCGGTGTTTCGGAAAGGGGGGGCTAAAAATAAAGGTACTAGTATAAACACAACTGACATTAAGGAGGATGTTCTGGGCTTTCCAAGTTGTTGGCAGCGGTATTTTTCTGCAGATCAGATACAGTCAACGGGCCTCTTAATCTGGCCGCAGGAGAGTGCAGCTGGCAGAACACATCGCCCGTGCCGTCCAAGTGTGATTGAATGAAGATGGATCAATGATTATTAGGTTCCTCATTGGTGTTAATTTCCTTTCACCCAAGGGCCTGGCCAGTCTGACTCTTAGTGACATACTTCTTGGTTTAAGATAATAAAAACTTAGGAGAAACTCTTGTCGTGATTTACCATCTCCTGCAATCGAGAAGGATATGTTTTAATTTCCATCATGGGGAGGCAGTTTATTTCTTGACCTGAAGTATATATGTTAAAACACTTGGCCTTCCATATAGATAAATTTTTGTCATACATGTGGCCATTTTGAAATTATGATATTTTTCTGGAAAATAGTATTTCCTGTGAAAAGGGTTGCCCTTTTTAACTTAAAAACTTTTCTAGGAATTTCAATATCTAGGTATGACATGGTCAATATTCCAGCACGAAGTGATGAGTTAAACTTTAAACATAAGCAGATTCAGGTTTAAGCATTAATGATGCTGCACAGGGAATGATTCACCAGGTTTTACAGCACGAGATACCAAAAGGTTTGGGTGCAGCAAAGGCATATTGCGCTCACCTTCCCTTTTGCCTCTTTGCTGTGTGTATCCTTATTTTTGAAAATGTCGGTGAAAGTTGCTGGCTTGACATCATTGGGGTATTTTTTTTTTCTCCCTAAAATCAGAAGAGGGACATGCAGAACAAGGACACCCTGCCAGTGTTGTCTCTGCCTTGCCAAGCGGCACCTCCAGCACATCCATCTCGTGTCCTATTTCTGAGGACCCTGACAGCAACTTTTGGTCTCATTTATAGAGCCAGAGACTTGTATTTTGAGACCCAGCCCCAGCAGATTAATTCCTTAGGTACCAAGTTGCTGCCATCCCAGACAGGACCGATTTCTTACTCCCCTCTCCATCACTACCTGGGTGTTTGAGGCACAGTGGGTTGTCCTCAAGTTGCTGGGTCTTTTGAAGCCAGTTGTGTCTCCAGATTAATTGATCTATTTATAATTATCAGGCAATGCACCAAATTAAAACCAGAAATCTAAGTTTTCCTCTGTGTGAACTTTAATCCAATTGGCAATTATGGAAGGGGCCAAAAGCCAGAGGGAATTTCCCTTCTCCTAGTGGGACATGCTGAGTCACCCTCAGCTTTCTGGTCATGACATCATGCCCTTTCACAAAACATAAGGAAAACAAGGCTTTCATGAGCCTTCTGTTAGCTTAGCTCACCGATCACGGGACAGGGGTGACTCAGTGAGTCGTCTCCTCCTCCTCTTCCTCCTCGAGGTTGGGGATTTCCTCCCAGCAAGCCTTTCTCCAGCACAGACCTCAGACCAGACCTCGATTACACAGCATTTCGTCTTGCCCCCCAGCCCTGGGATGTGCCTCCGGGCGGTTTCTCAGCCCCCTGGAGAGGCTATGTGCTGTATTCCCACATATATTAACTTGAAATGTTTTTTCCTCTGTTTGCTGGAAGATCCGAGTTTTGGCATTCTCAGCACGAAGCACGGCTGCGTGGATGTTTTCTTATGGTTCTTTAGGAATCCCATAGCATCACAGCGAGCCCTGCCCAAAAAGTGGTTTGTCAGCCCTAGCTGCTGAGCAGCCAGCTTCGCAGATGGATGTAGCAAAGGAACAGCAAAAGGAGATGGGAAAAAAAGCTGTTCAAGTTTAAAATTTCAAGATTACAGAGGAAAGGCTCAAAAAAGAGCAATTAGCATCCCTGCAGTGCTCTGCTTTCTCTCTACACCCACTTTCTGCTGGGAAGTGTTTAAAAATATTTGGTAAGATTCTTGCTCCAAAGGCACAATTGCCAGAAATACTCCTTATGTCCAAACTTTCCTGGTTCGCAGTAAAATCCTGGCGGGATGAAGCAGGAGGGGAGATCCAGTCTTTTCCTTGCTTGCAAACCACAACAGAGGCTGCTGCTGATTTTCCAGAGGGAATTTTTCCCCAAATCATCACTCCAGCCTGAGGCCCCCATCACTGGCCCTCACTCCTGGGTGAGGGGGTTTGGCCCCCGTGTACCCCCCCCGGCTCCGGCAGGACGGTGTGCGGTGATGGAGGGATGGTGCAGAGCCGCAGCGGGCAGGTGCTCACTGGGCTGGACCGGGTGCCATGGTCCACACTCCGCCCAGTGCCACACGTTCCTTCCAGAGGCTTCTGGAGAGGTGCAGGATCCTCTGGACGCATTGGGTCAGATGCTGGTGAGTCAGCCCAGTCCCATGATGGCTTCCCTCCTCCTCCAGCCCCACAAAAACGCTGTTCATCACCTTCAAAGCTTCCGCAACAGCGCAGGCAGAAGGCAAAACTGAGCAGGTTGGGTTTTTTTGCTGTCTCGTTTTTGAGGTTGAGTTTTCCTGAAGGGTAACTCTGCTGTGTCAGGTGTTTACACAGGCTCAGCACCGTTGCTCATTGGTGTGACGTGAAACTTTTAAGGGCAGGAAACTCTGGGACAGTTTTTTCATTGAGATAGAGGAGCAGATAGGGAATACGGGTGGAGAGCACGCACAAAGTACAAGTACGCTATGAGTGTCGTGGAAATACGTAAGGATTTCGTGTTCCTGAAGGTGAGAAGGAGCTTTTTGCCGCCTACACAAGTTGCTTGGTGTGAGTATTGCTTTGAGAACCTGTCTTGTAGCTTTTGCCCTGAATTAAAACAACAAGGTGTCAACACATTGAGGGTGAGCACCCTGTTGTGATAGTCATCTCTCATGGCTAAGGAGCATTCGGAGAGATCTGTATTGTGGTGAAACAAGTCCTGGTGATGTTTGAACACAGCAGCCTATAAAACAACACAGAAAATGAAGATATTTTGGTTTATGAAAAAACAGCAAGTGCTCTTTGCTTAAAGCAGAGCAAGAAGGACCGAGCCTGACCTGCTCACAGATGGGCCAAACTCCAGAGCCAAGCTCTTTAGAGAGCTAGATAAAATCAGCTATAAATCTGGATTACTTTTTCTATCTAGACCTAATAAATGTTTTCTCTTTCTAATTTTTGTAATGGCCTCAGGACCTGTGGATTGCTATCAGAGTGCATTCCATGGAAGGCCCTCGTTTCTGCAGCGTGCTCAGTATTGCCAACATCAACTGTTCAAAGATCATGAGATCTCCTTAAAAAAACATCTTCACTCTGTTTATTTGCAGCTGGGGGATTGAGTCTCTGGAGTTCCTATTTTAAACTTTGCTCTGCAAAAGGACCAAGGCTCAAAACTTGCTTGTTAAAAACAGAATAAAAGCCAAAACTGGGATAAGAGGGAGGGACTTCAAGAATAAAAGGGAACTTTGCAGGTCTGATATGAAAATCGCAAGTGCTGGCAATTTTGCTTCGTCCCTCATTTTTGCCAAGAGAGCTCAAGGTTTTTGTCATGTGAGGGTGGTATAAAGCTCATTCATTTCTTCAGACTTCTATGAAGACAAAGTATAACAGAAGAAATTAGATTAAGCTTTATCCTTGGAAAAGAGTTTAATTAATTGTCTCGGCGAAATTATCAATGTTATTCTGTTCACTTCCGCTGCAGACACACCACATTTCCTGAGTGAGAGGGGCATTTTGCACATCTGAAAATAAACACCCAACATCTAATGTACTAAAACGTGTCATGTTATTTCCCTCACTCTTTAACGGCAGTAGGATTTTACACGCCTTTCCCACAAGCAGCTTTTACTTGTCTGCCACCTCGGGAGGGTTTTTGCCATTAACTTCTGTGAACCCTCTGTTGGCTCCTGGGTTTAACACGTAGATTTAAGGCAAGAAAGCGGGCAGGCTGGGTGGGACAGAGGTTCTGGGCCTTGTTTTCTTTGCTCCGATGGTGAAAATGCTGTTGCTGGTGTGATTGAGGCTTTACCTGCCAGCGGAGGAGCGAGGTACGGGGTGGGTTTGCTGGGTTGGGGGTCTGAGCCTGGGGACGTGGCTGCTCTCCAAGGAGCCGCTCAAGAACTCAGTTGCTGGACTGCTCTGAGACGTGGGACGTGCTGCTGGCTCATGTTCTGCAGGTGATGGTCGCTCGGGCAATGCTTTGCAGAATCCAGATGAGGAAGAATGGATCCAACCTCCCTTGGGGTTTTTTTTTCAATATTCCCAAGAGTGATGTTCCGTGCATTTCCCTACTCAGGGATGTGCCCGGTGTGAGGAACGGTCTGTGCTGGGGCCCCGCAGCTCCTCGCTGCTTCTGGCAGCGGGTGCAGAAATTTTTGGTGCCATCTGAAGGACTCCCTCTACCGATATCCTCCCCAGATTTTCTCATCACTGGGAGAGGCCATTTCAAGATTTGAAAAACATGGTTTATTTTATAGAGTCTAAGGACGCAGGTAGGGACAAGCGCATCTCCTACAGAAATGGGCGATCCGTGCTTTTCCTCAGACGTGCGTATGGCTTCCAACAAGGCACATACAGTGCCTGGAGCACCCCGAGGCAGCCCCTGCACCCGCCCCTCCTGCGTGCTGAGCAACCTTCGCCCCTCGCCTTTCCAGAAGGAAACAGGGCAGAGACCTAAGGATTTTGTGGGTTTTTCCTCTTTCAGGAGGATTCCCACATCGGCTGGAGCACTGCTGGGAGGAGACGTGCCCACGGAGCCCGGCTCGCCCCCAGCGCATCCCTGCCTGCCGCCTGGGCCGGCTCCGAGGCTGCGGCCGAGCATCGCCGAGCGCCTGCGTCACTGCTTCTGCCTCCGGCACGGGCGTGCGCTTCGCTTTACATTGCTCTCCCATTGATTCAAACATTTCAAACAACACACTTTGATCGCTGGAAGCCAGTCCTACAATATTTACAATCTGAGAAATATTTACTCCCTGAAATAGCTCCGGGGAATGGAAGATGGCAACTTTCGCCAGAGGAATTCTCTACCTGCACACGAGCTGCCATCTCCTGTTTGACCCCACAAACAGCCGCAGAAGTTCAGGCAATGGAAGTATGTAAACTCAGCATTTTGAACCTCACCTCACTGTAAAGCTCCTCCTGGTCTACAATGAAATAAAGCAGGAGCAGTTAACAGAAGGAAACACAAGCAAAATAATTTTTAAATCTGATTTCTTCTGTCCTTCATCTGGGCAAGCAGCTTGAGGCCATAACCCCTGAATGCCAGGTCCTTCAGAAGAGCGATGATGTCCTTCCAGGCAGCAGCTTCCATTTGTGATATTCATCTGGCATTGATTTTCCCTCAATAAACATTAGATGTGGTTTCCTTAACCAAGATGAATCGCTTCTGCAGAAACGGCAGCGAATACTCACTGCACGGCTACGGGGGCTGCTGCCCCCAGACTTTGTCCTGCACACCCGCCCCCTCCACAGCCGTGCACACCCCCCGTACGTAGGGCCACGGGCACACCCCTGTGCGCAGGGCTGAGCACACACCTCCCTCCATAGGCACTCACGCACCCCCCGGGCGTTGAGAGTCATTTCCACACAGCCCGGTGCACAGAGATGCAAATATGTGGGTCCACGCACACACCCTGTGCGAGCGTCCATGCACACACCCCCATGCCCAGAGACGTGTGCTCCCCACGCATAGATACGGGTGCATGCGCACGCACCCACAGACATATGGATCCAGGTGTGTGCGCACACACACACAGAGACATATGGACCCAGACACACCCACCCACAGACATATGGAGCCAGGCGTGCGCGCACACACGCACGCACGTGCATAGAGCCATGCAGGCACCCGTAGACATATATGTATCTTTGTACGGCTGTATGCATGTGCACAAGCGTGCATGTATCTATAGGAATAAGCCAAATATATAGGTATGTACAGGTATATATGTAACCCATGAACGTGCACCCATGGCCAGACACCCACAGACACCCACAGACACCCACACTCTCACTCTCACTCTCACTCTCACTCTCACTCTCACCCCCCCCCGCCCCGCGGCGGCCCCGCAGTCCCCCGCACGGGGGCGCCCTCCGCCCGTTGCCGCCCCGCCCATTGGTCCCGCCCCTTTGGCCACGCCCACTTGGCCCCGCCCTGCCCCGCCCCGCCCGCCCGCCCCGGCGCGGCCCGGCCCGGCCCGGCGCGGCGCGGCCCGGCGCGGGCGCTGCATGCGGGCGGGCGGGCGGTGCAGCCCGCTCCGCTCCGCTCCGCTCCGCGCTCGCCGGGGCCCCCGGGGCCGCCGAGGCCGCGCCGCGCCCGGGACATGCGGCCGCCCCCGCCGGCGAGGAGGCGATGAGGCTCCGCAACGGCACGGCGCTCACGCTGCTGCTCGGCTGCCTCTGCGCCCTGCTCTCGCTCTCCTGGTACGGCGCCTTCGGCGGGCACAAAGGTAAGGGGGCTGGGCTGCCTCCGCCGTAGCCCTGCTGCCGGGGCTGGAGGCGGGGGGAGGCCTCCGGGAACCGGGCCCGGCTGGACCCAGGGGGGGATCCGGTGGGATCCGGAGCCGGGGGTGGGGGGGAGACCCTGCGGGACCCGGGGGGATCCTGACCGGCAGGATCCTGCTGGAGCCTCTGCGCTCGGGACCCGGCGGGATCCTGTACCGCCCAGCCCCCGCGGGACCGTGGCTCGTGGGACCCCCGGTGCGGCCGTGCCGTGCCCAGCAGGGCGGGAGGTGCCAGGACCGCGGGTCGCTGCTCGTCCGCGGGGCGCGCTGCGGCCAGGGGCGCCCACAGAGGATCGTGGGGCTGCGGGGTGACGGGGCGGGCTGTCGTCCGGGTCGGGGTGCGTTGGGTTTCGCTTCGGTGATGCGCTTCTTTGCACCCGCACGTTTATGGCAAAAACCGTCGCGGGCGATGGGAACCACACGGGTTAAATCCTCGTGGGGAGGTGGTGACGCCAGCAATTGGGGGGAGCCCTCGGGTGCTGAGGGGTCTCTGGGCAAACTGGAGGCAAGGGGAGATGTGAGCAGCCCTGCCCTCCCCATGCGGCTCGATGCTGAGCCCAGTAACTGAAGTGCGTGTGGGACGGGTGCGAGGGCTGCAGCTTCAGCACTTCGGTGTCGGTGCTGGTTTTGCACCGAGTAGGTGGCTGCAAGGCAGGGGCGCGGGGCCGCGTCCTGTCGAGGCTGCAGGGGAATCCGCAACCTCTCATGACCATGCTAGTCACTCAGCTCTTCCAGTTCCTGCAATTATAGAGGTCACTAAAGGCGGGCGGTGCAGCCGTCCAGCCCTTGACCCTCTCTTCCCGCTCACCGTATAAGCATCTCTCCCCGCTACAGGTGAGAAGCAGCTTTTGCTGAGCGCAAGACGTGACTTGATGGCTTTGCAGTCCCGCGGCACGCCATGCGCGATCACAACGTGCAGCTTGTGTGTGGTGCAAGGCTGGCGTCGGGGCTGGGGCCTCTGGGGACTGGGGAGGTTATTTTGGCTCCGATGGGCAGGATGACACAAGCCCCTGTAGGTGCCCGTCCAGCCCAGCCCCTTCCCTGGCAGCAGAGCGGGAGCGCCTGGGACGTGCCATCTTCTCCTGGCAGCTGCGGGTACCTGACGGGTGGCTGCCTGGGCTCCTCTGCCTCCGTCATCAGCTGAAGGGCTCTCCTGTCGTGCTGCTGATGTGGTTTAAATCCCAACCAGAGCTGCCTCCCCGCAGAGGTTTGGGTGACGGGCGTTTGTAATGCAAGGGTACCGCCGGTGGATCGGTTAGCTTCTGCTGGTGAGATTTTTAACCGGACAAAATATTTGCACAACCAGGTGGTGTTGTATGTGCTTTCAGCCAGAAATGCTAGACTGTGGTAAGTTTTGCAGGGGCAAAGGAACGCTCCGAGAGCCGCTTTCTTGCGATTACTGCTGAGCAGTTGCTTTGCTCGTAGCTCCCTCCGGTAAATGAAGTGAAACCAGCGTGCGGTGCTGCACGAGCTCCGAGCAGTTGCTTCTGGTTTCTGAAGCAGGGTGACCAACCGCGCTAGGTAGTCTGTGCTGTCTGGACTGTGTCGTCCTTTGACTCACTTTTATTTTTTAACAAGTAGCTTTTCCCCATTGCTCATTCAAGTGCCAAAATAATAACCTTGGGTACCACCGTCCCTGTCCTTCTTGGCAGGACCCTCCCTGGAGTACGCGTTTTCCTCTGACAGCAACAGATTGTCACTTGCAAACAGCGATCCCTACGAGAGGTCGCAAATAACGTGGGTCAGGCTGTGTCAGCACAACAGGTTTCCGGCTATTATGGTCATTTACGTATCAGGCTGTTATTCAATACAGAGCTGGAGAAGACCTTGAGAGGTCATTCAGTCCATCTCCTGCCCCTACGCAGGATCGATGATAACCAGCCCCTTCCTGACAGATGTTTATTGTGTTCATTCTTAAAAACCTCTGATGACAAAGATGCCTAAGCTCCCCGGACAATCTGTTTGACACTTAGCAGCCCTGCCATTAGATTTTTCTTATGATCTGAACAGAAATGTCTTTTCCTTCAGTTTGGTTTTGTGATTGCTCTTTTTTTTTCCATTTATTGGGCATAAGCAGAAAAGTTCCTTCCTTCCTTCTTTGCAGGAGCCTGTTAGATATTTGGAAGTTGCTAAAGTGTCTCCCCTTAGTCCCTTCTAGTATAGATTAAACCATGGTAGTTCCTTTGATCATTCTTTTTAGGTCATGTTTTCTTGGTCTGCAGTTGTTCTTGTTACTCTCTTCTGGACCGTCATCCTTTGTGAGGGGTGATGCTTCACCTGCGATACAGGACTGAAGTCACTGCCTTGCTTTTGCTCAGGAGAATAAGAGATTACTTCAGGTCTTTTACATACAATGATCCTGTTTATACATCCCAGTGTGTTTGCTTTTTACTTTTGCCACAGATGACTTGTGTTTAGGTTTTTTAATCCCATTGACCCTTCATTCATTCTTCTCCAGAACTTTTCCTGCTTTTCACTCCTCATCTGGTATTTGCCTGGTAAATTGTTCTTACCAAATTGCATTACCTCACGCTTGTCCTTGTTGAACTGCATCCTTTTTTTTTTTTTTTTTTCTTTCAGACTGCTTCTTCTAAAGTGTCAGGTTTGTTTTGAATTCTGATCTTGTCCTCCTGCGTGCTTGCAGTCCCTCTCAGCTTGGTGTAGCCTTCAAAGGCAATCAGCATGTTTTCTCTGCCATCAGCCGAGCCGTGCATGAAAACACCGAGCTGTATCAGATCTGGGATGGGTTCTCCTGGAACCCACTTAGGTGAGGTCCTCCCAGTCTGTGCTCAAAGAGCAACAGCCAGTTCACTGGTGGTCTTCTCAGGAGCGGTGCACCCACCTTCAGGTGGCTCAGTCCAGCCCCTGCATCCCTAGCTGTGCTATGGGGATGTCCCGTGAGACACTATCAGAGGTCTCTCTGTAATCTTTGTTTCTTCTTCCCTTCCTACAGGTCCTGGTACCCTGTTGCAGAAAGAAATATGATAGGTTTGGTATGATTTGTTCTTGATAAACAGCGGTTAGCTCTTGCTCAAGTCCTCCCTGTCTTCTAAGTACTTTAACTGAAGTTAAGGTGATTATTCCATAATTTCCTGGATCCTCTTTATCCCCATCCCCTTATTTTTCAAAAACAGGCTTCACATTTGCCAGTCCTCCGTAAAATCTGCCACCCCCCATGAGTGGCTGGAGACAATTCCCGGTGATCCTGAGCTGCTCGTGTCATTGCGTTCTGGGGAAGGCTGGCAAGGTGTTCATGTAGCCTCCAATGGGGAATAAAACGATATTAAAAGACAAGTCGAACGTCGCAGAGCCTGCTTGTCTTCCCGCTTTGTGTTTGGAGGACAAAACAATTAGTTGAAAGATAATAGACCAGGTCAAACCAGCTCTGGAACTGCTTTTCTGTGAACGATGCAGGCTTTGTTTACCCGCTAACGGTGTTTTGCCATGCTGTGGTTATTAGTAAAGTTTTGACCTCGTGGTCTGCAAAAACAGATGCTGCCTCTTTCCAATTATAAACGAGATTTGAAATAGTCTGCTGGAGTAGGAAGAGAAGGGCAGCCTCAAATAGCACAACCAGTCACCCGGCATCACGGGGTGGTGCAGAGCGGGACCACATGCTGTGCATCGTGGTGGTGCGTGGCTTGGCCAAAGTTTGATACTCTCTCTTTGCTGATTTTAGGTTTAAGTACTATTTAACTTTCAAAACCCAACAGCTGCTTTGGAAGAAGCTCTTCTGTAACCTCTTGTCATCAGGTGGACCCATAGGGTTTAACTGTGGAGAGTGATGTGCAGTTGGAGGATCAAGCTTTTGGGAAGGCACGGGCAGGCTCGAGCACTAGCGTGCCCGACGTGGGGATTCCGTTTGGATAAGTCACAGGTGCAGATGGCACAGAGGCAAACGATTTAACCTACCTGCAATTAAATTGTTGTGGTTTATTTCCTTCCAATGATGAAAACTGTTCAGTTCTCATCCATAATGTTTGTTCTCATCTTGACTGACTGACCGGACATATACTGACTTTCCAGCCCTTCTCTTAGCCTACCCCCGATCCGTAAATGCTGCAGGATATTTGGGTTTTAAGTGTTTGGTTGTTGGGGTTTTTTTTAATTGAACAGGAAATTCTAAACCTTGTGTGAACCTTTTAGGAGACTCCCAACATGCTGCCCCTTGAAAATGCTGCGTTTTGAGGTTGGGATTGCACCTCCAGGGTACAGCTGCGTAGCTCAGGGTGGGCTCTGTACCCGTGCTGCCTGTGCAGGGTTTTTCCCCCTCAAATTTTAATGATTTATGGTTACCCAGTACCAGCCAGCTCCAGGTTTCCATTGTAAAACCACAACTGCAGGCACCTCCGTACCTGTAGATTTGCCTGCAAAGTGGGGTTGCTCTTTGCGTAGTGGCTTCACACCCCTAGGATCAGTTTTGATTGTGTGGTATTTCGGATGCTTATCCCGTGGGAACTGTTCTTGCCGTGGGTGTTGTGAAAGCGCCTCGGAATAGATGCGCACGACTCCTTGAAGGACTCGCCGCTCGCATCCCGGGTGGGTGTCCCAGTGCAGGTCTGAGCACGGGGTCTCTTCCTTGACTTGTGAACGTGGTGGGGAGCAGGACGCTGGGGTGTTGGTGATGGATGTTGCTCCGGTGCCTGTTGCCGCAGGGCAGGCTCAGGCAGCATCTCCATAAAGAAATATTGCTTGTTCGGTGCCGTGCACAGTGGGATGCTCTGCTCGCTCGGGTTGTCCTTTGTGGGAAGCAGACTTTGTCCCAGAGGGAAATTCCTCTGGGTGTGTTTACAAAGTCTTCTTATATAATGCATAAAAGCCGTGAACGCTAATCCGCTCTAGAGACAGCAGAGTCAAAGCTTATGATATTGCTAAATATGAGCCGTGTCCTGCAGCGTGCGGGGGTTCCCGCTGCTTTTTCATTTCTGTTACCTGCACCAGCTTGACTTCAGGTTTTTGTAGTTTCTTTGAGGTCTTGGGCACAGGCTGCAGCTGGACGGGTGCGAGTGAAAGCCTTGATCTGAGCTGGGCTTGTTTCACTGCAACCCTTGGAAGCGTTTACCAGGAGGAGAGACACCAGCAGCAGAGCCAGCGTGTGCTTCTGATGGCTGAGGAGGTGCACGCAGGGACCCGGTTGAGGAACCGTAGAGTTTAGAGATCTGTCATTAAAATGCATGGCAGATAAAAAGATGCGCGGGAGCATTTCTGAGCGCCTTTACTTGGCCTCTGCGGTGCTCAGCAGATGTGCGGAATTGTAGCTGGAATGCAGCACCGTTTGCAAAATTATCCTGCATATGATTTGACCAGATTCATCCCACCATGCAATCTGTTGATACGCATTTATCGAAATAAATCTTTATTGTCTAGAGCCACCTGTATTTCTGTTTTTATTTCTTTGCTGGCTTTGTTAGGTCTTTAAGCTGGGCTCTTGGCTTGTTTTGCACGTGCACTTGTCCGTGTCCCATTGCTGCTCCAGCAGTAAGAGCTGCAGTTGTGCGATGGAGTTGAAGTTACTGGAAGAGGAAGAGGGCTTTCTCCTAACCCAGACAGTGTTCCCTGATGTAGGAGGCTTTGGTTCGGGTCCTTGCTATGCCGTATCCCTCCCAATCTTGGGAAAGTCAATTGGCTGGTTTCATGCCTTAGTTCCCATCTGCTCTCTGGGGACAGTGACATCTCTTGTCACAGGGGTTTGGAGGACACAGCCACGCTTCTGTGACAGTGGGGACTGTGTCAGTGCATAGGAGAGGAGCAGACAGAGGAGGTTAACACACACACACCCAGTTACATCAAGTACTTCTCTTGGTTTACTTCTGTTACAGAACAAAACCCTTTCTCATTTGCGATTCCCTTTGATTCATCTAAAACAATTCATTGATTTGTGCTTATATCCTGAATGTTCATTGATTATGCACTTAGTGTTTAATGTAAAACACATCTATAGCTGGCTAGTCTACGTGAAGCTGCCAGTCATCTCCAGAAAGCTTTGAAGCCTGCTAAGTGATAGAGAAATTGCTTTAGCAATAGATTGGGCAAGGCTGCTAGCAGGCTACTGCAGGTAGGCTTGGCTTATCTGCTCACAAAACCCAAACCAATCACCAAAGTACCGATTTCCCACTTCATGGTGTAAAGAAACATGAACAAATATCCATCCTGAGGCACCTGGCTCGGGACAGGCATCCACAGCCACCCGGCATTTTGCAAAGGTGGGGCCGACCCACCTGCCTAAAAGTATTTGGAGACGAAGCTTTAAGTTTCACGTGAAGATTTTCCATATCGTTATCGTGCCAGTTCTAATGTTGACTTTTTAATTTTTCACGAGACAAAGCCCAAGCGATCGGCAGGGCTCGGTGGGTGAAGAGGGCTGTCGCGGCAGCAGAAGTCACTGGTCAAATTAAAGGATTATAGAAACAAAAAAAAAAACACAAAGGGCTTCAGCGGGGGCTGGCAGGTTAATGCGGTTAGGAGGAGAGGCTTTTCAGGGAGTGCTGATCAAGCATCTGCTTAACAGCTTCCCGATTCGGGGAGGCGATTGTTGTCTCTGACGGAGGGAAATGCATTTTTTTCTGCCTTTTTTTTTTTTTAATTTGAATTGAAGTGTAGGGGGCTTTTTTTTCAGCGATGCCCTTCTCGGGCTTGTTTGTGAGCTCACATCAGGCTTCTCTTGCAAAGAAAGAAAATCTGGGAGGGGCAGGTTTCTGTTTTAAATCATCTCTTTCTGTGTTAATTGTGGCTCTGGCTGCTTCTCCGTCTGTTTTTGTCCCGGTGTCAAGTCACATTTGAGTCTCCAGAATCCGTGCATTAGCATGGGCGCATGCCTGATGCACAGAGACAGCTCTGTAACTCCATCTTCCCTCCTGCCTGCCCCTGCCTTGGAGTGACTCCCCTAATATTTAAATATTCCTGCTCTCTTGCGCTACGTACGGCATAAATACTTACCTAAAGGTAAAGGTATTTTGAAGTGACCAGACACGTTTGTGCAAGATGTTTTCATTTCTGCTTCTATTAAAGTGGACAGCAGTAACATTAAAATGTAAATCGTTAGGCTTTAAAGAAGCTTCTGTGCAAAAATTAATCTCCGCCTGTCTTTTATTTTCATTATGAGTTTTGTTGAGTTGGAGCTTCCGTTTACTTGTAACTATAATTGTCGCACTGGTGGTTTGGGACTTGTTGGCAGTGGGAGGGATGCTGAACTGGGGGAAGATCGCGGCGTTGGCTTGTGTCAGCATGGCTACCTGGTCCACACCTATTCCTCAAAGAATTTTTAGACCATCTCGATCACGTTTTCAAGACTGCCTGAGAGCACATATGTGTCCAAATGCTGGATGTGAGGAGCCAGAACAATATTTGACCGTATGGGTTGCCTGGTGGATGGATGGACCTGGATGGTGTTGGACTCTCGGACTCAACCACTGCCACAGACAAGTACCTGTCAAATGAATTATTCAGTTAAAGCTGGCGAAAGCGGTGTGGTGGTCTCCCCTCCCTCCTCTCTGCACCCAGACTGTGATCTTTTGCTTTTATTTGATCTTGCCTTTCGTGTTTTAACTATTCCTTTTTCGTGCCATCTCTCATTGCGCTCTCTCTGGAGCTGACTTTGATATCTTTTCTCTTTGTCTTCCATTTCCCTTGGTTTCCTCCTTTCCTTCTTCCTTTCTTGTTGCAGAGAATGACCAGGATGGACGTCTTCCCACGCACCTCTCCCTCTCTTAATCTTGTCCAGTTCAAGTTATTCATCATTTGAGGAACTTTACCATATGCTCACCTAATCGTGTGGCTTCGTTAACTCCAAGCAATGATTTTGAGTAGAGGCTGGTGTTGGTCCTTGCACCGGGTGTCAGAGGTTCCTCTGAGTCCCGCCGGGTCCCAGGAGCGATGGCAAGGCAGGGTGCAGATCCCCAGGACAAACCCTCCCAGTTCAGCGTGGGGACGTTCCGTGGGGACGCTCGCAGGGGCATCGCGCGTGCGCTGCTGGCACTGCCGGGCGGCGAGAGCTCATCCCGCACCTCGCGGATGGAGCCTAAACTAAATTGAAGGCAAAGTAGGAATCGTGTTTAAAAGCAGATTAATCGGCTGACTTTGAGGAGCGAGAGGTATTTAGAAAAAAAATTGGAAATGCAAATTCTAGCTGAGCCCAAACTTCATCATTTGATGGCTGAAATTCCCTGCTTTGCCATGCCAGTGAATCTGCCTGAAACTTGTATTTTCCCTGAGCTAAAGAGCTGACCTGGGAGGGGGAGGTAAGTACCCAGAATGGTGGATGAGCATAATTAGGACATGGATTGTGGGTTGGCTCCGTATAGATCAGTTTGTGTTTCGTTAATGTCTGGTTCCACCCTGTCTGTCTGTTTTATTAGATTAATTTATTACTTTCTGAAAGTGCCTCTCCAGTGAGCTAAAATATCTATTTACTGGAAGTATTTGGTTACCATGAAAAAGTGTGTTTGGCAAATATCAACTACTTTCTTCTGTTTCTTTTTCAATTTAATTGTCTATTTATCTTGGGTATTGATTGCTGAAGGCCTTGGTAATTATTTGCTGATTTTGGAAATAATGATTTTAAAGGCTCAGATTACTTCTGTAATATTAATCATTACCTTGGCGTGCTTGCCTCAAAGGATGGGATCTCTCTGACAGCTCCACTTGCAACGTGGACATTTACTGTCTGAAACTATGCCACCGTCTTAAAATAACAAAATCGTTACTGGCATTTTGTTCCTGAAACGAAGCAGATATTTGCGGAGACACAAACCTGGCAGTCGCAATTAGCTCACAAATTTGCTGTTCCTGTTGGCGGGAGGAACGGCCAAATTTTGGAGTCAAATAAAAAGATAATTATATTTACTTTTGACTGTTTCACTCTTTCCAAATGAATTTAATGCTGTATTGGTCTGAACTCTGGTGCAGGGCTGGTGTGGAAACGGGCTGCCCCTCTCAGCGGCGGCACAGCAGCAACGCCGCGTTGCTTTGAGGGAGAGGAGCAATACTCCCAAAGGGTGCTACGCTTGCAAGTAAACGTGCTGCCATACAGCGGGACATCTTGCTTTGGGGGAAGGTGAGAAATTGGAAAGTCTCTGCTGGGAGCTGAGTAATTGGCACCTGCTATTATTGTGTCCCTCCTCCCCCTTTTAATAACTTGTTTATAAAGATAACTCTCCTACAGATCTCATTACACAGCCGTAAAGTATGCTTTTTTTAAAAATACATGCATTGCTGTTGATGTCAGGTCTGAATACCTACCTCCTGATGTTTCTGTAAGGAGGAGGGATAGTTTTTGTGTCGTCCAGGCATCCTTGTGGATGCCCGTGGGGAAACGAGCTGTGTCCTTGCCATACCTGGAAGGAGATGTAATTCTTCCATTAACACAAAACCGGGCAGGCGGTTAGAGTGGCTGAGAGGGGAATTTTGTCGTCTTGTTGTTTTAGGCCTTGAAGCAAGGGATTGTGTTGGCTGTTTGAATGATGTTGGCTTTATCTCCATCGGAGCTTGCATAGTGACATATATTACTAGAGAGCACGAAACGCGACGTTTAGCATACGCCCCTGGGATCTCTAGTGCAGTGAATCCCACTTCTTTCTCTTGCATCAAGCGATTTGTTTAATTGGTTTTAACAGTTTCATCCTTGTTCTTTCATTAGTGGATCGTGGCGCAAAAGGAAGCCGGGAGCGTTTTTGGATCTTGTCCTGGGTAATTTGATGGCTAAGTCCTGTAGAGCCGCATCTCTGTGCAGGTGCAGTGGTGCATCTCCTGCAGGGCATGCGGTGGGACGAGCGTGTCCTCCTCCTCCTCCCAAGCACACGTGTGGGGAAAGGAAGAGGAGGAGAGGGCAAAATCATGTCCGTGACAATTGTTTTCTGATTCTTTTCATCGCCTTATAGAATGAAAATAATAAAAGGAGACTCAGGAAAGAGGGCATTGCAAGCCCTGACAGGGATGTAATCTCTTTTCTTCGTACCGAGGTATAAAGATAATTCCAATCAGGATTGAAACAGCGGATGGCAAATAATTCTTGAACAATCCGTTTATGGTGTTCCAGGATACGAATGAAAAGCACTAATGGGATAAAGAAGGATCTAGATAATTATCTCGGCTGCATTAAATCCTGTCCTTTCTGGAGAGTGCTCTTGTGTGGACACTAATTTCATGTGTATGAAATGCTAAAGCTGACTAGAGATTTTCAGAAGTTAGCTGATTCCACAGTAGCCATCATTGCTTGGTGATCATATACCTTTTATCTACTGGTTGGTCCTAATAAATCTGATTTCTGGTCTCTGGTGTCCTGATTCCTTTTTTCCCCCTCCCTGCAGCAGGTTAAAGCTGTGACACACATTCTCTCCAGGGCAGATTTGAAACCTCCTTTATCCTTCTCTTTTTTTCATTTGGTCCACTGTTTTGGAAGACTTCCTGGGGTTTTTTTTCCCCTTTTAGAGCTGGTAATGCTGTTGTTTTAACTCTGACGGAAGAGTTGCTTGCAATATTAAGGTATGCAAGATATTTTTTAACTCGCTCCATTTTTTTTTCCCCCAGCAAGAGCTCTGCCTTGCAGTGCGGGGGACGGCACTGTGCTCCAAAACAAATCCAGTTGTACAATCAGTTAATGAGGCTCTTGTTGTAGGCTCTGTGCTGCCTTTGTGTTTGAACCGAATGGGTGCCCCATGGATGAAGTGGAGGATGGCAGGAAGAGAAAGGAACAGTTTTGTATTGACAGCAACCGTGACATTTGGATGGGGTCAGATCAGTTAGCAGCGTTCAAAGATCTGTGCTTTGGGATCTCTGTTCTCTACGACCCCGTGGTCAGAGGAAATCTGCTGTTTGGAGGTATGGGTGATGACAGAAATGCACTTCGAAGAAGCGGCTGGTTCTTTGTTATCCCCCATCAGCTCCAGGCAGCTGCATTTTCCAGCTCTCAGAGAATCGTTTCTCTCCAGCCTCACACTAAGCAAACTGAAGCATGCCTGAACCGGCTGCAGCATCCTTCGGTGAGCCAGGCTGTGCATCCGACAACGGGAGCCACGTCTGGGGACTTCAGCTGAGACGGCTGCCCACGAGATGTCCTCCAGCTGGAAGAGGAGAATGGGCAGTCAGCATCATCCATTTGCAGGCTGGAAGACAGATGCTGTGCATGGCTCTTGTTGGGGAAAGCCTCCATCGTTCACCGTGAGGAGAGTGCCCAAATGTAGTTTCTCAGCAGTAGACCCTCTCGAGTCACAAGGTTCCCATCTTTTCTTGCTGGCACGGCAGTACAGTTAAGGTTCAGATGTCTTTTGGAAGTATAGAAGGGCTTCCTTGCTTTTAATGGGAAGCCAAACAAGAAATGCTGTCCTGTCCAAGGTGGACTTGGGTTTCCAGTCTCCTTCATGTGGCACGGAAGAGGTTACAAGGGCCAATCTTGCGCAGGAATCCAAGTAGTTGGTATGTCTATTTTTGCTGTGGACTGGAAGTTGCTCTTGAAACTAGATTTGCCATTCACACCACCATGAGCTGTCACTTGCCTGTCCCAACCGGAGGATGTCCTTAGAGTCATGTGAAGCTCAGCCCTCCCATACTAGGCTTGGATTTGGGACAGGTAGCCTGCAAGAGGGTCCGATATGCAATTAGGCACATTAAGATAAGGCACTTGATTAGTAGGGCTGTGTATAGAGAAGAGGGAATGTGGGATCCTTGCTGCCTGTGGAAGGCTCTTTAAGAAACTAATTAAGAAATGCGTTCACCTTTCATCTCGGTGACATGCTTCTTGAACAGCAGCTCTTAAACTGAATTGCTCACACAGAAGAGTCGGTATCAAGGTTTTTTCACCTCCTGGTCACGGTTACTAGCCCTGTGGCTCTAGGAGCAGGGCTGAACTTTAACAACGGTGCCTGGTGTAGGCTTTTGCCCTAAAACTGCCAACGTTCTGCAAGAGAAGTCTGGTGAGGTTTGGCGGTTGACCCCTAAGTATCGATCGACTGCTGTGTAAGGCAAGATATCCATCTTATCTCTGAGAACACCAGCCCTCCTACGTGCTCTTGACTTTCACAAAGATCTTAATGGGGATTTTACCTGGTTCTTGATATCACTGCATGCCCTTTGAATGAACCACTCGCTAAGAAGTCTCATTACTTGCTCCTCGTTAAAGGTGTCTGGTTAGCTGAGTTGCTAGTTGAAGTCTCCTTTTCTCAACCCTGTGCAGTGATGAAGTGGTACCTGGAGCTGTTGTGCCAAGTGTTACCTCCGTAGAGCATCATGAACTATCTCCTGCCATCTCCTGCTTGGGTGAGTTGTACCCAGGGAGAAACAGTCGGTCTGCAGAGCTCTGCATGTGTGTAGTTCAAGCCACCTGAGAAAGGCACATATTTCACATCTCTCTAGAAATCTGTCAAGACAGTGGCAGACTGCTTAACCTGAGTGCTGTTGTCTGGGCTGTGGTTCATAATTTCTAAAATGCAGGTCGAGAAGTAGTGCTGTAATAGTTAAAGGTCAGGCAAAATGACAACATTTGGCCCTGCATAGCAACTGTGAGCACCAAAGGAGGCGTTTTACTGCTGGGATTGAAACTTCAAGCACTCACTTGTTGTTCCAGAGTGCTGGTACTCTTAGAGCCTTCAAACCAAAGGTGGTCATTTCTGCACCTACTCCTGATGGTGACCCCATGGTGCTCAGAAGCCCCAGCTGAGAGCAGGATCCTCTCTGGTGTGCCCTGAACATGCTGGGTGCACGGGAAAGCCTTCCACATAGCTTCCCCATGAAAGGCTGGGCTAGGAGAAGTGGGTCTGTGTAGGTGAGGCAGTCATCAATGCCAGGATTCGCCATTTAAAATCCAGATCTACTCATCAGCATCATTTGGTGACCAAGATTGCTGTAGCGCCGGGGACGAGCACGGGGGTCGTTTGCATCAGACTTACAGATTCGGTGGTGAGGATGAAAGGGGAAGGTGTTGACAAGAGAGGGCTCGTAGGTGGGTAAAATTCAGATTGCCAAACAGAGCAGAAAAGGTCAAGAACTTCTTTTGTCTGCTGGTGTGTGGCGTAGCGCACAGGTGAGGAGATGTGGATTTATTTGTGTGTGGGTGCACTCTTGTTTGGCTTCCAGGAGAAGCCCTTATCTCTTCTCCTGCTGCCAGCTTCCTCTGAGTTGCCCTCTTTCCCTCTGCTCTGCCTACATTTCTTGCTGGGATTTCAATTATTTATAGTATTTCTTTTCCCCTTAAACTGCTCCGCTGCGTGTGCGCTATTTAAGCAGCTGTCGCTTCCCAAGCCCATTCTGCTGGTAGGTGAAGAGAGGATCCCCGTGCACACAACTCGTTAAGAGCATTTCAGGGCTCTTCTGTACCGGCAACTATGTGAATGTAAAATTGCCACTGGATCTTATCTTACGGAAGGTTTTGATTGCGGCTGGTGAAATAACGATCTGCTTATTAATGCAGAGTAACAGGAGGAACTGAGGGTAACGAGAGGAGAGGAGGAAGAGTTTTGCAGAGGAGCTTGCCCCCTTTTCTTGGTGAAATTTAAGCAGCCTAAAACAAGAGGCATATTCTCCTCTCGGTTACATCAGTGTGCATCCGGAAGAACCTCATTAAAATAATTTAATTTCTTTTCAGCGCAGGCTGGTGTCACAGAGAGGGGAGTCCTTGGTGGCAGGGAACCGCAGGCTTACTGGGCTGGTCTGAATTCCAGGAGCAGGAAGGTTGAGCTGTTCAATTTATTACTCCCTCATTTTTACCTCTGCAGTATTAAGCTTAGAGAGGAAGCAGAAAATACTTGTTTAAATCCCTTTCTTCATTGCTGCCATGTTCAAACTGAATTAACTCTCATCCGAAGGAAGCCTGCGCTATAGGAAACATCTGCCGTAGTCCAAATTGTGTTTGAGGTCGGAATTAAAATGTATGTAAGTGTTCAGCGGTGAGCAATGAATACACAAATCCTGCTCTTCGCCAACAGTTGTTTTGCGAGACATGATTTGTACGCTTCCCTTGTACCTGTGCGGTTACACAAATGTGTTATTGGAATACGAACCAGCACAACGTGTCTCAGGAAATAATGATTATAAGATGAAGCAGCTTGCTAGAATGACAAATAGTTCCTTATTTCAAGCTTATGTTTTGTTTGTTTATTTATTTGTCTTCTACCAACAGTATTTCTGGAGTGTACTAGTAATTGATGTGAGGACGTAATTGTATTCGCGGTGCATGCGTGTCGGGGGGTGATATTTATGTTCAATGACTACTTTGTGAAATATTTGTTCTCCTCTTGGCTCCTCCATCCAATGAGTTGACGTAAGCTCTCAGGGAAAGCACGGACAATTTTTAGAGCTGTTCTAGATGTAGTCCTTACAGATTTTTTTTTTTTTTTGACTGTCTAACTCAAAAGAGCTTTTGAAAAGATAGAATGAGTTTCAAGTATAGACCGACCAGGGAGGGGCTGGTGCTTTGCTGTGTTTGATGAGCTTTCAGTCTGCTGAATTACGGAAAAACTAAAGCTCCCATTTTATGGAGTATTGTCTGAGGACTGGGACTCTTGCAGTGCATTTGAGTGCCTAGGCTTCCTTCTGGCTTCTTTTGGGTAAAGACCATTCAAGTTTGAAAAAATTGTTCAAGTTCTTTAAATTGTGTGCTGTCTTTCGGTGGGAATTGCAGAGATAATTGCAAAATAAACTGAGGAGCGACTGACAAAAATGAATAAGGCAGAAGTCTGAGCAGGACTCGGTGGTATGTGCTAGTGCCGTATTTCTGGTGCATAGTGGCAAATGTTGGTACCACATGTATTTCAGAGGGTAGTGACGTGATACTGCCAAATTCCTGATGGATTAATGGATGTTTTGGTTCAGCCCGACAGCTCCTGAGGCCCCAGAGCAGGAAGGTGAGGGTGGTGGCACTGGACTCCTAGGTGTGGAAATGGATTGATGAAAAGCAAAGCCCTCTACAAAGTTGGCTGGGTATCATTCAGCCCATTTCACAGGTGGGAAATCAAGGCACAGGAGGGGTTCCCAACCTGTGAGGTCCATAAATCCCTTTGAAATCTCCCTCTGACCATCCTTTTTGCAGCCCCTCAAACACAGAAATCATGTCTACAGAAGGATGGGTTTGCATTTCTCTGCTGGCACATTTGGCAGAGAAATGATGGGTTTTGGGTTGCTCTGGGAGGTCTATGCTTGTACAGTGTTGGAAAGTCTGCGGGGCTCAGGGCAGGGACCTCGAGCGCTGCGATAGCTGCTGGCAGGACAGCTGGAGAAAGCATCCAAGTACATGGGGCTGAAATGCTGCAGCATCTTGCCCTGCCCAGCTGCATGTTCTTCAGCAAGACTCCTTGTGCCAGACAAAATACATGTGTGGGGAGATGGACGGTGCCAAAGCAGCTCCGGGAAAGCAGCAGTTGGCCATTAATTTGCTCTAAGGTTGGGTGGATTGATTCTGCTGCTGTGGAAGCCCAAGTGGATGAAGGGGCAGGAGGACAGGGGTGGTAGGTCACACCAGAGTCGGCTGTCAGTGCGGAAGGAAGAGGGAGATTTTTATGTTTTGTGGTGCCTCTTTTCCTACTTGGAAAAAGCTTTCTTTTTATGTGCCTGTGTGAATGCTTTATAGCCCGAGGGCTGTGACTTTGAGTAGTTCCTTGGAAATTGATGGTGAATTTTGACCATGTACAGCTGGTGCCTTCAAGTTCCTGAGGATTTTGCTCTCAGTTTGCGATGTGGTTTTTTTCCTGCATTTAAATGATTGATTTTATATAACTTCTGAGTATTGGCAGGCTTACCATCTTTTTCTCCTTTTTTTTGTTTAAGCTTAGTTTTTCTAAGGGACTAAAGCTATGTCCTTCTTCCCAACAGGTTTCAAACTTCTAGTCTTGCTTTAGCCCAATTGGGCCATGGTATGGAAATCCCAGAGGTGATCTAAAATCCTCCAGGTACTTTTGAAGGTAGCCAGGGGGGCAGAAGAAAAAGAAGGTCTGTAGGTGGCTCTGCTGGAGAATAGTATGAACTCCTCTGTCAGGCGTGGGTGAATCCGTACAGAATGTGTTATCTTCATAAAGCCCCAGCCACAAGAAATGATTTTATCAAAGCTTTTGGTTGAGTATGGGATGCCCAGATGTTGGGCTCCTTCCCGGGAGGGATGTGGTGCTGTGGCTGTGGCCACCACTGTTCTCTGTGCCCAGTCAACAGCTCAGCTGATCCCTCATGAAGTCCTGCCTAGTGCAGAAAATAAACAAGACCAAGGCTGTTTTTTCCTTCTCGTACCTCTAGCAAGGGCTAGATGTAACCACAGAAAGAAAATAATAGGGCTTTTTTTTTGTTTTTTGGTAACAGCTCCATCCATTCTGGCATTCCCACCTATGGCTAAGGCCTCATTCTCTAATTTTCGTTGCTCCAACTGCTTTGTTTTTCTTTGTTGCAATCAAGATAATGCAGTACAATATTGCACTAAGAATTTCAGCTATTCAATTACCTTTCAGAAGTTGACTTAATTGGCTCTTTAAGTGATAGCTCTCTATTGTGTGCAATCAGCACGACTCAAGGAGGGAGCAGGAAGAGGATAAGGACTTTGTTTCTAATCAATAAATAAAGGTCTTTGAAATAATACTGCTTGCAATTTGTATCACCAGTTAAATTACATCAAAGATGATAGTCTGCGTGTTCCTTGTGGAGCACGGCTATAACAGAGTAATAAACGTTTGCTATCAGCAAGCATGTGGACTATTTTACTCTTTGTTTCCAGCAAATCCAGTTCTCCTCTTGGATTTTTTTTTCCCCTCCCAAGTATTAGAGAAAAAACCAAAACAAAACTGCTGCAGAGCCTGGCACAGATGGTTTGGGAAAGTCTAATATGTAATGACTTGTCATTTATTTTGCACCTCATAAAGTATGCAAATGAATGTGATACCTGATGATAAATAACTAAAAATGGAGATGCAAGGCAAGGGGAGATTATAGATGGAGTAAATATGTGGTAAACCAACTTTAAAAAGATAAGCAAATCCAAAAGCCTAAGCTGTCCTTCAAGCTACGATCCATAGAAACAGCTGCTTCTTGGTGCAGGTTTGCCTCGGGGGACTGGCCCGAGGGACTGTGGGCCAGCAGGATTCCTAGAGTTTGCAGTCAGGATTTGGCCAAAGTTACAACTCTCAGGAGCTGCCACCTTTGCACAACTCTGTGGCACCTCAGGTCATCACTGAGCTTATTCCTGCCTTGGTTTAGGCAGCAGGAAAACTTTGCCAAGCAAAGGTTTCCTTTAAAATTATTTTTATTTTCTAGTTATAGTGGGGTGAAAGTGATTGGCTGCTTCATACTTTTTTTTTAAAGCCAAAATTACTAATCATAATTAATGATTTAGTCCTAATTAAAAATATTTTGCATCCAGAAAGGTCTTGAGATTGCAAGAGGCACAAGACTGGAAGCCACCCGCAGTCCCCTCACACGGGCAGTGCTGCCGCTGCCTGGGACAATTCCAGCCGCTGTCATCGCGGTCCCCTCCCCGAATCCATCCCCTTCCCAGCTGCGGGGGCAGGTGAGAACTGCAGGTGCAGAACTGAATGGAGCCACGGGTTTTAACGTTTAAGCATCCAGCACACTCCTGGGTACGGTGCGTGTCTCTGCGCTCCGTTTCCAACACCTCCTGTACGCACAGGGGGGTTCGTTTGGTTTGGGGAAGCGACGAAGGGATGTTCTTTGCAAGGATGGGCTAGCTCTGAGCAAGCTGGGATTTAATTGATTAAAGGTGCTTCCTCCTTTGCTCCCTGCCCCATCCTGGTAAGAGATGGATGATTGCCCTTCAGTGCGATGGCCTGGCTCTTCCCCCTGTTCTTGCTGTGGAAGACGACAGTGATCCAGATTTATAACCCTGCACCGAAGGGCAGCTTTAAGATCATTTCATGTGTCAGCTGGTAGTAGTTTTCATGAAACTCTGGAGGTAAATTGAGCTTGCTCTTTATCAGCTAGAAAAAGAGGTGCTGCAATGGTCTGGTCCAGCTCAGCGTTAAGCAGGTCCTTAAATTGCCAGCAACCTTCTCCTGGCAGGCACCGGCTGGTGTCAGGCGCCTTCGTGCCCAGACACCCCGACAAGGCTGTGTTTGTTAGCGGAGGGTTGGTACGGTCTTGCCTCGGTGGAGAAGTGGAACTGAATGGTCATTTTGTGATGACAGTAATTGCAGCATCCGTGTAGTTTCACCATCCAAGTGTTTTACTGATGATCCCAAGTGCTGGGCTGATTCCATATTGACTTTGCAGAGCACCGCGGCGCTGGGAAGGTGTGTAGCATCTATTTACAAGATGCAGTAACTGCTGGTTTGCTAGTAATTTTATCTGTATTGAGTTAAGCAATATAGGGGAAGAAGGGCAAAAGAAACAACTTTTTTGTTGGAAATTTATTCCGTGGCTTCTTTTGGTCCTGGGAGGGGCTGTTATGATAAAACCTGATATATTTTCACATCTGCCTATGAAGAATGTAGGATTTATCTTTCAAATGAAATTTGCTTTGCTGCGCTGCCAGCAAGGGTTTTTTTTGAGTAGCTATTTTTGTGAAATATAAGCGGAGAATTTGTATTGGCTTCACACTTAAAATACAGCCAGGGGAAGATGAAATATTCATCTTTATTGTATTTGTTTCTCCCGTAATGAGATATTACTGTCTGTCGTAAAGGAAGCGGTCCCCGAGCCCAGGGAGCATGCCCAGTTATTTTCTGCTTGCTCCATTAGCTCGTGTGCAGACCTCCCGATTTTTTATGTGTGTGTGCTTTTCTACTTGTTTAATCCTGCCAACTGCTCTTCTGGTTGGAAATCCATTTTTATAATGCTGGGTATTACACAAATTTGTTGAAGGTCTTAATGCAGATAACGGGGAGGTGAGGCGGGTTTGCCCAATCAGGCTGTGCCAACTTTCTGCTTTCCATCAGTCATGCAGAGAGCTTTACACTGCAGCTCACCGAGGGCATAAAACGCACGCAGTAAAGAAAAATAAAGTTTAAGGAACAACTAGAGCGCTGTAAACATCGCTTGGATTTTTATTTATGAAGTCCAAGCACAGCACAAATTGTATGGCTCGCTGTGCCCTGTGGGAATCTCTCTTTGTATTCCTTTTTTGAAAATTTTCCATAACTAGTAATCATGGGATCGTGGCAGAGAGCCCTTCTGTAAATAGCTTTTTTTGGTCACCGCTGCTGTTTACTATTACTCTGTGCAGCACGGTAATCGAAGCTCCTCATTCACGGGAACATTCCTAATGAATTGCAGCACGGATGCAGGCGGTGGAGCTTCGCAGCCCCGGATTTCGGGGTTTTGTTGTGTGCACGATGCTTTGGGGACCAGAGCTGGGGCGGGCAAGAGGCATCTTCTCTCTCGGCGCGCTGTGTGTGATTTGCAGTGTTCGTGGAGCCGTTTCCAGCAGAACTGAGCACAGCCCTGCCTCTTGTACTGTGCTGGTTGTTTTAATCTGTTGAATTCATCGGTGGCACTTTGCCTGGTGGAGAGTGGAGGGAATGTTGTCAGCAGTGGCAGAGAAGGATGCCAGGCAGCTTTTTTTTTTATTATTATTATTTGTAGTGAAGCCATACAAAGGCCATCCAGGGCCTCATGGCAAGGGTTTAAGTAGCTCTCAAGCACGCACGTATCCTTTGTTTAAGCAATGGAGTACACAACCTGCTCGAAGTTGAGTGTGAGTTTACATGCTTGTGTTAACTTCTGACTTAACTACCCAGTTTTATTAAAAATAAAAGGAACAAAATCATTCTGGCACGCTTTGATAGCTACAGCATTTGGAAACTCTTCAGCTTCTCTCTCTTTTTCCTGATTTCTTCCCAAGAATAGTTGCAACACTTTTCTTTTTTAGGACTTTGCCCTCATAATTACATCTGTGAAGATCTGCTGGGATGGGTTTTCCTACAAGCAGGATTATGCCCTTAAATGGCAAATAAGCCACCGCAACAGCCAAAGTTTGGGAAAAAAATATTATTGTGGGAAAACTAAGTTGCTGCGGAGCTGCACGGTCAGGAAATGCTTGTTAGTGTGGAGAGGAAATGCTCGTGTCTTCTAAATGCTTGTTGCATTCTTTTTTTAATTGTTGTTAAAATAGGAAAACTTACCTCTAATAAAATACAGCTAATACACCCTCTGTTAAATGGATGGGAGGCATGAGAAAACATTGGAGGGAGATGGGGAGGCCAGTCTTGCTTTATGAACTTATTAATTTACTTGCTGGCTCATGCTCCCTCCCTTTCCCCCCCAGGCTGGTGGTGGTGCAGGTCCTCTCCAGGCTGCCCGGCCAGTTCCCCGGCCCCGCTGCTTCTCGGCCAACGATTTGGGCTAAATAATCCAATTAAGCTTTTCAGCTTATATAACTCTCTTGGCTCGAGGCAGCAGCTGGACTGACGGGGATACAAAACACATCTGGAAATGGTGTACTAAGCATACTACCGCAGCCGGAGCCAAAAGGATTTGGACAAATTTGCTCATACGCACAAGATGTCCTTTGAACAGCAAGACGTGTGTGTACGATCTTCTTGCTGAAGAAGTTGAAGTTAGAAAATACTCTTATCCGTAAATCGTTGCCCTGGCTGGGAAACAACTGGTTTTTCTCCTCTCCCTTCACCTTTGGAAGATCATCTGGCTCTTCCTCCAGCTCCAGAGGATTAGCCAGTCCCCATAGTATGCTGATCGTAAATAACACATATGTTTATGTATTTCAAAGGTGGAAAGGACCTCCAGCATCATTTAGTCTGACTTCTTATCTGATACCCACCATAGGAGTTGCTTTTTTATTTAAACTGAAATGTAACTTGGTGTATAACTGGAACATAGCTCTGAAGAAACAATCAAGTTTTTTTCTGAGAATTCATTATAACCCTGGTAATTTATGCTAATGGTTAATCACACTTACTATTAAAATGTGAGCATTTTACGTCAGCTTGAGGGCTGGGGAGAAAGAACTCGGTGATTCTGTATTTCAAGTAGTGTGCCCAGCACAAGCTTAGGAAAAACCAGTGCACGTTTTAGCACTCAGATGTCTGTTCTCCTGTTGATATCCATTACTCTCAGTAGGGAAGTTATGGGCATTAGCAGCAGAATGAATTTCCCTTCATGTGCAGTAATCTGCTCTTATAGCTTTGTTTTATAGTCTACTGTCTGATGTTAAAGAATTTATTTGTCTTTGCAGGTGTGCAAGGCTGGTTTAGCACTCACGTCCTGCCCGTTCCTGGGTGCTTGCACGCTGCGTGCCTGACACCTTCCAAATCTGTGCTGGGGAAGGGGTGTAGAATCGCCACCTCCCCAAAATCTGATATGCTACGCACACACACTGCTGCTGGGCTTGTCCTTGGGAAAACATGTACAGGGAATTAGCCGCAATAACGTGCACTGGCTGGGTTGCAAATGAGTGGTGCCAGAGCTGCAGAGGTGGTTTGGCAGAGGGCGCGTTTTGCTCCCGAGAGGGGACATTGCTGGGGCACGGCGATGCCGAAGCAGCGCTCTGTGGCATCCTGACCCCGCTTTGGCTTTTGAAGCGGTTTGGCAGTGCCCAAGGATATGCACCCGGGTGAAGCCCACAGCGCCGGGGAGGTGGTGCAGAGCGCCGCGCGGCTCTGCTTGGGGCTGCCCCGGTCTGCACCAGCGTAGGGCTAATAAACACGCAACCCACACTGACAGAGACCAGGATCCCTTCGGTATCTTTGCACTAGCAGGGCTTACCCTGGTTTGTTATGGACAACTTAATATATTTCTTCCAGTGAACTGATTTATAAGGCTGTCAGAATGCCCCTGCTCTCACCAGACTTTGGACATGGCCATGGGAGTCATAAATATGGAGTCACGATCTTATAGTTCATACATTTTATTTTTTTTCCATGGCCATAAAACTAAATAATGAGTTCCCCAAAAGAGGCTGTGTATCTTGAACCACTCCTCCCAGCCCATGACAGAGTTGGGGCTCACCTGACAGCATCGCTCCTGTTCAGACATGGGTTTGCTGGAGACGATGACACAGCTCTGCCCCCACTTCTTCCACATTGCTACTGTATTTGACAGACTGGCTGCCCTCTCTTGATGTTTTATCCCTAAAGAAGAAGAAAATTGGATTAGCTTTTTCACAGCAACGCACAGCGGTGATCCTAGGTGACAAAGCTGATCTATGCATGGGAAGCTTGGGGGGGGCTGGGTACGAGGGTAAGTTATGAACAGGGGACTCACCCAGGGTGATTCGCTTTATGGACATCTCATAAAGGCATTCCAAAGGATGAACCGATCACTAAACATTTCTTCATGTGCTCGGTGACAGCTTTTAGTCCTCAAAGAGGTGCTGAGCAGCCCGAGTGGCCGGTGAGAGACCATTTCCAAAGTGGTGTCCGAATGCATCGGGGGTACCTAAAGCACCCGAGTACAGAAACGGCCTCCCTGGGCACTGCAGTCCAACAGTAAACCTCTTCGTACAGAGGGAACAGGGGCTTAAATTCAGCTCTGAATACTCATGCTGCAAGTTTTAAGGGCAGTTTCCATCACGGTGAGTCACGCTGCTTGTTTTCCCTGTGCCGTGCTGAGCCGCGCTCCCTGCGGTGGGATTTTCCCCGGGTTTTGACCTCCTGGGACAGCCGGGCTGCAGCGAGCGGGGTCAGGCGCTGCACTCTGTCGCTCCCACTGGTGTAGTTTGCTGTGATTTTGTGCAGCGTAACTCCCTCAGTACGAGCTGTGGCTCTGCTCGGCTGTGCTCGGGGTTCATCTTGTGCAAAACCCTTCTCGCTCTTGCAGCTTTGCCAAGCAGCCGTGGTCCCCCCGGGGCTCTATGCTCTCTCTTGTCTTCCCCTCACGCTTCCCCAAGTTTAACAATGTCTGGGCTCTTGGTTTGAGCATCTCAGTAAATCCTCCTGTCCTGGGTATAAAACCAATTAATCGATTGATTTCATCCTAAGGAGTGGCTGGGGATGGCGGGGTGCTGCCGGGGGACCCATGGCTGGATGCTGCAGCACTTTGCCCAATTCAGCGTCGTCCTGTGCATGTTTCTGTGAGGACGTGTGGCTGGGCTGGTGCTTTCTGGGCCGTGTAAGATACAACTGTTTTGTCGTGGAAAACTCTCTCCGCAGGCTCTGACACCATTTGCTGGGTGCAGCGCATGGGTTCCTGCGAGGAGATGGGGGCTCTTCGTGCAGCAGGCAGCCCGTCCGTCTTCCATTCTCCTTGCAGCACCTAAACATGTCAGATGATTGAATCTTTCTGTAACATAGCTTCTCTCTGGGTGGAAAGTCTGGAAAACTGAGCAACAGCAGCCCACACAGCAATTAGCATTACCTTATGTATGCCACCAGTAAAGGTAACGGTGTGTGAAGTCCTGAAAACCCAAATGCATTTAAATAGACATGTTCGAAGGAAACGAAAGGCGTGAACTGCGCATCCGCTCGCAGGGAGTGTGAAGTGTCCTCTGCCAGGACTAAACAGCACTTAAGGAATAGTCGTGAAATTCAGCATAAGTACCATGGTCTTGTGGTCCCGGGCTACAGGAAGCGTACCTATTTTTGGAGGTGGTAAGCAGCATACTGTAGGGCTCAGTGCATTCTCTTTAAGACATGAGGTAAAGCTGACATTGCGAGAAAGCAAAACCTCTAAGGATGTGGTTTCAGAAGCCATTTAAACTGCTCTCCATTTGGGCTGTTGTCCAAAATGGCATCTTAGTTCCCACGTGCTTCCTTTGCACCACTGGCTCGGTCAGCAAGATGGTCTGGCCGAAAATTAAGCTCGTAATGAGGATGCTTGATTTTCCAGCTGGATCAGTTCATGGATGTGGTGGACCATGGGGCTACATAGGTGTTGGTGCCGTCCAAAGGGGCACACAGCCCAAGGAGCACCCAGCCCATTTCAGCACGCCTGGCTTGAGATGCCGAAAGCCGGTCGTGACACCCTGCCCGGAGCTCAGCACGGGGGAGTGGGAGATGCCAGTAACACTGCAGAGCAGCAACTTGTTGGGAAGCTTTCAGGCTTCATTTAATAAGCAACCAAAGGTCTTAGCAGTAGCACACCCATGGAGTCAGCATCCTCCTCCTCCCCCAGCTGTTTATTTTCTACCCTTGAAATGTCCTGCAACCCCCACCTTGTGCTGTGCCATCGCCAGCATCTGTGTTGCCTCGCAGCAGAGCCGATCTGCTGGAATAACGCTGCTGCTGCTGCTGCTGCTGCTGGCACGGGGCTGGCAGGCAGCTCCGCAGCTGAACTGTTGTCGGATGTGGAACCAAGGCCTCCTGGCTCTGGGTTAGCCCCTGCGTTTTTAAATAGGGAAAAGTTAAATTACCCCAGGTTGCCGTTGCTGGCAAGTCGGGAACTCCATCTTTGTACTTCAGTGGCATGTTTTCTGCAAGGGCAAGAAATAAGGGGGGGATTTTTTTTTCCCTCTAAGGCAGGCTAGTGTGGTTTTGTGGGAGGGGGCACCAGCTTTATTTGATAACCCTTTCTCATGTTTTCTTGGCTGCTGAATGAGAAAAGGGAGAAGCAGGTCTTCCTGCCCTTTTAGCGCTATGTTTTTCTTCCCAGGAATTATCCTAGCATATAAAATGAAACAAGAGCCCTCAGATAGCATCAACACTTATAGTTGATCTAAGTGTGCTATTTAATGGCAATGCCTTGTTTTTTCTCTGGAGAGAAGAAAATGTACCCCATTAAGTGCTCATGTTACAAGCCTGCACCCTGGGGGATAAATATTTCAAATATTAATGCTGAGTAATTTTTAAAAGGTTCTGTATGCATTTTATTTCAAGCATTCTGCAAATTATTTAAGACTACTAAAACAAAATGCAATTCAGATCAGCTCATCCCGTCATCAGTATGTAGTGATTTAAAAATCTGCTTCTACCCACCAGCACAGTCGTGCATCCGATCGGACATTGGTACGATAGGGAAATTGTAAACTGTTTGCTGCTGCGGATCTGTAGGTAGACAAGATGTACAATTTACATAGACAGTGGAGCGAAGGGAACACTTTAAATATCCTTTCACTCTAATGCAGTTGCGTGCATTGCAAATGAGTTACTCTTTTAGAAAAAGAAGTCAAACCTGACTTGCATTGAAGTTCTCAGCTATTAACATCAGCGGAGCCAGGGACTCCAGCCAGAACTTCTGTGATTTCCTTGATATCCCTGTGACTTAGTACATCTCTTTAACTTTTCCATATGTGTTCTCTGATTTATAACACAGCACTACTTTATTTTGCTGTTGTAAAATTCTTTCATACGCTCAGCCGTGCCAAAAGCTTCATCTGTTATTGATTAAACAAATTCCCTCTGTTCCAGGATTTCGGCTGTTCCGAGTCTGGTGGTAACTTCAGTGGAATGATGAATGCAATGGTCAGTCGTACAAGGAGGTGGGGACATACAACGTCCCGGCACATATTGCTGCTAATCAATAAGCTCCCCTTCAATTTACAAATTGGAAGTGCTTTTTCCACCCGCCACTGCCGCATCTCTCCTGAGATGGGCTGAGCTCGTCCGTCAGCTGCAAAGTGCCAGTGGTTCACGGTCATTTGTGGGGGGGATGATGATGATGTTGGATTTTAGTAATGTTTGGAGGAGGATTAACAAGAATTTCATTTCGACTCCTTCACAGGCAATTAGCGACAGCTGCTGCTAGAGAAAGGCCGTGATGATTAACACAGTGACCTTTGCAAAGATCGGCTTTCCTTCTTGGAGGGATTCCTTTCGGATGGACTTGTGAGCCGTTAGCACTATGGCACAGAGCGGGATGCGTGGGTGCTTTGGGGTTTGGTGGAACAAGGTCTCTGTTTCATTATTGACATAATTAGGTTGTAATAAAAAGGGGTTTCCTGTTAGACTGCGAGGTATTTGCTCCGCTTCAGGATTTTCTGCTTCTTTAAAGCTCCAGAGTTGGGCCTTACCAGCACCCATGGGAACGTGGTCCTGCGCGCTCCAGACAGCGATGCTTTCTTCAGGGTTGTTTCGGTTCATGAGATTTTACTCACTAGCTTTGGTAGTCATTGTGGGAACAAGGCAAAAGGGCAAGAAATCCAGTCTAGAGGTTTGCAGAGCACCAAGAAATGCCATTTGGGTTTTTACTGCGTGTGATGGTTTGCAGTCCAGTATGAAGCTGACCATCACAAGTGACGAGTAAAACAACCCACTGCACGGCCAGCGCCGAGACCGATGTGCCCGGACCTCGACAATACGTGGACGAGGTTGCTGCAGGTTCCTGCAAGTGCATTTTCAACACAGGAGAGCAACATGCTTTCTGCTGCAGGTCTGTTCCCGCTGCCCTTAGCTGCATCCAAGAGCATTTTCCCTGCCCGTGCCGGGGAAGGACAGTGCATTAGGCAAATGCATCTTCTTTTAAACCACGCACAGGTTTGCTCGGTCAGGACTGACCACATGTGCCAGCCTTTCTGATTCCCCTTTTTCCCCCCTTTCTTTCCACCCCTTGCCCAGGTTTGCCTGTGTGATGTTCTCACTTACAAATCCTGTAGAGCTGCAATTATTTTGAGGTTTAATGACCCATGACTTCTGTAATGCTTTATTTTATTCACTTTCAGCATGTTTTTATTCCCCAATCAAATAAAGAGTATTAAAAACCCCACCAAGAACAAAGCCTTGCTTTCCATTTGAGAGAAAAATGCTTCGAAAGCTGTATTCCTGCTACACAGGTAAATAATTAGATTGCTAATGAATTAGCTTTGCTTTGAAGACGAAAGCTGCAGTGTTCCTAATTAAGTTCTGAGGAGAGACGCAGGAATTTGGGGTCTTTCTCCCAAGAAATGGGGGAAAAGGGGACCGCCGAGCCGGCCAAGGCCTTGGACCGCCGGCGGGGTGGTGATTTACCCCACCTTGGTCTCATCCCCATCTCGTGGTGCCTCTGTGCTTGCAGCAACTTCCAGCTCTTTGACATTGTTTAAATTCCTCATTTTAGTCTTTTTCCATGGCAGTGAATTCAGAGAAATAATATACTTTCTCTGTGCAACACATTTCCTTTTATCAGTTTCAAATTAATATTTGAATTGAATGGTTACTTACTCCTGTATTTTGAGACAAGGAGAATGGAAGTCTGTGATATATTTTCATTATATCACTCTATTTTATATGCTTTTCATCATGAGCCCTATTATTATGCCCATCCTAAGATGAATAATCTCATATATTTTTTTCTTTTTTCACAGAGCAGGGTTTTTTTTCCAGGCCTTTGATCATTCTCATCACCCTCTTCTAAAGCCCCTTTTAAGTCTGTAATAATACTCTTTTTCAGATGAGGTGAAAACTATTCTGGGATTAGGCAGCATCATTTTAATAATGTTATAATCTTCACACTATTACTCCCTATCCCGTTCACTAAGCAGACTAACATCTTGTTTGCCTCTCACTCCATCCGCCTTTTTTTCCCTGGACTGCTGCTGCCTGCAGAGCAGCATCAAGACACTCTGATGCTCTGGTCTCCTTCCTAGTTAATATTGTTAATTAAGAACCGTGTGAAAAATACCTTGATTTCCCCCCCAGTTAATTTGCATCTATCAGCTTTGGCATTAATTTGCCATTTTGTTGCCTTTTCTCCTGGTCATTTGCTTCTTTTCTGGCTTTGACGAACTTATTTCCACGTCAGCTCTGTATTTGGCTACTTCACAAATTCATCTCCTCATCCAGCTCCTCACTAAATCTATTAGACGGTGAGTTTAATACCAATCCATATGGCTTCCTCTTGATAGTTAACCTTTTGCCATGATGAAAATTCACTGTTTAATTCCATCTTCTTTCTCTTTTGATCAATGGCAGTATTTGCCCTCTTCCCTTCTCCTACTTAGCTGTTTTGCAGCAAAATGAATTGCCATCCGATTTCTCTGTCTTGTTAAATCCCTTGAACGGGTTGATAAAACCCCAGGAAAAATCAGAAGGACTATTTCCTTTTGCAGAAGCTGATGGTGGTTTGTACCTACCAGGAATTTCCTCGCCAGCTAGTGCTTTTTTTTGCGGCACGGTAAAACCCAGGGGATTCGTAGTGGTCTCGGAGCTCTTTGTATCGTTCAGTGTGATTCACTGAACGGACTGCAGAAAGAGATCCCAGACCTGCTCTGCAGGTACCCGAGAGCAGTGTCACAGCTTCTGCTGCCTCCTCTGCCCTGATCCAAGACATTTTAGGTGTAGATGATGGGCATCACTGTTTGCTTTCCTAATTTCTGAGTTTCTACATCCTTGCTTTGGAGCCTGCATCCTTCCTGGGGAGCTTTTTGGGTCCAGGCACAGGCAGCCCTGCAACTCGCTTTCCCCCTTAGAAGGGGAATTATAATGTTCACCATCTGTGTTGTGGTTCCCTGTAATGGGAAATCTACCCATCCCCATCCCTGAAAACTTACTACTTAGGACTTTAAAAGAGAGAAGAAAAAAAAAAGTTGAATGTTTTCTGAACTGGATCTCAAATGCAAACAGTTGCTCCTACTTTGGAATAATAAGGCGCAGGGGATATGTATTTTCCTCTGTTCTTCTGAGGACATATGTGCTGAGACAACATTAAACTTCAGCGAGGAGACGTGCAACAGGAATATGATCAAAACCTACTGCTGCAAAAAGAAGAAATGGTGACTTAAGGGTGCCTGCGTTCCCTGGGTAGAAACCATCAGTGGAGAGATGCATTGCATTTCTATCTCATTACGCAGAGCTGTTGAAGGTTGAAATGCTGTTAAATATACCACAGGCTCTTATTAAATGTCTATATTAAAAAAACCCAAAACAATACACACACACACACACCAGATTGCAGCCGGTGGAAGCACTTTCTTTATTTGAGGATCATTTTTTTCAGACAGGCTGACTTTTAATAAGCCTCTTGTGCCGGCTGATGTGCTGGCTCAGCGTGATGGTGGTGGAGTGGGATGCTCAAACCCAGGAGCCGACCCGGGGGCAGCGCGAGAGCCTGTGCGGCGCCGGGCTGAGCGGCTGCTGGCTGCGAAGGATCGCTCCCGCTCTCACCACCCACCCGGGCAGCCAGTGCCTTTTACTGGGGACGGAGGTTGGGTACTGGTTTTTGTAACATTGCCATGGACCCTGGTGCAGCAGAACAGCGCTGCCTGTTCTCAGGATGGTGCTTGAGCACAGGCTCTAAGTTGGGGTGTAGCGATGGGACTAAGATGTGCATCAGGGTGGTGGTGGCATCGAAATACATTATTCAGCCCCGATGGAGGATAGCACACACCATAGGTAGTGGTTGAACTGAAACAAAGTGCAGAGGATGGAAGAGGAAGGAGCTAAACCATAGCCGCTATTTTTGATGGCTGCTTTGGCCGCCCGTGGCTGTTACGGTGACTCTGGGGCTCGTCCCATCAGTGCCAGTGCCAGCACCATCCTAACACAGCCCTTTGCTTTGAGCTGGGAAACCCACGTGCCGCCTCCTTCCTTCCCTGTTCCCTGCCCTCCCTCCCGCTCTCTGCACCTACGGCTCTTTTCCCAGTAACAATGAGCTTTCTAGTGCTACTAAAGACTCTACTTCTCATGTTACTTTCTGTCTCGGTGTTAAACTCAAGTTATAACCTAAAATAATAAAAAAACTTGAAAAAGTTTCTTTAAAAACTTTTTTTCCTTTAAAACTTTTTTCTTTAAAAAAAGTGTAAAGAAACTCCAGGTGTATTTTTATAAGCAGCGGCTAGAAAAATATCTGTTTTGACTCAGTATCCGAGTGGTTTGGGACACAGTGGAGCTGTAAATGTCGCATAATGTTTTCTGAATAAAGCATCCGTGTTTGCTGTGTGGCGATGGCACTGCTGACATGCTCGCTCTTTGGATGGGGATGAGTCAGCCCCCAGCAGGGTAGTTGCAACTGCTGGAGCCTTTCGGGAGGTCCACCCTGCCAGATCATGTCCAGTCCCTGAAATCTGGCCTTGACTGTGTTTGATTTGTTGCTCGGCGTGTCTTGGTGCTCAATTCCTTAAGGCAAACCAAGTTCTCAGTAGCTGTGTATATCCTAAACTGCCAAAATATTTATGATTTTAAAAGATGAGTCCAAGACTGGGAACAATGGTCTGCTGGCTCAGGAAGGGGAGACGATGTATCTCTTGCCTTGCTCATCTTACAGGAGCACTGTTAGTGTTCCTTTAGATTTGAAGGAAAAGACCTGCTCAATCTTCATCCTGCCTTTTGGGGGGGGGGTATTTTGGATGCTGAACTAGCCTCTCTTTTTCTTTCTGCTACTTAAGCCAATATTTTTACTGTCACAACTTACCTGTAGCTCCACATGTCCCAGCGGAGTCGCTATCCTGAGGCTTTTTGGGGGATGCTTTGGGGTTTTGTTTATGGTGAGTCTCTAAAGCTGATCTCGTCCTTCTACAGCCAGATAAGCAAAGGGCAATATTTTCCTTTTAATGGTATAAAATGCTTATTGTGGAGTTATTGCTGATCCCTGTGTACCTGTGTGTAAAGCGTCTACCGTCTTGTGCTCCACCAGCCATCAGATTTCCGTGTAAAGCAGGACTATCCTTTTTCACATCTCAGGAACTGAATTTAATTCACTGATACGGTGCGGTAACTCCTTATATCCATTTCAATGGTCTGGTGAAATTCTGTTAGCAAAATACCTAATGAATGTTGCGATTCAATCAGGGCAATCTAGAGTGTAATGTGTGGAGCGATGCCAGCATTATATAAATCATTAAACATCAAAACATTAAAAAAAAAAATCCCTAATTATCTTCTAACTCCAAGAGCGCCTGTAAATGGCTGGGGACGAAGCCAGGTGTGGACAACGGGGACGGTGGCGAGCTGGGGTGGGATGGCTCACCAGCTTGGTTCCCTGAGCTTCACTGGTTGCATTTTTGGATAACGTGGATGCTGTAGCATGGGGAGGGGGTGGTTTGTGTGCCCTGGAGTCCCCCCAGGCCCTTGCAAGTCCTAGAGGAGGAGCGGTTATTAATTAAAGGGGTGCTTTAAATAAAATGAAGGAGAACAGTCATTGCAGATAAATTTTCTGTAAGCAGTTTAGTTTTCTACTCCAAGTCCATCTGTGTTGTGAACTGGGGACTGACTACACTTTATTTCGACTGGTTTGGCCCTGGGAACTCTTGCAGCAAAAAAAGGTGCAGTTGTGCTCTTGAAGCCAAGATTTTATAAAGATAAATGGTCTAGAGGTTTGGGGTTGTTTTTAGATTTTAAACAAAGTCTCTCGAAAGTCTTCCTAATGAGAGGCAAATCCAGCTAGCAAAGACTTTGCATTTGCTTTTGAAAAGATTGAATTGGAGGGAAATCTCTGGCTTTGGCCATGGGTCCACTCTGCTGGGAAAGGTTATCTGCGGAGAACAAAACCAAAAGTAATCGGTCCTGAAATACGGACATGTTTAAAATGCACCACAGGCTCTCTGGGAGGTTGGAGTACGATTTGAAAGACTTTTGCAGAATACAGAATTATAACTTTCTGAGAGACAGAGAGAAAGAGTGTGTGGGTGTGCATACGTGTGTGTGTGTCTGTGTGAGATTTCAAGGTGGGGGGTTTATCGACACTCGTCTGCTTTTGTGCCCGTCTGCTGTTTTAGGATCAGATTAGGCATTTTGCTTTCACTCAAAAACTAAAAATGGGTAAGGAGAGTGGATGCAGATGTCCCAGCCCTCACCTGTGCTAACAAACATGGGCTGCACTTAATAGTCACTTAAATAAGAACGAAGCCACAGAATTCTGCATCACGGGGAAATAGTTTTTATTAAACGGATGCTGCCTCGGATGGACGAAAACCTTTGGGAATGCTGCAGAAGATCAGCGCTGCGGACCCCACGTAAGGCTCCTGGGGTGCAGCCCGTGAGCCCCGCCAGCGTGTGCCCATCTGCTGTGCGCCACTGCATCCCCGCTGCCGGGAATAGAGCCCGGTCAAGCCGGCCCTGCCTGCTGCTTCACCAGCAGTTCACGACGTCACTCAGCAAACCCAGCGCGGGGATCTCAGCTGGAGGCCCCCAGCTAAAAAAAATGAAGCTTGGCAGCTGCGGCCAGGCGCAGCCGGGGCGAGAGAGGGGAGCAGGGCGAGCCGTTGGTCGGTGAGCGATGCTCAGCCGGATGCTTCCTACGGTCGCTGACCCTCTGCCGCAGGCTGCTCCCCCCTCCAGGGATGCGCCCCCCCCCCCCCCCCAGATCTGCTCCGGTGAGCGCCGGGATGGACAGATGGCAGCCGGCGCTCAGCTGTGCCCAGCGCTGCCTTCTCTGGCCTGCAGAGACCCGGCTCGCATGAAGCTGCTCGCTGCACGCTTGGAGCCTTAAAGCCAGCCTGTTTCTAAAGACAGCTTGCAAAAGACCGTTGAGTGCAAATATTAGGCATGTCAAGGTGTGAAACGTGCTGTTTGCAGGGCGCTGGGTATGCACAACGTGTGCTGCAAGTACTGCAAGTCTCATTTGAGAGGTTTTTGGTCTCCCACATCTGTCCTGCAAACCGTCACCTAACACCGACTTTCTTTCTTTATTAAACCAGTGTATTTTAAGCCCAAAGCAATGTGTTATATCTCAAGAAAAAGTAAGCTGAGTCTTTTTTTAATATAGTTACAGCTAGGAGTTTTTGTCAATGCTTGAGTCTGGGGATATTTTAAGAGCTCCGCTATCTTCTGCTGGGAGGGAATACAATAAATATGTAGATAGGGAGTGCTGCTGCTTTGAAAGGTAAGTAAAGGGTCTGTGCTGAACTGACGCTAGCTGAAAAATTTGTTCAGCCTAATTAGCAGCAAATCACTTCTGTGTCCAACCTTGCTTGTAGAGGTGGGAGCCAATTTCTGCACACACACACACACCCCCCGTCCCTTATCCCCTGCTGCCCTTCGTGGCTTTTCAGAGCCCCCCCGGCTGGGCAGCTGAGGGCTGCTGCGAGGACGGCAGCTCTGCATCCATGTGTCATTGCAGACCGAGGAGCGCAAAATGGCATTGCTGGAGATTCATGGGAAACTGTACGCCCATCCTGGGCTTTGTCTCGGATGGTTCAAGCTGTCACCGGAACCTGTCACGATCGATCAGCTTTTAAATTTCATGAAATTTTAATTAAAGAATGGAAAGCCTACAAAGACATCATAGGACAAGAGCACTGGAAACAAACACAATTTCACTTCCAACCATTAGCCAGAAAAGCAGCAAATGGTTGACTGCACATCACCATTGCAGTCTAATGAAAAGTACAGCTCTTGGCTTCAGCGGGCAGGTCATTAGTGACTGAATAATCAGTGACATTTCCCTTCTAAATCTGACACAAACGAAGTGCAGTGCTCTGGAAAAAGCCATTAAGTGCAAAGCCTTGCCTTTACTCTGCTCCAGGTGTTGCAGAACAAGACCTAACGGCAGCCTTTAGCCACGATTGGGCTTTGATAGCATCCACGGGATAGCAACCCCCCGCTATGCCGAGAGCCAAATGCTTCCAGCCTTGCACAAGCACGGTTCCTGCCATCGCGTCGTGCAAAAAACAGAAAGTGAGACTTGTTCCTTCCTGGTGTTCACAGATGCAGCTGGTAAAAGGTACAAGTAGGAAAACCTATAATCTGGAGTACTGGGAAGCTGAAAGGTATATTCTTATGTCTGAGAGGTACCAGCAGGTAAAGGCCTAGCTCATCATGGAGTCAATCTGAAGCCTGATATCCTCCTGTGAATTCCCATGGCAGCTCCCTAAGCTGGGTGTTAACCTGTTTTTCTGCAAATTTTTAAATGTTTTCTCGATGGGAGTGGAAAGTGAGCAGCACCACACAGGAAAAAGGAAGGACTGGTGTTGTTTATGTCTTTGCCTTGACTTTCTCAGAATAACGTGTTGTCAGATGGATGGAGTAATCAAGTGGGTGTAACTTCCTCTGCTCCCTCCCCATGTGCCAGTGGCTTTGAAAATAATGCTGAAAGGTTAATAGGAGTCAGACTGCCTCGGGGGTGGGGGGGGGGTCCCTTGTGTTGAAGCAGTGAGTCCTTAAGAACGTTTTTCTGGGGAGAAGAGACCCCATGGGGGAAACTTTTCCTAGGCAAAAGCATTGATGGGAGCTGCACTGGGAAGCACTGTTGTCTTGGAAACTCTGTGCTTTGGAGCTGGGTATGTCTGATCTTCAAAATTCCTTTTTCTTTATGGACCCCAAATTAGAAGTTGTCGATGCAGTCAGTGTATCTTTTTTCAATGGCTCTGATTTATATTTAGCCCTGTGTTGGGAAGTTCCAGTGCAGTATTTTTGGTCATTAGCTCTCCTGGTTGTGTTTGGGCTAAGTGTCTACTGTTCAGTGGATAAACCTGGTTTGGGTGTAGTCCTGTGGGTTATAGCCTTACTGAAAACACACTCAGTGACCACAGGTAAAAGTGTATTTTTAATTAGTAGTTTCATTAATAATGGCGTAAAAAATTACCCAGGAAAGTTCATTAATGGATAACCGATTCCACTCCCAGCTATTGTATAGTTAGTTCCAGCTGACAACTCTCCGTAGTTTTGTTGCTTAAAAAGGGCATGGTGATATTGTTTCAAAATAAAAAGCATTATTACCCTATCAAAAGTTTCTTTTTAATATATTACATTTATGATGCATCCTTAGGTGTGTATCCAAACACTTGCATTTATATAAGCATTCAGGCAGCTATTGCCATGTGATATTCTTTATCCTGCCTTGTTTCGGAGAGCTTAGATTCCCCAAATCCCTTTTGGTCGTTGGGGACTCTCTTCCGAAGCTGGAGGAGGTGCCGTGCCCGCTCTTGTCTCGCTGCAGGGTGGTGTCCGCCTTGCCAGCATCTCGTTTTCCATCACTCAGGGTCATCTGGGAGATGCCCCCTGCCATCTGGAGAAAGCCTTCGAGGTGCTATCTGGGGGTTCTCCCAAATTACCCACTCAAACACCCTTCCACCTGTGCTCTTAAGACTCTTTCCTTTGTGTGCCATAGAGGAACCAAAGCAAGGAGCAAGACACTTAGAAATATTGATATTCCTTGGGCTTGTCATGGCTTTAACAGGCCATCACCATCAGTGCTTTCAGTTCTTTTTCACTTGACTCTGGTTCCTTGCTGCTTGCTCCAGCAGTTGCTGTCTCACGCGCTCAAAGTTCTGGAGCTGCAGAGAGATGCAGAATATTGCTTATAAAATTAATGCCAACAACAGACTCCCCTTTTCTAAGTATGTAGTGAAGAAGAACTACCATGCAACTTATTTTTTGCACAGAAAACGAGGTCATATTTCTACATGACCTGAAAACCCAAGTTAAAGAGAAAAATGAAAGGAGCTTTTTAATTGTAGTTCTGCAACTTGAACTGCCCTCTCTCCAACACAACTGATGGGTGCGTGCTGGACCGCAGCTCCCTAAATCTACGTTTTAAGGATTGCAGAGTTACAAGTCATGGGCATTGCTTTTGCGACTTAAAACCCTTCAGAGCGCGGAGGAGAAAGCTTCTCTCTCTTTTCCATCCTCAGGTGACGTTGTGGACATCTACCAGCGGGAATTTCTCGCTCTCCGAGACCGACTGCATGCAGCCGAGCAGGAGAGCTTGAAGCGCTCGAAGGAACTCAACCTGGTCCTGGAGGAGATCAAGAGAGCGATCTCGGAGAAGCAGGCCCTGCGGGATATAAACCGGACCTGGAGCAGCTTATCTGGTGAATAAACAGAGAAGTTGAGGATCTCGGGCTGTTTTGAAGCTGTTGCTAATGAGGAGGTAGAGAGGTGTGCGTGTGTGTGCGTGTACGCAGGGCTGCGGACAGGACGTGCTCTTCTCTCCCCCAGCCTGAGGAAATTGTGGAGTTCAGAGGGACTTGGGAACTCTTAAACTCCTGTTTAATTAGAGGTGCACATGCATCATTAAACGCTGAGATTTGCCTCTGCCGCAGATATTTGCCAATTTGCTTGCTTACAAACTGCTTTTTTTTTTTTTCTTGCAAGTCATACATGCCGTTTCCTATGGCTGTATTGAATCCATATGGAAAATGGGTATCTAGAGAGAGGGGGAGGAAGGAGTTAGGTTGGCTGAGCACCCCTCACCAATTTATTTGTTCTTTTTTTTTTTAAGTTGCTCAGTTGAAGAAAATTGGATCTCTACAGAAAGATCCGATTTGACCTCCATGTTATCTTCATACTCCCCCCCCTCCTTCCCAAATATTTTGGGACTTCTTTAAGGCCCTCATGGCTCCTGCTGAACTTTAATTGGGTTTGTGGTAGCATGTTAAAGGTTGGCCCGCTTTTTTATAACCCAGCAGTAGTCTCGGGTGGCCAGGCTGCTCTAAAAAGGCTTTTCGCCTTGCAGTCTCTTCCTACCTACCGTTCCTTGCAATTGATTCCCTTTTCCTTTTTAAGACGAAACCAAGTTAAAACTGTGGAATATCACCAACAAGAATGTGCTGCACCTTCCCACCATCTTCCATCATTTGCCACATTTGCTGTCAAAGGAGAACAGTCTGCAGCCAGCCGTGCATGTGGGACAGGGGCGCACTGGAGGTAAATGGGAATTAGTGCTGCTTCTGGTGCTCTTCCTCACCTTAGTGCCTGTCCCTCCCCTTTCCTTTGGGCCTGGCTGTGGTATGGAGATGAGCAGAACTGGAGGAACGGCTGCATGCATCATGCAAGCTTCCTTGGTATCGTGGCACGCGGGGTGGGTAAGCCTTGTCACATCTGCGAGTCTGGGGGAGTGCTGTCTGTGCTCTTGACTGGCACTAAAATGTTCTTGATGCTTCTGCCAGATGTTTTTTGCTGCTTTCCATCTCCAGAGTACTCTAGGCTTTGCCTGGAAGGTGGTCAGATGAAAGCACAGTTTGCAGGGTACTTCACGAAGGCTCTGTACTGGTCTTAGGGGACAAAACCCATCTGGAGTAGGACTTTGGGTACTAGATGATTCTCCCCTGCTCCCATGTCCCAACCCAAAGCGAAAGACCTGACTTATCCCTCCTAAACTGATGTACTTGTGGCCATGGGAGGGGTTTGGAGAACAAGGGTGCTCTTGTAGTTTATGTTCACAGGCTGAAAAGGCCCCTAGGAGGGAGTTTGGATGTTTCCATAGGCATCAGTCTTTCAGGAAGAAAAGAGTTAGTCTACCTGATGGCCATGGGTGCCCTGCCAGCCTGGTGCACTGGGGTGCTGCTGGTCGGTACTGGGCTGGGGGACAGGAGTATGGGAGCCCTACGTAGCCCAGGAACCTGCCAACCTGCTGATCACTGCTGGTTTTTAATGACGGAGCGTGGCACGGAGCAGATGAACCATGAGGCGGTCATGGGAGTGAAGTGTCTTGTCCCAGCACATCCCCCTCTCTAAAATCTCTCCTTGGCCCTGGGCAGTGTCCGTTGTGATGGGTATCCCCAGCGTGAAGCGGGAGGTGCATTCCTACCTCACCGATACCCTCAACTCCCTCATCTCAGAGCTCACTCAGCAGGAGAAGGAGGACTCCGTCATCGTCGTCCTCATCGCCGAGGTAAGACAGAGCTTTGCCTGTTTATCTGATTTCCCTGTTCATCCCATTTCCCTGACTCCCATCCCACTGTCTGCCAAACTTGTCTCTGGGCAGATAAGCCCAGCCTTGGGCTGCCGTCCGACCAGGATCATTGGGTGCGTCCTGCCCAAAGCGAAGCACCGATGGGGGCAGAGAGGGTCAGGACGCGAGCAGGCAAACAGCAGCAGCTGCCAGCGCAGCACGTGCTTTTGTCTTGCTGGTCTCAATCGTGATGGCGCTTGCAGGGCGCTTGAGTGGTTGTTCCCAAAACGTGCTGGAGCAGCCCCATGGTCACATCTGGGGCAGCTCCCTGACCCGCTCCTGAAGCAGCTTGGTTTCTCCGCGTACCCATAAGACAGCTCTGAACCCTTCTCCAAACCCAAGACCCTGCTGATTTGGGGCTGAGGCTAATATGATGCCTCTTCGTACTGGTGTCTGGAGCCCAGAATCAGTTGCTGAATCCAGGGGCTAAAAAGCCTTGATACATTAATCCGCAAGAGCTGCTTTTATCTATGGGTTTAGATGGTTATTTTTCTCCATGGCTTTCCCCTCAGGATTATTTTCTTGAGCTTGAAGTGCATTTGTCTTAATTTCTAGAAATCTGGTGAGAAAGATAAACCTTGGTGGCATGTTACTGGGAGCGGAACAAAGATAAATGTCTGGGTTTGCTGCCTGTTTACCCATAATTTGATATTTTGAGTAGCATTTGGACTTCGGGTCTCTGGCTGGTATTTCGTACAAGAAGGTGTGCACAGATGGGTGCAGCCCAAAGTGCCCGGGACAAGATTCAGTCCTGGCTGTCGTTTCCCTTTGAGCCAGGACAGGTTTGATGACTGTTTTGACAGTGGGTGAGTTAAACCGTGAGAGGTTTTAAGCAACTTCACCAAAAACATCTCCTGTTTAGGACTGCAGTAATTTATTTTGGTTTTAGTTGACTTGAAAACAGGGTGCACGCTGTGACGGCAGCACCTGACTTTCTGTGTTACCTGTGACAAGGGAAGTGAACAGCAGAGAAATTAATTCTGATCCCGTGAAGTGCAGGAGCACACGCATCATATCGCAGTAACAGCGATGGTGGTTGTTGCAGATCACCACTGTCACTGTTCTTTCTTGCTGACACAACATCCTCCTTCCGTGCAAGCGTCAACCACCGCCGTGCCTGCTCTGCCTCTTCCCAGACCAAGTGTTTCTCGATGAACCTGCACTTGGCGTTGCTCGCTGGGGCTCCTCAGGCACAGGATAAGGAGTAAATAGCGGAGAGGGTGGTAGGAACCTGGAGCAGACTCTGGGTAGTTTGGAGGACAACAAGTGGAGCAACTGAATGTTATTTTTGGGATGGGGATTTCTCATTCCAAGTGCCACCACTAACCACCGCCGGTGTCATCCACAGCGGCTGGGCTGCTTGGGGGAGCCGGGAGCCCCGGGGCGAGCTGGCGGGCTTGGCTGTTGCCAGCCTGCTGGTTTGGTGGCAGCCAGGCTGCATGTTTGCTCCCAAAACCAGGAGCAGCTTTCCTGCCTTTGTTTTTCCCATTGCTGTTTTCTTGGCAGCGCTGGGGTAAGAAATCGGTCCAGCTCTGGGAGCCTGAGCCCTGTTTGGGAAAGGGACCTTCTTCCTCTTGAGAAAACCCTCCCTTGTCACCATTCCAGTGTGGAAGCGCTGTCTTCAGCTTGTGACACACATCCCCAGCGTCTCACTCCTCACCTCCGCCCGGCGCCGAGCGCAGCGGCAGCCGGTCCCTGCTTCTGTGATGCTGCGTCTGCAGCTCCGCCTGGGACGCACAGTCCCGTGATCCGTACAACCTGCCAAAACAATACAGCCACCAGGAAACAGGCGCAGTGTTTGCTCCTGGGTCTCCTGCCCTTTGTTCTTGGATTTTGTTTTCCCAGTCACTGTGCAGATGGTTTCTGTCCGGTGCCTGTCCCTGTGTTTGCACTTATCTCGTCTGCAGATAGCGGCGTGCGGCGCTGCTGACCTTTGCCTCCCATCTCTTACAGGTTGCCAGGTTGATTGTGGGAACAAACTGTTGTTTTTAGGAAGAAAAGCATCAAAATGAACCTGAAATGAAAAATGCATGCTTATAAATAGACCCCTCTTTTTCTGAAAAGGGGTGGAGATCCTTTTCCACCAAGAGTATTCACTTGGATGAAAGCCAGCGTGTATAGGGGAAAAAAATAAATAGCCCAGAAGTTAACACTTTGTGCAGCCACGTGGTGCTGGCAGGGGCAGAAGTGCCAGGAGAGCACGTGGGGAAGATGTGCAGCCTTTGGGGTGGTTTTTGGGGTGTGATGCCTTTGGTTAACACTGGCTGCAAAGGAGGGCTCCTAGGAGACCATCAGCATGGGGAGAGCGGTTAAACTGGGTAGGAGACACGAGGATGGTACAGAGGTGCTGACAGTACTCCTGGGGTGTGCTGAAGGTGATTTCTGAGCCGGGGGGGCACAGGCTGAGGCTGAAGGATCTAACACTGCTTATCTTTTGTTTTCAGACGGATCCGCAATACACAGCCGGAGTGGCAGAAAATATAAAAAACTTGTAAGCACTTCCAAATGACTACAGCGGTACGGTCTGTGCCTGTAGCGAGGCCAGGGAACGGCTTCATTAAGGAGAAAATACATGCTTTTATGCTTCCCTTTTGTATTTTTTTTGTTGTTTGGGGTTTTTTTCCTGTTCTTAAACTCTGGGCTGTCTTTGCTATTGTTGCTTCCGCTTTCTGCTTGTTCTTCCATTAGGCTGCTTTGTGCTTTCAGTATTTAACAGACGCAGTCATGCTATTTCATTTTGCTTTCTGTCCTGTGGCATTGCGAGAAGATGGATTATTTAGATCTCCAGTGATCCTGGCAATTGTTTCTGTGTCTAGTGCAGCCCTCTACCTGCTCTGCCGAGTCAGAGCAACTGGGCAGTGTGGTAAGCACACCCTGATGCTCCTGCCTTATTTTGCTTTAAAATCCATCATCCATTTTTCCTCCCGCTCCAGCCTGTTTGTTTTTCCCTTGTTCTAGGCGCTAGTTACATTTGTCTCTCATGCTAGCTGCTATTTATGTCCTGGAGTTTTAGTGGCTTTTGCAGCTTTATCTGTGGCTGTTTAGGCAGAAGCCGGTGACGGATTATTAACCGTGAACCGGTCCAGGCTCCTGCAATTGCATTTTTCGAAAGGATTGCAGTCGCCATAAGAAGGAGACGCAAAAGGGCAGTGCATCCTCCCGGCACCCCGCGTCCCCGAGCCAATGATGGGAGAGGGGCTGGGACGTGTGCGGGGAAGGTTGTGTTCCCGGGCACTTGCAGAAGAGCTGAAACAGAGCCCTCCATCTTGCTGTGCAGGAGCTGGCAGAGCTCCCCTCCCGCTGCCTGCTGGCAGGAGGACGCACTTATCGAGGAATAATGGACTGATTGTCCGACGGATCCTGATGAAATTACTGGGCGCTGCTGCAGAGGGTGCTTCTGCATAGAAGGCCTGAAACTTTAATTGACTTAATGATTTGATTTCTCGCTGTCCTCCCCCCCAATGCCTCCTGCCCTTCCCTGATTCACTGAAATTATTTTTCTTCCAAATTAAATTGAGGTGATGTGGGGCCAGGGCAGGCTGAGATCATATGGCAGGAGGGAGAAAGCTGTTGTTGCTTCGGTACAGGTTTTGTCAGCTGAATGAGAAGCTTCTGTTTCACTGCTGCCTGAGGAGGGGAAGATTTGAAAATGTTAGCTGAAAATCTTGCCAGTCGCAAGGAGGGAATAAGGAAAGGAAAAATAACTGAGAAGTTTTTGGCATTCTCACTGCTTTATCTCCCTCTGCCCCATCTCACGTCCTCCTGGCTCTGCACAAACAAAGGAAATCAAGCTTGCACCAAATGTTCTCAAAAAGGGCAGTGTTAAAATAACTGGTTTTCCCGCTTATCTCTTGCAGTTACAATAATCTCTGGGTATTGCTTGCAAGGCTGTTGTAGGTACATATTTTTCAGAAGAGTGACATTTTTTTTCTGTTTGAGATGGTTGACTCTTTAAAGGGTTCTTTAACTGCATTATAGGGAAAATAGATGCTGATTTTATCAGCATAAGGAAACTAGGTGCAATTCCTGCTGGCTGTCCTAACTACAGCACAGCAATGTTTTAAGTGACTTATCAGAAATGCATAACATAATCTCTGCAAAATGACTTTTAATTACTGATGCATTTGGAATATCTCTAAGTGCCAGTATTGCCAGCAAGTCCTTTCTTTGGCGTGTCAGTCTGCAGGTCCGTTTAATCCTGTAGGGAGTACGAGGTGCTCCCAGCTGGTCTTCAGAGCTGACCCGGGGGTGGGGGGGTGCGGGGAAAGGGAGGAGGGATGCTGGCAGGGGGGAGCACACAAACATGGGACTATTAGAGACCGTGGGAGGGAGAGAGCAGCTTTCAAACTCCGTGGCAGTCCCTGCTGATGTTCTTTGGTGAGGCCTGGAAGTGCACTAGCTGCTGGGGAAGTTTTATCTTAGAGGCTGTATTTTTTTGTTTGGTTCTGCAGCTCAGTGTTTACCCAGCGATTTGGTCTTTGAAATGGTGTGTCAGACATGGAGGTATTTGTTTACTGCTGCTTTTCTCCCTCAGATTCCCAAAGGAAATACACTCAGGTCTCCTGGAGGTAATTTCCCCGTCTCCGCATTTCTATCCTGATTTCTCACACCTGCGGGAATCCTTTGGGGACCCCAAGGAAAGAGTCAGGTAAGAATCAACGAGCTTAAAACCAAGCAAGCCCTGAATTAAGTAACTGCAGCAGGGAAGGCTCTTCTGCAGGGCCAGGCAAGGCCCCTAGACTTGCCTTACACAGGAGCTGGAGGGATGTGGTGTGGGGGGGTACGAACTGGCCCCAGCGTTGCAGGGCTTGCCTTGCGCTGCCGTGTTCCCCTCACCGAGCGAGGGGGTCATTTTAACCCAGACCATGTTCATTTTGGAAGTCCCTCAGTTTTCCAGTAACTTTTCACTGACCAGTTTGAAACCAAAAAGGAGAGGCCATATGCCATCCGCTCCTCCAAGAGTTGCGTCACCTTCCCAGCTTAAACCCAGCTCCCCCGAGCAGCCCGGTATCCCAGGAGAGATTGGCGCTCCCACTGTGTTTGTCTTTTGCAGGTGGAGGACGAAGCAGAACCTCGACTACTGCTTTTTGATGATGTATGCCCAGTCCAAAGGCATATATTACGTGCAGGTGGGTTTGGTGCCAGGGGTGGAGGGGAGGTGGGTGTACCTGTGAGTTCACTGTGGCTCGTACCCACCTGAGAGAGGGCAAAGAGCATGTCCAGTTGTATGATGGAGCAGAGCGGGAGCAGGTTTTAACCAGATAGGTTCAAAAGCTAGGCTTCTAAGATGTTTTAGACTTGGAGACCTCCTGCCTAGGGAGGGCAGGAATCCTTGTTTCGTTTACCTGTTAGATTGGGTGAGAAAAATCTGTTTGGAGCATCTTCCAAAATAAACTAGGTCTGTGCCAAAGCTTTCCTCCACTCTATGACATGATTGGTCCGCACAGAGAGGCTCTTACTGGAACCTGGATGGGTCATTGGCACTGAGTGTCCTTTCCTTTTGCAGCTGGAGGATGATATTGTGGCCAAACCAAACTATCTCAGCACAATGAAGAACTTTGCCTTGCAGCAGCCCTCCGAGGAGTGGATGATCCTGGAGTTTTCTCAGCTGGGTTTTATTGGTAACGTTCTCCCCTGCTCACCCCAGTCCCATCAGGCACGGGTGCAAGTGCCTACTGGTTTTTGCAAGCACTTACGCTCTTGGGTCAACAAGTTGTCCCCACGAGATGGTAAAATACTTGGACTCAATCCCTCCCTATTTTTGCAATGACCGTTGTATTTGCACAGGGGAGAAAGATCCTCACAGCTGGTACTGCTGATACTCACTTGTAATAAAAATAAACCTGGTCGGTGGCCCAGCTGACAGCCGAACAGCTTAGACGTGACCAGTAGCTTTTCGGCTGGATGGGATCTGGAGTTGCCTAAGAGTGTGTAAAAGGAAGTTTACATCAGCACGGAACTATTTTGGGAACAGCAGTACATGGCTGCAGTAGCAGCTTGATCTGTTATTTTGGATACTGGTTTGACTGGCTTAAAACTTGTCGGTTTTGGGGCAGGAAATGGTCTGTCCTGCAGCTGGCTGAATGTTTTTCATCCTTATTTTTCCCTGCTGGATGGAAGAGTTTTAGACCTTTTGATAGTGTTGTGACCTATGAGACACTAATGCTTTCTAATTCTGTGATGAATATTAAATCCGGAACTGTATTAGCAATGCCAGCAGTTCTGCTACATAAAACAGAGCTACATGCTATTTCCTTTACGTAGAGAGATGGACACATCAGTCTCCACAGCCCAGTCTCCCAAGTTTTTTCTTCCCAGCTCTGATTCTTGACCGTTTCATACTGTAGCTGCCCTCTCTTCTCTCTTTGTGCTGTAGGAAAAATGTTCAAGTCTCTGGATCTGAGCTTGATCGTGGAGTTCATCCTGATGTTCTATAAGGACAAGCCCATTGACTGGCTGCTGGATCACATCCTTTGGGTGAAAGTCTGCAACCCTGAGAAAGATGCAGTACGTAAACAACCTCTGGGGTGTGTGGGCAAATGTGCTCTTGGTCTGTGTCTCCAGAGGATCTTTTCTGTGAGCTCTGGTGCTAACTGACTTTGCACCGAACTGTGCCGTCCCTGTGGAGCGCGCCGCGGGGTGTCCTTGCGGATTGTGTAAGCGAAGACCTGGGAGTTCAGGCTTTTGTAGTCTGCAGCTGCCAGAAAAAGCATTATTTCTGCATCTAAGCACTAACAGGGTATTCCTCCTCCAGTCCTCGAGGAGAGTCGCTGTTCCCCATTTTTCTGTGTTGTTTTTCATTCCAGTGTGCTTCTCTCCCTGCAGCCATTCCCCGCTCGCTGACCATAACCCCAGAATAACCCGTTGGCTCTGGGCTCGTGTGCCGTGCCTGCCTGGAGCACACATGCAGTCTGCCCAGAGAGCTCACCCCAGATGACCCAAGAGCAAGCCCACTGTGCGTAGCGTGCCAAAATAAAGCCAGAGCACGCAAAGCTCTTGTCAGGATTTCTAGGAGGGTGCAGAGAGGTGAAATGGGCTCCGTTTTCATGCTGCTGTCTCGTTTGCGGAGCCGTGTCTGCATGAAGCCTCCGTGCCCTGCGGAGGTTGTGTTTGACCTCCCATCGGCAGCGGCAGCGAGGGGCTAAAGCAAGTGGGAAGGGCAGAGGAGGAGTGTGTGTGACAGTAAATGTAAGATGAGCTCACCACCAGATACTCTCCTGACTCCTGTCTGAACATACTGTATTTACTCATATGCTCCCCCAGCAGAGAATGAGCAGCGGAGTCCCCGTGCAGAGCTTGAAGCCAGTCGCTTAGGACAGACATCACGGCCACAACTACTTTGTGGTGGCAAATACCAGAACAAGTGGTCACTCTGGGGATAAATACTGTATTTATGTGTTGGGGGTGGACAGGGCATCCCCAGGGCTCTGCAGAATTGGGGCAAGGATGTGGTTTAATTTGGCCTGATCCCTGGCAGAGGCCGTGATGGCGGCTCCAGTCCCCCATGTGCAGCAGGACCAGTCTCAGATGATGTCCATCGTGTCCTCCTGGCAGTTCAAACCATGTGCTCAGGTGGGACAGAGCAGTCCCCGGGCCTGTCCAGCAGCCCCCAGGGTCCTCACAGCCATAGATGAAGCTGGAATGGCAGGATGCTGGGATGGAGCTGGGAACGATGCTGCCATCTGTGCCCCCCCCCCCCCCCCCCCAAATCTTCAGCTTGAGCATTGATTAAATGTACATCCTGCTATGCAGGATCATCTTCTCCTTAGCTCATCTTCGCTCATCTTCTCCTACCTGGTAGAGCCAAGGTTCTCCCAGGGGAAACTGCAAACCTCTTAAATGTGTTGCCTTTTTAAAAATTAACCTACTTTCCATGTGGATTTCTGGCTCCTTTCCCCCACTGTTTGCATGATTAACTCTGCGCAGCGCCCTTTCAAACATGACTTTCCCTTGTAAATCCCACTGTGCAGAATCAAATTGATAGCGGGGAGGATTTGTCTTTTTGATTGAAAGTTTGTTTGACCTGAGCTTTTGGCAAGTGCTTTGCCTGCTCTGGATATATTCTGCTCTTTCTTTTTTAACTAATTTTAGATTTACCTGGGGTAGAGCTGTGTGAAAGGATGACCTTCTTACCACCAACTGAGCTATTCCCCCTCCTGGCTTGACTGAGACAACGCTGCTTTCAGCAAATGCTTCTTTAGCAGAAGGGAAAAAGGGGAGAAAGAGAAATCAGGAGATGCTGTAGCTCCCTCTGTTCCCCTTCCTCCTCCTCTCCCCATCCAGCATACGAGCAGACCTGATGGGGTTGCTGGCAATGAGATCTCTCCCATTAGCATGGCTAGTTTTAATTTTCTAATGTAACGCGAGCTGGATTAGAGGATTATCTCCTCTGCAGCTCGCAGGGGTCATGCCTGGAATCTCCCAGCTCCCAGCAGGGTGGCAGTGGTCTGTGTGAGCAGCCCATCGCGGGGGCTCGGTGCGGCCGGCTTTCCCCGCTGTGCCCTGCCTGGTGTCAGGCAGCCGGTGACGCAGCGCCCGGCAGCGGGACTTCTGCTGGGGATGCTCTTGGGTGGGAGGTTGCAAGAGCAGCTGGTGGCAGGGGTGTGCGCATGGTTCTTTTCTTGGAAAAAGCAAAATTTGAAAAACAAATGACCTCTCCCTCTGTTTTTTAACCCTATATATTTGTCCTGCTCCCCCAAACTGAGAGAAATTAACTGATTTTAAACGTGAGTTCTTGTCTCCACACTCTCAGTGTTTTTCCCCTTTGTCCTTTATTCCTTCTCCATCATCTCTCTCCCTCCACCGCATGGAAAATCACTGGCTGGATCAGAGTAGTATCTCCAAGTTTATTTATGTGGTGGGATGGGTGTGAAACTGTCAACCAGCTCAGACGGCAGCACGTGCCATCCATCTGCCTAACAAAATCCACCAACAACCTGGAAACTGCCTGTCTGAAAAGAGCCCGCAATTGCTACCTGTAGGCTTAGGCTCTGAATCATCCCAGGACTTACTGTACCTTCAGACATCTGCGATCCCCAGCTCTGAGCTGTAGGAAAAAAGGCTTTCCCGATAAGCCAAGGAAAAAAGAAACAATTATCTGACAGCACCCAGAGGAGATTTGCTCAGCGTGTGCTAAGCAAGGAGACATTTGACGCTTACACCTGGGCACCCTGGCTGCCCAGCAGAGCCCGGTGGGTGACCGGCCAAGAGCCACGGTCACGTTCCTACAGAGCGCGGTTAAAAGCCCTCTTGTCAAATAAAAGCCAAAATAACACAGAAAGGCATGGAGATCTTTATCACTCCTCATGCCCTTGTCTGCTCGTCTCACAGTTGACCGCGGAGGTTTAAGCATGGGGTACTGCGGGATTGTCTCGTTTCAGAAACACTGCGACAGGCAAAAGGCAAACCTGAGGATCCGCTTCAAGCCCTCGCTCTTCCAGCACGTGGGAACCCACTCCTCCTTGGCTGGGAAGATACAGAAGCTGAAGGTGGGTGCCAGCCACCTGTCCAAGCCGCAGGCAGCCTTCCTGCCAGGCCTGGCCTGCAGGCACATGGGCCCCGGCTGCCATTGGGGTGGGGACATCAGTGACAGCAACTGGTGGGATGGTGGCAGCTGGATTTCTGCGCAGTGGTTGTGTTTTGTTCTGAATTACAGTGAGCTCACGTGGCTCCTGCTTCTCAGAATGGCAGTGACATGTACCAAGAGTCGCTGCAAGCTTTTAAGCCTTGGTACTGGTCCTGGGCACCCATCCTGAGTGCCAAACCACAGTCCGGGCAAGTGATTTCAAAGATGAGATCTACTGAAAAACCCTGGAGAGATGACTCCTGGGTTGGGCTGACTTCCTGCCCACCCCACTCCTTATTCCTGGGATTGCTGATAGGTAAACTGGAGCTTGCTGTCTAAGAGCTTAAATTGTTTGTGTGTATTTAAACATCAACAAAATCAGGCTTCCCACAGCTCTATGCACAGGACCCACGGACACGCACCCCTGGGCTGTGCTCGGTCCTTGTCTGTCCAGTCCCCAGGTAAATGGATGGTGTAATCCAGTTTGTATCGCAGCGCAGCGCCTGTCAGGCCGTGTAATCCAGCCATTTTATGCTATTATCAACCTCCCAGCCACCTTCTCCTCAGGCGTAAGGACTGTTTGCAGAGCTCCTGGGGCAGGGACGTGCATTCAGGGATGCTTGGACAATGAAAGGCTCTTTGGTTCTGGATCAGAGTGCAGAGCAGTGGTGCGTCTCTGTGCCGCCACTGAAGTTGTGTCCTGGGATCCAGCCGTGCATTGCCCCGCCTGGTGCCTTCCCCAGGTCACTCCCGTCCCTCATCCTTCCATGCTGTGCAAATTTAGAGCTGTCAATTTGCGGAACCTCGTTGTTGGCACCCCTGTTCCTCACAGGTGAGAGGAGCTCATGATCCTTTTCTGCCCTTTTGCTTTCACCCACCAAGGACAAGGACTTTGGCAAGCAGGCCCTGCGGAAAGAGCACGTCAACCCTCCTGCGGAGGTGAGCACCAGCCTGAAAACCTACCAGCACTTCACCTTGGAGAAGGCTTACCTGCGGGAGGACTTCTTCTGGGCCTTCACCCCCACTGCCGGAGACTTCATCAGATTCAGATTCTTCAAACCGCTCCGCATCGAAAGGCCAGTGCTTGGGGAGGGTCAGCGGGGGGCGGGACTTGGGGACAGCCTGGAGCATGCAGAGACAATTTCCTTTTGCTCTTCTGGCTCATACTGAATTTCTTGCCGGTTTCCTGCTTGGCTGCGCAGGAGGAGGGAGTGGTGCTCTTCCAGGAGGAGGATAACTTGACCCTTTTTTTGGTGGGGCCACATTTGCCAGAGCCCTTTACTTTCCTGCACCTGGGAGCAATCCACAATTTAGTTAATCTGGTGCAGGTTTCCTTCCAAACCACATGCCCATGGGCTTTTTGGGAAGGTGTCTTTTAGGTTGAGCTGTTTGGTGGTTCAGTTGGGGTGAAAGCCATTGTGACCTCCCCCTCGCTCAGTGTGGGTTTCCATGGCTTTGGTCTCTGTCACAGGTTCTTCTTCCGCAGCGGGAACATCGAGCACCCAGAAGACAAACTCTTCAATACGACTGTGGAGGTTTTGCCGTTTGACGTAAGTGTTTTGTTGAGAGTTGAGGTGGGGGTGGAGTGGGAAGTAAAAGAGGTTTGAGAGAAGGGAACTGCTTAAAGCTGTCAGGAAGATTGTTACAAGACTCGAGTGCCTTTGAGAGGTGCTGGCTGGGAGCTGGGGGGGTCACACCTGGTGTGGTACCACCTTGGGAGCGGGGATGCTGCCCTGAGCAGTCGCTGTGGAGCTATGCGTGCCTGCAGAGGGGATGCTCAGGAGGGTGGGATGGCTGCAGAGAAGGGGATGGAGCCAGGATGGTGCAGTGGAAGCAGCAGCATGAGGGCAGCAAATGTCCTCTCGTTTTGGGGCATGAGGCTTTGGGGTGCCAGATGGGATGCCAAGAGCTGCCGGTGAGGGCAGCTCCGGGGTTGCTGCTGTTGCCTGGGGCTTTTGGGTGGCTCTTACCACTGGCCTTATGCAGAGCTCCTCTCCTTCCTGCAGAGCCTGCAGTCAGATAAGGAAGCCTTGCAGGAGGGAAGAGGCACAGCTGTCAAGTATCGCAGGATGCCAGATGGCTACATCCAGATAGGTACAGCGGGGTGGTAAACTGCCCGCTGGGTTTGATAACACAGCCCATATCCTGCCCTTCAAGTAAACCGAGACCTGTACTGCTGTTTGCTTGGCAAAGAGTAATTTCTACCTGCTAGGAGCCAGCTTGGAACAGGATTTAATTGTCTCTGTCTCCTCTCCTCCACCGCCCTCCCTCCCCTCTTAGACTAGTTGTCCTCTTCATGTAATTTTCAGTCCTGTGTTTCTGCCTGCCTCTGCTCAGAGCTGGGACCAAATTATTCAGATTATCCATTTGTCTAACCTGGTCTTCAAAACCTCCACTGTGGACGATTTTGCGCTCTCCCTCCACCGCCTGTCTCGGGACACACCACCTGCAGCTTGGACTTTGTCTCCTGCCACCTAAGCTTGTTTTAGTGCTTGTCCTGCCCTTGGGACAAGAAAAAGTGATTGCAACCTACGGGAACCTGCTGGTGCGTGGTAAAGCCCTGGTCTCCCTGCTAAGACTTTTTTTTTTTTTTAAATAGACAAGTAAAAGAAAAACCTGGCATGTATAGCTTTTTACCATTTTTTTGCCATTTATCTGGTTTCTCCCAGTTGCATTTTCAACAACAAAAAAAACCCACAACCCCAAACCACACCAAAAAGTGGGACATAGCAAGAGGCTGAGACCTTGCGAGCACTATGGATGTAAGACTTGCCTCCATGGCGTGGATCCTGAACCGACGTTTGTCTCTTTACAGGACAGTGCTGCCGTCAGACTGCTCTGCTCCCCTTTTGCACAGCAGTGATGTGTAGCCAAACACTCCCCATTTTGTTTTGTTCAGCTGATTTTTTTTTTTTTTTTTTTTGTCCCCCCTCAGTGTAGCATTTTGCACTGTATTGATGTCCACAGTGCCGGTTTTCAGCCTGTCCCTCCTGTGTCGGGGGCTGCCATGGCCACTTGTGGTTCCCGGCGGGGGGCTGGCTGCCAGGGCACCGTCCCCACATCACCCCTGTGCTCTTCCTGCCAGGCTCCTTCTCCAAGGGCGTGGCGGAAGGCGAGGTGGACCCGTCCTTCGGGCCGCTGGAGGCCATCAGGCTGTCCATCCAGACCGACTCCCCTGTGTGGATCATCCTGAGCGAGGTAAGCTGAGCTTGCTTTGGCGGCGGAGGGCCAGCCCTGCCCAGCTCTTGGCTTGGGGCTCCCCGCCACCTCCCCTCGCTTCTCTCTGATCCCGGCCCTCTCTCCTTTCAGATTTTTATCAAAAAGGCAGAGTGACGTGGGCGTGAGGAAGGGTGGACACACATATGGATCCCCGGTCCTGCTCCCTCCCCTCCCGCTCCCTCCTCCCCGCGGCGCCTCGCCCGGGCACGAGGACGGCCACGCAGGCGAGGCGGCATGTGCCGACGGGCCTCAGCAAACCAGCTGCCAGGCCGGCACCACCATCCCCAGCCGGTGCTACGGGGCCAGGACGCCATCTTCTCTGGAAGAAGAGCAAAAAGCAAAAACCAATATCCCGTGCAGGGGGCTGGCTTTGCTCCCTGGGCCAGGCTCAGGTGCATGGCTGCTGTGCGTGCCCCTCAGGCCGCACCGACACGGGGGACGGTTTGGGGTCGGGATGAGCTTTAGCAAGTGTGGGGACTAAAAGCACCTTCAGCCCAGGACAGGGCAATCGCTGGCTGTATTTGGGGACAGAGCCGGGGCTCGGTCACGTTGAGTCCTGCTGGCTGACCCCGCAGGAGTGCTGGGATGGAGACGGCCAGGGACCGAGGTCTGCCTTGCCTTCGCTCGGGCAATGGTTCTGGCCACAGCTGAGGATTAAGCAAGGGTGAAGACTGACCCTCCTTCGGCGGAGGAGGAACAAATCCAAAGGGGTTGGAGCTATGAGTATGGCAGGGAAAACAAAAAACAAAACAAAACAAAAGCCACACTGTGCCTGCCAGCATTGAACACAGCCCCTTAACTCACAGTGAAGTCTCCAGTGTCTTCATGCCTTGAGATTGAGTGCAGAAACCATCTTTTTAAATAACTATTTGAGTTACTGATTGGTGTGAATTTTTTTTGGGGGGGAAAAAAGCACAAGTAGCCCAGTTCAAACATAGTAGGGATTAGTGTAAATCCCAATGTCTCTTCAGCTATACACTGGAATGCATTATACTACTTTAACGTGCTGTATTTTTTATTATTGGATACATTTGATTTTTCAAGTACATCTCTCTATATAAATATATAAAATAATGTGCACTGTAATAAAAGCTAAATTTAAACCTTTGCTGCAGCAGAGTCACTTGTGGCAGGGAGACCAGCTGGAGCCCCTACACCCAAAACAGAAATTCCTCTGCACTCACACGTACCAGTTAATGGTTGGCCTTCATGTCTTAAAGGCCTTTTCCAACCAAAGTGATTCTGTGATTCTATGAAATACCCAATATGCCCAAAACATTGCTCATGCTGGGGAAAGCACTTAGAGCAGCCTGGTGGGAGACTGGTATTTTTGCCCCAGCAGCACAGGAATCTTCATCAGTTATTAAAAAAAAGAAAGGTTGGTCAGCTCTTTCCTTGCTGGGAGCAAGGAAGGTGTTTGGGCACTCATACAGCCAAGGATGCATTTGTGAACAGGTCTCTTAGAAAAATATGTTGCTTTATTTACTTCCACGTACAACTTCACAAAGAGCTGCCTGGGTGATACCTGCAAACCCTGAGATAGCAGCAGAGGTTGAAATCCAGAGAAAGGGCGAAGTCCTACTGTTGGGTTGGTGATAAGTAACCCTGGGGCCACGTGAAGATCATTCAAGTCAATGCCAAACACAGATACTAGCATTTGGACTAAAGTCAGGCTTTTTTCCCAAAATTTGAATAACATTTTAGACAAGGTTACCCGTCCTCACCTCCTTTCAAGTTAGTTTTAATTGCAGGAGCTTTTCCCATGCAACCCAGTTCCCTAACCCTCGGATGCGCTCACACCCGGTCCCCAAGCACCTTTGAAAAAATCACAGGTTATTTCTATGGAGAAAAATAATTTATTTTTTTGTGTACCCGTGGTGTGGTCCTTCAACATAGATCATTACAGCAGTAAGGCGTGATGACAGCATATGGGTTGACCCATGCTCCACGGGGCAGAGCCGAAGGCGTTGGAGGTTTCAGAGCAGACGGTGCTGTGAAGCCTGTCGGCAGGGGCAGAGGCTTGGGCAGCGTTTGCTTTCTAGAAGGGACATTAGCTCTGAAGCTTTGCAAGCAGAGGAGCGCCAGCATCCACGTCCCGTCAGAAGTAAGCACAGAGCTGGTGAGGTACTCGGTCACCGACCACGCCATGCAACTCCCTCCCCTCCACCGAGGGCGAGCAGTGGTTTTGGGAGAGCCACGGCCCCGCTCACCAGGCGCCGAGCAGCTGGAAGGGCCGTGCCAGCGCTGCCGTCCATGCGGAGGAGCGGGGCAGCAGGAAGTGTGCCAGGAGCCCGGCCACCGCCAGCCCCATCAGCAGCCAGAGCAGCTGGGCGCTGGCGTACATCGGCCCCAATCTGCGTGGGGAGAAAACACCGTCAGCCGACCCAGGGCACGAAGCATGCTGGCGGGGGCTTGGCGTCCCCTGTCCTCCTCCAAGACTGTGCTGGGGAAGAGCTGGTGGGGCCACGAGGGGAGGACAAGGAGATGAGGCAAACCTGCCATCAGTCCTACCCACGGGAAGGAAACCTGCCCCAGGGGACACATCCTGCACTCAGCCTCCCTGGGTTGGTTTGGGGGTGCCCACAGCCCCAGCTGGGTACTAACCGTCCCTGCGCAGCCACGGTGTATCCCTGGAAGTACTTGAAGCGGGTGTAGAGGTACAGCAGCCCGCATGCCGCGGCCACACCTGCGGAGTATAGGGGAGCTGAGTCCTGATGGGGCCGGGGGTCCCCGGATGCTGCCGGGGGTCCCCGGATGCTGCCCAGCTCAGCCACCCATGCCCCCACTTCCCCCTGCAGATGGGGCACGGCCACGAGAACCGAACGCAGAAGGACTCGGCTTTAAAACGCTTTGGGAAGTCAAATGGGTTTTCTTCCTTCCTTTTTTGTGGGCGATGAACTTCTCTGTCCCCCAAAGTTGCCCTGGGACTTGGGTTTGCAAAGCTTCCTTCCATAATCCTTCCTCACATCTTCCCCGTGGTGGCAGCCGAATCCCCTGAACCCACTTGGTACAGGATGGATGGTGGATGATGGATTGTTCGGGTTATGGTTTCTTGTTCTGACCTAGCGATTTGGGTACCGCACTGCAGCTCTGCTTCAGCTTGCTGCTGCCCTGGCACCTCACACCAGCCTGACCTCATCTAAGAGAAGCAGCGCTGGCGAACAGCCGGGCTCCGGTGAAGGAGCGAGGGCTGTCAATGCCACCAAACCTCTCCTCTGGGGAGGAGACCAGCTCGGCTGCTACCAGCAGCTTCACGCAGGCTGGAGTTGGGGGGCTCCTCGGCCCGTCCAGCCACAGGGGAACGTTGCTTTCCTCGAGTAACAGCCTCACGGGTATAGAGAGGATGTGCTTGAATCGCAACTAGATTTAAATTGGGGTTTTTTTTGTTTGTCCTCGTGGTTTGGGTTGGAGTTTCCCCCCATGTCCCTTACCTTGATGAAAGAAGATTCCAGCAACCCAGAGGAGCGAGATGAAGATCGGGAAGTACTCTGAGCAATTCGCCCTGGTGAGAACCAGAGATGAGCGTTAAAACCGCATCCTCGTACATCAGAAACCGGTTAACTGAGACCAGAGAGGTGAGCTGGAAATGCACGTTGGAGCAAACTGAAAGGGCCGATAGGAGATGTTGGTGTGCTGTGCTGGGGAGAAAGGGCCTTCTCTGCGACGAAGGACACCCAATATCTCTACATTAGAGAAGAAAAGCACCCAAACAACACAGCATTCACCTCACCCACGTTCATGTGGACCCTGCAACGATAAGCTGTGGCCAAGATGGAGATTTGTCTCTGCTGGACCATCAACAGGCTCCGTCCTTGGCCCCACGCGCGGTGCCTTCACAGACATCTAGTGCAGCTACAGCTTAAAAGCTGCACGGGAAGAGGTTCCTTGTCATTATTTAAGGAGCATTCTCTTCCCTTTGGGTGAGCACAGCCCAAATCTGGGTGTCACACAAGTCATGCTCCAAGAAGGAGCCTTCTCCCAGATCAAATTCAGCAGAAGATGATCAGATCTGCAGCCAGGTTTTCCTCCTTTTTTCTTTTACTGACAAAAATACAGATGTTCTGCAAGAAAGGATGGTGGGAGCCGTGCTATTAAAGACAATGGTTTTATTTCTCAATTTCTCCTATATTTTACCATTCCCCAGGCAATTTAATCTTGAAATTGGCCAAAAATTTACCAAGCCTCAGGGAACGGAGCCAGACCGGGAGCTGGAAAAAAAGTCTGAAGAACCTTTGCTGCAAATGCAGTTTGAGCCTCAGCAAGGGAAGGCTGCCAGGTTTCCACGAGTAATAAATCAATACCCTCCCCCCCGCCCTTTTTTTTTTAATGTATCAAACCAATTTTTCCCTGTGGAAAAGGATACAAATGGATAAGAATAAAGGGAGGAAAAAGCCCACAATAAAGAAATACCTTCTCAAACCCAAGTTCCCTGAGGTCGCCTCCTCTGCAGAATATAGCCGAGGGTTTCCCAGCACGCCGCAGCCCACAGCACAACGCAGTTAACGCACAGCCCAGGATTTAATTAAAAGCCTCAGCAGCAGCTGCCCAGCTACCAAAGGCTGATGCCTCCCATGCAGGCTGGCCTTCCACTGCATCGCAAAAGGACTGAAGCGGGTGGTTTTGTCACTCCACAAATGTTTCCTGCACGCTGGCAAGGAAACGCAGCTGCTTTGTTCAGGATTTAGCGCTGTGTTCAAACTACCCTTCAAACCAGCCCTGGCCAATTCCTTTCAATCGCTTACGAAACAACGCGGCTGAGATGAAAGACGGAATCTGGTGCTTGCTGGAAGCTGAAGGGATCCGTGAGCATTTCCAGTTTAGCTACAGCGTTGCTCTCTCCATAGGAACAGAGCAAAAAGAAACAGCCCTCGGCATGGGCCCATGAGTACCAACTTTGAGAGTACAATAGCTTAAAAAAAAAAAAAAGAAAAAAATTAAAACCTCCTCATAGCTGGTTCTGCCAGCAAGGCCCTTTGCTTCCATTCAACAGCAAAAACTTACAAGCAAATATTAGGTTATTAACATAGCTTCAGCTACTCTTGCAATTTGGAGCCAACATTAATATTAAATTTAATGGTGATAATGCATTAATGCTCAGCACCTCTTCCATACAGCCACTAATTTGTAATTTGGCTGCCTCTCACGATGCTAGAAGGAGGATTATCGTGGATGGACAGAAACACTCCAGCCAGAGCAAAATGCTCCAAATCAGACCTCTGCATGCAAAGCATTAAAAAACCCGATCTAGTATCAGTAGCAATAAGTGAAAAGGTGACTTGAGGGTGACTTCAGTCTTTCCTGGTAGTGATACTTAACTCATATCTAGATGGAGTCACCACAAAAAGTCAAAGTCTTACTGAGCTCGGAAGATCCGCTCAAATTCAGGGTGACCTGCTGTCTCAGGAGGGGAGATCTTGTACTTCCGCCGGGCATAGATCACCTGCAGCGCAAAATAGGCTAAAAGAAGAACACAGGAACAGTAACAGTGCAGCAGTGTTTTATTTAGCCAAGCTTTATCTAGCTTGGAATCAAGCAAGTGGTTAGAGGAAAAGAGCTGATGCTGCCTGGGTTCATAGTCCAGGGCTGTCACACACGACCGAGAATAAATGTGCCATTTATTTCATGCCTGTATTTTAAATTCAGATTTGGTTATCCCAGCAGAGCACACGCGCCGCAGACTTTGCATAGTCTCATGCCCAGCGCAGCAGCGGAGCCCTCGGTGCTGCTCCCCAGCTGATGAAACGCGCGCTGGTCCTGCAGGAAGGCGAGCACCGAGTCCACACCCCATCGCAGAATTATTATTCTTTTTTTTTTTGTCTTATGGTTCGGATTTAGAGTATTATCACACCCTCAGCCAGTCTGACGGGAACGATGTAGAACACCTCCCGCTATACCCAGCGGGCACAAAGCTTTTGTGCGAGGATGGCGCCATGTCACCGAGCAGCATCCAAACTGTGAAGCACTGGGATATCATGGTTAAGTGAACAGAGATGCTGGTAATCGTGGCAATAGAAGGAAGTGGGGAAGGGGGTGATTATTTCTTCCATTTCATTCCCGCAGGGTAGCCCCAAGGCTCGAGCAGAGCAGTTCAAGGAGCAGACGTGCTGCCAGTGACTATCAGCCTGTGCTAAGTTTGGGCCCGGGTACTACCTTGGGGTCTGCTACATCGCTGCTCTGTACGTTGGTGAGGGACACGGAAAGTCACTTCAAAACGATGAAAACTTGGACTGTTTCACTATTTGATGAACATTCTTACTCCCACGGATGACTGCTGGTGTTTCAAGTGTTTAGATGTAGGTGCACCACTACATTGCTGCCTTTATTGGAAATTAAAGTTTTCATATAGGAGAAAACTAAGTTAGATAAACAATTATTTTGGTGGCTGTGGCAGCGTGCTGCTAAGCGAGTCCCTCAGATTAGCAAGGTCCTAACGTACCAACGTTTCCAGAGCATTAAACAGAGAGAGAAGGAGCCAGGCTGCAAGGACTGCTTTGTGGACTGTATCATTCTAACAAATGAGATAAAAGCAGAACAGCAGGAGAAGGGAAAGTAGGGACAGATGTTGCAGGATTAAAGACAAGATAGATCCATGCGTGCCTGCAGAAAAGCATTAGAACATACGTAGAAGAAAAGGGAATTAGGAATGTAAATAATCTGATGCTGTGTGACCTGTGCATTACACAACATATTATCCATTTAAATACACATAGACATTCATTTAGGAAAACATCTGCGTGTTCTAGTGTCTTCCACAGTGTGCGCAGTGATCCAGCCCTAAACAAGAGATGCTGGGAGAGAGAAGTGGAGAGGAACAAGTTTTCTTTTTCCCCCCAAATTCATGTGTAGCACATTGATTGCGGTCGTCCTGCCCCTGAGATCCAGCAGGATGCAACACAGCGTCCCCTCCGTGAAACCAGAGAGCTGGGGCTGCAGTAACGCACAACCAGCAATTCAGCGGCTGGGAAAAAGATGATGAAAGCGGGACCCATCCTGGTATCTCCTCTTCACGTCAGATACACACATCTCTTCTACACAACTATTTAATACCCTCAGGGTCTCATCCCAGCCACCGCTCAAGACATGGACGGAGCTGAGGTTACTGCATGCTGTGCAGCTCGGGATCATGGCATAAGCCTGACCGTGCCGGGCAACGGTCTTCACCCTGCTTCGTGCCATCTGCACCCTTCCTGCCGTAGCATTCTTGAGGCTGATGGGTACCGCAAGAATAATTTCAGACCCAGCCTCTCCATCAACGCTATGCTTACTGTCTTGCTTGTATACAAGGGCAAATATTCAGACAAGTCCTGCAACAGATCCTTTACATTTAAGGATGGATAATAAATAAAACAACCGCCCAAGAGGAGCAAGAGCCTTGTGGAGGACGGCTAGCTGTCCTCCAAACCTGGTGTACAGGTGAAGCATTAAGGATGGAGAATCACTTTCCAAAAGCACTTCTCTGAATGTGTTAAAAAACTGCATAAGCCTTCTCAGCATGGGCTTTTAGGGAAAAGAGTTCAATCTACTCTGCAGAACCTCTCAAATTAGTTTTTTGTGATTCATGTCTCGAGGTTAAGTGGCTGTGTGGATTCCCACACGGTCCGTAGGGGCTGAGCTCTCCCTGCACTTTGCTCCTCGGTGGAAGTACCAGCCAGACCTTCATTCTCTATTTGGTTATGTCCACAAACTTGTGAAACCATATTGTAGCTGATATCTGCCACACTTGAGTGAACCTGGCAAACAAGCTCTGTGGAGACTGACGGTGCCATCGCATAAGCTTTATTTCCTTTTAAGCCATTAAAAGGGTGGTGGTGGTGGGGAATAACTATGGTAGCATTGTTCTGCTCTCTGGTACAGCATCCAGCACAGGGCTGGGGCACGTTATCTGCAGAGCACTAAGCTCTGAGCTTTACCAAACTGAGTGTAACTAAATTTGAAAGGGGAAAGTTACTTGAAAGAATACGGAAACTGTGGGCTTCCAGAAAATTAAGAAAATAAAAATCAACCAACACTGTACTAAGCTCAGCCATTACATTACGTCTCCTACATCAGGATGTGATGGAAGAGTATTTGTACGTACAGCGCGCATCCATGTTTCAGTGCTGCCTTCTCAGAACGAATCTTAGATCTGTAACTCGCCTGCAGAATGTCCTTTCAAAATATGCAAGAAAAGCTACTGCACAGCTCTGGATCAAGGTGACATTAGCACATGTATTTCCTACTAGTAGAAAGGAAACGCTCCTTGCCTTTCCATGCAGAGACCACAAAATGAGACTACTTTGCCTGATGTAACGTAGATAAGAGGGTGCCAATGCTTGCTATGTATCGGCTGGCTTCACACCTACGTAGGGCTTGCATAGCGTAAAATGCCTAAGGCTGCAACTTTAAAAAAAACCAAACCAACCTTTAAGTTCTCATAAAAATATATATTTAAGACAAAACAGCTAAGGATGTACTACTGAGGGTTTCCCAATGGAGGGGCTTAGCAATGTTTCCATAACTCAAGTTTTCTTCATGTCTTCTCTTCGCACACTAAATGCTCCCTCCATCCCCACTTAGTTTAATTTAAAAAAAAATAAAATCATAAGATAAAAGTATCTTCCATTGGTAGTTGCAGATATTTCTCTGTAAATTGTTTGAGGGGAAATTACTGATAATCCAGAAATCTTGAACTCTTCTTCAAGTAGCATATTTGTGGATTAAATAATGCTTATATTAAAAGATTTATCATCTGATGGCTAAAAATACATCAAGCTGCTCAGGGTGTCACATCCACTTGTAAGCAGAGCTGTGATAGCTCTATGGTGAATTAAGAAAAAAAAAAACAAAACCACCAAACAACAAAAACCCACAAACCAACCCTCCCTTACAGAAATATGAAGATTTTAATAAAATGGAGGCTGTCCCCACCCCGGGCAGGGGGACCATCGCCTTCCACCACCCTCCTGAAGCCCAAGGGGGGAGAAGCCTTTGCCCAAAGGACCCACAGCGAAACCCAAGAGGCAGACAGCTCGGCAGCGCTGCTGCTTTCTGAACGGTCTAAACCAAACCCATCTTTTTAAATTACAAGAAGTTGCCAAGTTTCTCTGAAGATGTGTCTATTTCTGACCAGCAGGACTTGCATTAGTTTCCAAATTACTGTGTGCTATCAACTCATTTTGTCACCTCCTCCGTGCAGCAAAGCTTTAGGAATCAAACGCATAACAACATTGGTCACAGAGGAGATACGCACGTATGTGATGCTCTTTTCCATATACATACAATATATGTTTGTAGACTGACCTCTTCGTCAGCCTATTTATTAACCTGCCTTTATTCTGGCTACCTCCAGCCACTCCAAGTTACAAATTATCTGCTAAAATTTCAACCCAGAAAATGTTTTAAAGACATTTGATTGTTAAAATTGTTTTAAGTTTCAAAGTAAAACTTAAATTTCATTTCCTTCTAGGATGCTGGCTTTGAGGTTTGCGAATCACTTTAGTCCCTATTAAATAATGAACCTCCTCAGATACGACACTTCCACTGTGAACAGCCAAACATCATTTTATCACGTTGGAAAACAGCAACTTTCATTCCATGGAGACTCCAAGCAAAATACAGGAACCAAGTTCCACAAAGTTCAATATAATTAGCTAAATACTACCTAGCATTACAGAAAGGACATTTACCTTGCTCCAGGACTCCCAAAACCGTGACAGTGGCCAGCAGGTCTATCTGATTTCTCATGCTGCTGAGTGGGCACCAAAACCCTAGCCAGGTGCGATGAGGACGGCTGCTCTCCAGCCCTCTCCCACCCTCCCACTACCGCACGCTCTTCACCAGAGCCTTCTTACCGCTCTGCAGCAACACGTGTTTCCTCCACCACACATTAACTCTCCCCACGCCACACAGTTTTCCAAAGCAGCCAGCCATCAGAAAATGTCCAATCTAGACAAATGCCTTTTGCTGAACTACGTAACAGCAAAAGTTTTGCATGTGCAAACTGAAATTCTTGCAATTCTATTTACAGATTTTCTACCATGATTGAATTATATATTGCCAGCAACTGAAAGATGATAGGATTTTTTTCCAGCCCTTTTATTGCTAGTTTTTATCAGCTGTAAAGCATCTAAGTTATGTGTGAGGTTGTAAAAAGTTATTAACAAGCATTAACAAATTAATTACTTGACCTTCTGCTCTTATTCCGAGTAGTGGAGTTGACCACGTGAAAGATTTTTCTAGGCTTCAGCTGGAAAAACTTACTTCTGAATTTTTGAAGAGCATTCAGGTATTTTTTCCTATTAATTAATACTGTAAGTTTACCAAACAAGAGTACAGTCCTTTTCTAGCGCTTCGTCACTTTTTGTAGTTTTCTGGGTTTTTTTAAATTCTGCAGTACAACCCTTTTTCTGGCTAACATACAAATTAAAAGTTCTCAGTTCTGAAAGGAAGGCAGCATAGGACATAGAAACATGCAAACCCTCAGAAACTTTACACTGACATCAGAATTATAACTCTGAAATGTGAAGTATGAAAACCAGCAATATTTTAGCCCTGAATAACTTTTCTCCCCAGTCCACAAAAGCAAAATATGCATCAGTTCAGAAAGTTATAAAGTTGCTCCAAAACACAGGATATGGATAAAAGACTACTGACTTTAAAGATTTTAAAATCAAAAAGGAGGAAAAAAAAAGTATAATTCATTATCAACTAAGGTTTTCCCTCAATTTTGATGAAGAGAAGGATCAGGAGATGGTTGAGCCCTGGCATCTCTCCCCGTGGAGTCACACACAAAGCCTCAGCACAGAATTTGGGCACACCACCACCACCAAGAAGTGACCAGACCTACAGTTTCGCCTGAGCGGAAGCAGCAAGTTTCTTCTGGTTTCGCTCTTCATTGCCTCAAAATCCCATTGTGACAGCTTCTCAAGTTGAAAACTTAAGTTAATTCAAATACACTATTCAAAAACAGATGCATGTAGAAAACCACAACCACCCCCTTTCTCTGCAGAACACCCATATGATGTGACTTTAGACCCTCCAAGCTGCTAGCAGACCCAGATTGAAATAGAAATAAACCAATTAACCTTAACAGAATCTAGCAGCGATCCGAGATTTCGTCTGGGGCATCTAACACACAAGTCAGAGGGGGAAATGTCACCGGGAGTCTACTTCTGCTTATACCATTTAGAAAACAGTTCCCTTACAGATTTACGTTAGCCTTGGGAAAAACACTAGCATCAAGAAAAAAAAAAAATCCATTTCTGAGCAGAGGTTGGCCACAAGCTGCCACTCCTTAAAATCTTTGGAAAAACATGCACGTGCACATCACTTCAATGAGAGACAGTCTGAGAAATTTCTGGTTTACTTGACATTAAATACAATGCAGCACTTTTAAGGGGGTGATAAAGCAAAAGTTAATGAAGTAGTAACTTCACAGTTCCCCACAGGCTACAAACAGCTCATCCTGGTATTGTTACTCATTATTACATTTGGTTCTTTATAAGCTGCTGATGTTACGGGTCCCCTCCTCCCCAAAAACACAACTCAAGACTTGTAGAGTAGGAATATACTCAAAATTCACTCAGGTAAGTCAGGATGCACTTTGGAAGGAAATCTGCAGGCTCCAAGCTGGGGCCTTAAAACACAACAGCTATCTAAGAAGACACCAACTTCAGAGCTTGGAGAACAATCTTTCAATGTTTGAAGCTGATTAAAATCCTTATTACACAGGGGGATGCTTGAAATTACAGTAACATCCAAGATGAATAGAGTCTTAGCAAGAAATGCATGTGTCATACTTTGCAATTTCTTCTTTATCACTACTGCTAAATCTGTGGTTGAGGAGATTTGAGATGTTAGTTTAGAACTGAAGACTAGATATCATCAGTTAAAAGGCACACTCGACAAACAGGAAATCCTACATAAATAACTGAATTCCTGAGTCTGCTGCAAGTGGTATGATTCACTAAGAGAACTGCTGTGAAACATTCGATTTGGAGTAATTCGTCAAGTAACAACTCGTTAACAAGAACATATTAACATCCAAACACACACCACCAGGCTCCGTTGGGCATGGACAGAGCCACAGAGCATTGCTTTACTTCTAACCAACACACACGTAGGTGTCCGCTGTAAGACGACCTGCCGGGTCTGAATCACCCATTTTGCCGTTATTTCCCACAGGCTCTTCATCCAGCCAGCTCCATGGGGCCACTTAGTGACCTTACCAGTGTTAAGCCAAAATCTTCACACAACTCGTTGCCAGCGTTTTGTTCCTTGTTCAGAAATACTAACTCATGCTTGCAGTACGTGTTCCTCATTTCCCAGTTTGGGGCTTTTTGTGCAATCTGCCTACATCAAACAAACATGATCTTTGTCTTTTTACAAGTCTGAAGGAAACCAATTTGAATCTCTAAGACCTGTTATTTTGAGAAAATTTGAGCATATTTTTAGAACTCTACAATTTTGCACACGTGAGCAGTTATTAACATCTTTTTCACTAACAACTCTGCAGTTGTATTTCCTAGCTGAAGGCCTACAACTGCATTAAAAAAAAATAAAGTCCAGAAAAGTGGGTGTACCGTAAAGCCTTGTTTTCAAAGGAAAGTTTTCTAAGGCCTCTTTATGCAATTCTGGCCTATTTATATGGACTTTCTGAAACCATAAGACTTGGTAAGACACAGCAGAAGAATTTGAGCCTTAGTAGCAGGCCGACCAAAATCGTGTGCTGGGATGAAGGGAACCATCTCACTAGGAACAACAACACTGAACACTCTGCTCAGCTCACACAAATGTATAAAGTCACTCCATGTATGTTTAATACACTAGCAAAATATTTATTTTATAATGATAAAACAGAAGTGAAGGATTTCTTTTTGGTGTGCACCAGTAATTGTAGTAAAAGAATAAGGGGATTAATGGACTCTTTATACATTTCAATGACAAAAATTCATAAAGGTTAGCATCAAATTCAACTGTTCTCCATTTACAAGCATAAAACTTACCATAATACCCCCCAAACACATATATAAAGAATTATAGTTTTAAAATCTATAAAAAGTAAAAAATATACAGTCAGAAGATCTAACTCTTATTCAAATCTTTAATATAAAATTGTAAACATTTATTTACACAAAGGAAATGTGTATAACAAAATTTTGAGCACCCTTTTCAATTGAATCGTGGTTTTTGGAAGGCAGTGGATGTTGCACAGTGACGCTCTCACCTTTCCTACCCAACCAAAACCGCAGTTTATAAATAAAGCCATGGGCGGCTGGCTAGGTACAGTTCAGGGGAGATACATTTTATTGCTCTGAAGCTGCAGCAAATGGAAAGCCCAAGTGCATATATAGACAGCTACACGTTAAAGGGCATAAAGGCAAAGCCCAGCCCTACCCATGCACCTATGTACATCTAAACCATATTTTCATTTCCATTGAACTGTTTCAACTTTGTTACAGTGATACCAAATTTTCAACAGTCTGATCACATTATGTGGACAGGGACCAAAACCAGAAGCGAGAGCTGTTTTTCTTACCAGGTTAAATGCTGTTTGGATCCTGTTCACATATGAAGACCGATGGGCATTATAAGCCAGTTTGCCTCGAATCACGCTTAATTTTAGTTCAACAGTACCATGAAAAGCCCGTCATCAAATCTAGATACCTTCCTGAACAAGCCCTCTGGTCAAGCAGGGCAATATCCACCTTCTCTTCCAGAAACAGTGGAGGAAAGAGTACATCTGCATTTTCCTGGACACTTAGCTGGATTGCCTTTTTGGTAGTAATAATGCAAACAGCAGACGTTCTCTTCTCCAATTAAGAAATCACAACTGGATGGATTGTATTTTGACTTATTCAGAAGAAAGTCTGTGTGCAAAATCTACTGGAAAAACACAGCAGATTTCACCACAACCTACACAGGGAAGAAAGAAAAGCTGAATCCTACTACCCTGTTATTTCTCTCAAGTGTTTGTAAGGGGGAGAAAAAACTAGTGACATTGAAGGATGTCACTTGAAATTATGAGGTCCCAAGCACCCCCAACAGGAAGGGAAGGCACAATGGTGCAAAGTTAACCCATAAAAATAAAAAGACAGCAAACACTCCTTCCTCTGCCACTGCTAGTTTATATCTATACTCTTCTAATGACACTTACCTTGGACCAGTTTTTGGTTTAACTTAATAGTAAACCAAAATCACTAGCTCTTTTCTTAGATTGCCAGTATAAGAAAAGTTAGCATCAGTTATTTGCATCTCAACTACTTATCCTAGAAAATATCAGAAGTGTCAGCAACCAAAGTCACTAACACCTTCATCTTCCCATCCAAAGATGATCTTTATGTTATCTTTTCAAAAGCTCTATGAGGGATTAAGTCTGCTTCAGTGAAGTTTTATCCACTATTCAACGGTGGGATCCACTGATCAATGCACATCTTTCACCAACAGTTCAACATGATACAATATCAAATCTGTTCACAGAGCGTAATTCATCCACACTAGGTAAGTGTGCTGGACAAACCATGTTCCATGCATATTTGGAAAGGGTTAAAGTATTAGTGTTAAAAAGCAGTTTTTAAAAGTGCAAATTGTCTCATAAAGGAGCTGCAGATACAGTAAAATCTTTTCCTTCTTTGAAATCAATGTTATCCTTCACTTCCCTTCACCCACTCTGGAAAAAAAACTCTCTCTCACGCATCTCTGCAGTGCAGAAGACTCCCGAAGAAGCCAGTCTGTGTTGAAGAAAATTGCTTTTAAATCACAATGCTGGGTTTGGTTAGAAAGTTTAAAGGAGTTTTCCAAAAAAGTGGATTTAAAAGGGAAGAGGTATTTGTGCATTTAAAACAAAAGCTTTCAACTTTATTTTCATTTTAAAATAAAGGTTAAGGCAAGGTGGTTTGTTGGTGGATAGGGGATTTTTTTTGGTAGAAAGTAAGGACTTTGGAACACTGACTGTTCCCATTGTGGTTTTTGTCCCTTCTGGGACTGACCCCAATGTATGGATAAGAGGTCTCCTTGGGCTGAGCTGAAGAACCAGCATCTGCTTCAAGAGATAAAGAAGTAAATCCACCAGTCTATAGAAAGATTATCAAACTCGTAACCCAGTATTTAAAAAAAAAAAAAAAAGTATTTAAAGGGGGAGAGTTCCATATTGGAGCAACCCTGATACAAGTATTCTCCCAGGCTGCCTGTGCTATTATTGCTGATAAGGACTTTTCACCTCTCAGACAAATTATTTTTTTCCTTGTTTTTATCCTGAAGTGACAAAGTCTTGTGCTCATTGCATCACCACTAACTTTGGGGAATGAACTGCTCTCCAAAATTAGTTTTACTTTTTACAGCAAAGAAAACTAGATGAGCTGTCATGAAGCAAAGCCTTCATTTAAATAGAACTACCTTTGGAAATAAGTTATGAAGAAACAGGTGCAAAGTAAATGGCTTTACAATTCACGTTAAACCTACTATAGTTTAAAAGTTCTCCCATAAGAAATTCCCCCTTTAAACACAGCAAGGTATAAGCCAAGAACTGTGCCTCTCTACAACAGAGTGCAAACTGCAGCTTAAAAGACTACAATCTATTAAGACGACTACCTAGACTAACTGGCCAGGTTTTAATACTTTCTTTCATCTATCACCAGCATCTAGAAATATTTACTGTGAAATATCACTTGCTTATTGAGAGTACAGGCACATGCTTCAGCGATGGGGAAAAGAAACAATTCAAAACATTTTGCAAGCATACTCAGGTGCATACAGCCTCTTCTCAAATAAAAAATCAGAAGTTTGATGGACAGTACTATAACAGCATGTCAAGCTATGAACAAATAATGATTGCAAGTAATAGCTGCAGGAGACTAAGCCCTAAACACAATTTGTGCAACTATTTGCTTTCTTTCTGCACTATTTCTGTGGATTTTTGTTTTTATTTTTTAAATAATTAAAAAATTCAATTTTAGAACACTGCAAGTGAGATTTCTGAAAGGCTGGCTAGGACACGCACAATTTTATTTTTGACCTGTTCAAGCGTGTGACTCCTTAGAGACACCAAGGTGAAGCACACTGTTCCTGCAGACCTGCCTGGTGCACCATCACCATGTATTAACACTCATTGAGCAGCAGCTCCAGTCCCTTTCCCAACCATTTACCTCTAATGCCTGCAAGTCTCCTCAATGCCACAGGTTTTTTTGGTCCAAGTGTTGTTTATATTTCATGAAATAATTAAAAAAGTAGAGCCCCCACCCCAATTTTAATGAGTTCCTAATAACTCATCCAAATCATTCATCCACTCCTCTGAAGTCCTGTTTTTCAGCAAAGAGTCTATCAGATCTGTGTCACCAGTTAAGTTCTGAAGTCCATTATTGCCTGACTGGCCGCTGTAGGCAAAAGGCAGCTCTTGACTGGTTGTCCTCACAGGGTACCCTTGACTACAGTGCAGATTACCTCTGTTGGGCATTTGCTGATTCGGATTCTGGTTGAAAGCATTCAGATCTGGAACAGTCTGGTTCATGCCAGGCAAGACTTGCTGCGAGGGTACCTGCTGTTGTGTAGGTGGATTTGTCCGCTGCTGCGCACCTAAAGATGACGACAACATCTGCCCAGAGACAGCAGCATTCATAGAGGTCATCGGTCTGCTGGTGCTTAGGCTTACCTGAGGCATTCCTTGGGCAAACTGTTGGTTGGCCATCTTTAGATGAGTTTGCTGCATGTGGAAAGAGGAGCTGGCAGTAAATGGTCCTAGGCCACTGTTTGCTTGTGTCTGGTTGTTAATATTAGGGATACCTTGGTGTTGCCAAGATGGATTTTGAGCCCCCATAGCAGCTGGTACTCTTGCCATCTGTGGCTTAGATAAGGTTGGATTCAGTGCACCCTTATTGTGCTGCTGAGAAATACTTGAGTTTGCTAAGGTGTTCTGCCCATACCCAGCAGGAATGGCAGCACCCTGGCCCAAGCTGCCCTGTCTCTGCATCGGCGGCTGTCCATTGGCACTTTGAGTTGCATGCTGGGGAACCATCTGGGTCATACCAGACGCCAAGTTGTACAATCCCCCTCGCTGAATGTTTTGCATATTGGTGTACTGAGTCACCCCCCGATCCTGCTGACTGGAGCCTGACTGGAGTGGAGGAACAGAACTGTGTCCAGGTCCCATCTGAATCATGTTCTGGGTCTGAGGAAACATCCGTGGACTACTGGAGTTGGACTGTCCTAAATTACTGACTCCAGGCATAGCTGAAGATGACCCTGAAATACAAAGAAATATTTTGTACATTAAATACCTTGGTTCCACCAGAGCCAAGCTAGGCTTGTAGACACTATAATCCAGAACAGAAGTGCAGTTGCCTTTGTATAAACCAACCTACACAACCAACACAGAGACAGCAGTACTCTTAAAGGGTGTGAATTTTTGCACCAGTTAGCACCGCCTCCTTGATGTCAACCACAGATATGTCAATGTCATAAAAAATCTGAATACTACTTCTAAGAATTCAGCATCATCAGTTAAAAAAAAAATAATTAGACTTTAAAGGCAGGACTCTGATATTTCTTTGTGAACAAAGGTATGCACACATACTTTGAAGTGTATGCACAATTTGCTAGGATGTTAAAAAAATATCACTCAGTGCACACATTGTCAGTTATTCTGTGCATACACTGTGTATCTCTTATTGTACAACTGTAGGGTTTCCAGTCCTGTGTTTTCCCAATTTGAGAAATCTCTTCTGTTTTATATAACTTTCAGTATTTTTTTTGGTCAAGTATCTTTTGGGTTTCTACAATGAAATATTAGCTATGTTAATATGCAATGCTGATAACCAAGCAAGATGATTTGCAAAAATAAGTCTTCTCAGCAAACCAAAAAGTCCTTTGTTATTGTAAATTCTGAGTAAAGTTTCTTCCTGTAGAAGAAACAGCCCCCTACTTAAAGCAAAAAAAAAAAAAAAAAAAAAAAAAAAAAATAGAAAAGCACTGTGAAGTGTAATGCATATACCCCCCACCTCTTACAGTCAACCAAGGGAAACCTACCTAAACTAGTATTTACTCTACTTTCAAACCAAAAAGCTGCATGATTTTTTCATATTTTAAGACAGCTGAAGAATATTGGCTCTCCATTATTATTAATCCAACTTTTATTCAAATATATTCAAATATAATTCAAATTACATTGAATTAATTATCAACCAAGCACACTATAAAACCACCAATGTTACAGGGGGGTGGATGGGTCGGGGAAGAGTTTTACTGGAACACTACAGTGAAGACGTAGCACACATACCAGGATTTAAGATGTAAAAAACAGTTACAATCATTGTAACAAGGAAAAAGTAGTTTTAATAATACTGATGCTCATTACAGCAAAACATACTCTAACAGGTGTACTACTGTATTTCTGTAGAAAAGTGGCAGGACAAAAAAAATGTTTCAGTGCAACATTTGCACAGCTTTTGAAGGATGCTACTGATCACTGTGTTAACACACAATCCTTTTGTATTTGTATCAAGTTTTTTCAGTTAAGTAACAAAACCCCATCACAGCTCTACTAGACACTGCATAGTCATGAACACTGTCAGAATGAAGGTATTACATTTCTATTTGCATCTTTTCCCTTCAGGATTTATTTCTGTGGGAACATAGAGAGTAAGGAAACAAAACAAAGGGAATAAACACTTTTTTGTACTCTAAGTTTATGAAAAAAGACAAGTGGCTTCTTGATGCCCTGTTAAGTAAGGATTTTTCAGGTAAGGAGATGAGTTTTTACTGTTCTCTAGTTCTTCCACATTCATGAAACTATTCCAGCTTAACGGTAACAACATCTTTTATTTATCAGCATTAACACACTGAAGACATACCAAGCTGCCTCTCCTATGAAAACAAAAACATGCAGGACACTAACATGTAATGAAGAGAATTCAAATTGCATTCCCTTCTAAAGGTAGCAGGGATAAGAACATTGAAGAATTTTAAACTCATCCTAGCAGATGAGAGAAAAAAACCTGAATCCTAATATATGAAAGTTAAGGAGAATTCACAACCTGTAAAGGGATATGGTAGTATAAAAAGGCCTTTAGAACAATGAAGTTACTTAAGAATTCTACACACTTCCAAAGCAATATTAAGAATCAGAAGCTTAATTTGTCCCAGATATCTGGGACAGGGGAAGCTATTAATTTGCAACTGAATCAGAGTATAGATCTAAAAGCTTGAAGGCACAGTGACGTGGGAAGATGTAATACATTTAATTAAAAGCTATCCAATGCAGGAAATTTGAAGACACCTTGTTTTTTACTCCTGATATTTTTCTGCCATTATTTCAAATGCCATTTTACTTACCTGTGAACTGTCCAACCTGTTGCTGGTATGGATTCTGCGGCTGATCCTGATACTGGGGAGGTGGTCGAGTCAGATGCCGCTGCAGTTGTTGCTCTTGTTGCTGCCGCTGTTTCTCCTAGGAAAGGTCCAATGCAAGACAATTAGAAAATAAGTCAAACTTTTTCCAAGGGTGGCTATCTTGGATAAAAACAAGTCATCTGCATACTTTCATGTGGAGCTGGTAATTAAAGGGGCTTCTGCAGCCTTAAAGTCACTTCAGACCTTTGTTCTCAAGGTTCAAACACAATCAGTTTAATTTGATGAGTGACAAGACTAGGAACTCAGAGACAACAGGACAACAGCACACATTACAGGAGTTACTGCAATGCATGTCTGAAGCCTTTAAAACACTGAAAATCTCAGATGTTAGTCTTTTAATCACTAACATAATCAACAGGCATTTTTAGCAATAGTCTAAAGACACTCACAGGTACAAAAAGAGCAAAAGCGAGCATGTATAAAAAAAATTCACACGTACTTTTTTTTCCTCTTTACCCCCAAATCAATTTATTTTAGATCTCTCTTTAAAAATTAAAGTACAAGTCATAAATATAAACAAAGTTATGTTACACAGAAAAGGAAAAACTGACCATGTAAATATTTTCTAGCCCTTGTTTTCAAAAATGAAAAAATATACACAAATCCAAATTTTTATATACCACAGGTTGTATGCGCAGAACTACATTTGTAACAGAAGCTACAGAAGTTTTGTAATCATTGTTCAAAACCATTTTCTTAACAATACTCCAATCAGTGGAAACAAACCCTACTAATGATTCAAAATAACCTTTAAAAGCCTACCTACTCTATGACAAAACCATTTGAAAAATAAAACAAGCAATTTTTCTATTAGGAAACTTTTGGGGAAAACAAAATCTAAAGCCTTGAGAGGAATGTCGAGAGGGTACGTACATGCACTAATAGTACACTTGGAGATTCTGACAGCATAACAGCCAACAGGCTGCTTTTACAATATGAAGCAACAGACATAGTATTTCTGGCTCTTCTTCCACAGATATCTTCAACCAGACCAAAATTCTGGGAGAACTAAGTGGTGATACAACGCACAACTACCTACTTATCTGACAAGTTACCCAGAACACAGAAAGGGACAGAAATTCCCTTCCAAGAGCACTTGGATAAAGACACAAGCAATAGGGCCTAGTGCAATGTAACAAATAGGCAGATACACATTACTACCATCCTTTTGAAATGTCTACAACTAAGAAGCTGTTGAGACATGCAGAGGAATGAAAAGGGCAGGCTGCTTGACAGAAAGGACCTGCTACTTGCAGGACCAGTCAAACCTGAAAGGGGCTGACCACAGAAGCCAAGGAGAGATGCCATAGTTCTGAGAGAAACCAAGAGCTGCAGAACCTGGCTCAGGGAAAACAAAAACACACACACCCCCAACCCACCAAAAAAAAAAACCAAAAACCCAAAAAAAACCCCACCACCACAACAAAAAAAGATGCAGGATACCAAATGCAAAGAAACAAAACCTTTAGAGTAGCAGGGAATGGCACTGAAACTATAATTCTCCTGCAAAATAGAGATCAACTGATTCAGAAATCTTTTTTGTAAAACTACATCCGGTAATAGATGTGTATCCAAAGAAATAAATATCAAGTTAGAACGCTAACAAGATCGAGCTTGACTGGGCAGCACAAAGCTATGCAATATCTAAGTCTGTTCAGCTCCAAAGCAAAGCTGCTCCTTATTTGGGATGAGAGTCCATTATCACTATACAAAGATGCAAAATGTAGAAGTTAGTTGTGGTTCTAGTTAACGCATCTAGGACAGGAATCAAATATTTTCATAATATTAACATTTACTTCAGCACCATGTGCTGGCTAAGCAGAAGCAAATAGGTAGGCAAAAAATATTTCAACATTGTTTGAGATATGCTGCTTATCGCTCTGTTCAGAGAGGTCTGACATCGATTAGGTCCATCACTTAGCTAAGGAAACCTACTGAGCCACAGTTTTCAGAGCTCTAGTAATGTGCGTTCATCAGAGGTGCAAAAGTACAAACAGGACACCAACACCTCCAATTTCCTTTCTCCCCACCTTCTTTCAGAGAGTACCTGTTTGTTAATGTTTTGGAAGAGTAACAATTAGTAATTTTTGACATTTGGTATTAACATACAAGGCATCAAAAAACTAAATAATTTACTAAAAAGTATTTATGTATATAAAGTTTATAGAACACAGAAGTCATACAGAAAAATATTGGTTTATTGAAGATCTGGGCATTCTTTATATTCAGTCTTTGATAGTATATTTACCAACATAAACAATATTTCCACCATGATATTCCCTCAGCCCAAATTATATTTTTACCCAAATAACAAATAGCTTTGCCAATGTTCATACCATTTTCTTTAAAACATTGTCAACCACATTCTTATGTTTTATCTACACTGGGTCAAGAAGTGAAGGGGCTTTTCTGTCACCTCAGTCTAATTCTGAATTTTAAAAGAAGTCTCTAAGTGATCAAAAAACCCCATTCGCTAGATCTTGGCACAGCCGTAGCTCCACAATACTGCAGATCCTACTACCCTCTTCCCCTCAAAATGAGCTCCCCAACCAAGATTTCACATATTTTCAGATGAGACTCTATAATTTTCTTCTTTCTTAAATAAAGCTTCTGATGGACAGTTGCTGCAATAAAAGTCAAGGTGCGTGTCCTCTGCCCCAACCATTACCTGACCTTCTCTCACCATCTCTATTTTCCAAACTATTATTACAGTGAAAAATCCTATCTACCAGGATAACAACTCCCAACTTTAGAGTTGAGAGCATTGAGATTTATTACCTTTTAACAGTGCTGAAAATTAAAGAAATTACACATTCCCAACTATATTTTTTTTAATTCTCAGGGAAAAATGCAGTTCACTTTTCTTTTCCTCCCACTAAACCACTGGTTTTTTTTGTTTCCCTCCCATTATTCTCAAAGACAACACTTTCCATGGCTCTTCCCATCCTCTTCAAAGACAAAACTTTTCAGCAGTACAGACCATTACATTCTCCAGAAGATCTGAATACCAGATTGTCCCTGGGTCTCAAAAACCTTCTCTGAAAATTCATCTTCCCCTTCCTCCATACCAGATACTGATAATTTCTCTGTGAGCGCAGTGCCAGTGCCTAGAACTGCAAGGACTTTTAAAAATGCAAAAAAGCACCAATGACAGGAATAATGCTCTCTGGGCTGATTCCCAGCTGAAAGACTTGTGGAAGTTTTAAAGTTTAGGAAAAAACACACAAGGAGCCCGTTTCCCTGAGAGAGGTTAAAGCAGCTTTCTGCAGTCTGATGGACAGCAGAGTTAAATTCCTTTGGCAGGATAAGATGCAAGTTGGATGCTAACTATCTTCCCCAAATAAACAAGTGGAAGATGTTCTAAAATTTGAAACATGAACTGCTGTGGATCTCACAGGGAAGAAAGGCAGAAGGCACAGTAAGCTTACAGAGTCCCTTGCTCATTACTTCCATTTCTAAAGCTCTACAAAACACATCAACTGTATCCCAACCTTATCTTTTTATTTTTGCTCTGATTTCATTTGCTTTTCTTCTTTTGCAAAGAATCACAGCATCACTGGTATGATACCTTCTCTCCATGTAGGGATTGTATTGTCTTGCATTTTCATACTACTCAATTCTACCTGTTTTATTCTTTTCATTCACTGCAATGCCTTGTAACAATAGAAAAAATAAGCCTTGGCACTCAAGTGCTGTGTTTGGGTTACTTTTACAGAAACATAAAACAGCAATTATATACCAAAGCACCTTGCAGCTTACATTCCTTATTTTGTAATGTGATAACTATTCAACAAGATCTCAAATGCTGTTTCAGTCCAAAGCAAATCAGTGCAAAGAAAAAAAGACTGCTGGCCCCTCTCACCTGCTCAGCCAGAAGATGTTGCTGCCTCTGCTCCATTAGGAATTGCTGCTTCTGTTGCTCCATGAGCAAATGCTTTTGTTGCTGCTCCCTCTGCTTCTGCTGGTCCATCAGCATTTGGTGTTGCTTCATCACTGCTGCTTGCTGCTGATTGCTGAGATAAGGTGGGTTGCTGTGGTTACCTGCCATGGAGACGTTGGGAGCCTGGGCACCCACGCCAGGGCCAGGGACAGAAACAGGAACACGAGGAACATTAGGAGAAGGGTTTTGATCCTGCAGAATATAGAAAAAGAGAAAGAGGTTAGCCCTCCGGAATTTAGAAACTGTATGTAGTTTCACAAATGAGGAAAGGCACTTTCATGGTGGTGACCACAATTTGTACTATTTTTATCATTTTACAAGATAAAGGAGAGAGACTTTATAAACAAAATCTACACAGGAAGGGTAATCATAACACATCTCTGAAAAACAAATTGTCAATTATTGCTTATTTGTGCACTTACTACTTCAGAAAAATAAGATCAGTTCCTTGTATTTTCTCATCTTTATGCAATAGCTTCTTCACTTGTGAAGCTTCTAACAGAAAAGGCAAAGTGTAACGCAGTTTCCAGTTCAGCTAATTAAAGACAGCAAAAAAAAAAAACCCCATCTATAAAGTGCCAGACACAGAAGTGAGAGTTCAGCGTTAAGGTCAGAAGCTCTACAAGATTCAGGAATAGAGGCTTTAACTTCTGTCCCAAAGTCCAGCTCAAACAGGTGAGTATAACTGTGTGCTTCTGCTCAGCCAGAGAAACGGCACCAGTTACAAACAGCACTTCAAACTCATCAGTTTCAGTTAATTTTGGTAGCAGATTTTCAAACACTAAATTTTTCAATTTTCATTATACAGAACATTTATTTAAATCCTGCCTCTCTGTCAACATTTAATTCAGCAAATGTTTACTCCTCTGCTCCTAAAGTTTGGGGTTTTTTGGTGTCACAGTATTTACTATTTGCAGGTGAAGAGGAAGCAGGCTATCACTAATCAAAACGAGTCTTGAAGTATTTTTTCCAGCAATCCAACCATCACCATATTCCACAGAGAAAAACAGATAAGCCTTTTATTATTAATTTTTCATAACTCTGCTTTCTTGGGAGATTCAAACGTGGGATAAGCAAAAGTAACATGGAATGATTATCATTCAAGATCTGATACTGTCGTCTTTGTACCAGCAAATCCATAAGCACAGTTCAGCCTCATCCTTAATTATGCAAACAGATATGACTTTTAAGTTTATGTGTTTGGCTGTTGGTTCTTGCCTTCTGCAGTTTCATAAGAAATCATGAGCCAAATACAAGTAATGCTGTGCTAAGTTGTTCTATATGCAAGCTTTTGAGAAATCCTCCGGAAGCGTTCATCAGTATTTCTGTTAATTCAGCGCAAGCATCACTCATGTTTTCCAGTGAGGGGGAGATGCGACGTACACAATGATCTCTACCCTTTTCCTTCTTCTTCCATTAAAACATTGTTAGATTGTTACTTCTGCTAACTTTTAAAGAGATTAATTGACCTCAAATTTTTATTTGTACATCAGTGTGGTCTTTATCACAGACTAATCAGATCTTTTTCACAGTTTTTTTTGTTTTGTTGATGGAACACATGACTAGAGTTGGATCTCCAACAGCTTTTGCTAGAGGAACTTTAATCCTTATAACAAAGGACCTTTTTTCTCAACAAGCCCTCTAGTATGTGCATTGCAGGCACATGTTACAGAACCCCAACAAGTCTATACCTCCATCCACTACATAAATTTTCACCTGTAGCATACTGTAGTATCAGTTATATATAAGGCAAAGAAGCACCATCTGGCATTTTCCTTTACAGGAAAACCTGAAGCATACTGCTTCAAACAGACAAATATTACTATTATTCATTCTTAAAGATGTATTTCCCTCCTATCCCATGCTTCCCCAATCCTCAGGGACTTAACCAATAACAAATTCTTAGATTTGAGAAGCCCCAAGAACACCCAAGAAATCAGGAATGCAGCCCCTACTTCCACCTCTCTTCAAAAAAAGCAGCAACTGAAGGCATGTCTTTTTATAGTAAGCCAACTCTGACACGAGTAGGGACTAAAAACAAGGTAAAGAAATCAAAGCTTCTTTGAGAACACTGTTTAACACTACAGTTTTATAGGAGTTATTTTAGGCAAAAGTTTACAAAGCATCTATTTATCTTTGTAAGTAGAAGCTTCTATGAAGCGTGACATAATTTGTTGCCCACAAAGTATATTAAACTGGCAATCACACGTTATCACATGACCTAGAACCAAGTACTAAAAACTGTCCCCAGCAGAAAAGAGAGTTCTTGATTCTTGTCTCAGCTTATTGCATATTATCACTTTCTTCTTCAAAATCATGTGGCAACCATTTTGAAACAATACCAAGTAATCTGTACTCTAGTCTTACTTATCTAACACCCTCTTGCAAAATCTTAAATCTGGTACTAAACAAAGGTAACAAAACCCAGGACATTCACCTGACTGTGTGGTAGTCGGTAGGCAATGTTTCCAGACTTGGGTTTCAATAGGATCATCCCATTTTGGTCATCGCTCACATGAGACAGCGGTGCCTGCTGGCGCTGTTGTATGTATGCCAACATGGGAGTCTTGTTCTGACCAGGTACTGTAACCCCCTGATCACATTCCGCTTTGTAATGTGAAAGAGGTTTGGTGTTCCCATAGTCCAGCATAGAGCCTTGACTATTCACAGGGTTCTGGTTCAAGCTGTTTTGCTGATGACCCAAAATGTTCACATGGTAATTGCCTCCAGCTCTTGGTGAGCTTTTATTTCCCATATTAGGTATCATGAGTTTCTGATTGTTGAAGTCTGACTGGTAAACTGATGGGCTGGTGGGATTTTCCATGGTATACGGGACAGCCAGCGGACTGTGAGAAGGCCCAGACTGCTGCCACGTAGACATCTGATTCGTTTGGTGGACTTGTGAAGCTTGTTGCTGGTTCTGCAACATCTGGTCCCTCTTCTGCTTGGCAGCAATCTGCTGAAGTTGATGAGCAGAAGACATTTCTTTGGCACTTCCTGCACCCTTCCCAGGTAACAACACATTAGGGAGAGGCCTCTGGACGTTCTGAGAGTGGTTTGATGCCTGCATCATGGGTTGATTAGGATTTTCAGTCATTGACTGACTGGAAGGCTGAAACATAGCCTGAGAACTACCAACTGCTGGAGAAGCAGCACTTACAGGTACAGAAGCAGCACCAATAAATGCTGGACCTGAAGAAGTGGATCTAATCTGGGGAGATCCCATCTGTTCCTGTTCAAACGGCGCTGGGGAAAACTCAGTCTTTATGTTAATATCTTGTGGCAATGGAGTCTGCGCAGCTGAATTTGAAGAATCTGCATCTTTTTTCTCTTCAAAGTCTTCATTAAAGAGATCCTTCATGTCTTCGTCAGGCACTGATCTATTAAGCTCCTCAATAAGTTCCTTCCATTCTTGCTCGTTAAGATTAAGATCAGGCATCAAGTTATTCTGAGATATAGAACCCCCTGCTCCAGCAATCATACATGGAAGATCATCTACCGGCTCCTGCTTCAGCTCTTTGTTCAAACTCAGAGGAAATGAGTCATCAGCATCACCACCTCCGTTCATTTGCAGGTTGGAATCTGGAAGACACTTCTTGCTGATGCCATCTAGCCCCATCGGATGTTTTCCATTAAGTTGTAAGGTATCTCCACTGCCAGATTTCTTGTCAAGATGATGGAGTGGAGACACGGGGGGCATTCCATTGGAAGAACCACTGACTCCACCAAGACCATCATCGCGACGCAGTTTCTTGGACACAGAAAATACATCACCATAGCCATTCTGCTGGTCTCCATTCTGAGGGGAAGCAGCACTATCAAGCTTTCTTTTCACAGTCTCATGAAGCTGCTGAAAAAAAGAAGGTTTTTAGTTATTTAATGTTTCATAAATTAGGATTTTTACTTCTTACCAGAACATTGTCTAGCTCTGAATAAAATATTTTAGAGAAAAAAGGCTACATCTTTGCTTTGATAAGATTTGTCTTACAAGTCATCACATAAGACAACTTCCTTACTATAATCTTACGGTAAACTTTCAAAAGCATGTACTACATCAAACAGACGCCCCTCCTTCAAACAAAACCAAAAGCTGCCATATACTTTGACAACAACAAAAGCTAAGAAGTGGCTGTGAACTGGAATATATTATGATTTTTCTGCTTCAAAATAAAAAAAAAAATTGAAGAATGTTAAGATGTACATTTCAGATGAGAATAAACCCCTGTATTTTATTTGGCCCATATACATACAGTATAATTGTTCTGTAAGACTGCTTTATAAAGATGTCTTACATTTCAATATTTAGAGAAAAAGAGAACATTTCTCTTGTGATTATAATTTTTAGAGAAGACCTATGTATACAAATTTTGTACACAATCGCATTTTTGGCACTAAAGCTAAACCAGTTTGTCAGTAAGTGACCACTGTTGCACACTTCTGTAAAATGCAATCCAGAGTTCAGTCAATTCTATCACAGAGAGGGAGTTTATTCCTTTCTTCCTTTCTCCTAGAGTATTTGCCAGTTGCTCCTCTCTGCACTATGACCACCAGAGCACCAACCAGCTCAACAGTTGGCTTCGCATAGCTAGTGAATGCACATATTCTTTTTCTTGTAGTGCCACCTAGAAGCAACCAGAGGGTATAGCAACAGTTTTACAAGCAGAGTTTTGAGAGCCTTTGTTCAACGTCTCTTTCCTGGTAGCATTCTTTCAAATATAAAGTTATTTCCAGTGACCTCAAAAACATCTGAAAAAGGAATTCATGCACACATCAAATATGACTATAAACTTTTCCTTCCCTCAGGTGCATTCTATTAATAAAAAAAAAAAAGTTGTGCTTTGCTTGTGCTGGAATCACTACGCCAACACACAGACAAACCTGCAGGGCAGATCCACTGCTCAGAGCAGTTAGCTTCCAGACGGAAAGCTCCCATCAGCTCCCCTAACCCGCACAACATAACTTTGTACATCTCGTCAGGACACACGAGAAGAATCCCCACAAAAAGCCACCCAGGTGAAGTGTGGTTCACTGAACAACAGTTCTCTCAGATGGCAGAAAAGCAGCTCATTAAACAAACCTCAAGACAAGTATGCTTATTTTAATATTACAGTCTCCACAATGCAGTCCACTAACCCTTGGGGAAAACTGTCTCATCCAAGAACAAACAGGGTAAACCTCAAGATCTCAGCACTCAAGCAAGACATTGTACGCAGAGCCAGCATAAATTATCAGAAGAATTTTACAGCACTTGCCTGGGCAACAGCATTCTTTGATTTAAGGACAGAAGGACTGGTTCACAGTTAGTTGTTGTAATTTTTCTGAAAACTGTCTACAGGTAGCTGATCTTCAGAAAAAAAAAAACCCCACTACTTGTTTAATGCTTGTATAGGCAGCTGCAAAATTTTATTTTTATCTGAGGGACAGACTGCAGCTTCTCAGGAGACTATGATCTTCTGGATGGTTCATGGAAATAACAGCAGAGTAGTGAGATCAGCAGAAGACCTAGTAAGATAAGGCGAGGTGTGCATTTGGAGAGGAGGCTGTAACTTTAACTTAATTTGAACATCAGGTCTACAGGTTGGAGCAGCAGATCTAGAGTGAATTTTTCAAATACCAACTTGAAAGAATAATGGAAATTTACTTTTTTGTAAAAAGGCAAAACAACAGAAAGCAAGGAAGCCGCAACTCAATCACAACATTTGGCTTTCAGTGAGTTCCCCATTGTTTACTTAATACTCCAACTGAGAAAACTGAAGCTCAAGGTGGATGAGTAACTTGCCCAAGGTCATATGATGAGTCAATCACTCAAAGTTTGGGAATGGATCCTCCTTAATTCTAAATCATTAGGGAAAAACACACTCCCTGAAAACTGACATACAAGTAATAACTTAGTTTTGTACACTGAACATATACTCATGGTTAAAGCAAATTTCTGTATTAGAACAGAACATAAGCCCTTTGGGGTCACTGCTGTAACTGCACACAGCTCTTCACAGGCTGCAAAACCCATCTAGGTTGCTCGACAAATACTCCAGGAGTTAATCTGTCCTAAGGTCTTTGCTACTGTACTACACCATTTCCAATATATGCACCTAACTAGTCTAAGACTAAATCATCCATGCTTATAAGCTACACTTACTATAGTCTAGAAGATACAGACTCCTAACTGTCCATCATAGGTTTTCTTTCCGTCAATAAAAACACATAGGAGTTTCCATATCTCCATGGATTTTAACAGTCGTAATACTCAGATATCTGATTCTTGGTGACATCTTGACTTTAGCTGCTCTAGACAAAGTTGTCCTGTCACCTAAAATTATATTCCTTTGTCAAAAAAGGAGAGTAAAGAAAAAATAACTTTAATAAATTCACTAATGAATTAAAATTTGGGGTGACTGCTTCCAGCCTTGCTTCACCTCAGCAAAATCTAAGGTTATTTGAAAGATATCCTACCTGTACATGACAGCCAATAGACACATAGGAAACCAGAAAATCTGCTTATCTTCTATCCGTATCAGAAAAGATTGAGCCCAGTTTGTAACCAGGACACTTAACTTCTGAGTTTTAGAAGCTATTCACCAACTGCACTTCCATTCTAGTTCACTTTTCACATTAAAAAGTGTCAAAAGCGTACTTGGATATTGTGGAAATAAGTCTACACTGAGATTTATGCTACTGTAGTTAGCTATCTACAATACAGCCGGTTTAACCAGCTACAAAGTTTTTTAAGCTAACCAGCTTAAAACTAACATAGTAACAGTGTTCCATTTTCTACCTCCTTTCTTCTCTCAAGAAAAGACAGTGCTATAAAAATTTGTGGGAGCCAAAAGTTACAGGGTCCTTCTCCTCTGCCATAAGAAATATATCCTCACACCTTCTATTTACCCATGTTTAATTTTGAGTAACAGAACCTGAAATTCTCACACCAAATACATTCATATAACTACTCTGCAAATAATGCAGCTTTCTCTTGTGAAATTCCTTTCTTATGTGCATTTCTTGCATACTATCTCAGCTCTTTATTTCCTAACAGAAAAAGAAATATTAAATTCAGTTCTTCCTCTATTTCTCTGCATCTATCCAAATAATCTGGTTTAGGGGGAAAAAATAACAAGGAGCATGTGAGATATAAGTCAGACTGCAAGCTATCTACATATCAAGCTGTTCCAAAATGAGCTCTCAAGGCAAGAAAAACCTGTTCTCTTCTGAAAGGAGAGAAGAGAGAAAAGGAGAGAAGAGAGAAAAGGAGAGAAGAGAGAAAAGGAGAGAAGAGAGAAAAGAGAAACCCACACTGACAAAGTAAAGCATAGCTTGCTACTCACTAAGAAAATCCCTTTAGCTTTATTGTCTACTATGTGCTGGTTTTGGCACAGCTATCATTCTGTAAGGCACAGTGGCCCACTGGTATACTGTCCAGGGTTTCCTTAGCAGAATCAATCACTTATTTATAACACATGAGCCAATCCTTTCCATTGTCACAAGATCAGATACAGAAATGTATTCCCGTTTTCTCAGCCTACTCAACTTCCCAACAAAAGATAACCTCCAAGATCTCTGCTATTTAGCTTTGCCTAAAACTATTACCCCAAAAGCATTTATCCAAAGGACTTAACCAATGTAGGAACAGTGCAAAGAAGAGATGTAAGCAGACCTCAGTCCTTTGGCCCAAGGCAGGGCATAGAGTTTCTCAAAGAGGCACTGAAAGGGCCACAGGCTGCACCTCCTCTGCATCATATCATCAGCACTGCATTTTATTCACGTAAGCAAAACAAGACAGTCCTCAATATAATAATAAATACACTTACTTGGCAGGCACACACATGCAAGTCAGAACGTAACTGAGGATTCCTCATGTGAGGAACACCAACTGATAAAACCCCGGTGTCATCCATCACAACAAAAGGGGTGTCCAACACAAGCAGCCTCTGACCATATCATTCACAGTACACAGCGCTATACTGGACTAGGACGCAGGACCACAATGCCAGAGATGGATGCATGCCCAGTCAAATGACAAGGCTTCCATCAGAAAACAGACAGCACACAAATAATTTTGATAAGATATACTCAATCTCTGTCTTAAACCCACTAGTGCTACCACAACAATGCTCAGCCATATTGCAGGGGCGAGTTGGCAGACTTCATAAAAGCTGTCCACAAACTACCACAGAAGCCCAACAAGAAGAAATTGAAAAGCTTTAAAATTTCATCTACAGCTTTTCTGTTAGCACTAGCAGAGTTCAAAACTTCAGAGTCCAGTGCAGTGCTCTCTTACTACCTTGGTGGGAAAAGGGCATGAATCGCTGATCAGAACAGGGGCACAAATTTGTTCTGGTTTGTTGGTGTTGGGTTGCGTGGGGTTTTTTTTAAAAGAAAACTATTATTCCAGGAATCAAACCATCAGTGTGAAACAGTCAATACCTGAAACCAGTTTCAGATAATAATCTCAAACCAATGACATTTCAATGCGTTAGAACTTTTAAGCATGAAAGTTTTGTTCACATTGCTCACTTGAAAGCAGGAAATCCTTCACAATGCATAATTTTTAAACTGAGGACAGTCAATTAAATTACTTTTGTAAAAATCTGGTAATTTGTCATACTTTAAGTCCTGTAACTGAAGACAGTAAACATATATATAAAAGAAATAGAAACTGTATGCAAGTTTCATTTTTTTCTGAACAAACACCTACTGAACATAGCAGAAACAAAACTTTAAAAAAATGCAGTTCTTATACTGTGCCTTTTAGGCTCCACATAATGTTCTTGTTCAGTTTTTTAAAGCATCTGTTACAGAGATTAAAACATTCTTACAGGATTCAATAGAGCTTTACTTTTTTTATTTGGAATAAGTTTACCATCTCAGTCTCAGAATTAGGTCTACAAGGATTTGTCATGAAATACCAGCAAGAAAAATATAACGCTGGTCATTTTCAAAGAAGAGATACTGTATTATTCTAGAAACATAATAAAAATCTAGTTCCAATATGCCTCCTAGCTAGATACCAGCCTTCTCACGTAGAAGGGGAAACCACAATAGAATTTATCCGGTTTTCTGCCATGGAAGCGGTAGGATTGCAGCACATATAAGCTCCCATGAACCAGAGCTTACAGTAGGTCCTCTATAGTAACAGATTCTCCTCTCCTGCCAGGCCAAGGACAGGAGCAACGAAGATGACAACCTCTTAAGCTGAAACAACAATGCAAATATCAGAAATTGTAGCGTATGAATTCTGGATAGAAAACATAGCATTTTGACTACACGACGTACTAAGAACTTCCCGTTTACTGAACACCTACCCACAGCTTCCAAAGTTGTACTCTCCCTGCAATGAAAGCATTTTATTACCCAATGTGTTCCTGCATTCCACTGTGTTGTCAGAACCAAACTGCTGGACTAATTTTAATTTTGACTTTTACTTTAATTCCAGAAGACTTTTGTATTTGGGTGACTGCCTGCTGGAGTGAAGAAGGGCTGTGGATATGCACGTCTATAAATATCTCAAGCCTGCATTAGTCACAAGGGGCAGCTTCTGCTACAGGAATTGTTCTGCTGAATCAAAAAAAAACTGCTGTGCCTTCAGCTGCAATGCCGGATCCTCCACCTCACTTGAACTTAAACAGGAGCAGCAGATCAGTCACTCCCAGATCCTTACAATTTAGGAAGCATCTCTGCATATCTAACTAATCTAGTACGGGAAACGTTTCAAACGTACAACAATACCTCACGCAGAATTAAAAGGAGACAAAGAAAAACCTGTCTGAGTTGTTGGGCAACAAACTATCAGACTTGTCAGCAAAAACAAACACTGGTGGCAAGACTACACTGCTCTATAGTTATGTATAAATAATGTGGAAATAATTTGCTATTTTTGTGGTAAAACATAATTTCACAATTTAACACCCCTATACCACAGCTTACACAAAAATGAGGTCTTTCTGAATTGTTAGTGTACCAGCCTGAGCTTCATTAGTGGAATGCTATTAATGTTTGTCAGTACAATCCAGGCAATTTATTCCCTTTAATTTATTATTTTAGGTCTTCTCAACCAAGAAACATTGCATTGCTCTCCTCATACTTGAATTTCTTTTAAAACTTTTTATTTAGTGCCTTTGCTTAAATTAGAACTTACCTATTATTAACGTAAAAACTATCACTCCCAAATAAATGCTGGTCTGCTCTTCAGCTTTAACACAAAGCATTCCCAAGGCAGGCCACTGACTAGACCTTCTCTGCCCATTCTAGAAATACTCTCTGCGGTTTTGCAGCAGTCCTAGACAAAGCAAGCCATCTACACAACAACTGTTCTCACGTGGGTAAAAAAACCAGTAAGAAACAGGGAGCAGGTCTCCCTCCAAGAGACCATACGATAAAACAAGGAGTGGAGGTGAAAATCCAGATCTTGCCATTCTCCTCATTCCCATGTCAATGAAATACTTTCTGTTCAGCTCAGCAATATGCTACGTTATAGCCTATCAGAGAAACACAAGGAAGTCAACCTTTCTACTGCAGGGAATTCAAACAGTGTTATTAGAATGAACTTTTCCAATCAGAACTTGGCAAAGAGGAGAAAACGTTCTAGGGGACAAGTCCTGTCTCTTCCCAACTGCCATATTTCTCAAAAACATAAGATTAACACAACAGACTACATTATCCAAACACTAAGCACCTTCTACTTTGAACGTAGCCTTAATAATGTCATCTTAAACAACAGAAATGTGAAGTAAATGTCAACATTTCAATTTCTCATTAAATAAATGGTCTCAAAATTTAAAAAAAAAAAAGGAAGTTAGGAAGTTTTTCATCTTTTTCCTCAAATGAAGGACAGGCCTACATGGTGCACAAATCATCCAAGGTATTTCTATATCAATTCTGCATTCTCTTGGTTTCTGTTGCTCAAATTTTAGAGCTGCTTAGCAAGAAAACAAAGGAAGAATCTATCCCTTACTTCTGCCTGTAAACAAGATCCATCTAACTTCAAGATCTAAAACAGAGAAAAGACTAATGTGAGAAAAAATACGTGATTTTGGCCACGTGAAAAATCATACAAGAAGTTAAGAAGGAAGTGGTGGTGCTATCCTGTTGCCTGTGACTTTTCTGAATTTGCAGAAGATGCTGTGAAGTACAGCATCTGGGAGCACAAACATTGTCCATATACACTTGTGGCAGTGCAGCTTCATGTCCTTCTACTACAAGCCCTGAGATGCTAGATCACAGACCCTTTACATGAGTTGCTTTCTCTTTCAAGGACCATTAACTTTCAACACAAAGTACCAGTTTCCAAGAGAAGATTCACATGCAGCTTCATGGAAAACTCTGCATTGTAACAGCAGTGATAGCTGATAATGCACATTTCACTGATCTAGCAGCATTCTTTTAAAAGGAATGTGTCCAGAACATTTTAAAACAAGATAATTTTGGTGTTAATCCAAAGTTTATTGAATATTGTAAACCAAACCCAAGTCCTTCCCATACAGGGCACATGCTTGGTCTTGATAGCAGCTACATAATTGCTAGAGGTAAAATACCAACCCAGAGAGGTACCTTTTACACCAAAAGAATGAAATTAGCAGCAAAGGGGTTTTTTTGTTGTTGTTTTTGTTTTTCAAAACTTGACTTACTAAGCAAACCAACTTTATACCCTAGTAACGAGGTGATGAATCAGCAGCTGCAATTAAGCTTACAGTCATATATCCTAGGAAGGAAACAGCAGGCCAGCACAAGGAAGAATCATTCATACACTAAAACCCTCTTCTGTTGTGTAAATTGGCCACTGGCAGCAGCTTCCTGTAGAAGAAGGGCTTCCCCAGATGTGCAGTGTATTTCAGAACCTCACTGCTGTTGAGAGCCCTCATTATAATGGATGCTAATTAGATCAAATCCACATCCAAAGCAATTTAAAAGAAAAAATACCAATTAAAGACATCTCTCTCTTAGAAGACCAATATGAAGACGTGTAGTGGCAGTTTAAGTAACAGGATTTGACGTGCTAAAGAGCTCTGCGTGTAACAAAAAATATGCATTATTAACGGATAGAGCCCCATATGCAAAACATCCTAGAGCCCAGACAGGAAATAAATAGAAATCCCACCAAGTTTCTAGATAATAAAATACAAGTTTGAGTCATTTTTGTTCTGACACAAGTTTACATTCAAGATCAGTTTACTAAACAACAGCTACCCAGAAAGTTTTATAGAATCACTGTCAGGAATGCAAGAGGCTTCCTCTCTTCCTTAAGTACTCTTCTTTAACAACCATCTGAAGTGCTCTAATTGAGTCACAAGTATCATAGTCTTCAGAAAAGTCAGCAAGTCCTAGATTCTCATATGTATGTTGGCAAGAATAGAAACAATTCAGCTGAGTAACATTTTCAGTTCATCTTGTAAATACTACAAAGTGCACACATGCTGCCCAGTGCTAGTTACATCAAAGAGGACATCGATGCACCCCGCATTTCAGTATTTCACATCATACCCAGTCATACTCAAGTATACAGTAAGCTCCATCATGATTCTATTTTAAATTCTGTAACTAAATGATGTCCAAGAAAGCAGAGAATCGTATCCTCCTTCCCTTCTAATCTGATCAAACACACAGACCATCTTAAAAATATGATTTAATCTATATATTAACATGGAAATGTCTCAGGTGAATTCAGTATCTCCTTTTAAAGACACTCAGAACGGTACTGTATCATTTTCATGCACACCACCATCTAGAAATATCTGGTTTTTAAGAAAGACAGGTATTAAGACAGGCAGCCTTTAAGAGGTTATCCTACTAACCTACATTACTGACGCATTAGTGCATAGCAGTATCTTAAAGGGCTCAGAATAAGTTAAGCAACAGCTATCTTGATATACAAACAGGGCTGTATGAATATATCCTGACAACCAGAAATGCTAGAGAAGCCAGAGAAACATTAAGATTTTGAGCTAAGCCAGTTTTTAATGGGTGGAGTGGGATTCCCATAGTGTTCACACCCACTAGAGTGAGTGGCAAATAAGCAGCTACTTTTCCACTGAAATTCTTTCCAATATGTACCAGAATTAATACATTATTTATCTTAATAATTCCCCTGCGGTAATAAGCATATCCTTATCAAGTGACTCCACTAAATCCTGACAGCCTAAATTAAAGGCACGAACAATCAAACACAAAAATCCAAAGCCACCGCAGTATTAATGCTCTCCTGACAGTTTCTGCAGGGATATTTTACATGAATTAGCCAGAAACATAATTCACAAAACGCTCCTCTGAATGACTGTAGCCCGCACAGGCCACCCCCTACTCCTACCTCAACAGGCAGCAATTTTTATGTACTCTTCTAGCACCCAAAGGTGCAAGAAAGAAAATAAAACAGCTCTTATCAGCTGCAAAGCTGTAACAGAGCAGACAAGTACTCCGCAAAGCGACACCGACCTCAGCCCTCCCACCACAAGCCATCACACCAACTGTGTGAGCTTGTTTTCCTTCCTCCATCCGGTGCCAGCTCCAGAAGAGAGGTCACGGTGCCAGGCGGGCGCAACCACGCCGACTGCCGGCTCCCTCCACGGCCCCGACCACCCCAGACCCCGACGGGGAACGGGCCGGCCCCTTACCGCGATCAACGTGCTGCTGCGGCCGTGCTGCTCGCCGCTCGCCGCCTCGGCGTCCAGGCCGTTGGCTCCGGTCCTGTCGGCGTTTCCCGCGACAGCGGCGGCCGGCGGAGGGGGCGCGGGCGGCGGCGGCGCCGGGGGTGGCTGCCGGTGCTTGCCGGCCCGCTTGGCCTTGGCCTGCAGGCAGCGCTGGTGCAGGGCGAAGGTTTGCTGGCGCTCCAGCTCCAGGCGCTCCGGGGACACGGCCTGGTAGCGGGACTCGCAGGCGCTGTGGTGCCGCCGGCAGAGCTCGATGCGCCGGCGGAGCCGCTCCATCACCGCGCTGTGCCGCGGCACCACGAACTCCGCCATGGGGCAGGGGGGCAGCACCATGGACCGGAGAGCGAGGGGGGCGGCCGCCGCCGTTCACCGGCTCCTCACACCGGACCCCGCCATGGCGGGGACTACCCCCCCACCACCCTCCTCCTCGGGCCTTCCCTGGCCTCCGCTGCTCCTCCCCCTCCCGCCGGCCTTACCTGGGCTCCGCGCCGGGCTCGCCCCCACTCCGGTTCCTCCCCCCGGCCCGGCCCGGCGCCCGCTCCTCTCCCCCACTTCCTCCTTCTCCCCCGAGGCCGGTACCGCTTCGCTCCCCCCCCTCTCCCTCAGCCCTGCCCGACGGCCGCTGCCCACCCCCCCCCGGGGCCCGGCCGGAGCCCGCTCCGCTCGCCCCCGGCGCGGCGCGGCCCGGCGGCCGCCGCTCTCAGGCACGGGCCGGCCCGAACCCCCGACTCCCCATTGTTATCCGCGCCGCCGCCATCTTGAAATTGTTTTTCCCCTCAAGAGTCGAGACTAAATAGGCGGAGCTTCCTGGGTGGTGGGCTGCGTCACGAGCCGTGAGGGACATCTCTCCGAGCCAATAGGAAGACGCGGAAGCGCAAGTTAGGCAGCAACTGCCTGGGCGGCTCTCTGGGGGCGGCCTTCGGCGCGTTTAAAAGGCACGGGCAGAGAGGGGGCGGGAGGGCAGGCTCAGCCATTCACACGCGCCAGAAGGCGGAGCCAGAGGTGATTGACAGGGAGGGCTGGGCATCGGCGGCAGCCCCGCCCGCAGGCGCCAGAGCAGAGCCCGGCCCGGCTCACCTGCGGCCTCGGGCCCGGCCCTCAGCCCGGCGCTGCTCGGCGGGGGCAGACCTGTGGGCTCCCCGACCACCCGGCTGGGAGGAGCGGGGAAAACGGTCCTGTAGCACAGAGAATTACTTACCAGCTCACGGGGCCAGGACTCCCGTTCACCTCTTCTTCCCTGTTCGTCACCACTTGCTGAAGCTAGGTCCTAATCCTGAGTCAACCACAAGGGATGAATAGTTAGGCAGTTTTGCTAATTAGACAAAGCAAGCCAAACAGATTCAAGTTTCTTTATTGATTAGTTTTTACATATTTTTTTTTTCAGTTGAATCTATAGGTACCTTTTTGAAATGGACAGGTCTTTTCTGTAAAAGAAATCCCAGTCCTTGTTCAGCAACACTAAAAAAAAAAATAAACCAAACCCTTTTTGAAACCATGAGACAATACTGGTACTAACCAAGGAACAGGTAGGGAAGGAGAGCAGTCACAAGCCCCACAGACAACCACAGCCAAAGCAGAGCACTGCTTTTGAGGAAGGAGTAAGGAAAGCAAGACACAAGCAGAGATGTACCTCTATTAGCAATCAGCACTTGCAAAAATCCCTCAATCTTAAAAACAGACATTTGCAATGTATTTTGTGGTAATTCAGTATTAGCCAGACCCAGAAAGGCTGATTCACAGCAGGTTAGCTAGCTAGATCTTTATCAATTCCCTTTACTGAGCACCAACAGGGAAGGGGGGAAAAAAAAAGTTTTCAGCATTTCTACTCTTGTATTTCAGACCTTGCCTGCACCTACTCCCCAGGGTTGTGATTTACCATCTCAGTCTAACCCCCCCATCTTCAGACACAGAAGTAGAGCATCCTTTGTGGAAGCTGCTACTCTCGGGTCCCACACAAATTCACCCTCAAGTATTTGTAATGGTTCCAAACCTACTTCCCAGGTCACAACCAAGCAGAGCTTCAGTACTGTGAAAACACAGCTATGGTGTAGAAGTACTCAGCTAATTTTGCCCTCCAAGCCTTAAAAAAAAAAAAAGTCTGAGGTTAAACTGAGTCACCCAAGTCAGAAAGCAGGATAAAAAGTACCTTTGGAGTTGTCTATCCATTTTGGAAAGTCTTCATTTATTGCAGTGATTATTTACGAAGCATACACTATGGTATCAAAAAAGCCATAACATGCAGACAGGAGACCTTTTCAGGAGATTTAGCAGAAGCAAATGTAGATTTACAATTAGTTTTAATATAATACTATTTAAAAGCTGAAAGCAGATCTCAAGTTCACTTTTTGATGCTTTGAAAGAACATGTATGCACATGAATTCTTCAAGAATTTAAGGCAATTTGCATATTAGGATAAAAAAACATTGGATTAATTTTTATGTTGTGCTCAAGATGTTAGCTGAATTGAAACGATTTACATATACTTCATCTCAAAGGACTGAGAGTCATAAATAGCAGCTGCTCCTTGATAAAAATACAGTCCTGAGAACAAGCTAGTAGCAATGCTTAAGCTATGACATCTTCCATGTCAGAGTATAAGCTATTTTTGCAATAAGGAGCAGTATTTACCAGGTGTTCGACAGGCAAAGGCATTCTAAACATGCAATAGCTCCCATCAGAAGTCTGAAATTACTTCCAGTATCTTGCTTACAATAGTTTATTTGCACATTGCAGAAAGATCAGGAAATCCTGCTATGCATTTGTGATCACTAATATTTCAAACACAACAACCAAGGGATACAACATAAGGACAGGCAGCAAAAGGTGTTTTTACAAAAAAAAAACCCAAACCAAAAAACAAGAGAGTCTTTTAGTAATTGGTTAGATTGTTTGCAAGGTAATTGGAACACTCTTCCCTCCCCAACCCCTGGGAATTATTCCCCCCACTATACCTATGCTATGACCAAACAACACTGGAGTGTTTAAATTCAGTGCAAGAAGAGTAATTTTAGGACATTTAATTTCACTCTAAACAAAGGCAAAGTTTATCTATATAGACATCCAAACACCAACATATTTGGTACAGTGTCATGAAGTTACATAGATTTCACCCTCAGAGGTATGCTCTTGTAGTGATCACCTGCATTCCACAAAAAAAAAAAGTGTTTGCAACAGTATAATATGGTAGACTCAACGCTTTAAAAAAATTTATTCAGCTGGAATTGGAACTCCCTAACATTCACAATATAATTTAGGATGCATTTGTTACATGAAGAGCTGATAAAAGACTTAAACAGGTTCACATACCAGTTAAGATATTCCACATGCTCCTTCCCCATCTACAATACTGACATCTTGGTTGGTTGTTTTTGGTTTTTTTATGTGGTTTTTTTTTTTTTTTTAAACAAATACTTAGTTCAACTTGTCTACCTGACTACCTCCCCCCTTTCTACAGGAGTAGACATACAGTGATAACAGTGAGAGGATATGGGACACTGTCCTATCCAGTGTTTGGACCCTGGAAAGGAGTAGGCCTAGCTATAAAAATAGAGTTCAATGATGAGCTGAACACGAAGCACTTCAGCAACTGAGGCAGAGCTGCACTCAAAAAGCTGGATAGTCACAGAGAAAGAAAAGCATCAGTGGCTGAACAGCAGGGAAAGGGGGAAGTAGTCCTACAGCCCCCCCAACAACCCATCAGCTTTACAAAAAGAGTTCAAGAACAAACAAAATCCATTATCTGCAAGGTCCGCAGGATTAAATGCCACATTAAGATGACCCACTCCAAATCCCAGATCGTTTGTCAACACTTAACAGGGCTTTAGCCATGCACAGTATGTATATTCTACAGACTGACTAACCCCTTTCTTCCATCCCTTCTTCTTTCCCTCCCCCCAAAAGAATAAGGTTGATTGATTAGAGAGTTTCACTACTGATTTCCCCATACATTCCCCCCCCCCCCCCCCAGTTTTGTTTTCTTTTGAGGGAAGAGGAGTTGTCAAATACACTGACAACTTTTTTTAAACAATTATCAAATTAAGGGATATAAAGACATTGTTGTATTTAGGAATTTACATATTTGTAAAAAAAAACCTAGTTATAAAACTGCTTTTTTTTATCACCTAGCACTTTCAAGATTCACTGTTATTTTTCACTAATTAATATATTAAATTAAGCCAAGGTTTGAGACCGGAAAAATTCTACCAATCTACTTAAAAACAGAAAAGAATATTTAAAACCAAAAAAGAAAAGGTTAGTTATGTTACATTCCAAAATCCACAGCCCATTATATTAAATGCATTCTTTCTAGCGGAATTATGTTCTTTAAAACAGATGATTGCAATTATTTTACTGCGAGACACTCCATTACATTGGATAGTGACTGGAACCTGTGGATGGTGAAATCTTGAGGTTTGTCCAAGTTTCAATGTACGGTGTCCAAGGTCCTCTCCCAGAACCATGTTTGAAAAAAAAAAAAATTACAGATCAAGTTCTTATGACTTTTTTCAATCTTTCCTTGGCTTTCTGTTTCTGGGTGATCTATTCACAGTTTCCTCCTCCTGCAAGAAAGTAATTTGTGTAAACATCAAGGAAATAAAAATCTAAGAATACCCTTAAAAAACATTGACAAAATCTACAAAGAATAATCTACTTTCAGTTCCACAGTAGGGTTCAATTTTTGAAGGACCTATTGGTGTTACTACCCTTTCTTTCTATACATGGCAAACACACAAATCCTCTTGTTTTCACAGTGGCTTTGCATTTATTTGCTGAGAGTACACAACAGCTTCTGCTGCTGTAAGAATCCCTTTAACTTCAAGCAACACTCCACCCATTTTTAAGTCAGCCATTACATCAGTGTGCAGCACTTCAGAGGTATCCTGACTGCGTACAAAACTGAATAAGCCTTTTGCCTCAAAAAGATGCATTCAACACAATCCCACTCCTCTCACAACGCAGGGTCTATGGCAGTGCCTTTAGCAAGGTGCCCAGCTCTGCTGAAGTTGGCCACAGCAATTCCTGTTCTGCAGGGTGAATAAGTTCTGCAAAATTCTGACACCGAGGAGTATCACATGAGCCACGTTAACCCTTAACACTTCAGTAAGGCTTGTTCTACATGACTCAAGGAAAAAAAAAAATGCACAAGACTTCCCTCAAAGATTAAGCATTCTTACCTCTGATGCAGGTTTCCTGTCCTCTTCCTCCTCCTCTTCCTCCTCCTCTTGACTAGCACTTCCTATATCAGCATCACTTTTCTGCTTCTCTTCTAAGAGAAATAGAAAAAAAAAGTCATTCTTGTTTCTGACTTATCTTCAGTTCACCAGTGGCTTTACTCCATGTCTACCAATGCTGCTATTTTATTCTATCAGAGAGAAAACTCAAACTGTTTCAAGATTATCTAGTTTACATACCCAGCTTTTCCTCATTTGCTTCCTCCTCCTCTTCTTCCTTGTCCCCTTTGTCTTTTTCTTCCTCTTTCTCCTCGTCCATCACATCAGGCTGAGGAGCATCAGTCTTCTTGTATTCTGCAGCATTTGGCTGTTTCTAGAAAAAAAAATATTGTCAAAACCAGGCAGTTATCTGTGACATTAAGGCACATTTTGCTGAATCTTTTGAAATTATACTACTTATTATCAGACAAAATGCATACCTTCCCAGAACAGCAGAAAAGGACAACAAGGAACACTGGCAAAGCCACAGTGAGGATGTATACTACCCAAAGCCAGGGACGCTCTTCAGCAGCTGCCATCATCTGGCCCACAACACCAGGCTGTAAGATAAAAAGAACTGTCAAATTTCATCCCATACAGCAAGTTGTAGCAGTTAAGATTAAGCTATAGAATTATCAAATACACTTTTTGTAAATTTGAACACTATATTTCATACCTCAAAATATTAAAGCTAACCTGCACAAGTACTTTTTCCATGGTTTACAAATTAAGAATTAGGCTAAAGTCAACAGTCCAACTGTCACTTATAGCTACTTAGAGCAACCATTACCATATTATAATTAGGAACTGAGCTTCCAGTCTGGCTTATTACAACCTTTATTTCTCACCTCTGCGGCACCATCAGCTGCCTTTTTCAGTCCCCATCCATCACTGGCCCAATCATCAGCCACAGCTCTTTCAGTACAGATGATAAAATTGTCAAAAAATATGTCAGAAGTCATTGACCACAGCTCAAGTCCCACAGCACTGAAGGGAGTCATCTTGAAAGGCTGCAAGTCTTCAAAGAAATCTGGGTTTGGGATCTTCCTGGGTTTCCATATACCCTAGGAAAGACAAAGTCATTGCACCTCACCTGCTATAATACAATTTTTAGTTTTCAGCCCATTTTGAACTGAGAGAAAGACCAATCCATTGCACTTAATTACAATGTCTGTGGATGCAACTCAGCAGGTTTTAGGAATCAATTTTCATTTGTGCTACAAAGAAGTGAAGCCAAGTAAGAAATCACTTTGAACCTGTCCACTTGAAACACAGTACAATCATGACAGTATTTGTACTCTTAAATTACACCTGCTGAATCTAAATCAGTCTGGTTTTTGTAAGAGAAGTGCTGCAATAGCCAGCAGTTTAAGCACCAGGAAACACCAACCTGATAGTTCACATTATCAATCATAGGAGGCTTCCATTTGCCTTTGTAGTTTGGATTGTCAATCATTGGTCGCTGCCAGGTACCACAGCCAGGGGCTGTCTCACATTTAGGATTTGCGATCTGAGGTGCCTCCCATTCACCGTCCATATCCTCATCCCTGAAAAGGGAAAATTCAGTTTTGAAGTCCGCCCCTTGCCTTTACACAGAATAACACTTAGACAATGTCTGATTTCTGGGAAAATTAAAATTCCCACCATAAAATAGATATATTGAAGCTTTGTATAGCATAGGTCTGTAAATAAAGACACTGCAGAAGGAATAAGGATTTCAAGTAATAGCTTGGAAGCACAGAAAATCAACAAAAGCCAGCTCCTGAGCACAACCTCCCCCCCCCGACCCCTTCCAAGCAGGGTACAACTGCAAGATGACCATCCCTGCCCTGTTCAGCTTGCAATCATGGAAGAGTTGAAAAGTGTGCAGACAAACACAAGAAAACAAGACTCCTCAGACCAACTCTGCCTTCTCCTTTTGAAGAAAGATAGCCTGAATCGACAACTTTGTTAGCGAGCAACAATGGACTAGCTATTCTTATACTTGTAAAGGCGCATAACAAAGCCATGAAATATTTGCTGTCATTTGCAACAGGCAGTAAACATACCAATCTTCAGGCTTCTCAGCATCAGGGTCCGCTACATATTCTGGCTCATCATCCAGCCAGCCCTCTGGTTTCACAGCATTTTCATCTGCTATCTTTGCAGGAGCATCCTCATCCCTTGAGAGCAGAATATTATGTATTAACACACACAACACAAAAGTTCTTAACCTCAAGGCATGATTCTACAGATTGTGAACAAGCCCACTGATGTAGACAACCAGACAGCTTCACTTCTGATAAGGTAAGCACACCACCATGATTTCAGAATGGAATTGCCTTGCAATCTGTTACCTATACATGTGCTTCATGGCACAGTCACGGTGCCAACTGTAAGGTAATGCTACTTATTTTTTAAAACCAACCTAGAGAGGGCATATTACAACAAATCCTGTATCTTAGTGGTTGCTGCAAACATGCATTTGAGCTTGAAATCAAGCCTATGCTTCACAAACCATAGGTTCAAAGACAGATCAGTTTCTGATTTAGGACACGACATACTATTTCAGTCACTTTAACTATGCATTACACAAACAACTACAAACATCCTACAGTTATACATTCTGCAGTTCATCTTTTGATCTCATCAAGGATGAAAGCATAAGCTAGTGTAGCTGTTTCAGTAAAACCTTTATTTGTGGCCAGCAGAATAACAGAAGCACTAAACAGTAATTCCCAGAGCATATGGATCCTGTCTGCCTTCGTCTACCAAACTGCTGCTCAGATGCTTAAACTGATTGTGTTTTGATTCCAAGGGTGAGACTCAAAACTGTCTATAAGCCATCTGAGAAAGACTTTTTGATCAGGACCAAGTTATCAGGCCAAGGTCTCCCTCAATTCCACCCCTTTGACAGCTTACCAGTCATCTGGTTTAACAGCATCTGGATCTGGGATTTTTGGTCTCTCATCCCAGTCCTCAGGCTTCTGGTCATTCGGGTCCTCAATCTCTCGGGGTGGATTCACAGGAGGAGACATATCATTTAGCAAATTCCCACTATTGACAACCGTTTGATCAACCAATATTTCAAAACTATTGTCAGGATTCAAGACTGTAAGGAAGAAAGTTGATGTAGCCATTACATATATGATGCAAAGCATGCATCACAAAGCATCACTCATCCCCAATGTACAACTATAACTTCAGCAATCCAAGCTACCACCTACGCAGCAACTGTTTTAAAGAATTGCTAAGAACCTTTTTCCTTATGTCAAAGTATAGCTACTGATGATGTACCACATCTTGTGAAAAAAGACTACTCATTGCAGGAGTCCTAATTTAAATATGCTAAAAGCACAAAGCAGCTTGTAGAGAGATTTACCAGTTACCACAGAAAGCGGTACTGTGCCTTTGGCACAGTAACTATTGCTTTAGTACCAAGAATGTACGTATTCACATTCTACTCAAGAATAAGACTCCCTACTACCAACTCACAGGATTTTAATCTCACTCCTTTATCCATTGCTGCCTCTGTAGTAGGAAAAAGCAACAGACATCCTCCTGAGTACTCCCTGAAAAGTTTTAGTCATAGCTGATATACCAGACACTACACTTCAAGAACCACTGAGTTTGGTACAATGAAAGCAGCAAGAAAAAAAGACTATTCCTCTAAATCTAAATCCTAGTATACTCCAAATTACTAGGGGGCAGCATTCAAGCAGTTTATAAACGTTGATAATTATTTTGGATATACTTAGCATCTCAAGTTACTCATGACTGCTCTGAAATTCAGTTCTCTTAACTATTAAGTTCAAGGTCTCATGACCTTTCTTACATGAATCAAAACTTCTTGCAAGGAAAAAATAAGCCTTTGTGCAAGATGACTAAGTTTTGCATTCAGAGGCTTTCAAGTGGTTTTTAGTTGTATGATGTGTTGATGCAAACAGTCAGTTGTTCTTCTGGCTCATTTTATGAGCTTTTGATTCAGGAAACGTAGTAGTTATTAACAGGCATCATACCCAGAGTATAAAGATGCGTCTTCTTATCAGTAAAGTAAGTCTTCAGGTCTGCATCTGGACGCTTTGCATGCTTCTCCTCATATTTGCCAGTCTTTGGGTTTTTGTGCCGGAAGATGAAGTGCAATTTATAGTCCTCTCCACATTTGTCAGGGCCAAACATGATTGTATACGGAGTTTTGTCATGGAACTGATCCTTTAAAAACAATGCAAAACTTCATTCCATCAATTTGAAATACAACTGAAGTCACTGCCTGGCATAAGAACTCCCAATTCATTAGAAATTGTTCTGCAACTAGGATATCAAACCAGTGAAGTACCCTTGTATGAGGAATACAAGCCTTGAGAAAAAACACCAGAATTATCCCAGCTACTTGATTTTGTACCTTTGGTCTCTACTTTCCAGGTGGAAAACAAGAGCTATTCAAGTGTTAGCAAAAAGGTAAGTGCAAGCAACAACCACAATGTTTAAGTCTATCTCTACATTACAATAAAGGAGTTTAAAAGCTATCCATACAGAAGTATCAGTTACCGGTAATAATGAATGACTAGCTAGTCCAGTGAGTTTCTGTCACACGAAGTGGTAAGTAGCATTAAAAGTGAAGCCAAGTTGCATTTAGTTTACACACTTAGAAACCAGTGTACTGTCTCAATCCGAGAGCACTGCAAGCAAGTCTGCCTGTTCCTGCTAATGTTATCTTAAAATTCAATGCACATATGACACTGGTTAGACAGCCAAGTAATTTTTTGGGTGTCTTTTTTTTAATACTTTGGAATCTGTATTAATACTACCACTCCAATGAGATTGCAAAAGGAAAGGAGAAGGATCAGTAACAAGTCATAAAAGGTACTTCCTATAAAGTCTAGGAAGACAGCTGAAGAAAATCCACAGGCTACAAAAGCCTGTGCAAGGTGACCCAGCAGTTAAGCTTTGTCTGAATAGGCTAAACCACTTTAGGTAGGTATGTGATTGAGAGGAGAGAAAATGATTCTTAATCTTTAGGAGTTGTAGCATGGACTTTTCCACCGACCACACTTTTAAGCCAATGCATTCAAAGCTCTTATGAAGCAAACGGTTCTATATAGTTAGCATGTGCTAATAAGGTACACATATGTACACAGAACGTTGTATCCAGTCCAACCTCTCAAGACTCTTTTTTTTAAGTATACCCAGTAAGTCACAAATGGGTTCACATATCAGAGACAGAGCAATAAATGCAAGGTAGAATTTCAGTTATTTGCATTAGTCTGTTTTAGAAGATGAAATATTGAATCTTCCTTCTGGGCAACAGCTTCCTGAGAAGGTTACTCCTCCTACACTGGCTACTCTCATAAGATACTTCAGATTTCTCTAGGACTGAAGGGGAGGTATTGCAGACTTTAGCAAGGATCTAGAACTGTTCTCAAGTTTCCACTCAAGAGGCCAGAATATTTGAATATTTATCCTTTCCAACTGAAAACAGTGGGAAACCACTGAGTGCAAAGGACTTTGGAGATCAGGCCCTAAACATGCCCCACCACTGCCTTTACTGAAGGGGCTTCCTTCAGGAAGCAGCAAAATGAAAAAGTTTTTTCATGGCTAATACTCAAAGTAGCAGCATTACTCACCAGGTTCAATTCAGGTGTTTTTGAAAGCAATTTCACATAGGCCCCACCACACTCAATTCCATTTTGGAAGTTTACTTCATACCTAATTTTAAGTTTTGGACAGAAAAGGGGAGAACATGTTATACATGAGGAAAAATTACTTCTGTAGTACACAATTACAATTTTCAAGTACAAATTAAGAGTGTTTTGTTGTTTGTTTTATATCACATGTCCAGTGAATATTAAAAATACACACTGCACCCTAAGGCCTAAGCAAATATTCTTAAGGGCCTGAGAAACAAGAGAAATTGAGGATGTGGAAGACTTAACCTGGCAGAAAAGTTTAAAGGAATTCAGTGCTGGTCTAGAAGATTATGATCTAGAAGCAGAGAGAAGGAAGAAAAAGCCTTCCAATGTGTAAGACACACAACAGAGATTAAGGCAAGCCAATTATTTTACCCACAACTATCATGGCAGACAGACAACTCAATTTGCAAGACTACCAAAGCAACAACAATTAGATCCTAGGAGAAGCCCCTTTAGGGTTATAAGGATACAACAGTGTATTTAGGGATGTCAAGGAGTCTGAAAAAAGGCAAAACATCTCTGTCAGGAATAGGCCAAGTATGCTTGATCTCTCGACACCAGCAGCTGGAGTGGTGACCACTGGGACTTATTTTTAGTCCTGTATTTTGAGCCAAAACTAAACTGTCATGCAGAGTGACCAATTATTATCCTGTGCAAATGTGAATTTGCTTGCTCTGTTTAAAACTGATGAAATAGGTAATAATCCACAGTTCAATTGTTCTCACCAAATTATTTTTTCCCCTCCTTGCTAGTCTAACATGCATGCAAGTAGATTCTTCTACACCAGTCATGGCCAGAGCTAGGCAAGCTGTTCATCTTCCATGACAGATGAACTAAGACAAAGGAAGGAGGAAATGAGTGCATCTTTACCACTCTGTCCACTCCACCTTGGGAACAGGGGACAATTTACTGCATAAGGAAGTGCCCTGACCTACATACAAGACCAGCTTTTGTCCAAAAGGACAAAGACTTTCACAATTAGCAGTAAAAAGTCAGTTGCCTGACCTTGTTACTACAATTAAATCAAGTTAATTGAAGTCCTGAGACAGATTACCAAGTCTAGTTTTCATTGACGTCTTTCCTTTTCAGGCTTCAGAGGGATCCATGCTGTTCCTAACTTACCACTTTGGTAATCTGGGTTGCTATTTTACTCTTACCCAAATACTTTACTAGTTTACAGTATCTTGTGTCATCTAGACCCCCAGTCAACAAAAGCTCAGTTATGGAATTAACCTCAGCCTGCTATCATGTCACCCTTGAAATAACAGAACACTACGTTACCCTTCACTTACTGTATAATAAGGGGTTTGGTATCAAACACAAAAGGTTTTGAAAGTTTGGATGAAATTGCATGATGCTTGGCTCGGGTTACCAGTACAAGCCCTTTGTCTCCTGGAAGCTTAGTGTCCTTCATGTCTTGGACTTCCCATTTACCTGGAGAGGAATTAACCAAACACAATCAAAACTTGTTCAAGACAGTCTTTGTTTAGCTCAATTTTGAACAAGATCGTCAGCATTCTGCAATAACACCCTATGAGGTACCTTACCAGGTTATTAGCATAACATCTTCACTAAAAATTATTTTAAAATCTCCAAGTGATTATTTTGTCTAAATCAGAACTACACTTTGTATTCTTAGCCAGGTATATAAACCCTCCTGATTTCTTCAGTGAATATAATTTTAACTGGGAAACAGAAAACAGAGACTTGGACCTCTTCTTCAGATATGACAAAAGACATCAGAAACATTATCCAAAACCTGGGTTGGACTCACCATCATATTTGGCAATCTCATCATCCGTATCATCTTTTTTAGCTCTGGAAAGAATCCATCTAGAAGACAGACATCCAATGGTCAGTAACTATATTCTTTCCCCACTAAAAATCCTGCCCTTAAGATAAGGCAGCCCTTGCTATCCTATGACTACACCCCAGTGTCTTGATCCCCTGAGGGGTTCTATCCCCAAGCCTGCAAAGTTTTCTGCATTTGCCACTTCCCAACCCCAAAATAGGATCATGGCCTTGGTACTGTCCTTGTAAAAAGAAAAAAAAAAAGTAGAACCTCATCATGCTCACATTACCTGAGGAAAGTAAAAAGTCAGATGAGGATGAAAACATTACACATGTATGGCTCACCTCCCCCTTGTTACTAGGGCTTAAGGAAATACTAGTTTAGCTTAGTACTTTAACAGCCAGCCTCATAGAGTCACTGCTGTAACCCTCACCAACCACTATCTTTTGATTCAATTTTGACTAACACAGGCTCTAGAGAGGGTTTCATTGCCTTTCACCAAAATTTTTAGTTATTTGCTATGCTGAATCATCTTTCGGATCATACTCACCCATCCAGAGTTCCTTTATCAAAGGACTCTGCAAAATACACCTCGCCAGTTGGGACTGGGGGCCTGTAGGTAACCTATTGGAGAAGAGAGGCATTCATGCACCTTTCAAGGCACATTCTCAACTGTAAAGAAATATAGGCATATACAACTCACATTCCCTCTCTACGCTCAAGTACAGCTTACCTGGAACACCCTCGCAGCATAAATACAGAAGTTACGTAAATATTGCTACTTGTGCCAAGCCATTGTGCTCTTGTCTACAACTAAAACTAAAGTATATACCTAGCTGAAAACATTAGTAAACATGTAAACACTCATGATAATCGCATCACAGATTGCAAGGGTGGATCTCAGTTTTCAGGAAGAACATGGGGGACATGAGAACAGGAATGAAGCAGCTAGGCTTAAGTCCAAGCCCTACTCCCAGATAACATCTTTTGCTAACATTTAATATGTTGCGCTGTTACTAAGTAAAGACAACTCTGATCAGACTTACATTAACCACAACCACAACCCAAGTGGTAAATCAATTTTTAAAAGAAGTTCCATGCCAAACCTTTGGAGTTGGAGGAGGAGAGCTCGTTTCAGGTTTTGACTCTTCAACCTCCTCAATGCCATCGCCCAAGTCATCCTCAATATCAACCACATCGTCACCATCATTGTCACCATCCATATCATGTGCCTGGACAGCAAGAGTCCCGAGAGCTAGCAGGGTCGCATACAGTAGCCATTTCAGCTCCATGATCTGAATAAGTAAGACAAGGCAAAGAGGTCAAACCAGCACTGCATGCAAGGGCAAAGCATTGCTTCTCGGTACAAAACTAAGCATCCAAGACAAAAGGTAAAGTGCCTAGTCATACAACTGAAAAAAAGTGCAAACTTATCTTTTTAGCTGTTATTTACTGCATCTGGATGGCTGAGACAACTCTACAAACTGAAGAAGAATAGAACATAAAGCTAAAGTATTTAATACAAAACAGACATTAACTGAGGACCATGTTCTGCAAGTTCTGCAAAAGTGTCATAATTTTGCTCTTACACTGCCACAGTTCATGAGCAGAACAGCAGACGTGTACACAACACCCCAACCTAGCTAACTGCAAAAGCCTGAACAGAAAACGTATTTCTTGCTTATTAAGGACTTTAAATGCATCATGCAGAAACCAAAAATCTCCATTCAGTTCAGGAATTGAAATACATTTAGCTAGCTCTTTCAAGCAGAGGGAAATCTATGGAGTAATCAATTGCCTATCTCCTGTTCAATTTTTTTTTGTCCTTTCAACTGTGGGACATTGGCATTTTCATCAGTCCCTTTCTCCACATTTTATTCTGGAATTACTGCCAACAGTCATTGATACTACTGGCAGATATCTATAAGCAGTTGAGGCTACTGAGGCAGACCCAGGAGAAAAATTTCTTACTATTTAACAGACAGTTGATTTTATTCACCTCTTTTGATCTCTAATTTAACAGGACGACCAAAGAGGAAGAGTATCTGTTAACAGAGGCTTTACAGAATTAAAATATCACATTTCAACTAATTTAGAAGGTGCCCAGCACGTTGGCACACCTAAAATATGGCAGACCTCGGCAAGCAGTAGCTCAAAAGATCTTGAAAGTAAAGAGTTTCAATTTTACTTTCTTGCTAGAAAAGCTACAAGATCACTGCACCGTTAGGCAACACTCCTAGCACCCTGCTCAGCATTATATTACCAAAAAACCCCCAGAAAAAACACCTGTGTCTTGCTCACCTTTTCTCCTTTGAATCACATTCCAAATTTGTCTTCCAAAACCAGAGTTGTAATGAGACTAATACTTTTTTTTTTTTTTAAAGTATAAAACCAAACATCCCCTCCTTCCCTTACACTCCTGCCTCAGGCTGTAGCCCTGTAGACTTACAAACATAACTCAAGCAGAGTTAATAGTGCCTGCAGGGACATAAATCTGCGCTAGAAAACAAACTTCCAACTTTCCAAAGCATGGTTAGGCAACTAAAAGAATCTACAGACTTAAAGGCTTATCAGCACTATCCAATACTCCAAAACTACGCTGCATACCAGATCTACCACTCTTAGATTATTCTTTAACTTACTTCTCATGACAGAGGGGATGTTTTATAACTGCAACAAAACTGTATTTTAGACTTGTGCTGAGGTCACATCCAGTTTGTCACTACAGCAACATGCAATTGCAGCCAGTTTTTAACAATAGTGATGGCCTTCAGGATTACGGTCTAAATGCATGGTCACAACCCTCCCCCTCACAGTTCAGGCAATTGCACAGAAACACCTCTGAGCCAAAAGGACACCATTCACAGCATGAACAGCTGACAATTTTTTAAGTGTTGCTACATACAAGCAAAGCTTGTTTGCTTAGCGTATAGCCAGAATTGGTTATAGAACTCACAGATCTTACTACTAATGTGGAAATCACAATACAAAACCAAGGAATGAAAACAGTCGAGCAAACATCCGTACTCTTGGAAGCTCAAGTACCTCTTGCATAGATAGCATGTTCTCTAAACTCACTCATGCCTGCCAGCACAAAAACAGTACAAAAAAACAAGTCTGAAACAGTAATCTTTAGAGCCTTGGATGTGTCCTGTGTGACTGAACAACCAAAAGTGAGATGGCACAAGGACACCTTTCCAAGGGAAGGCCTGGATTTTGTCTTCCCAACAGGGCCTTACCAAATACATTTTTATCAGAGCTAAATTCAGGAAGAATTTACAACAAGTTTTACAACTGCTTTCAAATTATATTATGCAGATAGAATGACCACTTCACACTTTGGAAAGTGATACGAGGAAATTAATCTTAAAAATACAGCAAGGTTAAAGATAAGCCAATACCTTCCTCCCCTAAGAGGAAGGAGTTTCTGCACACTGCCTCCCAAGCCTGTGCAAAGGATATTAATGATTTAGCATGCAAGTAATTCCTTAAGTAATCTCACCACTAGCCAACCAGCAATACAGTTTTGGTGAAAGAATTAAATAACTTCCCCAACTTTCATGCCAGTCACTGAGTCCATACATAATAATTACCTCCTTCACAATCCCACCCCCAACTACAACCCTTGGGAAATATTTGTCAGCAGCAAATGCACTTTGGTAAATGCTAGCACTTCTTGCTTAGCTAAGTTGCAAAGCTGCATAGCCTCATATTGCAGGCAAGGTTACTGCAGAAATTCTTGTGTCAAAGTGTCAAAGCGTCCTAGTGAAACCAGACAACTCTACCAGTGACCCATACAGCAAGGGCAGAAGCTATGCCACTGCACATCTGTGCTCCTGATACAACCATCGGCATCCACCCTGTTGGTCTGCATTTATCAGTTAATGCTCCATCTGAATGGGAGGCCTCATTGAACCTCATTTCAAGGTAGAAGTACTATCTGTTCAAGCTTACCCAAGCAAGATGTTTTTCCTCTCAAAAAAAAAAAAAGGTAAAGCATGAAGAGAAGCTAATCCAGTTTCATGTCCTTGCCTCTTTATAATCATTGGCAAACATTATTCACACATTTATATCCCTACAGAAAGCTGTTTAGGACACCTCCTACGTATTAAATCAGTCCCAAATTCAACATAAGCTGCCATTCATACACCTTGAGTACAGATCGGTATCATCTCCTGCAAATGCCAGTTGTCATGCCAAGCACCTTATTCTGTTGATCTGCAACAATATACAAACTAAATTATAAAGAAATAAAAGACACTATGTTCTCAGAAGAGCAATTTAAGTGAAGCACACATTTTTGATATTTAAAAAGCTATTCTATCCGTAACAGATACACTGCTACAAGAGAAAATTTCAACTTCACTTCACACAATCCTTAGGGGCACAACATGCCCTAGTAAATTAGGTTATTCCTAAATAGAAGATAGAAAGGGAGAGGGTGAGAGAAGAAACTCAGGCTTTATACAAAACAGGCATAAACCATTTTTTCAGTGGAGCTTTAAGTTGCTTAGCAGCTACAGGTGTTCAATTAGTCACCTAAGGTGTAATCTAACCTTCAGACACACAGCCACCTACTCTATTATGATCACATTTCTCCCTTGAAGAAGTGTCCAATTTCCAAGCAATTATCATCATTAGCCATTTTTTACTCTGCCTGCACTTCCCTTTAGGTTTAAACATGTAATATTTCTGAAGGTTAGTGTATTTCTGATCATGCAACTACCAAAAGCCTTTAACAAAGGAACCCTTTCGTAATAAGCAAGAGCTTCTGACATCTCCGTTCTACTTCACTGCAACCCTCATTTTCGCCATAACACTGCTACAAGTCAGAGATGACTAAAACTTCATCTACTTTTTTAACAAGGTCTTCAGACACTTAGACATTGGCACACCACTTGGATCGGAGGGAAAATACTGCCATATAATACCAGAGTACTAACTAGGGAGATAGTTCAAGACTGCCAGGGCTCACAAATCATTTGTTCTATGTCTGTGTGTCCATCCACAGCCAGCTTCTACACTAGAAAAAGCAGGTGACATTTAAGCCCTGTTCAACAACTCCTGATTGTCAAAAGACCGAAGCAGTTTCCCCTGGCATTTATGGGAGCTATAGCAGAGTACTGAGAACAGACACCTGGAACAGCCACGCTACACAGACTTGACTTTTTGCAAAGCAAAAACTAAACAAAATTGGATTGAAATTCAGAGAGGATCAGGATAGAAGTAGCACTCTTAAAATGTAGGGCTAAATGACTGCTACCTTCAGATTTAAAAGCTTCCAAGGAAGTCATGCGACTTCAGAGATTTATTTTTCTTTACAATTCCCCTTTCACTGGGCATAAAGGGGAAGTTCTTAATTATTGGCATGACACTGGCAACACCTGACCCACACAGCAGACAGTTGTCACCACTCTAACATACATGTCCTGGGGAAGGGCTGTGAAAGGACGCACACAAAGGATGTTTAAGTCCTTCGCTATCATACTTCCAGAACATACTATTTGGAAAGTAACTTCCCTGTCAGGTCAAACAGAGCCTGCAAAACCAGTTTAATCATCTCCTTGGATACTAATCTATTTGAGTGGTTCATCAAGCCAGTTCTTAACACTGCATATTTCAGAATATATAACTACATTTGAATTGCTACTGGCTATCTGGTTTACTACTAAATTTTTCTAAAAAAAAAGTTAACAGGCAGATGAAATGGGTCTTATTTTTAATAAGTCACTTACTATGAATTACACCTCAGCAATTTGGGAGAGCATCAGTGTTTTCTATTTTAGCAGCATCTGAAGTGACAGGTGAATGACTTCTATAGGAATAGCAAAATTTCCTAGCAAAGTCCTGTGTTTCAAATACTGGGTTTCAATATGGTATTCACAGTGGAAGCACACCAGTTAAAAAACCAAAATCAAAACACAATGCATCCTCATACAAAGCAAGAATTATAGAAGAAAAATTTAAAGGCACAAAGGCAAAGAAAGTCATCACAACACAAAAAATGCAAGGAGACAAGAACAGAAAGGTTGAGACATAGATACTAATTTTCCCTCTCAAATGAGACTTTTATTGTTTCTGAGCAAAGGCTTGGCTACCCTACTTGGTAATCCACTAGTTTCTTAAAAATCAGAACTACTGAAGAGCAGAGGAAATCTCTTCCACATCTCACAATCCCCCCACCTTCCACATCCTGGCTCCTCTGCGGTGCCACGGTAACTGTTTACACAGCCTCATGATGAACTAGCAGCTGGTTTAAGATGGCTTGAAGTCCTTCTGTCATGTTATTTTAACCCTGAATCAATACCCCAGTCCAATCCAGCAGGCAAAGGCAAAAAGAATTGTAGCAGGACAAGGGAAAGTACTGTGAGATAAAGTAAGTAGCCAAGGATAAAGGAAATTAAGCTGTTAGCAGCAGAGTCAGCTTAATGCCATAGTTTCATGTGCAGTTCTGTCATCCGCACTTGTCTAAGACAGACCTGTCTTCAGGCAGATTTGGGAGATTCCCACTCTGTGGCAAAACTGAGTTAACTAACCATGTGGCCAAACACTATGATTTCAACAACCAGTGCATTACCTCATCACTCCTCAAATGGATAAAGAAAATTATATATGCAGCAATTTCTATGATGCAGACAACACTGTTTTTCCCCCCCCCTTAAATGCTTAGTTTTGCAGCTAGGCAACTTTGAACGTTGTGAAGATTCTGCCTTTAACATCATAACTCAATGAGCAGCAGACAAGGCTAAACTAAAGCTGCCTTGCTTGCAAGAGGCCAGAGCTCTGTGTGGGGGTGGTTCCCCCTCCCTCTTCCCCCCTTCCCCCCAATAGAGGGTAGCTAGGATACACTGCTACAGAAGGTTTGAGGAAAGTCTCCTGGAAAGGATTAGCCAAACCTCTCCTGGAGAGCTTGATAGCCCCACAGAAAAAACTGCCTTCTGTTTGGGTTGTACAGAGCACAAACTAGGCAAGACATTAGGTGTGAAAGGCGACAGCAACAAAGCTTGCTTTTAATAAGAATTTCAAATACGCCAGTTTCTAAAAATAACGTACAACAGTGCAGATACAGTAAGGGAGAAAACACCATGTACCGTTTTGTCAGCAAAGAGATCATTCCCACAGAACTGGAAGTCCTTGGAGGGCAGAGACAGAACTGCAAGGCTTTTTGACCATAAAACAGATGGGCTACTAAGGAAATTGCATTAGGCGGGGGGAGATCTGGAGGTGCACCAAGATCTTTCAGACCACCATGCCTAGAAATCAATTCCAGTTTGCCCTGCTACAGAATTGGTTCCAGCAAGAACAGGCTGCCATTGCAATCACTACTAGAAGCAGAAAAATGAAAGGCCAGAAAAGGAAGTAAAATGCAGGGCTAAGTACAAGTCACAGTGTCTTCTCGGTAAAGGATTTATTAGGGGGAAGTGCTGCAGCACATCAAATGAGAGGGCAATCTAACAGAAGCAGCAAGCTTTCTCACTGTTTTGCATTGGGCTTCCCTTCCTAGGGGAGCAGCTGATACCAGGAAGCAGTTTACATCTTGTACAGTTCACAGACAACATCACAAGCTTAGTATAAGTATTCCCTTCATAATGTATTTTTTTTTAAACTAGAAATACTGAGACTTAAGACAAACACAAAGTTTAACTCAAAGCTTTTCCTAGTTAAGTGTTTTGGATAAGCTTATGTAATATGACCAGAACAACAGTAAGGGTTTTTTTTAAAGTCATTTCAAGTGCATCAGAGTGAACCTACAGTAACATATTTTAACCTGTATTTAACCAGTATTTTACCTGTATTATCTCATACATTATTATAGCCCCACTATTTCCTTGCAACATTTTAGCAACAACCCACACCACAGTGGGCAAAGTATCCCATAAAACCTGTGTGTTAGCTATATTTATTTGACAATGTTAAGTAAACATACTGCATTTAGGAAAATATTACATTCATAGAGACTAGTTTTCAGGCATCTAACACACTCTAAGTAAGTTCCAGAAAGAGTTTTCCACAATGCTCTGCAGGAGTGCTGCAACGTTAATTATGTTAACACTAAAAATAATAAAGTCTGGACCTTTACCATTACTACTACTACTACATGTTTGTTTCCCTTCACAACCAAATCATCTGCAGCATTTCTCTTTCTACAGCCTAGAAAGTTCTTAACCACAGAACTGCATGTGAAAGTTCACTCTTCAGAATCAGTACCAACAAGAAAGCAGTAAACTATGCATGCTTTAATTCAAAGGTGTGGGGTTTTTTGTTTTAAAAAGCACACAATACAATCCTCAGCCAAAAATGAGACCTAAGATCTTATTTATACATTATTTTGAAGATACCCAATACAAATTATATTCAGGCAGTAAAAATCAAAGCATGCATTTTAACTCCCCCCAAATGCTCAAGCCTTGCTGCTGCAGTCTCTTCATCCATACTTCACCTTCGGCCTCCCTGGCTGTTTGATTACCACATCTTCCCCACCTGTTGGGCCTCCAGTTCTGGGCCTTGAACTCCCCCTTTCCAGAGACTTCTACTTCCCCCGGCAGAGCCTGAACCAGGCCACAGGCTGTGCTCCGCACCCACCTCCCCTTCTACCTCTGCGGGGCTTCCTACTTATGGTGAGCAGTTTTAGGGAGATCGAGACTATTCCCACGCGTGACCGACCGACATTAGAACAAGAAGCCAGATAAAACCCAAACCACACGCCAACCTCACAAGCCCACATCCACCTCCAACCCCCACTTGCCCCCCTCAGAAGCCGATCCCCGTCCCATCCCGTCGGTGGGGGGGACCCAACCAAGCACCCCATCGGCCCCGCTCCAGCCGCGGCCCTGCCACCGGGCGCTCCCCATCCCAGAGGTCCCAGAACTTACCAGAAGACCCGCCGCTCCCCGCCAGGCCTCTGAGAGGCCTACGGAGGCCGAGCAGGCGCCTGCAGCAGCCCCGTGCCCGCCCCCAACCGCAGGGTCTCCCCCGGCAAGGCCGCCTCTCTCGCCCCAGCTCCGCAGGGTCCCCGCCTCCCCCCACCCCCAGGGGACCCACCGCCCTCCCCGCCCCACGGCGCACGCCCGGGCCCCCCCGCCGCCCACCACACCCAAGGCCCAGCAGCACCCCGCCGGGCCCCGCCAGTCACACACCCCTCCGGCAGGCCCAGCTCCCCCGGGCTGCCCCGCCACCTTACCCCGCCAATCCCCCGGCATGCCCCGCGGGCGGGCCCGCTCCTCGCTCCCCCACCCCAACGATGGCGGAGCTGCCCCAGCCGTGGCAGTTGGGGCAGGGAAGGGGGAAATGCGCACTCACCCCCCGCAGCGCCGCGCACCCCTGTCCGCCGCCACCGCCCCCAGCCTCCCCTCCCTCCGCGGCCCTCACCTCCGTCACGTGCCCGCACGCCTAGCACCGCTGCCGCCCGCCTATCTACCGCGCGCCAGCCCCGCCCCCGGCCCACCTCACTTCGCCTCTCCCATTGGCGGAGAGCGCGGCTGTCCGCCCGCCCCGCCGCCAGCCTGGCATTTCTATTGGCTAGCAGTGCCGCCGCTCAACGGCCTGCCCGCCTCAAAACACGCCCCAACGGCTCTGCCCTTCGTGGAGCGCTGTTATTGGTTCATGGGGTTGCAGGAAGTGTTGGGTGATTGGCTGGTTGAAGGGAGGCAGTTGAAATGCGGGTGGGGATTCAACGGATCTCCGTCCAGGGTCGCTGCGGTGGCTGACAGGACGATGCGGGTGGCAGCCGCCCGGCGGGAGGCGGCCGTGGCAGCGGTGGATCGCCCAGCGGGAGCGGGCTGTGGCAGCAGCAGCCAGCTGTGGTAGCGGCGGGCCGCCCGGCGGGAGGGGGCTGAGGCAGCACCCGGCCTCCTCATGCCTCTCCCCGCCGTGGGGACGGTGGCGCCCCAAGCGGCCCGGTTGCGGATGAGGACTGAGGGGGGCCTGTGCCCCGCTGCTGCTGCAGGGCCTGAGGCGAGACCCCAGCGGCCGGGTTTGCTTCACCCCGCGCAGCGGAGGAGCCCTGGGTCTGCCTGTGCAGCTGGAGATGCCGGGGGCGGCGGGGGAGGAGCAGGAGGTCACTGCCCGTCCCAGTGCGTGAGCACCGTGGTATTGAAGAACAAAGTCCCCTTCTGTATTTTCATTCCTTAGCCCTTTAGAAAGGGCTTTTACGTTTTCCTGCCTATTCAGAAAATTGAGTATGTGTAGTATTTTTTGCTCAATTACAAGCTGAGGGTTTAAGAAAACCACAGAAGGTGACACACACTCCAGTGCACGTAGAACACAGCAGCGCTGCTCAGGCAGCCTCTTTCTTTAAAGGCCTTGTGTAATATCAGAACCGTTAAGCCATGCTATATTTCCAAATTTAACATAATGATTTCTGTAGAGGTGAAAAAGTGTAAATACTCAACATTCATACATCTGAATGAGTACAGAAGCACAGGGAAATGCAGAAATAACTGTCCCTGCTGTACTGCCGGGAAGGAGAGCCCGAAGGAGGTAACTGGTTTGCATGGGACCACGCGAGGAACTGTCAGAGCAAGATTAAACTAAGTCCCTGTCTCCTGCTGCGTATGTACGGCAGCGTGGGATGGCAACAAACGAGGCCTTACGCTGAAGAAAGCAGACTCTTGTTAACCTGTCAATAATATCACTTTTAAGTTGTATCTGAGCTGCTCCAGCTGAGAACAATTAAATGGAAAGCTGTACCTGAACTACCCGGTTTAAAGCAAGTTCCTGTGTGGTCTGTGGGCTGCAGCCTGTTCCAGCAGATGGGAAGTATTCCGCAGGAATATCAAATTCAATATTGCTAGGAGAGGCAGGAAGAAAGAAGAAAGAAGAGTTTTGGGTGTTTTTTGTAAACATAAATCTGTTTTGAGTTGATGCAATGAGTCAGCAACATAAGTCTCCCCACAGAGAAAATTCCACCACGTTAGGACAATGCAAGCAGGGCCCCGGCATTCAGAAATAAGGCTTAGCGTAAATGAAATCAGCAAATCCCTGTTTACACTGAAGTTTGGAATCAAACGCTCACATTTTTCCAGAAAGCCACCAAGCTGGCTCCTAAGCTTCCCTGTTGATTGAGCTACGCTCAGAGACTGAACAGAAGATGCAGACAGGCAGAGAAACAAACAACTGGCAGCGCAGGAGATACCAAGTACTTTAAATAAGAAACTAAAAACATCACGGAGAAATAATTTAAAGGGTTACAAAGCAGTATAGTTTAGCAGGCTCCCTCCCCGATCTAGGCAAAATCCAGTTTTCCACCAACTATTTTTCAAGACCCTCTTTGGAAGCAAGTTACTAACTCCAACGTAACTTGCAGGACAGTGCGATACTACTGCTGCAATCAGACAAGCACTGGGAAGTCAAATATACACACGCATGCCTCACACATGCTTCCCCTTTCTCTCCCACCCTTTCCCAAAAAAGAAGACATTCCTTCCTTTTACAACCTGCTGAATCATGGCAGAGGCAGGCAGCTCTGAAGCCTGCTCCTGCCCATGCTGCTTTGTCATCGAGGGGAACAGAACAGTGTTAAGTTTAAAAAAATAGAAGCTGCTAAAAGCATATCCTACGCTGTGATTTTTGAAATGTTTGAACTTGAATAAAAGGAATACAAAATCAAAACAAGGGAGATAGACAATCCAGAAAGAAAAAAAAAAGGGGGAGGGATAAAGGGAACAGAAGAAACATGCACAGAGATTTAACTGCTTTGGCAGCTGAGAAGGTGATATTTTTAGACCAGACTATGGAGTGCCAGGGCAAGGGCGATGAAAGAAAGAGGTATGGCAGATACCGCACGGCAAACATGACATGGTCAAAGAAAACCATTTAGGTGTGTTCAGGCATTTGCCACAGATTCACCTCGTTCCACTGATAAACGCTTGGGGAGCATGCTGTTCTCAGATTCTGGCAGTAAATTTGGAAAGGCAGAAAACATGCAGCGTGGTGAGACTGGCAGAGCCTGAACATGCAGAACTCAGAGGTGAGAGGCAATCCTCAGTTTATAACTGAACCACAGCTTTGCATAATTGTATTTTTGGAAACTTTTCTTGCCCTGACTGTTACCAGACAGAGAAACCTCCTGTGCTTTCAGCTGGTACTTTCCATTCTTAATTCCCTCTAACCTCGATCTCCAAAGCATTCCTCCTTCTTTAATTCCTGCAGGGCATTGCCACATCACTAGCACTCTCCTTGCATTTCAAACATTAGTAGTAGATCTTTTCAGACTCGTTCTCCTCTGGATAACTGGCAAGAAGTGAGTGGAAAATGAAGCAGCTCAGAGTTATGGGACATTAGTGACACCACACTGACAGAGAGCAGGCAGTCACGGCAGATGACCAGTGGGAGAAGGCTGACTTTTGCTTTTTCAAACTTTGAACTGCAGGAGGGAAGACAAGCTCGTATCTCTGCATGGGGCAATGTCCATGTGCCCTGGTATGCCTTTCATGGAAAACACATTTCTTTACAATGACATCTCTGGAGAGCATGCCTGAGAAAAGGATGGGAAAAGATACACTGACATTATCAAAACAGGGGGAGGGAGGTTTAAGTGTCTAAAGGAAATAATACATTTTCAAAGCTAATAAAAATTTGAATGTAAGAAATGTTATAAATTAATTGTGATAAGAGGAGGCCAATAAGTAGAAAAAGGAAAAAGCAACAGAGAACCAGAAGCAGAGCACTAGCAGATGGATAGGAGGAGACAGGGGACAGATAACCCATCCACCTGATACCATTCGCACAAGCTAGGAAGTGCCCCTGGGAACAGGAACTTTACAGAAAACTTCTGTGACCCAGAAGCTCAGTTACCCAAGACAAGAGGCGCAAGTTTCGTCTGGGAAACTTGCTAGGGAAATCCTGATGGTTTCCATGGGTTGTACACAGCTTTTGTGGCTCCCTCAGGCATCGCACCAGTTTGCTGGGCACCGTTTGGTTCCCACTGTGCCCCTTTCCACCAGTTCTTTCACAGACCAGGTTTGCTTGAGAGTGGCCTCTAAATATCCCCAGAATTTTGTCCTCCCTGAGGGTCTCACACTTGAGGCATTTTTATCTGAGCATGGCCGCAACGCATGCGACAGGAGTTTCCCCTCACTGGGAAAATGCGAATTACCCTTCCGATGCAAACCCAGCATCCCCCAACCAGCTAAAGCCTGCCAGCAATAGCAACAGGCTCCCACCACATTAGTGGCTGAGTGCATCAGCAACACCCGAAATTTTTTGCAAAGGACCAAATGCTTGTTCTACACAGCTCGCTGAGAGCCAGGGCACAGAGAGGGGCTGTGAGCATTAATAGCAATGCGGCCAAAAGAGAGAATGCTGTGCTGAAACAGAAAGTCTTTCCACTTTAGCTCATGTGTTTCAGATCAGCCGGGGCCTGATAGTGACTGACAAAAGCTGCTCTCCCCCAGCTGCTCATGGCTCTGTGCTAATTCTTCCATGGCTGGTGTCCGTACGGCAGCACGCAGCCCCCCCCAGGAGTCAGTACCACTTTGCTTGTGGCCGGCTAGAGGGCTGAGTGGTTCAGGGCTTGTTGTTGGTTGGTTTGTTTGTTTGGAAGCAGTTGTTTTGCCAAGGAAGCTCTTGTTTGTTTTGGAAAACAAAAAACATTTTCAATTCTCAATGGTCAAGTTTCCAAATGTCTCAAGTTTTGACAGACTGATTGGGTGAAATTAATGGCAATGGAAATGTAGAATATCACAGGGAGAAAGGAAAGAGGTAAATGGGTTGGGTTTTTTTAGGGGGCAGAGGGGCAGGACAACGTCTAGACTGACTCTATGAAGGAGGGAAGGAAGGCAGGAAACCTCCTCTTCTCCCATGCCAACATGTGATTGCTCCAGGACACGGCGAGGTCCCGCGGCCAGGATGCCCCCACCCACACCCTGCTCACCCCTTGGCTTCGGGGGACATGAACGCCTCCGGCCCTGCACAAGCAGCCAAGCATCGAGAGCCAAAGGTAACCCTGGGGTAACTGAGCTGGCCTCAGCACAGTGCTCCCCCTCAGCAGCCAACTGCATTCCCCACCACATCCTCTTCTTAAAAACCAGGCAAAAATCGTGGTAGAGCAGCTGCATTCCTGACATGCCGTGTAAATAGCACAAGGCCACCTCGCACCCATCCTAATCCCAACTTGCTGAAGTCAGTAAATGGGGAATTAGCAGCACTTAACTCACTGACCTCTCTGGATGCACCACTCTCCCACTTGCAACCATCAGCTCCTGGAGCTGAAGAGGCTGGATCACAGGAGACAAATATTTTGGTCATTTTGGTGGGTCTTTGTGTCTGACCAAAAAACCCTCATCACTCTCTTCTTTTAAGGAAGACAGAAACCCAGATGTGGTTGGTACTCTGCACATTGGCTTTTGAGCCTTATTTTTTTAATACTTCTGTACTGCTTTCACTTAAATATCACACATGGTTTCACACAGAGCCTGTTTCTCTTTATATTATCGGTGTGCCACCTTCCGTGTGGCTTCTTCCTTTGTGCTCGTGTGGCTGCGCTGTGGCTGAATTCAAGGCACCTGTCCTGGCTGAAAGCAATCGGCTAAAAGACATATAGTTTGATCTCAGCTGGATTAGCAGGATTGGCCTTTTTAGGAGCAGCACAGATGTCGGTATGCTTGAAGGACTTGTGAAATTGAATCTCTAACACCCAATGTAATTGCTGATGATGGTAGGTTTGTGCTGAAATACCCCATTATCACTCAGAATGGCTGAGGTGGGATGTACATCCTATTCAGTTGGCCTTGCAACATCCTCTAGTGGATGGCCCAGGTGGAAAACTGAGCTTGGCAACCTCTTAAATTGCCATCAAGAGCTCTGTAAGTCAGCAATGTGCAGGAGGCACTTGCTTGTGAGAAACAACCCTCCCAGGGCAAAACTGTTCCTAGAAACAGCTCCTTCCCCGCCATGCGTGAGATGGGAGGAAGAGCGTGTGCCCACAGGGAGGGTCACAGCGCTGCTGCACTGCAGCCACGGTGGCTGCAAGCGGCCAACAAGGATTTCATGTGCACTCAGTGTATCCCTAAAAAACAGTCGGTCGTACATTGGAGCTGCAGGGCAGAGTGATTTCGCACATTTAGCTCCCCCTCCAAAAATAGCATCAGTGCTGGAGAATCTCGGCTCAAGAGAGTGGTCCATGCCAGGGGTGGTCCATGCCTGTGCTCACCCCAGGAAGGTTTCAGCAGACGGAGGGACAAGGTAACTCTGTGCTGAGAATTTATGTCCATTTCTTAGTTCGAGCTTAAATTTGCAGAAGCTGGTGTCTCGGGCAGCTCTGGTCCTTGCACCTCCCCTTGGCCTGGCCAGTGATGCTCCCTCCCAGCTGCCTTGCCAGGACGGGTTTCAAATCCCTGAACCACACATGGTGTCTGCATTTCCTTCCACTACTCAGGGTGTTCCCTGACCTAACCATGCCTGGCGGGATGGTGACCTGTGCAGCCACAGAGATGTTCTGCCCCAAGGAGCAGCCGGAAGATCTCCGGCACGTTCATCCCAGGCTGGGATCCTTCCCTTTGCAGGCAGGACACCGCTTGCTGTGCCGGGCGGGGGGGGGGGGGGGCTGCAACACTCCCAGCTAAAGCACTGCCAACGCGTTTGCTGCCCTGTGGCTGCTCCTGCATCCCAGGAAACCATCCCCACCTTCCCATTCTGATGGTTTTATTTTCCTGTCTCCTACAGCTATTACTCAGAAAAAAGGCTGATGCACATTTATTTTCCAAAGAAAATGATAATGAGACTCTCTTTGTAAGCTGCTTTCCTAAGGACAGCAAAGGGAGCTGAACAGGAGGACTATAACTAGGCACAGCAGAGGGAGAGTCTCCTGCTGCTGTTTCTCCCAGGGGAAGGTTCTGCTTGAGCACCCTGTTCACATCTGCAGCTCCCCACTGCCTTCTGGTGGCAAAAATGCATTAAAATCTCCCTCTCAGCCCGGGCTTCTCCTCCCAAGCCAGCGCCAAACACTTGCGCTGGGCGTGTGGTTTGAGGCCCCGTCTCACACCCTTCCTGGCGTCGCCTGGCCTCCCCTCCCTGCAAAGTCGTTCTGAAATTCCTCGTCTTTCCTGCAGAAAAAGGCTCCATTCTGTGCCAGAAAAGAAGGTGGGGAATAACCAAACACTGTGTTTCTAAGGGTCCGATTCTGCCTCCAGGGATGAGACATGTCTCCAAGATTTCTCTGCCTCCCGGGGGCTCTCAGCTCCTGGCAGCCCTTTGCCAACATCCCCCAAAAGTGCAGGCACCTCGGAGGCTCTCTCTTGCTCCGGCTGCCCAGCGTTAGCTGGTTGGGAATGGTGAATGGATTTCCATCCCCGGTTGCCAGGCGCAAAGCAGCCGGGAGTGAAGGGTTTATAGGATTTGCTGCTGCTTGTATTTGTGGTAGTCATCTCCTAGGAAGGGATTAGCTGCTGGGTCCGGAGGTGGTCCCACGCCTGCCCGGCCTCTGAAGTCCAGCAGGAACAAAGGGCATGCTAAGGACTTTGTCACCGCCGGAGCGACCAGCTGCCAAGCCGTGCTGTAACTGGGGACAGCTGGGCAGTCAGCACAGATGCGACAGCAGGACGAAGAGGAAGACCACGGCTAACCCCTGCTTCCAGCCCATTGCGTGGGGTTGTGTGCGGCGGAGGCAACCTTGGCAGGTCTAACCTGGTGGTCTGCCAGAATTTTCTGTGGGAACACGCTGCATTTCCTCGCATTGCTGTGGCTGACAAAATCCAGATAAAGTTACGGTACTGTGTGCATTCCCTCCCTCATTTGAATGGTTATAGAGGAGAATTTCCTTTCATTCGCTTGTTCTCGTCAGTCTGAACTCTTTCCTGAAAGCATCTGGTAATGGGCAAAAGCTGTGCACTATGGCGAGGTACTGGAGGTTTCTTTCATGAGAGTATCTGTGTTTATATTGTACCTGAGCCAACTGCTCCCAGGAGCTCCCTGAAGTGTAGGGTCAACCTGAGACACAACCTGTGGTGTCCATACTGTCTTTGTAGACATCTGAATACCTGTTGGGTGGGAAGCCAAGGCTGTCCACATCACCGGCAAGTGCCCATGAGGGCTCTGCAGCCCTCCCCGGCGTCAGCCTGACGGCCCTGCTTTGGAGCTGCTTGTGCAAGACAAAGTGGAGAAGAGGGACCTGATGCCTGTGTTTCTCCTTGTATTAACACCAAACATTTCTGCCCATCCTGACTCAAACCAAGGTGATAGTAAAGCCTGTCCTCTAGGCTTACCTACCGAGTGTGGGTCGTGCTGCCACTGCTGTTTGATTCTGGGGGAATGAAAGGAAACGATGCTTAGTGTTATTTCAGAAATCAAAGAACCTGTTTTAAAGCAGATCTAGGCAAGAGCATGTCAACCAAAGAAGATGTGAGAATCTGGAATCCACTGGGTTTTCTTATGGCTTGGAGTAAGGAAAGTGATTAGTGTGACCCTAAAGATGTGATGTTCTTGCAGTTCTTTATTGTCCTGAGCTTAGATTCACCCCAGTTTTCAGTGGAGCCAGCTGAAAAGCTGGAAATAGTTAAAAAACCCTAACCATGGCTATTCTAGTAATGTTTCCAGGGAAAATGGTGAGTCACGGATTGAAAAGCAGCACTGAGTCTGTGTGCAAGTGCAACAAGCAGTGTAGTATTCTCTGCAGAGTTAGAAGATGCAGAAGCTTTCTAATGTAGAAACCCCAGAGAGCGTGGAGGTGGGGATTTATTTCAGAACTGGATGGCTATTAAAAAATCAAACAGAAGTTGGGGGATGAGAGGCTTCTTTTGATATACGGGCTGATAGGAAAATGAAGGTAGTCTAGAGTCAGTCACAGAAAATGTCCGCTTGGCACGAGAATGAAAGGAATGGTTAAGGTTACACAAGTGAAACATGACAAGCTTTGCTCTCATTTTCAAGTCAAATAGCTTAGAGTTAGATCTTATCACTCAATACTTGAATTAATCATGGGGTGAGTATTATAACTGAAAGAAACAGATCAAATTATAAAGGCAAGCTGCTACCAAGCTCAATGGAAACTCGCAAGAATGGGGAGGAATGAAGAGATACATCTGATTAAGACTAATAAAAATATCAGCTGTGCCTCAGGGAATGTTGCTGTTCTCAAACACAAATTCCTGAGTCAAAAATATAGTGCTTTAGTTTTCCACCAAGGAACTGGGCTAGGAAAGAGCTTGAATTCTTTCAGAGTGTGCTAACCCCACCGAGATGAAGAGGCTTGCAGCTGAGCTGCCCCCTCCTTGGCCTTCATAGAAATTGTGGACTCTAACTATCCGGTGCATGTCAGACAAGCTCACTATTTTGGTTTTACATTTCCAGGTCAGTTCTTTCATTTATTCTAAATGTTTCCCCCATTAGATTTTTTTTTTTTTTCCAAGTGTCTATATGTGGAACTGGAATCAGTCGCTGACTTACTTTATAAAAGCACATCATTAGCTGCCATTGTTATTTTGGGATGTTTTAATCTAAGACTTTATCCTGCAAACAGGTACATTTTTAATCTGTTCGTCAACTCAGTGACAAAAGTCTTTCCTTTTGTTCCTGCTGGACATCTCCTATCCAAGATACGAGGTGCAAGCTTTCTGTAACCCCAGATAGGCTTTTGTCAGAGGTTGTTTTGTGATACCATTTTACAAAGCAGCAAAAAAGAATCAGAGAGATCCTCTTCCCTTTATGAGTATAAAGATGTAGATCTGAGGCAAACTCAGAAAAATCCCCAAATTAAATTTAACATGAAACTTGTTTCTAATTGTTTACTGATTTTTTTTTTTTTAACTGATTACTAAACCAGGGTCTGCTTTACAGCTCTTCATAGATTTCTTTTATATATATACACACACGTGTGTGTATATATATAAAAATATATGTAAATTATATGTATAATAAAAATCTGTATGTAATAAAAATATACATAATAAAAATCTATATGTATCTATCTGGTTAAGAAACCCTATATTTAGGGTTAAGAAGATCACTGGTACAAGAAATGTTTAATACTGAAAGGGCAGATCATTGGAGGACTTTGGGAGGAATTTGAACGCATTTTCACTGGAGTAAAAAAAAGTGTTCTGCAGATAGCAGTTGACCACGTTAATCTATTGTAAATATTGAACCTCTGGAAATTATAGGTGGAGATTTTTCTGTTTGCTTTAGTAATAACCTAAGCACTGCTCCCTGATAAGTCCTGTACCAACAGACTGGGTTGTATATTCCCGAATAACCACATCCTTCTTCAACAGAAGTTAAAAATTTTAGATTATAGTAGTGTCCTAACAAAACCTCCCACAAAAACTTGAATTAAGGACCTTATTGTCTGCTTGACATCCACCCAGCTATTTATCAGACAAATTAAAAGATTTTTTTTCCTTGCAACATAGTCTGTTGGCATTTCTTTGTGGAAAAGGTGAGTCTGACCCTTAAAGTTAGCACACAATAAATGCCATTGGAGGTGAGCATCCATGTTCTCCTCCAGATACACGTTTCCAAATGGAGCTTCAAGCTGCAGTCCCAGTTCTCTTGCCCATCCTCCCTGCTACAGGTAACTAGCTCGGAAGGGATTTTCCTTGCCTGGTTGGCTGTAGCCAGTCCCAGAAGCTCTCTGGTTGCTTCATAACTGTCACTTCTAGTCTTGCCTGCACCAGAAAGTCTGGCAGACAGACAGTAGTAAACAACAAGCAATTACTGGTTTGGTGATGTCAATGCATTAAAATCCTATTTGGCTGCCTTGGCCCAGGCAGTATCTCTATAGCATTGGATTGTATCAGCAAATGTTGAGCAGTCACACAGGTTATTGCTAATTCTCTTTCTGTGGCACATAGCTTACTGAAAGATCTTTTAAACAGATTGTGAGACACCAGTGCTCCTCTTGGGCAATTGCAGGAATTTGAGACTGAGCTCCCTTAAATCCCTTTCTTGTATAATCTGCTTTTATTTTTTTAATTTCTAGTGCTGTTATTCCTGCTGCCAAAAGCTCAGCTGTGATACAGATACCAGAGCTCTTTTGTCCACTCAAAGGGCAAGGCAAATTATTCTTTGGTATTTGCAGAACTATAGCAACGGCCAAAAATTTAAGAGAGGTATTCAGGAGGAGAAGACCAAGACAGTGAATAAAGTGCACAAGCTGTTACATGTAATCACTGAAACTGTACAGGGCATAGCATCCGTTTGGGATCTCTGCAGGTGCTAAATAAAAGGACTAAATTGAGATGTAAAACTGCGATGACCAGCAACGATGTCAGGGCTTTCAAATACCAAAGACCAAGCTTATGTGTGCTGTGTTCAACTCTGCTTTGCCATGTCAGACCCCCGATAAAAACCTGCTCTGCTCGTGCAGAGGTAGGGGAGGAATGCTGTCCTGCAGACAGAAGCCTGCGTAGCCAGGAGGCGTCGAGCACGGACTTGGGCATCGAGCATTTTCTTAATGGAAGCGGCTACAATCGAGACACGCAAAGTTATTGGGCAGCATCCCAGTCCTGTGCGGTGTGGAGCATAGAAGGATCCTGGAAAATGGGTTTCCTTAAGTGTGATGCAACGGGCAGCAGGATCAACGTCCCAGTACTGTCCATCTTGCTTATTGCCATCGCAGGCACAAGTCAAAAGAAGCATGTCTACATGGTTTGCAGACCATGTATTGAAAGCATGATGGCTTGTGAGGGATTTGTATCACTAAGAAAGCAAGTTTTCCTTAAAACAAACATTGAATGCACCTTGCTGTAAGAGGGCAGTGGAATTATGTCAGGAAACTGGAAGCAGTGGAATATTTCTTGTGTAAGGGCTACAAGAAATCCTCAAATTACGGCATGTTCTCTCTGCCTTTTTCCCCAGCAGAGCTCCAGGGTACTGGCAGTACAGCTCTGACCAGGAGCTCAATAACTGCCTGGTGTCACTCGATGAATCGTCTTCTTGACGGAGCACTTACAGACACCATCCATCCCGCCTCCAGGTTTTGGGAGGCAGATAGTCTGCAAAGTAACATCACTTCAATTGCCATTTCAGCCTCCCAGTGGTTAAAAGCAAGGGTGTGCAGGCAAGTTTGGTATTTAGCACTGTTTCTGGTCATTCTGTTCTTTTACACAATTGCATCATGCAACTATTTCACACCCTAAAAATAATCCGAGCTGGTTTTAAAACAATTCCTTTGTCCCAGTGTGGGATTGCTTACTGCGTTGTGACTACTGAGAGGCAGTTTCTCACGTTTTGCAAAAGCTCCCTGTTCTTGACGGCTCTCTTCTTCTCAAAGGCCTCTGGGAAGAGCAGGATTTTCTAACTTAGAGCCCCTGTCTGTGTGTCTGTCTGTCCTGGCTTCCCATGACACAGCCCCTACCTGCCTGCCTCTGCGGGCCAGCACCCCCGTAGCTGGAGAGGCTGAAGTTGCTCAGAAGGTGCTGGAAGAAGAGCAGTGCCAGGATGGGTGCCTGGTCCCAGTGGCACCTCCGGGTCTGCACACCAGGAGTGGGGACAGACAGGGAAAGGCTCAGAAGGAGCCTCCACTTCTGGTACTTTAAATGGTCCCCCCCAACTTGAGCTGCCAGGGGTAGGAGTTGTCTGGTGGACAGCAGAGCTGGTCAGCCCTTGTGCAGCATCTGGGCTCCACGTGAGGCCGGAGGAGTTGTGCTCGCATGGCACCTCTCCCCAGGGACTGTCCCCAGCCCCGCTCTCCCCACGGCTGCCACCACCGAGTACGTGCAGGTCAGCTCGGCCTCGGCCAGATACAACACACAAAGGCTCCAAGAAGTTCCAGCCAGCAACCAGAAACCCGTCCGCTCCCAGACTCGCGTCTTGCCCCCATGACCCATGGCTGCCACCGGCTCCCTGGTCCCGTTCCAGGGACAGTCCTGTTCGGAGACGGGAGAAGGGACAGAGTCCATTCGCGTTCCGCTGGGCTCAGCTGTTTACGTGACCTGGGCAGCCTCTTCACACTGCTTGCACTGCCTTGGCAGCCTCGCAGCCGCAGCGTGGTGTGTGTGCCCCTCGCTGCGGCAGCCCACCCACTACCCGGGCTCCGTTCCCTGCCCGGCTGCCCCGTCCCTTCAGGCACATCGCTCAGGGCATCTTCTGGGGGCACAAGAATGGAAGAGTTCAAAGAACAACAGACCTAACGGTGACCCAGTATCTCCCTTTAGTTCCTTCCAAAGAAATATTTCAAAACCTTTTAACACCTCTGACGTCAGAGCTTTACAGAAACATCCGTCTCCTATTGCATCCAGCTGCGCTGCCCCAGCACCTTCTGCGCTGGCATGAGCTCCTCCACGGGCCTTGTCCCTTGTCCCATGCCGATGGCTGGAGACTGTGGTCCCACCCTTCATGTTCGTCCAGCTCAGCTGTGGCCTGGGGCGATGGACGGGGTGACACAAGGCAGGATGCTCGGCAGGACGCGGGTCCCACCAGGCGCAGTCCTGCAGCACCCAGCAGGGAGAGCAGAGCAGCTCCGGTGAGGGTGACGGGGACAGGCACAGCCCAGAGATGGCCACACCAGCCCATCGCAATGAGTGGCATCTGAGGAAGACAAGCTCAGGGCTGAGGCAAATAACCGGATGCGTGTGGCCCTGGTAAAATCCGAGTACGAGGGCTTGAGGTTAAATGCAGCTCCCGACCGAACCAGGGAGTCGCCACGGAGGTTTTTTGCAGCTCACAGGTCTCTTCCCAGCAGCACGGTCCCCGCTTACAGAGCCGGCCTCAAGTGCGGGCAGCCCAGCCTGCATCTCTGTCCACATCACACTCTGCCTCCTGCAGATCTCCCCCCAAACCACCTCCTTCATCCCCCTGAAGACTCCTCCTTTGAGAGGACTTTGATGTGAAAAGTCACTGTAACGGCAGAGGGACCGCTGCCCTCCTGACTGCCCCATCTCGGCACACACGACCCTACGCAGCAACATCTCCCCAGTTCAGGCAAATTCCCCCCACTCTTCCCCCGTGCCTGGCAAGCCAAAGGTCTCTCCTTCGCAGGAGACCTATCAGGAATGCCAATCTCCTCCCTAAAAAATGTCTTCCCAGAGCTGCCTTCGCTCAGCCCCTCACCGATAGAGCCCAGCTCTATCTCATAACCAGGCAGGGCTGGCCGGCATCCAGCTTTCTGCTGCAAACAAGATAGAAAAGCTAAATAGCTCTATTTCTTCACCCCTGTAATTTACAAAAAGGGAAGCTGCACTCCATGACCACTCTTCAGCCTTTGATGTATGTCGATGTGCCCTGTAGCCTTGCAATTTTTTCCCCCGCATCATCATAGGATAATACTAAGTGTGTGTTAACATAAGAGCTGCCAAAGATGTCTGAAAGGCTTGTCTGTCCCTCTGCAAAGGGAAATCCTCCCCCTCCCTGCCATATACACTTACCGCTCCAGAAATTAATTCTTCTTCGAGCTATCCAGAAGTGCAGTTGCCTTTCTGGCATTGTTCTTTTTTGGTTATTTGCTATTTCTGACATTCTACTGAAAAGGAAGTAGAAAAATTGGCACAACACATGGAAAGGAGTTTCCTCGTGTGACAATAACACAAGACAAGGCAGGACAAGACAGGGATTTAATTCGCCTGTTATTTTTAACAGATGTTGACTACAAAAGAATGGGGTTTACTCATTTGCATGTATCAGTGCCTTTTGATGATGAGTTAAGGGGAGAATTTTGGCATTGCTTTTATACCGATGGGCCCTCTAGTCAGATTTAATGTGCGTACAGATAAAGCTCACCAAACTTCTTTAGAAGAAAGATCTAAAAAAAATTTCTCCACATCATCCCTAACTAAATGAGTGTATGTACTCATTTATGTAGTTTCCCAAAGACTCGGCTTTCCATCTTGCTTTTTAGAAAATGGCTTTGAATGTTTTCCCTGTTTAATCTTCGAGGTGAAGCCCTTCACCTTTAATGAGATAAGAAGTTCTAATCATTTGAGAACATTTACATGACCTCTTTGACATGCCACAGATATGGAAATCTCAGGAATATCCGACTGAAATCCATGTAGATGAACAGGCTAATGAACATCTCCACTATGTATTGAGTTTGTACTCCAAGGGATGCTTCGCACAATGCCAGCTCGGATGTTGCTGGCAAAACCAACCACCTACTATTTTACTGAAAGGAGGAGCCTCCGTATAGATGCACATTTTAGGAAGACTTGGTAATTCTTGTCATGCAAAGTTTTTATGGTTATTGCAAAATGCAGAACCCAGCACGTATTTCAAAATGCTCAGGAGATCTGAGCCCGCCTGTGCCTTGCCGGGAGCCCTGGTGCGAACCGCAAGCAGAAATTGTTTGCAGCTGTCCCCGCTTCCTAGGAAGGGACACACGTGGCCAACTGCATCTTCATAAGGGATGAAATTGTCAGTTGGCCTTTTCTTGCCATGTTTTTAGCTTGTCCTTCCTCTTAAAGCTGCAAAATCCAAGAATTGCAGGAAAATCTCAGTTTGGTCGGAGTTAACAGAAGGCATGGGAGGTCAGGAAGGCGTGTTGCCACCCCACCTCCCTGCCCCAGGGAGCTGCCAGCTGAACAGACCGAGGTGCTCAGGGCTGAGCTCACTTGCTTTCTTCTTTCTCTTTCTTTCTCTCCCTTTCTCTTTTCTTTCATTCTTTTGAACTAGAACAATTCTTTTTTCTCTGTGTGGCTTTTAATTCTCTTGAACGAAACGCCCTCTTTTTGTCTATGCAGCTGATAGAAAGACGCTAACTGTTCTCGCAAGCAGTTCCACGGGTTTGGATGTGCTCAGTGGCTGCAAAAGAATTCGAAGGGAAAGGAAGCACAAGTGCCAACTAGATTAAAAAATACTTCCATATTTTTAAAATACGATTGAAAGGATGAGGTGCCTCCATGCTTCACAGCTGAAGGGTGAGTTGCTGAGCTGCAAAATGTTCCCTCTTCCACTAACAGAAAACTCTTGGCCCGTTGTACTCTCATGAAACACATTTCTAGGGGGGTGTTATTGCCTGTAATGCTGCTGGACTCAGAGCTGCTGGCTTCTCCTTGCCCCACTGCTCCTGGGGAGTAATAGATACTGCAAACTCTGCAGCTGCTTAAAACTCCTCCAAGTCTTTTGTGCTGATTATTTTTCTTCCCAAGATTATTTTTAATACTGATTGGTGTTGCAGTCCAGCTCACAGTGCAGCCCTACGGTGGTACTTAGGAGGCAGAAAGGATTAATGGCTGCAGGAAGAGGTGGCAGAAGCAACAGTGGGCACAGAGAAATGCCTCTGGCGATGACTCAGTGGGAGGTGCGAGGAGTTTGGACCGTGCCAGGTCCAGCTGCCCCATGATGCAGGGCCACATTCATACGGTGTAACCTGGAGAACATAGTACACGCCGGGGACTGGGAGAGGAGGACGGCGTTTCGCTAGCTCCCGACAGCAAATCCATCCCGAGGTGCACCTGGGACCACAGGACTTGGCTCTGCTTAGGAGGATATTCAGCCGTGTCAGCCTCAGAGGGTGAGGTTTTGCAACATGCTTATTTCAGTGTCATTGCAGGCGGATGATGACAGCAGCGATGCCTTGTCCCCATCTCCCCACCGCGGCTGCCGCTCCTGCCCCTCTCCTTCGTGGAGCCTTGGGATGCGGTGGCCATGCAGCCAGCTGGGCTTGCTGAGCTGCCCGCGAACCGATCTCCCTTTGCTTTCAGCCTGGAGAGTTTTCTGTCTGATCAACGGCATGATCTGAGTAACCACACGGTTGCGTAGTCGTTAGGCGGATGCAAACGGCAGGAAAGTGGCAGAGGCTGGGGTGGCAAAGGGGAATGGCATCCCCTACACAGGGATGCAGGTGGCAACTGTTTTCTGCAGGATGCTGAGGCTGTCCACTGGGGATAGTCCCATCATGGACGGGCATTTCATGTTGGGAGGAGGGTAATAGTGTCTATGCCTTGCAAACACCAAGTGAGAACAGAAAATAGGATGAGTTCTGATGGTGACAACAGGGACAAGAAAAATGCTGTGCCCTTCAGGGCGTAAAGACAGCTTGAAAAATTATGCTTAGGGAGGATGGAGGAGGAGGGGAGAAACATCTGTGCTTGTTTATTCATTCATGTTTCTACTAGCCTTTATTATATTTAGACTCTGCTAGATGTTAGTAGAAGTATTTTGCATCTAATGATGATCTAGGGAGCAGGCATGCTCTATGGCAGCCTTTACAGCTCCTCCTGGCCCAGGTTTCCTTACACATATTTGACGCTTTTGATGCAGGTTACGCTGCACTGTCATCTGACGGAGGTGTAAGCTCGGATCTTTTTTGTTCTGTTGTTTTGCTCTGTATTTTCTTTGCTAGCGAGCTGTAATCAAACAGGAGCAGAGGGAAATCAAACGTCATTAAGCACCACGAGACCTCTGCCCTTTTTGAGCTGGCACAGGGAAGTCCTTCATTTCTTTGACAGCTAAATGGGAGAAAACAAAACACAATGTTGCTTGTATTTCTAAACAGTCACCGGAATGAAAAATCATCGATTCTGAGATGAAAGAATTAATCTTACAGGTGGTGCTTGAAAAACGGTGGTGTCTGTGTTTGATTTGGAGAAACACTAAGCTGGGACATTGTTATAGCCTCTTTGGGTGCCTTTACCCCTTAGAGAGAGTCAGAAAACCAGAACCAGCTTATTGCTTCTTAGAATGTCTGTCAAGAACATCAGGCATACAATGCAATTTCTGTAAACTGCTTTAATCTGATCTTACTTTCTGAAATAGTGATGTTTAATGATCCTTTGTCTTAACCTGCTTTTCTTTTTCCCTGGTCTAACGGGAAGATTCTTCGAATGAAGGGAGAAGAAGGAAACAAAGCTAGCAGTCTCAGCAGCTCGCAGCCGTGCCAGCTTTGCACTGTTAGAAAGGAACTAGCTGAGTGGGTCTCTCCCGACATGCGAAAACATCATTTTCCTTTTGCTATATCCTGATGAATTGTGCAGAACTCTCTCTGGTGTTTACAATGAGAGTTAATTTGGCTGAGGACTGATCAGAAGCCTTAAAAGCACAGCTCCCAGCCTTTCCAGTACGAGGGCTGGCTCTGAAACCCTTTTGGTGTCTGACAGTCACTCTGCAGGACCCATCCTCAAATAAAGATCACCGTGCAAGACAGATCTGGACCTTTTACACTTTATCACATCCTGTCTTACTGTTGCAGTGGGTTTTTCACTCGCGGGCTTTATTCGATGCTGTCTCGGTGTTGTGGCCGTGAGTTGTGCTCTGTGCCCAATGCGTGCTCTCCAGAGCCTGTGCATGCGATGGTGCGTACCATGAAACACTGCCTGTCCTGATGCTCGAGTGGTGCAGAGCAACCCAAGCAGGGCTGCGGTTTCTCATGCAACACCAGCAAGAAGGATGTGCCTCAGCCTTTGTTAGGAATGGTTTTAAACCAGATGCCCCAGGGGGAGTGGATTGCTGGGCAGATCTGTTGAGATTTGTACTTCCATTCAGCTCCCAGTTCCTCTCTTATCTCTCACATATTTTGTCTGTGCTGCCTTTCCCATTTCCTCATAACTTATTCCTGGAAAAGGGAGGGTGGGAACGGAAATACTCCATTAAACATCTCTCTGCCAATTTACATTTCCACAGTGCATATGGTAATGGACAAGCCAGACTCCTCCTTGGTTTAAGCACCACATAGAAATCTTCCCTGTCCAGTTAGACCAAACCTACACGATCAGCTACCACAGCTGTCTGCCACATCAACAAGGACTAAAGCTGTCCAGAGGAACTTCTGATCAAGAAATCAGATTTTCTAGGGTCCGGAAGAGTCAATATGTTGGATCGGATTCATCTGCTGGCTGCCGTGACAGTCCTGGGAGTCCTGGAGCAAGGTAGGGACCATCGGATGCACATGCCCAAGTACTCGCTGGGTCAGTCTACTGCACCTCCGCTGATTTCCTTTCACTTCCCTATTTCATTTCTGCCGTTGCACTGGCACTTTCCTGCTTTTCAGACAGTGGACTGATACCTTGTCTGTGTTTTGAAATGTATTCAACAAAACGAGTGCCCGGGAAGCCCTTCCTCTGAACCGACCTACCTCCTCAGTTCAGGTATTTCTTGGTAGATCTCCTCTGCAAATCTGTAGAATTTCTTTCTTTGAAAAATGGGTTTACAGCAGTTCCTGAGGTCCGTGTAGACGTTAGCATACAAAGAGCACTTCAGTGCAGAAAAATGGAAGAATGGGCTGGGGTGGGTCATGCAGAATGTCTCCCAGCCATGGTTCCACATTGCATGACAATTTAACTCAATGTCTGGGTGGCTTATCTGTGGCATCAGTTCCATCCCTACTCACCTATCAGGTTTTAGAAAGGGAAAAAATTAAAGATTGAAAGAACCTTAAAATTGGCAGTAGCAAAGTGCATCTGAACTGTGTAACAATTTCTATAGATGGTTGATGATTTGTTAATTACACAAGAGAGAAAGCAGATATCTGCTGGTGCTATGTGACTGCATACTCCTTGCTTCACAGTTGCAACAGGTCATTCCTTTTCCTTGTCTGAAAGGTATGTGGGATTTCTGTCCAGCTTTCTCTGCTATGCAGGGGTGCAAGGTTAGGAGGAGACTGCAGAGCTTTTGCCCTTACCTCTGGCAGTCTCCTAGCCCCACCGTGCCCAGCCAGAGGACTGACCACTGCTACTTTTCTCTCTTTTGCTGCAGCCTACTTCTTCCTCCAGGTGATCTATGCCAGGAGGGCATTTGGCATTTCTCCTCCAAAGATCTCAGGCCCACCTGAATTTGAGAGGATCTTTCGAGCACAGTAAGAAACTCCTCATATAATATGCTTTCCAGACATCAGGTCTAATGGCACTGCCCCTCCTCTGCTTTGCCATTCATTTCTTGGGACCCCCAGAGTAATTCAACAGTTACCCACCTCCCTTGGGGTTAAGTTCGTGGATTTAAGAGTCAGTATCCAGACTGCATTGGCTCATGAGTCCTAAACACACCAGCCATTGCTGATAGAAACCACACAGGGTTTATGGCTGCTAAAGACAAAGTTGTGGGTGCCCGAGTCTTAGGCTCGTTTTAGCCAAGCGGTGTCAAAGCCTCAGGCAGCTTCAGCCCTGCTGTGAACCCCACCTGCTGCAGAAGACAAGCTCCCAGAGAGCTCGCAGCCAGGGCTGGGATGGGGATAGCCACAATCCAGCATCTCTGCCATGACTCCTGTGCTAGGGCTGCAGTGGGAAGGGAAGCAGAGAGGGAGAAGTTTCAACTTTTTTTTTTAGCTGAGCACTGAAAAAAACCCCAACTGGGCAGCAGGAGCAGGATCCCCTCAGCCATCCCCTTCTCTGCTCCTTTGCCAGTCTAGACTCAGCCTCATCCAGCATCTCTTGGTCCTATTCCTTTGCCTTTGGAGGGGGGACAGGGCTGTACAGAGAGCCCAAACAGCTGAGTGCTCCCTCCTGCTCCTGCATGAAGCCCAAGCTGCTCTAGCCCTATCTGCTGAAGACGCACTTCATCCTCAACGTGTCTGCAGCCTGCTGGGGCAGACCCTCATTGCAGCTTTGGGGCTTTTACAGCAGGGTGTAAGCTGCAGCACTCAGGAAGGGGCAGTGGGGGTGGTTCACGGAGCCTTTCTGTGCATGGTCTGACCTGGGCATCTTTTACTAAATTTCTCGTGCCCCAGAGTGTTAATTCCTGTGACTAAAGGCGGGACAGAAACTGCGGGGAAAGCCTGGAGGCTTTTTATGGTGATGCTCGCTCTAAAAAGCAACAGCCTCCAGCCTCTGGAAACTGCTAAGGGAAGTAAAAAAGGAAGATCTTCTTCCTTTCTCTTGTTTATGACCTTCCTCTTTCCTGCCAGGGTGAACTGCTCTGAATATTTTCCCATCTTCCTGGCACTTCTGTGGCAGGCTGGACTCTTCTTTCATCAAGGTGAGAACAGCTCGTTACCTGGTTTGTCACTGGATTTGTTACCTTGAGTGCTGGCTCAGTCCTCAGGTTCTGCTCACCTTCTGAACAATAAACGAGGCAGTAACTCTGTCTCTGATGGGAGGATAGAGCCAGACGACACAGAGCCTCTCTTCCTCCACTTTGGGCTACCTGCTTAGCTCAAAGTAGCTCTAAGAAGCCTTTGGAGAAGGTCACTGTGGTCTTTTCAACTGCAGGTCTGGCTGCAGCCTTGGGTCTGCTCTATCTCTACGCCCGCTACTGCTATTTTATGGGATACAAAGCATCGTCCTCGGAAAGGTAAATGGCTCTGCCAGCCTGGAGCGCGTGGTAACCCCTGGGGGTTTGCATTTGGGAACATAATGTGTTTCAGGGAAGCTTGGGACTACCTCTGGCTGCTTTGGGGTCCCCGCATGACTCAGCCTTGCTGAGCAGTCCCCAGGGCACAACGTGGGCACGGGTACAGGGCTGGGGCCAGAGATACGGATAGGTGCAAGGCTGGAGCTGCCCCGAGCCCTTGCATGTGTGTCTGTGCGCTCCCTCGAGGCAGGACCAGGGCACGGGACCCCATGCAGCAGGCAGGGGACAGCCAGGGGCTGCCTTTCCACCCCTCTTCTGCAGAGAGGAAGGGACTGTTCCCGGGTGAGAGCGGCAATGCTCCGTCTCAGCAGGCTCCCTCTCTCCCACCAGGCTTGCCCCGATATACTTTGGCACCGGAGTTCTCTGGATTCTCGTTGCAGCGTCAGTGCTGGGCATCTTGCATTTCTTCCTCTCTCACTACGTGGGGCTGAACCTCCTGCAGCTTCTCACAGCGTGACCCACTCCTCTGTCCCTCATCTGTGTCCTCGCCTTCAAGTCCTGCTCCCTCCTGCCGCAGTAACAGACTGGCTGTAACTAATACAGCTCTCAGCAACAAATCCACCCTCACCTGAGTTTTTAACACCTCCCTCCCCACTGCCCAGCGCCGGCAGAAACCACTGAGCTCTTCAAGAGGTATTTTTTCCCCACAGCACTCTGTGTGCCAAGTGCTCCGTATCAGACAGCTGTGCCATGCCTGATGCGGAAACAACAACGCTCCAAAACAAGGAGGATTTTAGGAAAACCAGACACGTAAAAGCAAACCCATCTCAGCCTGAGCTTCCCAGGGGGCTGCTCAATGGAATCACCGTGCGTTCCCCTTCCTCCTATGATTCTGCTTTCAGCCCAGGCACTATCCATGGGTTCATGCCAGTTTTCGAAGGCCCACACCTAAGAAAGGCATTTATTTGAAAACAAGTGTGGGCTGAGGCATAGCAAAAGAGGCGAGGGATAAACAGGAGCAACCACCACCATGTTGTGCGAAAGTCTGTTAGTGCCCTCGTAATGGTTACTAGCCATTGCCCGTGGGCAATACTGTAAATCAGACCAAATTCATAACCTCTACTGCATATACAACTTTGAATACTGCCGAGAGACAACGTGCACAAATAAAAAGGCAGTGAGCTTGCTGTGCTGGGTGTCTCTTTGTGGGTCTGCGACTAGCAGAGAACAAAAACCTGGGTGTTTGAGTGCAAGGCAGCTGCCTTGGTTTCCCTGCCGTGCAGTGCAATGCAGCCTGTGACCTTACATCCCACGGGGAGAGAGCTCTGAGCAGGGAGAAGCTGACTTTCAGAGGTGCCGAGGTCCCGGATTGGGGGCTGAGCTGCTCAGCACCAAACAGTGGTCCCTCCCGGATGGTTTGGTGGGTGCTCGGGTTCCCCTCCGGGCTTGGCCCCCTGCGGCAGGAAGAGCTGGATTTTCACGGGAGCTCAGCGTTCACAATGCTGATGCTTTTGGCCATCGGTCTGCTCATGTTAGCAACACAACTCTGAAAACACCAGCACTGCTCCATGCCATCATCACGGGGAGACTTCATGCCAAACATAACTGCATTAATGTGCTGCCAGTCTAACCACATTTTAAAGCCCACCATCCTCCCCTCCTTTTCCCAGCAGTTTGTACATCTAGATTAAGAACAAAAGGCAGGGGGTTTTTGGAAGAAGTGATTCATTTTTCACATTGTTTCATTTCCTTCCCTTCGTTTTAAATTGACTTATCCAGCAAAGCCCCCAGTCCATTTCTCTTTCAGGCTCTCCTGCCTTGGAGTCGTGCTGCTGTGTTGAAGTTGGCAAACACTGCAGGGGAAGGCTTAAATCCAAACAAAAATAACTGTACAGCACTTGCCTCTGCAAAGTTTTCAGTGCTGCAGGGCCCCATCTTCACAGGAACCCCCAGTGTCACAGCAAGATAAACAACAACAGAATAACTTTTTTCCTAGCAGCTTTGGTAATACACGTTGGAAAAGGCTGAGCATCATTTAACGCTGGCTGTGCCTTAGCAAGGCCAGGGAGGAAGAGACACGCCACCTGCCCCCAGTGAGATTTTACTTAGCCTTTACATTAACACTTCTCACCATCTCCTGAAGTTACTTCTCAGTCCTCACCTTTTCACCAGCGTAACCAGTCACCTCCCAGCGGGTTAATACAAAAGGACCAGCCCCAGCTGCCTGTGCGGGTGCAAGCTCTGTGTCAAAACCCCCGCTATCTCCGGTTAGTCCAAGTGGGTGTTCGCTGGTTCTGCAAACACACCTCCACCTTTCACCCTGCAATCAGTTTTCTAACCCCGCCGTATCAGCCCGGAGCCACTACCCACCTCAGCCCCGCTTCTCTGGGCTCTGCGTGTGACAGGGCTGCAGAATGACTCAGAGGAGGGAAGTTAATGATTCAGCAGCGAGGCTGTGGCAAGCCGGCTTTCTCCCGCTGGATGCACAGAAGACCATTGAAAATCCTGGCGCAGCACAGCCACAGTCTGGCCCCAGCTGCCCGCCGTTGCTAGCTCCGCCACCGAAAAACTGCCCAGCACATCATCCCCTGCAAATAATGGTCAGAGGGGTCGTTTCAGGTGCCTCTAGCAGAAGGAAAGCTCCTCCCCTCCACCCAGGGATGCTGTCATCACTCTGCTACTTCATAACTATCATCAAACAAAATCACTTTGCACCGGACCATGGTTCAAGGATGCACCCAATGGTTTCAGGATTTACCCAATTCAAATACCGCATGGCACGTAGCTCTGGTGCTGTATGAAACTACTCTGCCCACCTTCATCTGCTGCAGAGATGCTGAGGAGCCAGGTTTGGTCTGGCGGGGTGTGTGCTGGGTGGGCCAGGGTCTGTCCGTGCCACCCCAAGGTTACGTGGCTCCGGGGTCACCATCCAGCTGGTGCACAGGCCGTCCCGGGAGGCCCAGTTTAACGGCAACCCAGCTGCTGGCGCTGCTGCAGGGCCGAGGGCAGAACCGCAGCTTCCACTGCGGGGAGGGTGAAGTTCCTTCGCTGCTGCCCCCGTCCCCGCCGCCCCCTCCCGCACTCGCTCCTGCCCGGCCTCCTGGGAGCCGTGATGGGGGGGGTGAGGGGTGCTGACCCACGAAGCCAGCTCAGCTCCCTCCCGCCTGGGGATTTAATTTTCCTCTGGTCCGCCGAAGCGCCGGGTGAGGGGGCACGGCTGCGCTGGCAGCGGAGCTGAGGCCGGGCTGCTGCGCCCGCAGCTTACGGGGGCTGAGGAACCCCAGGCTGTGCCCGAGCCCGCCGGGGCGTCCCTCAGGCCCTTCCCCGGCCCCCTCAGGCCCTGCCCGCCTCCTGCCGCTTTCCTCCCCGGGCTCCGGCTGCCGCCGCTCGGGAGAGGGCGCTGGTGCGACGCGGCTGCGGCCGCCGGGCTGGGCGGGCTGGCGGCAGACGGGCCGGGGGGACCGGGGGGGGGGGGTGTGTGGGCCTGCAGGCAGCTGCTCCCGGACCGGCAGCCTGCGGCAGAGGCGTCGGTCAGTGCACCCCGAGAGACGCCCAGGACAATCCCGGCTGCACCCCGAGAGGCGCCCAGAGCAGCGGTCACGCAGGCTGCCGGCTGCAGGCAGAGCCCCGGCCACGGCGGCACTTGTGCACGAACCCTCCTGCTTCAAGTTTTGGCTGTGCTGGGCCAGGCCCTGGTATTAAGGTTATATGGGTGGAGGAGTCCTTAGAGCCTCGCTGAAACCCCCTGGAGACGGCTTACAACAGACATAAGAGCCCCCTGCAAGCATTTTGTGGATTCCCGGGCTTCCTCCCCTTATGGCTGCCAGTTCAGTGTCAGCAATGGGGAGGAAAAGGTTTGGCGTGAGATATTTGGAAGCAAATCCACTCTGATACAGCCACAGCCTCCCAGGCGAAGCAGCCAGCTGGGGTGGAGGCCAGCAGAGAGCAAAGGAAACTGGCAGAACCAGCAAGAACTTTTTTATCGCAAGAAACGCACGGACTGAACTTGTAAACAAGCCTCAGTCCCCCAGTGGGGCTTGTTCCCTCGGGAGCAAAGAAGTGAAGATGAAACTGCACAGCTCTGTCCCCCTGAAGAAGCAACTGCCATCCACGTGTGTTGCCATTTCTGTGTTTGCAGGAACCTAATTCCTGTAGGCTTTTGTACCGTTTTGCAGAAGTTTGTACCTTATTTTTATCTTGAAAACTTCAAGGGCGCCCATATGTACTTTCCTACCCATCATGTGACAGCCCATGCAGGATACGTGCATCGACAAGTCTGGTGCGCAGGCACCAGCAGGTTTACACGTGGCCCCCAGAACCAAAATGCTGTACCCTGGGACCAGGGAAAAAATGCACCCGTGCACCCAAGCCCATGGAAGAGCACCCCGGTCACTCTGGAGCACGGCTTGGTGGGACAGACAGAGAAATTCCCCCTGAATTTCCCAGGGAAGCAGCACTGCTAACTTTCTTTGGGGGTGTGTTTGGGAAGGAAGCTCCTATGGGGCTGGGAGAGGAGGGTGTAGCTGGTGGCCCTGGCTTTGTGGCACTGGCATGTCACCCAGGTTTCCATAGCACCAGCATCCATAACTTGGGGCCAAGGGGGGGGGGAAGAAGTAGGTCAGACTGGGCTAACAATACCCAGACGTGTCTATCTATGGCTCAGCCTGATCCAGGAAAGGGGGTGAAATAGAGGAGAAAAGGAGAGTGGAAAGAGAAGGAAAAAAAAAAAAGAAAAAAAAGGAAAACACAAAGTGTCCATAGTTTGAGCAATGCATTTCTTTCCCTCAGAAAATAAAGACCTATTAAAGCCACCTTTGTGTATCAGTACTGAGAGACCGAGGCTAGCACCCACCTCCTGCCCATCTGACAACAGACTACAAGGGAATTCAAATGCTAATGTGGAGCCAGACTTCTCAATGGGTCTTTATTTCTGCAGCAGCTCTGGGGATCAGAGCTCTGGGGAACCAGCCGGCTGGAGCTGTGGGTACGCTAGTCTCCAGACCAGTACTGTGGGACGCTTTCCTTTCCCCTCACCATTCCTCATCCTGATTTTGTTACCCCCTTGTCTTAGTTTTACTTGTTTACATTACATTCAAGTGATTTCAAGGGCAAGGAAAAATAAAGGCAGGCACACTGGAGTTGTGTAACTGAAATAACCACGGTAGTGACCCATTTTATGTGCTGAGTCTGCAGAGGCCTCGCTGTCAACATAACAGCGTCTTGGTGCTCGCCTGCGTGCCGTACGGTCGTTTTGAAATATGTATCCATCGATGCCAAAACTGAGAAGAACATTGTGGGCAATAAAACCCAGAAACCTTTTGATCCAAGTATACGTATGGACACATAGATCCGCTGGATGCAGAACAGAGCAAGATGAGAGGAAGGAGGAGTGCTTTGCTTGGGGGGGTGGGTAGGAGGGTGTAGGTGCAAGAGCACAACCCTCACTGGAGAGGCTGAGAAGGGCTGGGGTGAAGAGTGTGACTGTGGCTGACCCGTGTCATACCTGTGGTTTGAGAGCACCGTGTTTGGGTTCAACACGGCGCCATCACAGAAGAGACGCAGCTGTGGATGGAGGTGTGAGGTGTTTCAGACAGGCAGGGCCCTTGCCCGCAGGCAAATACTGCCTTTCTATTACCACAGGCCACAGCGCTATGCAGTAAAAACCATTCCTGGGTGAGACAGTGGGATAAAATCCAAGCAGAAACAAAGCTATCTGCCACTTTGTATGTTCAGGTCAAGACAAGGGATGCCAGGAAAATCCACACTCTAAGGTTACAATTTGCCTCATCTTCATCGGTTTTATACCTCCCAGCAATTATCACTTGCAAGAGAGGACCAAGAATTCATCTTTCCCCTGGTGAGGGCAGAGCCACAGTATATACAAGGTGGACAGGGCTTAACGTGCCCTTTTGTGAATGCCCTCCCTTCAAAGGAAAACTCAGACATTTGCCATGGTAGCTTAGGAAAGAGCGTGCCCTGCTCCAGCCCTCACCGATGCCATGCCCAACTCTGTGTTCAGGGATTTCCAGGGTCTAAGAGCTACAGGTAAAAGTTAGAAAGAACAGAAGTAGGGTCAGCACTCAGGAGGACTCACAGAGTGAGAGAATAAAAGAGGATCTGTGCCAGCAGCATGTGCATCAGGTCTGTTGCTTTGACGTTGCACTACTTGACAAGGGAAAGCTGGGTGATGCCAAACAGCTAAGGCAACGGAACCTGCAAGGAGTGGAAGTCAGAGAGCATCCTGCCAGCTAAGATGAAAGCAGTGAGCTGCCGTGGTCACTGGTCCTGAGCCTGCAGTTGGTGAGTGGCTAAAACAGGCTCCGTTTCATGAACACAGGGGGCTGGAACAGCAAGAGCTCAGGCACTGCGTTAGCTGTCCTGATACGGGTACCGCAGCACACTCTCCCAAGACTGGACTCAATCACCTCACTGTATTTCCAGCTTTACAGCTCATTCTCCTCCTGGGAGGGCGTAAGGAAATGCAGACGAGCCTTGTTGCAACGGATGCAAATGGACGCTTGCCCACCTCCCTCCTGGCTGGTGCAAGGCTGAACTGCCAAAGAGCTGTAAATGTTCTGCCTGAGTGAAGAAACCTTCTCGGAGAGCAGCCCGATGAGCTCAGTACAGCACTGCATGGCCAGTGGCTTCTGGATCAGAGCTGACTCATGCCCACCTAGCTCAGTCAGGCAAAACATGCAGCTACCTAAAGTATGCTGGCAGAAGACACCTCTTCTACTGCTGGAACTGCATTCACAGCCAGGTAGCTAGCCATATCAGTAAAAAGCAAAAGGTATTCTGCCAACTGCTGTAATTATAATGCTACAAAACCAAACCAGTAACAGGCCTGAGTTACACTAATGAACAGAAAAGCGTCAGGCAGGTGAACTCCCAGCTGAGCCCCGAGAGGATGTGCTCACCGAGGGAGCAGAATGGAGGCAATTCTTCCATTTCCTTTTGACAAACAATGCTGAACACAAGCTGTGGATAAGCTGGTGGTATAAAGGGAAGGGTGATAGATTTAAACAGTACAGCAGTGGCCTCAGAGAGGAGGGACTTGAGGATCTGCTTTTCACTAAAGCAGTGCCTATCAACTTCTCCAATTGGTTTCCAGACCGGCTTGGTTTCTTAGTGAGCTACAGCTTAGGAAAGCTGGGAAACAGAGCTCTGCTCAGTCTCTGCCGCAGACCACCAGAGTAACAAATAAAGATAAAAAAGGTGAAAAGGAAAAAGGCGAAATGTAACCAAAAAGCCTCTTAAATTGCTCAAAGCAGAAGCAAGAGGGAGGCTGCATTAGCAAAGCTGTGAATTGGCAGCATTAGCAGATGATGAACGTGGCTGTGTTATTTAATATGGTAGAACACACATCATGCATATTTAATAGCATTGTTTAGCTTGTATTTGTCACAGCACCACAGCTAGAGGCTGTTTCTAAAGCCATGGGTAGCAAGAGAAAGGTTATAGTTGAATTCTAGGGTTTTTGACTGGAGGTCACACATACAGAGAAGCCTACAGAGTCGGTAAGTATGAGATTTCCATGCATTCCCTGTTTGCAGGCCTCAGATGATAAAGTAAGTCAGCTGCTAGCAGTATTTGTTGAGAGTTAATCAGGTTTGCAGATTAACTGTAAGATCCTGAATTATACATGCTTATATGCAAACATGAGGAACATGCAACACGTAGCTGAGACACGAGGGATGAAGCTTATGATGGAGGCAGAAGAACAAATGGCTAACATCTAGCTGGGAAAGAGAGAAAGGGAAGGAGCATACAGCGATGGGGTCAGGATGATGAATAATGAGTTCTGTCATCTTTTCAGAGCAGGTATTTAAACTCCGATCACTGTTCTCACTGAAATGGAAAATGCTGACCCATATTGGTAATTATTTTTTGCATTGCAATAATATCTCCAAAACCTACTGAAGCCATTTCTGAATCAGCATCTGCATTGCTTCCAGTGTCTCCATATGCTTAGATGCCTACAAAACCCTTGAACCAGAGCTGCAGATTTTCTCCATTATTCTCCTGCCCAGGAAAGAAAATTCAGCAAGCAACAAATAGAGCTTTATGACTGGCACCAAACAGAAATGTCCTGAGCAGGTAGCTTCAAGGAAGAGCTTTACTTTGGTCCAGCTTAACACTTAACATGTCTACTCAGCTTTATGCATGTCTCTGCATGTTGGACCGGTGCTCATGCTGCCCCGCTCACCATGAACTTTGAGGGAATTAGGGATGTTGCACATGGGCTGTGTGACTATCTGATAGATCATTTCTCCAGCAGACTTCTACCCAAGAGGCCACCTCTTTGCCCATTTTCTACCAGATGGACTACAAAACCCAGCAGGCTGAGCTCGCCTTAGGTTACAGCCCTCCTCAGGCTGACTTGAAAGAGGTGAAATTTATCTTCTGGGAATGCAAGTGGGAAAATGAGAGCAGCTCCTCTCCCTAGCATGCTGGATGGCGGGTGTGCCTTTTCCCTTTGCAGGAACAGTGAAATTCTGAAGTAGAACAAAGCCCTTTCAGAGAAAAACAAGTACCTGAAGCTGCAGTGTGAGTTGCTGACAGACATGCTGACAGACACATTACAGTTCATCTGTGTCTGCTAGAAAGGAAGGTACAGATGTCAGGCTGGCACCATAAAACAAAAAAGCCAGGTAAACTGATGATGCCCGAGTCCTAGATGCAATAACGAAAGCAAGACCTGGAAGTTTACACGTGTAAAATACATACATAGTTGTTTCCGTGCTCAAGAAACCTAATAAAACCCTGCATCAGATGTTTCCAGCAAGATTTTTATCCCCTCATTCTTTCCAAGAATGGGACTACCCTTACTTGCAAAAGCACTTACCAGAGGTGGCCTCTCAGGAAAAGGGCTGCTGTGTTAACGATAACTCCACTCAAATTGTTAATTATTTTCATCTTTCAACCACCACGTATACACTGGCTATTTATAACTCTTCTGATACCTATTTATGTCTTTTCTTCTGCTGTTCACAGTCACATTCTTCCCCTGGAAGTGGCTGTACTCAATTTCCTGTTGGATGTGTCAAGTTTCAAGGCAGGCAGGTATTTTGCCTACACTTAATAGCCATTACATATTTGCAAAAAAAGTCATATGACCTTTCTTCTAACACTGGAAGAATATGCATGCAGCAGAACTTCTTCCTGGTGCGAACACAGGATGATTCTAATTTCCTAAGAGACCTCTAAAGAGAAAACTTACGTCAGAATGCCGTTTGACTACAATAAACATATGATCAAGAAAATTTGGGGCAAACCAGGCTTTATTTGTCACTAAAAATTAGATAGCAAGACATCAGCCAGTACAGCCCACTTCAAAGTCATGGAGTCACGTGGATCATGGTGTGTAAACAACAGGGAACCCATTTTCCCTCATTATTCAAATACAATAATGAGAACCAAAAAGACCAATCAGACTAATAAAATGATGCACAGTAAACGTACCCCAGTGCATGATTATTAATATACATTATAAGAAGACAAAAATTATCATTAACTCACTGTTACAAACGCCAAGACTTCAACAGGGATTAGCAAAGGGATTTGCTTTACACTAACTGCTCAGTCAGAAACAAAGCTGTGAATAGATGCCACACCTCCACCCTCCTAAGGTCACCGCTTATCTCTTCAATCGCACAGGCTCCCGCATAGCTATTTTAATCTAAAGTTGTTTTGGCTAACGATTCTTTCTAACACTATTTTGCAGAGAGGATTGGTCTGGTTGGGCGCAGGGACGGCAGGGTGCAGAGGGCTTGCGGGAGAGCGGCCATTGGTATCACCCTGCCAGGGCGCTCGGTGATTTCCAGTTGGACATCCAGCAAATAAACGTGCCTGCATCTAAGCCCAAGCAAACAAAGTCACTCTGAAAGCACGACCTGGAAAGGTTAGGGTTGGCAGATTTTCAGCCGCTGCGGTTACTATCCCCATTGTTAACATTTCCATGCCACCGCTTGCAAACAGCGTCATTAAACGGTGTGAGGGCGGCTCGAGGAAGGCCTTCCTCACAGCCCACGCCTCGGCCTGCCCGGACGCCATCTCGGCGCAGGGGCCTCCCGCAGGCCGCGACTCGCCCAGTCCGGCCGTGTGGCGGCCCCTCGCTCCTTCCCCCGCCGCCTCCGGGGCCGACAGCACGGCCTGACCGCCCCCCGCCCCTCCACCCTCCCGGCAGAGCGGCCTGCGGCCTGCTCCCTGGCGGGAGGGGGCCCGCGCCCCGTCCTGTCGTGTGTGCCCCCCCCGGGGGCGGGAGGCGGAGCCCAGCCCACCTGACGGCGGCAGGCGCTGCTGCAGTGCGCGGAGCCGCCGATCTCCGCTGGCTACCGGAGCTCCGCGGCCGCAACCCGCCGTGAGCGGGGGTGCTGGGGGGGGGGGGGGGGCAAGAGGGGAGGGAAAGCGATCGACGCGACGCGGCGGGCGGGGAGGGACAAAGCCGCCGCCATGTTTGCGGTTCGGGTAGAACAAACAGCCGAGCCGGGCCCTCGAGCGGGGGGGGGTGGGGGTGTCGAACCCGGCCCGCCGGGTTGGTGCGCAGGCGGTAGCGGGGTGCACGAGGGTTCGCCGCCCCCAACCGCCCATCGCGGCCGTTGCGGGACCCCCCGGGGGCGGCCGCGCTCCTCACCCCCCCCCCCCCGGCCTGAGCCCCCCCCCCGCGCGCAGGGCCGCCGGACGTGACTGGTTGGTTTAATTTGTCACGCTGCCATTGGCTGGCGGCCGGTGAAGGCGCAGGGGCGGGCGGGGCGTGACGTCAAGGCGCTGCGCAGCGCGGCCGGCCGCTATTTATAGGCGCGGAGGGGCGCTGCGCAGAAGGAGCGAGCAGGCGGGTCGGGCCCGGAAGGCCGCCGGCTTCATCGCGCCTCATCCCCGTGGGAGCAAGGGAAAAAGCGACCGAAAAGCCCCGATCGGCCTTCGCCGGAGCGTCCCTTCGGCGGCCGCTGAGCTTTTGTTTCCGTTTGCGCAGCGCCCGAGCGCCCCCACCGAGCTTTGTCTTCTCCCGGTCCCTGCGGGGAAGGCGCGGCCAAGATGGACCCTTGTCACACCGAGGAGACCGAGGGCGAGATCCCCGGCTTGGGTAAGGCCCGGGGGTGGGGGGCGGTGGGGGGGGGGGGGAACGGAGTGGGGGGGGGGCGGCCCGGCCGCTGGGGGGGGGGGCGGGGCGGCCGGTCGGTCCCGCCCGATCCGGGGCGCCGCTGAGCCCCCGCCTTGGCGCCTGCTGGCGGCGGGGGCCGCGCATCGCGCTACCGGCGCGGCCCCGGGCGAGGGCGGCCTTGGCGGCGGCGGCTGCCGGGCCGGGTGGCGGCCTCGCGGCACGGCCGCGTGCGCCGCTCCCCTCCCCCCACCTATCCGCTGCCGCGTGCGTCGTGGCAGCCGCGGCGCTCGGCGGGGCCTCGGGGCGGGTCTGCGCTCCGGGGGGAGCGGTGCGGGGTTACTGTCCGGCCTCGGGGCAAGCGCTGGCGGTTCCCTCCCTCCCCCCCACCCTGCCGTGTTGGGGGGGGGATTCATTTCCTCGGGGGGGGGGGTCAGAAACAAGATACGCTTAAACTACAGTTTATTACAGGTGTAACCCTTGCGACTGCAGTAACGTCCATCCTTAAGTAGCGTAAATCCTGTGAAAACAGCCATTCAATAAAGCAGAAGTTGAAAGTAAAGGTTTCTGGACGCCATAACAGTCTCGTCTTAAAATGGTGAACTATGCCAGTTATTGCAAAACAACCCTGCCCCAGCGCCTGCCAGCTCTATGTACTGGGCTGTCAGCCGTTGATAACCAGTTAACTCCTCCCTTGTTAAAGCCAGTTATTAGTCAATATTATTTTAAAATCTTTATTAAACAGCAGAGCATATACACAAAGTACATTATCAAAGCACCCCATATTTGTTTGTTTTAACTATACAGAAAATTCTATCAAAACCCACACAGGTCAGACAAGCAAAAAAACCCAACTCCAAACCATATTTTGCATTTCAATCTTGCCTTAAAATAAGCCATGTAAGTAGTAAATTCAGTTCAAGTAAAATTGTCCAGTTTAACTCTTGAACTTCAGGGACTTGGTGTTCAAATTAATTTTCATCTTCTTAAGAAGTCAGGAAATACTTGACCTGTGGAAAAAACCATAGATATTTGATGCATTAAAAGAAAAGCTAAATTAGGCTTTTCCCTTTTCTTTCCTGGGGAAGAAAAGGCTTGTTGCTGTACAGCTTCCAGTGCTGTTCTGCCTCTACATATAATTCATGACCTGAAATGCTTTTAGTGTGGCAGATGGCTGTGAATCCAAGACTTGGAAGTTAGTACTAGGTAGAATTGCATAACAATACTAAAATATAGCAAGTACTTACGAAAGGTAGCTGTTGGAATACTTCACAGAATATTACTGCATTAAGAAAAAGGAATTTCCCTTTGTTAGGTAGCTCTTCCCTAGGAAGGGAGGGATTGTCTGAAAACTACACCAAAGGTCTGATGGCGCTTTGTGTGGTGCTGTACCCCCTACCCCAAGCTGTGAAAGTAGAGCCAGTCTTTTCATATGCTGGTGGTGAAGGGAGTTTGCAGACAATACTGGTGACCTCTCAGTGGGGCAAGTTAAAAGCATTTCTTTCCATCTTGAAAGAATAGTCTGGTTGGGGCAGTGGGGGAAATGAAGGTTAAAGTGTCCGGGGAGTGAACTAAGTAATGTTACAGCTCTGCTCAGAGGGTTGGGGATATGAGCCCCATGCCTTACTGTATTAGAAGGGTGGGTTTTTTTGCTGTGGACTGGGCACACAGCACATGGCTCCAGCAGAAAGATTTCTTTGGGCATTTATTTCCTAAGTCTTGCCTTTGCTTGGAATTAGCAAACACTGTTTTGACTCAAGCGCCCTATTTATTACCACCTTGTTGCCTCAAACTGCTGTTGACTCTCCCAATTCCAAAGTGTCGCTTCATGCATTTAGAACTACGTACAAGGTTCAGGTATCTCTGCATTGGTCAGATGTGTTGTGCTCTGTCCAGGAAGAGCCTAGAATGCGAGGGGGCATAAATAGCTCTAAGCTGACTGCAGGATTTTTCTAAGGGCATCATGGCTGACGTGAATTGGACAGCATCATTCTGAACTGTTTAATGAACAGGATGGTAGTGCAGACTTGGCAGAGAGTAGTCTGACTACTCCAGCTGCTATGTGCTTGCATCCCCCCAAATTGCCCCTCCTTAAAAACACCCCGTTTTCCCTTTAATTGTGAGAATAAGGAGGTGGGGTTAAAAGATTTTCTTCAAGGAAAGCAAAAAGCCTTTTCTACAGCCTTGAGGCTTTAAGTCTATGAAGGAGACTGACTGTACTAGCCCCAAACAAGCACTTCATCACAAATTCTTAGAATGTAAATTGATAACTTAATAGCTATTCCTGCAGAAGAAAAGCAGGTATGAGGAAACTTTTAATACTTACCTTATCAATCAGATACTCCTGTTTAATCTTATCATTCTTAAAATCTTCATTAACATCCAAAACTAGAATAGGAATGTCTTTAAGGTTCTCAAAATCAACTCTGTTAAATGGAAGAACGTAATGCTAGTAAAAACGGTAGAAAGTGCTGTGTATAAAACAATCTAGCCCTTCAGTTGCTTTCCAAGTCATCCTAAGGCATTACTCAGATTACCACATGTGCCTGAGATGTTAATGCTGATGCCCATGACTTAAGTATAGAGCCCAAGTCAAGTCTGTCCTTAATTGCTCTTGTATAACCTGGTCAACATTATATCACCATAACTTTAATGTATTTCACAAATCTAGCCTTTTAACATCTATTTTTATTGTACAAGTGGTGGTGGGGGAGATCGTTTATGATTTTTACCTTAATTTACCTCACACTTTTTGTTATGGAATCACTTATCAGGAATGTGATTCTGGTAAGAGGAAGTATTTTTTAAAATATCACTTGCCCTCTGTCTCCCCCACCCCTTTTATAGTTAACTGCTAATTGTGCAGTTTTAAAGCTTCCTTTGGTGGGAGTGACCTCTTTAGCAGGTTTTAGGACTGGTATTTAAAATGGCTTGGAGATAAGCAAGACCATTTTGGCTATGGGTTAGGAGCAGATAGGAGTAACAGTTGTGCAACTGAATGTATAGTTCTCTTAAAGTAATAGTTCCCTCCTGATGTGTGAAAGGCATTTCTAAAATGCAGTAAATGTGCTGAAGAACATTGTAACTTGTGTTGCAGGCTTAAGTGTCCCTATGAAAAATACAGGAAATGCTTGCTCACAAGTTTGGAATGAGTAAACAGTGTAGATGTTCCCAAAATTCCACAACATGCAGTGCTTTCTTGTCTCCTAAGTGTTTGGGTCATCCTATGTGAAACTTAGGAAAGTAGATGTTACTGATAATGTGCTTTCCTGGAATTGTTTTGCTTCCCATTCAGAGTATTTCAGGCTCCTGGAGGGGAAAATCTAAGGTCTGCTTTCACATTTAGAGACGCCTTAGATGGGAAAGCTACTAAGAGTCAGTAAGGAAGTTGGGGGGAAAATAGGCAGAGATCACTTAGTTGTTGACTGGGTTTCTTGTGTATAACAGTGCCTACTAAAAGCCTTTCTGATTATTGTTTATTGTGAAGGTAGAATTAATATTTAAACCGTACTGAAATGTAGTCATCCTAGTTTAAAGGTAGTTGGGACCTTGCCCTCCTTTCACTGGATCTGGAAGCTGCTTAGTAGGTAACTTAGGTGATTGGCCACCGAACACCACTTCAACTCTGTTCTATTCCTGTGTACTTCAGTTAATAAAATTCATATTCTTGTTTGAGTTAAAACTACATAGCTTTTTAGTTGAAGCCAATGCTTAACAAAGGCTTTAAATTAGATGAAGTTCCATGTCCTGGCAATTTTTATTTCCCTGCCAAGAGCTGACCTTCCCTCTGCATGTAACCTAGAGTAATCATCTCTGTGCCAAGAAACCTGGAGTGAATCTAAAGATAAGTTCTTCCAACTGTGCCTGAGTGAAGCTAGATTTAAACCTTAGTTTTATCCCTAATCAACTACAGCATAAGATAGGAAAGAGCCTTGCCTGTAAATTGAAACTTGTCTACAGAAAATGGGTTTGTACCTCATAGTCCTTTCATGAAGCCAGGTTTCATGTTTATAGTGGAGGTTTTCCAAGTACTCAAGCTCAATTCCTTGCTCCTCTTCTCTTCCCCTCATCTGTAGCCTTTCCATGCATTTCTGAGAAAGTACAAGCCTGGATGTTAATCATGTGTTGAAGGCTAAATCAGCTAAAGAGATCAAATGGTCCTTAAATCAGAAGGACTAATGCTAGACACGAGTGAGCATTAATTCTAAATGCTTGGCTGAACATAAATTAGTTAAATCTAGGATAACTTTTCTATAAAAAAAAACCCCACAACTTGAGCCACTTGAGTTAAATGTCACTTGTTCTTAGGTATTTGTACCCTCTTAAGCTCATGGAAACTGAAGTTGGAGCTGTAATAGTTTCACTTTCAGTGAACATACCTGAGGTGTGGTTCTTAGGTAGATGATGCCATCCAGTTCTATATCTGATTCAAACTGATTCAAAAGCCATGTGTGCCAGTCTTGATAAATAGCCCACTCTGTTTCATTAATGCTTCCAGACTCGAACAGGTTAGAAGCGAATACATATCTGCAATGAGAAACATTAGTCTTGTGCCAGGAATGACCAGAGTGAACTAAACCACTTCTTGTTAGAATCAGAATCGTGGTACTGAAAAATAGCTGCCTGCTATTAAATCCATGCTGTACTCTGATACCATCCAACTTTCACCTGTTGAATCAAACCTGCTTGTTGCAGATACAGAGCTTGGAAAACACTGGACATTAAACTAGTGTCTTTGAGCGTAAAGACACCTGGAGAGCTGTTAATCTGAACTGTTCTTGTGTTGTGAGAGTAATTACCTGTCACTGTACACGGATCTCTCAAAAAACTGCACTGGATGTTCTGCTTCATGTAGCTTGGCTGAGACAGGTTTTAATTGTGCTCTGACTCGGCTCAAGCAAGCATAGGTCTGAAATGTATAAGCCCATCTTGTGGGTTTATCATACAGCATTTGAAGTAGGTTTCCTCCACTCTTCTGAGATGTTGAAAGTTCCTAGGGGACAAGAGAGAAAACTTAATACCAGCATATTTGCAGGATTTTATTTCTTTTTCTTAATCCAGAATTCAGGTATGTTCAAGTAAGAATTCCTGGCCTTGTATTCTCTTTTTTGTTTTTGGTTTTTTTTTTTTTAGGAAAATGCTTAGGCATAGGAATAGATTTATTTCTCAGCTGATGGTAGTCTTTATGACAACAGCTGCTTTAGAACAGGCTGTTTCACTGAGTTCCAGACTTCAACATGATTCTTGTGGAGTAGGGGTGGTTGTGTGGAATATGCATTCAGTAGTGTCTTCAATCTTCTGAGTGCCTGACCAACTGGTGTGATAGTGGGGATGGCTTGGGATGCTCTAGACTCAGTACAGCTGAACTTTGGAATGGCTCCCTGGCCAACCACTGGTTTCTTGTGTGACCCATCTCACCAAGATTCTGACAGCCAGCACACCTACCTGGTCTTCATCTTCAGCTGTCTGGATGTTGCACCACTTGGCGATGGGTTCAGGGATGATCTCCCACTCATCGCTGTGCTGCTCTAGTAGCCTGACAAATGTTGACTTCCCTGCAGCTGGAAAAGATTTGAAAAGTTCACTGAGGGGGTAGATTAGACTGGTCTTACTGATAGAGTGGCAGTTGTGAGGTTACTTAAGAGGCTGCAGGCAGTGTCGCTGCAGTGTGTGAGGCGCAGAGCCGCACGGGACCCCAGGCGGGCTTTGGGCTGCTGGGGAAGGGCTGGCGGAGCCGCCTGCACCGTGCTGGTGCAGCTTCAGAGAAAAGGGCTCTAATCTCCGGCGCCAGAAGGCCGAGCCTAGGCCGGGCAGCCGATAAGAGGCCGCGGTCTCGGCAGAGGCTGCGCCTCCATTTTAGGAGCAGGCTGAGCCGGGGGCGGGGCTTAGCGCGGCATTGTTTAGGAGCCGGCGGAGCAGAGGGAGGCTGCCGCGCATGCGCGGCGCCGGAGACGAGTTGGCGCGGGCGGGCGAGTGACGCAGTTGCGGGCTGGAGCGCCGCGTACGTGTGGAGCGCGCGGGAGGCGGCCTCGCGCTGCCCCAGGCGCTGCCCCGGGCCCTCGAGCGGGCGGGGGAGGCTCTCCTGAGCCCCGGACGTTTAATTCGCTTAACGCCCACCCACACAGCGGTTAGCCGCGAACGAGGACGCCGTGTCCTCCCTGTAACGGACACATGGTGCGTCCGGCCCGGGCAGGGCGGTGGCTGTGGGTGGCGGGGTTCCCCTTCCCCCCTCCCCCCGCCCCGGGCCATGGCGCCAATTTCTGAGGATGGCCGGCCGCGCGTCCTGGCCTGGCGGCAGCGGGTGAACGCCGGCTGCGCTTCTCCCTCGAGTTCCCGCCGCCTTCCTGCAGAGGTGGGTGGAAAAAGCGCCTCGGCCGCCCCTCTCCCGAAGCGAATCCTCTGCCATCTGCGGCACCTCAGCGCTCCTGTCCTGAGGCCCCAACCGCCACGGGCGCGAGCCCCGGCTTCCCTCCCCCGCCGCCGTGCTCACCGATGTTCCCCTCGATGGAGATCTTCCGGAGGCGCTTCTGGAAGCTGGAGTCGAGGGAGCTGGCAGGGCTGTGGCAGTGCCGCTTCGCAGGGGTAGACATGGCGGTGCCGAGCGGGAGCACACGGGGCTCCCGGCTGCTCCGGCTCACTTTAAGTCTCCCGCCAGCCGGTGGGCGGGATGCCCGCCTCCCGCCACCACTCCCCGGGAGGAGGCGGAGGCGCTTCCCCCTCCTCGCCGCAGCGGGGCTGCAGGCCGCTCCTTCGGCTGCTCCTGCCCGGCCGGGGAGCGCGGCCGCCGCTGCCAAGCTGCTGCCGTCAGGGCCGTTTAAATACGGTGTTCAGCGAGTGAAATGAAGCGGAGCTGTTTTGTTCAGGAAGCTACCCTAAAGCGGTTCCACTTACTGATTCGATTTGCATTAACATAAACGAGTTCTCCCTGTTTGCTTGATTTACAGGCATAAACTTTAAGAGCATTTTTATCTCCCCCCCCCCCCCCTTTTTTTTTTTGAAAAAAGCTTTGGGAGGGAAGGTAGTTGTTAGCAGTCTGGGTTGGTATCTGTTAAATATTTTACATAACTATGTGAGAAATGAGGCCATGTAGATTTGCAGGCAGGGAAATGGGCTAGCCTGGGGCTGTCAGTGTTGGTATCGACTGGGAAGGAAACACACATGGATGAAGGGTTAGATGCTGCTCTGAGCAGCTTCTCCAAAATTCCTGTGTCAGTGTTGGCATGCCCGGGGCTTGACAATTTGCTTAACTCCTGGCATGGGTTCCCTGGGTGGGCAAGTTGAGACATGAACTGCTTGTTCTTTCCAGTGTACAGAAAGGGGGTGTAGGATCCTTAGATGGTAGTTAAATACTTTAGGGGTGCAAATATGAGGCTGTGTTACCGTAGTTATTACTTCCTGTTGCCTCTATAATAATGAGATTCAGGGTGAAATCTAGCTAGGTCTGGTGTGTTTGGAGGAGATGGGAGGGAGTAGTATTTTCCTTTCTTTTATGATAATTGTGACCCATGTCTCTTCTTTCCCCATCTCCTACAAACACACCAGGCTTCAGTGACCGAAGCGAGCAGATTGTTTCACGTGGGGTAGCGTCAGCATTTGAAGCTGGTAAGTGCTAGTTCCCACACACCTCTTTGTACAGCTAGACTTCTCGCTCACCGTGCAACGCGTGCCATGCCGGGGCGGCGGCGGCGGGGGGGGGGGGGGCGGCGGCGGTGGCGAGTGTCGGTAGCGGGGACCGGCCCCCCCCTTCCCCCGGGCAGGGCGCCGGAGGGAGGACGGAGGGGGGAGCAGCCCGCGGCCTCCGGGGCATGCGCAGTCTGGAGAGCGGCGCTGAGAGGCGCATGCGCGCAGGCCCGCCCCGCGCTCTGCGCGGGAGTCAGCGCCGTGGCTTTGTTCAGAGGGGGTAGGCAGGCGACGCATGCGCACAAACCACCGGGGGCGGGGGCGGTGGAGGAACCTAGACTAGCGAGGACGCATGCGCAACCTGGCGGGAGAGGCGCGGGGAACGTTTGCGTTGCGGGTGTGTGTCCCGGGGCGGCGGAGCGCAGTGGTACTACGAAGCATGCGCAGGTGGGTCCTGCGGGGGCGGGGCAGTAGCCCTCCGGGGGTTTATGCGCATGCGCCCCGCGCCTTACTCACAGCCACGCCGCAGCCCCTCCTGGCAGCCGGTGAGGGCGCGGGCAGCCCGCGCTCATTGACGGCCGCTCCGCCACACGCCGCGCTCCGGCCGGCCACGGATGCTGTACGCGTTCCCTGCAAGTCGTCGGGCCCACCAGGGCGGTGTCTGGGGCCGGGGTTCTTTGTGCGGCGGAAGGCCCGGCCCAGCGGAAGCGGGAGCACCCGCCGCCATTTCCTAGCGCGCTCTCGCCACAGGCTCGCCCGCTCGCTGCCGCCTGACTGGGACTAGGCGCTCTCCGGACAGCGGATCAGGCTCGGAGCCCTAGAACCACCGCGGAGCCCCACCATGTGTGCGTGCGGGGATCGGGGCTGGGCGCGGGCCGGGGGGGCGCCGGGCGGGAGCGGCTCTGTGTGTGTGAGGCGGGCAGCGGTCCGAGGTAGAGGAGGCTCGGGGGTGGGTGGACGCAGGCCAAGGGGGCCGCCGGGCGCTCTGAGGGGGTGCGGGTGGCGGCCGTGCTGTGCAGCATCTCAAAGGGCCTGCTTTGGTCTTCTCCAGCAACCACAGAAGCCGAGACGGAGCCGAGCCTCACCCCCAATGTGATGCTCAACACGGAGAGCAGCGAGGGATATGTGGTGAAAGTCAGGGGTCTGCCTTGGTCCTGCTCCACAGAGGAGGTGCAGAGGTTTTTCTCTGGTAAGCAGAACTGGGGGGGGGGAGAGGGAGGGCTTGGGCTCTGTTGTCAGTTCTGAGTTCCTCCTGGGGGCACTATGGCAGTGGGCATGCTGCAGTGAGCAGTTGCAGAAAGGGGTCAGGGCACTGCAGTAGGTAGGGAGGCTTGTAATGCAACAAGTGCCTCAGCTAGGACGCTGTGTGGAAAGCTGTGTTTATGCTAGCAGGAACCAGACACAGCTGGGATAGCCACAGCTGTCTTAGCTTCTTGGAGCAGCCAGCAGAGATAAGCATCTCTTTTAAAGAAAACTTAAGAATTCTTGCTTCAGGTTAAACTGAATCAGTTTAGTTCTTGGTGCTGTTCTGATTGGCTCTCTTGTGCCAAGTGTTTAGTGTTGTGTCCTTTCCCCCAAATTACTACTCTCCTGTAGTAATAAATAGTGGCAATAAATACATGCTTTCTTCAGTGACTGGAGATTTTAAAGCTGCTTCAGGAGTTTAACATATTGGACTTGCTTCTGATTTAGTTCATTATGGCTACGCTGATTTACGTGATTTAGCTTCATGCTGATGAGAGTCTTTAAGTTATCATCAAAAGTAGACAGCACATTGAACTTGAGGCAGCAAAGCTTTGAAAATAGATAGCTAATTTGCATTTATTCTTAATATTTTGCTAATCTTCAGACTAGAAGGGAGAAGAATGTTAATTTGATTTTAGTTAGTCCCATAGTTGTCTATTGCTCACTATAAAAGTTATAACAAGAAACTGCTGGTTTTGTTGTCTTGATATAACTTGATAGATGTTGTTCTTTCTCCTTTTAGAATATCTGAAACTTTTAAAGTCACAGTGTTCCTGTAATAATTAAATTAATTCTGGGTTCCCTATTTCATTTTCAGACTGCAAAATTCTAAATGGGGCTTTGGGTATCCGTTTCATCTACACCAGAGAGGGCAGGCCAAGCGGAGAAGCATTTGCTGAACTTGAATCAGAGGAGGATGTGAAATTGGCACTGAAAAAAGACAGAGAAACAATGGGACACAGATATGTTGAAGGTTTGACTCAGTTGGTCTAGTAACTGACTAAATGTGTTTGTGCTTGATGGCTTTTTTTTGGTTAATTGTTTTTCTGTGTCTTTAAAATGCATGTGAAAGGACAAATGGACTTGTGTATCATAAGTTGACTAGTTTCAAGCCAAATGGTTTTTTAAAGCTGTTGTGTATTTCAGAATGCATTAATTCTAAGTGCCTTTTACAGTTTTCAAGTCAAACAACGTTGAAATGGATTGGGTTCTGAAGCATACTGGTCCCAACAGCCCTGATACGGCTAATGATGGTTTTGTACGTCTTAGAGGACTCCCATTTGGCTGTAGTAAAGAAGAAATTGTACAGTTTTTCTCAGGTATGTGGGGTAAAAGTAGTAGCTGTAGCACTATTGGTTTATGCTTAAAAAAAAACAAAACAAAAACCACCACGGATGGCCCAGTAGTTCTTCTGACAGTATACTGATGGGTATTAAAAGTAAATAAGCATCTTCATTAGTTATCTGGGTGTGAGGGATCAATTCTTAAAATACTTGCTTATTAAATAATTAAGAGAACTCCAGAAAGCTGCTCTAATTTAAACTTAGTGGGACATACTGTTCCAAGTAAGGATAGCAGAAAACCAGTGTCTTGCTTTTTAAATGAAAAGTGAACAATTCGGCTGGGAGAATATTTCCACCTAGTCTTAGCTAGTTCATGCTGTTCAGTGAAGGATGTAGAACACCCTCACTGCCGGGCTCAGTACAAGGAGCAGGATCTGAGGAAAGGGCATGCATCGTGCCTGTGATTTCTCATAAATGTAGATTTAGTATTGAATAAGATTCCAGAATAAAAACCAGCCTGTTGAGCTCTGCCCAACTACAGATTTGCCCCCTCCCCACTCCCCTTTCTAGGAAGGGGAAAAAGACCAACAACCCAACCCCTTGACATTGTCTATCTTAAAGTTTTTATGGATGAAGAAATAATGTATTGACTCATTCTCACTTTTTTGCAGCTGTTGTATGTTTTAGGAACTGGAATACTATTATAAATGCCTAAGAATGAAATCTGTTGATTTATCTAGGGTTTAATTCAGTAGTATTTTCAAAGTAGTAGATTTCTAAATATGAGTGTTAAAATTAGCTGGAATGTTTTGCTATAACAAGATATGATTGAGCTTACTGTTTTGCTTTAAAATACAATAGAAATATTTCCAATTTTACAACTTCAGAACTTGTTTTGTTTTCTGAATCAGTAATATGTTGTGAACAAGAGCAATTCCTAAGCATATGCATTTTAAGTTGTTTTTCTTACATGGTTAAGTGATTCAAGCTTTAAAAACTGTTAATGTGCTTAGTATACAAAATGTGCTTCTTCTGTTCAGAAACTAATACATTTGAAATTACTTCATGATTTTTTCTTAATTAAGCACTCCTAAAGAAAAAAATTAATGCTGAAACTTGATGTTTGCCTAAGACTAATTATTTTACCTGAGTGACTTCTACTAGTAAAAGTACTTGTTATATATAAAGCTGTTTAACTTGCTGTGTTTGAATTTAAGTATCTTAAAAAAACTCATCTTAAATACTTTCACAGAATTGAAGAGGTTTGTAATAATATATGAGGTTCTTAATGTACCCTGCATTAGATGCTTTGTCTGAGGAGTCGTCTGACACTCAGAATGTTTGTGCTCTGCAGGGTGGGTTAAGAACGTAAATGGAATGGTATGTGATGTGGATCTCTTTTTGTTGACATGCTCTTTCTTCTAGTGTTCTAGAATCAACATACCATTCGCTTACAAGTGTTAAAATTCTGGTTTATTTAAAGCTATAAGAAAAACTCATGACTGGGCTTGTGATGTTAATATTGCCCCCCTACTGGGGTTATTTGTCCTTGGGTTGAAGGGTTGGAAATCGTGCCAAATGGGATAACATTGCCGGTGGACTTCCAGGGGAGGAGTACGGGGGAGGCCTTCGTGCAGTTTGCTTCACAGGAAATAGCTGAAAAGGCTCTAAAGAAACACAAGGAAAGAATAGGGCACAGGTGGGGATGGATGGTTGGTTGGCTATGTCACTTTTCTTATGGTAAACAATTAAATCCATATTCTCTCTTCTGAAAGTGTTAACATCTGAATAGGAACGGTATTTTGGTCTCTAACTCAGTGATAAGTAAAGGTATTGCTAATTGTGTGTATGTCACACTGTTTGGATCTTCCCAAAATGAAAGATAAAATTGGGCTAAGCTTAAGTGTGCTTTGGGAACTTGGTAATACTGGAGGAGTGCAAAACTGATAGCTTGAAAGCAACAAAGTTGAGAGACTATGGCTTTAACTTCTCAAATAGCACCAATTATGCCTTTAGCGCTAAAGACATGCACAGTACTCTTATTACCATAAGAAAATGTGATACTTTCTAAACTTGTTTTATAAGTTGAAATGTAACAAATTTTCTTACTGTATTAATCTTCAATGTAATAAGCATAGCTTTCAAGAAATTGTCACAAAGGGTTTTTATTCTATTTTACTTGTGACTATTTTTCATTGAAGCATGCACTTTTTGCCTACGCTGAATCACTGAAGCATAGGCTGGGTTCACTAGCACATGCAGAGCTTTTTGTAGCATCCTGATGGGTTAAAATCTTGGTGGAGACCGGGTTTTTAACCCTCTGTTTATGTTGCCACGTGAGCAAAACGGTGCTGAGTTGAGCGGACATCAGTCCCTCCTATGTTTTTTAACTAACACTTTAAATTGGGGGGAGGAGGGTGGGGAATTGATACTGCTCCCCCACCCTTAAGGCTGGGATACTGTGAAGTATGAGGAGCATGTAAACCCTTCAGTAATTGTAATTTCTTGAAAATACACTGATTTGGAAGTAATGTAGTGCTTATAGTATGTCATTGCCTACATAATGTAAATCTGGCGTAAAATATACTGCCAGTTTCCGGGCTATGACTAAATGGCTTGTTTTAATGTAAAGATACGAGGCGTTTGTGGAAGGAATTACATGCTGACTTCTTTCTGTGGAAACACTTCTAGGTACATTGAGATCTTCAAGAGTAGTCGAGCGGAAGTGCGCACTCACTACGACCCTCCACGCAAGCTGTTGGCAATGCAGAGACCCGGTCCTTACGACAGACCTGGTCTTACGCGGGGATATAACAGTCTTGGTAGAGGAAGTAGCTTGGAAAGAATGAGGCGTGGAGCTTATGGAGGAGGTAAGTATACGGAGTCCAAGAGGGAGCTGCTCATCTGAGAAGCAGCAACACTTGGACCTGGTAATGTCTTCCCTGCTTTGTAACTACTGGTTTGTATGTGTCAAAATGGAAGGTTCTAATGCTGGTTGTCTGCAGTGTGTTCGTGTCTGTTGGGATCTTTCTGTAGTTGAAATGAACATGTTGTCCGATCTGTTTATAGGTTATGGAGGTTATGATGACTACAATGGGTATAATGATGGCTATGGTTTTGGTTCTGATAGATTTGGAAGAGGTAAGATTTCTCTAATAGGAATAGTAACTGAACTTACAATATGTCTCAAAAGAAACTAAAATACATCTGAAAGACCTAGAATGGACTCTTTTCTCTGCAGGAATGTCGGACCACAGATACGGCGACGGGGGATCCACCTTCCAGAGCACGACTGGCCACTGCGTCCACATGAGAGGTCTGCCTTACAGAGCTACGGAGAACGACATCTATAATGTGAGTTCCAAATCTGCCCTTCTCCTTAAGTGCGTGGCTTTAAGTGTCATTATTGGACTTGTGAACTGCACCGCAGTTCACGAGCATTCCTTTAGAGAAAACGGCTTGCTGTAAAACCGATCTGTTGCATTGGTGCGTTTTAATCTGTGTGACTGTTTTGTACGTAGTTCTTTTCACCTCTGAACCCTGTAAGAGTACACATTGAAATCGGACCAGACGGCAGAGTAACTGGAGAGGCAGACGTGGAATTTGCTACTCATGAGGATGCAGTGGCTGCTATGTCCAAAGACAAAGCAAATATGCGTAAGTGCAACTGCTCTGAATAAGTGACTTTAGGGAAGATGCAGCGCTGCAGCAGGTTTTATTGCATCCTTGCTTGCAGTGAGGCAAGTGAGGTGTGGGTCTGGTGTGAAACGCTCTCATGGCAAATTTTTTTCTTCCAGAACACAGATACGTAGAACTCTTCTTGAATTCTACAGCAGGAGGAAGTGGTGGTGCCTATGGCAGTCAAATGATGGGAGCAATGGGTATGTGTACTGCGCTTCTAAGCAACACTTGATATTTAACAAAGCTGGCTAATGTTATATAGCTCCTGCTTGTTCCATGCCTGGCCTAAAAACTGAAATTCAACCTTCTGTCTTAATCCTGCAGTCAAAGAATCGGAAGGGGTAGTCCAAGATTGGAACACTAGCACGTTGCCAGGTACATAAACCTTTTGGGAATGTTTGTGGCGCTGAGCGTGGCGTGTGTGTGTGTGTGGTGATGCGGGAGTGAAGTGGGAGATGCTTGTCCTTCTCTTCTCTTCCCCCCTCCCTTTATTTGGAGACCAGAGCGTAGTCTGGTGATGGACAATGTATCTGCATGTGACCTGCTGTTCAAGCCTGGTCTTGATGGTGAGGGAAAACCTATTTGGGAGAAACTGAATTGCTGTAGCAAACTCCAGAATTGTTTGAAAATCTAAAATGTGTGTTTGCAACACAAGTCTAAAGCCTGTGTTGTGTCTATAGAGCAGATATCCTTCTTGCTGCCTGGCTAGGCTGGTTTCTTAGAGATGAAGGTGGTGGTTGGTTTTGGGGATTGCTTTTTGGAGGGGGGGGGGGGGTATGCATGTGTAGATGCTTTTATAGTAGTTTGATTACAAAATGTTTGAAGTCTAGTGCTGATACTTCCACTGCAGAAAAGCTTTGTGGGAGTATAGACCAGTGATGAGGCGAAGAGCAGTAGTTAGTAAGCTATAGTAGAGGTCTGCTGTAGTGCTGCTGTGATGTGCAACCAGTCTGGAGCAGCAATAAGTCTGTCAGGGCTGTGCACAAATGAATGATTAATGAGTCCGCATGTCTTCTGAAGGGCTGGGTGCTTTCACAGGCAGCGCTTTGTGTGAGGTCACTTAAAGCCAAGCTTAAGTCCCTTGAGATGTGTATTAAATACAATAGCAGATTGATCCTGCTAGGTATAGTCCGTAGAAACTGCAAAAGTAAACTCTTACAGCAAGGGCTTGAGAATCACAAGCACTTGCTGTAATTCTTAATTTTTGTTGCTGCTTGATTGTAGGAATGTCTTTAGAAACCCCATCACTTGGAGCTTGTACCTCACACACTTGGGAAGGAAGTTACCTAGGTGAGAGAGCACTAGAGCCAGAGCACAGGGGCTGAGAGTTAGGCAAAGGGTGGGTTGGTTGATAATGAGTGGACTGTTTGACAGGCAAGTTCTTAACGTTTTTGTCTTTAACTTGAAAGGAAGCCAATCCAGTTACGGTGGTCCAGCGAACCAGCAGTTGAGTGGGGGTTATGGAGGAGGATACGGTGGCCAAAGCAGCATGAGTGGATATGGTAAGAGCTTTTCTTCACTGGTTTTAGGCGGGGCAAGCACAGTGGCTTAGCATGCTGTAAGGGGCTCTTCCTGCTGTTGAAGAGCTGTGTACAGACTGGGCGGTACAAGCCCTGAGCATTGAGGACTTGGGTGTTGTGGATTTCAGAGCTAATGGAGAGCTGGAGGGGGAATGGGTTCACAGCTGGGAATGGAGCTGAGGGGGGGAGTGTGGGAATGATTCTGAAGGGGGTAGGAAATGTCGGTCTCCAGACTTCCATTACTCTGACTTTGTACTGTCTTGGTGTGGAATCTGGAGACCACCCTGGTTTAAGTACATGAGTACAAATGTGGGAAGGTGTGTGGGAGGCTGGGTGCTCTCTGCTTCCATGGAACCGCGAGAGAAAGCACTGAATTCAAAAGGAGGGCGAGACAGCGCTGGCTCTTTCTTTTAACAACCAATAAACTTGATTCTGGGTCTGGAGCTGTAAACTGACACTTTGCAGTATTGGGCACAGTGGATGGTGTTTACGAGGTGGCCCAGCACGGACAGGCGTTGGGGGAATGATGCTTCGAATCGGCCTGAACCAGCTGTGAACCTGCTGTCGGTTTTCCCCCTCAGACCCCGGGAGCCAGGGCGCCATGAACAGCAGTTACTACAGCAGCGGGAACCGCGCGTCCATGGGAGTGAACGGCATGGGCGGCATGTCGAACATGTCCAACATGAGTGGTGGCTGGGGAATGTAACCAATTGCTGACTTTTGGTCACATCTTTTTTAAAAAACAAAAAAACAAAAAACTAAGTTTAACAGTTTTGCAATACAAGCTTGTGATTTATGCTTTACTGTAAGTGAATTCAGGATTGTTATTTTAAAACCTTTCAGGTTCAGTATTTTTGAACATACCGAAATGAACATTCATCTAGGATGTAATAACCAAGTTGAGTAAAGACTATAACTGTTAAACAATTTTGAGCGTTTCTCAAGTTAGTTTTGTTGTAGGAGTGTATTTAAGCAGTAAGCGTATTTAGGTTAAAGCTGTTTGAATTATGTTAAATGTTGCTCTTATACCATATTACATCTGACACTGTTTTGAATACATGTTGAAAGAGACATGCTTTTTTGTAAAGAAACAATATAGGAGCTGTGTCTGAAATTCAAAGTGAACATTTGGCATGTTAGTTCTAGTTTATTTCTTTTAATATCCTGTAAGGCACGTTAAAGCTTTTTTTTTAAGTTAATGGGGGAAACATGTTGAGACGCAATACGGCTACTTTAGGATTTTGGTCTTGGTGTTCGTATAAAATTCTGAGGCCTTGATTTAATCTTTCATTGTATTGTGATTTCCTTTTTAGGTGTATTGCGCTAAGTGAAACTTGTTAAATAAATCTTCCTTTTAAAAACTGGAACTTACTCCTTCTTGACCTCTGGCTTCTGTGGTGTAGCTACACCTGCAGAAGCATTGTTGTGTCCTGGGTGACTGTAGTACTGGAATATGTGTCTCCTGTGAGCACTGTGTCTATTCCTGATGTGCTGGGGGGGGTGTGTGTGTGTGTGCTCAGGTGACAAGGGGAGCGTTGGTTCAAGTGTCACAGAATGTGCAGTGACCACAGCTGCAAAGCTGCCACCAGTGGCCAAGGGGCAGTTCTATACTTGGGGGCATCTCTGTGGAGCTGCAATGGCCTTTGCAGCTCAGTGCAACCATGTTTCAATAAATGCAGCTTGTCACATGCTGTGGTTCAAGGTGGTTTAACAGCTTTTGAGCACTGGAACTTCCCTCTGAAGTAATATGGAATCTGCTTCTTATGCGTTTGCTGTAGGAAGTTTGAAAATGTATTAGTTGCCCTTTCTAATTACCCCTTCTTCCCCCAGGGGTTAGAAATCTGGGATCCCTTTTTCCAGTGAAGAAACCCTGTCACCTTCTGCTACAGTGGAGCTAGGAAGGCTCAAACTCCTGACATTTGATAAAACAAGTCGTTGTCCTTGCAGTGTTCAAAACCTGGCAGCTGATGGCAGCCATAGATTATGCTGTAGCAGGGTAGGTGCTACAGCCCAGCTCAATGCACTTGTGTCCTGCTGAGCTTCAGCAGAGCTTGGGGGGGAACTGAAGGGCCAAAACAGCCTGGGGCAGAGTTCGGCTGTGGTTTGTGCTGGTGTTGGTGAAGCCTCAGAAAGAAAGAGCCTGTATGCAAGGGTGTGCTTGCTTCAGCCGGGGCTGTGTGGCATTGTGTGACACTGGCTGAGCAGTGTGGGTGCTGTTGGGGACGTGGCTGCCTTCACCTGGGCTTCTCCAGTGTTGTTACAGGTGTGACTTTTAAGCTCACTTTCCCTGATGCACAGCAGAGCTGGGCATCCATGAAAAAACTCCTGCATTGGCCTAGGGCAGCCTTGCTCAGGCTTGAGAAAAATGCCATCATTAGCAAGAGCCAAGCAGCAATTGGTAACTTCTGCTGGAGGCAGCAGCTACTGGAGCTGCTGTCACAGCAAGCTGGAGGCACTGCCCACGGTTCCCTGGGGAAGGCTGGGCACAGTCACCCCTGCAGGGCACTGCCTCTACCTGGCACCTTCTAGAGAGCACCATGAGCGTGCGTGTGTCAGCCACACCAGATGCACCTTTGAAGCTCTACCTTCAGCCTTCAACATGCACAGCTGCACAGGAACATCCTCTTCTGGGATCCATAACTGACAGCTGTTAAAAGTCAGAACTTCACTCTGGCTTTTAGTTTTTGCAAAAGGGTTTATTGCGTAACTGCTGTGGTTACAACAACTTTCAGAACAAATACAAGGTGTAGTTTTTGACTCTGCAGTGAACTGAAGGCACATTCATTGACACTCATCATAAAGCTCTTCCTATAGACAATTCATAACTGACTTTTCTTAGAGCAAATACAAAACTGTACACAAGCCAGTGAAATGCACAGGAGCACCTACCATGAAGATACAGAGGAAGTGAAGTTAATGTGCAGGAAGACAGTGATGTCCAGAGGGATTAAATAAATGCAGAAATGCCATATACAAATTTTAATACAAATATCTATAAAAAAATCAGAAAAGTGAATTTGCATTTTAATTTCAAATAGAACTTTAAGGGAAATTACAGTTTATGTAATTTTCTTAATTATTCCAGTTGGAGAAATATTAGGTTGCATAATAATCCCTACAAATTATTTTACACTGTTCTGCCTTACAGTGGAAAATATTAGAGACCAGACAGTCTGCCACACAGAGGATGCCTGGAATTCAGAATTAAAAAAATAATGGCTACTCTTCCAATATTATAATGGTCCTGTTGAGGTCACAAAAGCTTTAGGAGGAATTAGACGAACACCGCTGAAGGAGTAACGTGTGACAAGTATCACAAACACGGACAGGTTTAGGATACGATGGCAGTGCAAGTTCATTACTGGAACAAGTGTTGCAGAAGATGTCCCCACAGTTTCTGCAGTGATGCTACAGACAGAGAGTTAGAATAAGCACAGCTGCCAAAAAACTGAGGATCATGAGAAGATAATTCAGACCTTGTAAAAGCTTTGGGAGTCTACTGCTGTCACCCTCCACTTCCCAACAGGCCCAGCCCCCCCAGCAGCCCTTGCCCCTAGGCAGAGACCAAAGGCGAAGCGGTGGGCTTCCTGCCAGCCCAGCTTCCCCTCAGGCCCAGGAGCCGCTTGCTCACCCCCAGCTCACAGGCACAGCAGGCCTGGCCAGGGCTGGAGGAGCCACCCTGCTGCCATGTCGCAGCTGCCCGGCAGAGCCCATGCAGGTCACCATGCGGCCAGGCCCAGGCTTTCGGGAAAGCACGCACAGGCCCAGTTCTAGGCAGAGGAAACCTGGTGCCTGGGCTGCCAGGCACCCATGCAGGCACAAAGAGCTGCCCCAAAGCACAGACGGGACCCCAGCAGCAGTCCCCCTGCCACTGCGTGCCACCGAGGAGGGCCTGTCAGCATCCAGTCCTTGTTAGGCAGTGCAACAGGGACGGGAGATGAACTGCATCGCAAGAGAGCTGAGCCTGTAACAGCTCCCTACCCAGGACAGGGCCCAAGCAGAACAACATTGGTTTTAGGATGGGAAATACCAAATTACTTTTCTATGTAGTTATCTTGCCAACAAGATCGGGAACTGAAGCAGTGTCAGTCTTCCCTTGCAAACTAGGAAACAGCACTATTTTTCTTTTCTATGATAAAAGGAAAAAAAAATAATCCACTGAACACCACTACCTTTCTTCTTGAGATAGAGAATTCCTTTTCACATTGCTTGCAGTGTGTTGCTTCATCATCCTTCAGCCAGGTATGACCCTGGAAAATTGGAATGAAAACCTTACTGTAGATAAATTTATAAAATAAGATTCAAAAGGCAGTTCACCAACATTGTTGGTATTTTTCAAAAGCTGTCTTCTAAAGTTGGATAACTGTGGTGAAATTTGAAGGTATGGAATGAAATGCATATGTTTAGTCAAAACATCCATGAGATGTAGATTACCTTTAGTGCTTTATTTACTTCTTTAATATCTTCCATCTTCAACTTTGATCTGGAAAAAAAAATATATTCTTTCTGCATGACTTTACATTCACTTGTGTTCAATTTGCCACTCCACTGTCTAGCCCCTCAATCTAATTCTTCAGTCAGCTCCTTGTTAAAACTCCAAACCCCTCACCATCACCAGGAAACTTTGTCACCTTGGGGTTGGCCCCCTTTTCAGTATATTCAGAAGGTGGGAAAAGCAGAGTTCCACTGTAAGAATGAAGCATTTACTGTATTGTTTTCCATCTCAGCCATCTTACTCGTGCAAGGATCTTCCCTCACTTTTATTTTATGGCTGTTTAGTTTCCCATGCCTCCTAAAATTCTTGCAATTACTGATTTTTATAATTGGATGGGTTTTAAAATTATTTGTATTAGTTTGATACTCCATCCTCCAGGTTACATCCCTTAGAGGAGCTGTGCTGGGTTGGGCTGAGATAGTTTTCTAATTTCTAGAACTTACTGGCTGAGATGAAGTCCCATTTCTTGAAGAGCTTGCTCCTGCTCCTCACAGACTTTCTCTAACTGCTGCTTCTCATCTTGCAGTTTTCTCAGTTCCTACCAAATCAAGCACAAAATCAAGTTCTTTGTGTGCTAAGTTTGACCTATAACCTAGATCAGTCTACCAAACTACCCAAGCAGTTCACAAGAATAAGCTCCTTTACAAAGCTACCTGTTTCCAAGGCTTGATTTTTAGGATTACATGGGTGAACTACCCATGGGTTCTGCACAAATGCGATCATTTAACTGTATTTACCAGAAAAAGGAAGATTTTTCAGGCTTTAAACATCCTTAAGCATAGGTAGAATGGAGCCATCCTATGCCCACACACTCGTGTGTGGGCAGATACTGGTGTACAATTGTGTCTTCAAAATCTAAACTGCTAGACACACAGGATCAAATTCTCTTCAGGTTAACTAGAATGTTCACACTTAAAAAAAAATAAATTGCATTCCATGGTTTCAAATGCTAGAAAATGTGTTCTCATTTTATTACATAGAGTTGGAAGACCCCAGAGTGTCACTGGAAACAGTGAACTTGTCCTTTCCTACCTGGGCAGGGGTATGTATCTCATCACAGGACAGCTGATGAGCTTTTTGTCCCCAGCTATCCCACCTCAGCTGCTGGCTGACGAGTGACTCAGACACTTGTGCAGCTGAGGCAGGGCAGAGAAAGCCTCCTCAGGCACCTCTAGCCAAGCTGCTTTCCTTGCCCGAGCCCTGTATTGCTCCTAGTTCCTTTTCTCTTGGCATTTCACGTGCAGACTTACATTATGTCAGCCAAGCTTTTGAAACCCCTCAGAGGAGAGTGATATAGAAGAAATTCCTCTATTACAGATGCAAACATTGCACTGATTCTAAGTCAGCTTTAATCCTGAACGCTGGGCACATTTGCACAGTGTGTACCTTTTTCAGTCCTTCCATTTGTTGCAATTCTGTTTTAAGCAGAGCAGTGGCATCCTTCTCTTGGTGTAGTTCTCTTTGCAAAGTTTGTCTCTGTTCCTTTTCAGATTTTAACTCCTTTTCCAGAGTTGAGCTATTTAAAAATAATTCATTCTAAGAAACCCTAATAGCAGAAAAATATCCTATAGTGCTTAAGGATAGCAACAGTATGAGAAGAAGAAACCTTGTCCAAAAGAGGGCAAAAACTAGAGTGGTGTTCTGGGAAAGGAAAGAACAGGGATGTTATGGTAGCAGACATCAAAAACTGTATTAGCAGCATTTTCAGGTCACAGAAAACAAGCAGCAATGAACAGCTAGAAGAAAAAAAGAAAAACAAGAAAAAAACCCAATCCCCACAAGTACATATTTGACTACCTGTGTTTAAACAGCCGTGTTTGAAAATGACACTCTACCCTGAAGTCTTAACTGTCAAAGAAGCATTTTCTATAGATGCTAGAAATCTTTAGAGGATTAACATTCTCTAAGAACACCAGGATGCTCCCAGCTCCCAAAACCCCCAGTCCTTTTGGATGACAGTCACTTACACGCTCAGCATACAAGCATGACTGTCTCTATCTCCTGAGTTAGTTAAAAAACCACCGAAAGCTCCATTGCTTGTCACAATGACCAGATTTCTACCGGCACTGTGCCCTAAATTGGATTTTCTGGAAAAAGCATTTCAAAATCCTCATGCTAACTGTTCACTATACAGAGGTGCTGTGCTTTCCTATATCTTGCGTACTTCTGTCAATACTCGCTGAACCCAATGTGATTCAAACCCACCCCTCTTTAGGCCTTAGCACAGAAATAGTAGAAAGCACTTAAAGAAATGGCAGAAGGGAAGGAAAAAAGTCTGATCAGTTTAAATACCATTTGCTATCCAGCTGGGATATCTGTTGCCGACAAGTGTCAAGCCTGCCAGCAAGCTCTTGCTTCATCTTGTTGCACCTCTCTTCTGCAGCCTGCCTTGCCTTTTCCGCATGCTGTAATCTACAAAGTAAGGAACACATACATTTGTTGTAAATTCACACACTCCTTACCTACACCCTCTCATTTTGGTCTTTTAGATTGACTATACAGATCTTTATAGAAATCTTGAACTGAAAATGCTAGCAGAGAAAAAAAAATTACTTTTGAAAGCAATTGTTTCTGCAAAAACCCCAAAGCGAGTCATACCTGTTCATAAACTAAAGTCAGCATGTTTTTAAACAGCCTGCTATGGAAAGAGCTAGGGTTTTCAAATGAGTTAATTATGGGCATGTTGGCCTGGGAAAAGAGAACAGGCAAGCACAGAGGGTGATAAGGAGGAGAAAGAGAAAGAAGAATATCATGCTTGCATGTATGCCCAAGTGCCTATAGGAGGTGTATGACAGGTATTCCTATAAAGGTTTCGGTTGGAAACGTCCTACTGACTTCAGTGGTCACTTTCTGAGCTTGTAATTATTACCTCTCTTCCATTTGTTTCATAGAGGACATCATCTCATTTGTTTTTCCTTCGAAAGAGGATATTACTTCTGTTTTCTGCTGTAACGAACACTCTGCATTCTGTAGGAATAAGGGAAAAGATATTCCAGGTAATACATTTTAGTTTTCTAAAGCATGAAATGTTAGTACTTAATGGAATTCTGCCACTAGATAAAGAATGTTTAGCTTGTTACAGGCTGTGCCTGGGTCTAACTGGAACGTACAAACAAAATGCTGATAATGCCAGAGCAGACACTGCTCAACCTCTTAACTGTACTACATTTTGACCTGCGAGATCAGCTACAAGCCAAAAACCTTCTCTTCAGAAACAAGCTTGAAGAAAGAAATTATCAGATTAAACTGACAGGATAAGAAGATCAATTATGTTACTATTATGATTTGAATGTAACAACTGCTCCCAGTGAGCAGGGAACCAGGAAGCCAAAAAAAGCCCCCAAACAAATACTGCTTTTGAAAGCAAAGGCATGTCTCAACACGGGGGTTTCACTGGCCATTGCCTTGCAAGTTTCTGTGCATCTGAGATGGAGGCAAAGTCCTGGGTAAAGCCTGAACAGGCATCAGGGAAGAATCCATAAAAATTGAGAGAAATCCCCTCTGGATCTGGGATACGGGAGGGGCAGTCTAGTTAAAGTCCTATGTCATTAATGGCAACAAGCTCTGTGCATTTTGTGTGAACACTACTACCCCATCATTTCCTTGCAGAAATGCCTCTCAGTATATTTTTTTTGTCCAACTGAAAAAACTCAAAACCCAAACAAGACAGAACACCACAACCTACTCAAACAACAAAATCAACCACAAAAACATCCCCAAACCCCTGCAATATATATGACACAAAAGATGGGGGAAGTAAACTCTGAAAACTGTCAGGCTAAGGAAGAGACTGAGAAAGGGAGACACGCCCAGAAAGCAAAATGGTTTTCATTTTACTTCTTTAACCATCTTTCTTCTGGAGAGCCAGGTCTTATGCTAAAGAGGGTATAACAAAATACCTAAAACTATCCAAGAGATTTTTGGTTGCTCCAAGGGTCAGCCTGACCGCAGAGCTCCCCCCTCCCCAAATCCAGTGTTGCCTTTCCACTGGCTACTGCACTCAGCTGACCATTTGGGTACAGTCTGCAGAAAATAGACAAAAATAAATGATAGTTTTCTATTGGTTTGGAGAGGCTTATTGTTGGTTTCTATGGTAAACAGCGTTAAATGTGGGGTAAAAGAGGCAGGACAACACAGATGGGAATGAGAAGACAGTTCTTGGCTGCAGTAAGTAATTTTTTAAAGACTAACCACTCAGTGGTTAGAATAAAGGACCCTTGCAACCACCTTCTCCCCTGTGAGAGGTCTCCATTTGGCTCAGCACTTGCTGGATGATCCTCTGGCACACTATGCAGCCTACTCAAAGAAACCCCCATTCTTTCCAAACTTATCCAATCTGTCATCAATAATGAAGCATGATAAAAAAAAAAAACAATTCCTTCTACACTCTAAAAATATTCTTCAGAAAATTGTTGCATCTAAGTATTACTTCAGATGTATATAAGGGCACATGCATCCCCAGAGCATGATTAACGTGTCACGATCACCACCACAGCTGCTCTTTCTATTCACCCCTAGGTACATACCTGAGATTTGTGAAACATCTGCAAGTTAATGGCCTTCACTTCTTCTAACTGTTGGCGAAGTGCAACCAAAGTGTCCTGTTTTTCATGAGTATCTTTTTCCAGAAGTTTCATGGCAATTTCCATTTCTGTTTTCATTCCAATCTGTAGCTCCAACTCTTTCTCTAGTTCCTTACAAAGGGATTTCCTAGTTACTGCTATGTAGTCATAAATCAAGGATAAGTATTTCCGAAATCCATATAACCACACCCCCCAAAACTATGTATTACTCCAACATAGTACTGAGCTATGATTTTACAACAGAGCTAAGTCTCAAATAATACTGTAAGTTAGCAAGACCAAAATACTATTTCAGCTCTCCAGATCACGCCAGAAGATCTGCGCCCTTGCCCTGAAGTGCAGAGCTCAGGGCATAACTTAGCAGCCTGTCAAATTAACTATTCCTCTTGACAGCTGGAGTTCAGTTGACTTAAGAGCCATAGGCTTCAGCAAGCCCGGGCAGCCTCTTCACTAGTCACTAACTAGCAGTTCATTGAGGAAGTGACTGTTGTGCATATACCATATTTGCCTCCTTTCTTTGTGTTTTTATCTTAGTCTCTGCTATAATCTTGGTAGTTTCTTAAACAGGGAAAGACTTTCTATTGTCAGCATTCCAAAAGCCCCAATTTCCAGTTCTTTACAGACACTATAAATAACAAATGTCCAGCATCTTGCTTGCAAATCCATTATGAAGTTGCAAAAAATGCACAGCATATATCTTATACTTGTAATGCTACCTTAAAGTAGGCAGAATTCTGTATCTTTCATTTCACTTTTTACAGTTAATTTCCTTACCAGCCTAATTTTTTTTTCTTCTTTCAACTGCTTCCAAACATCACTGTACATTTCATCAAGACCCTGGCGTGATTGCTTGTAAGTATCCAATTCTACTTTTGTATCCTCTTTTGTTACCTGTAAGAAAGATTAGCCAAAAAAGCCACATAATACCACAAAGTTAAGTATTGAAAGTAAGCACTTGAGGATTTGAGGGAATTTCAAGCAAAACCCCACTATTTTACAAATAAGCTGGTAAACATAAGCTGAAATGTCAAAGAACAGACTAAAAAGAAACCACTCTAACACTTTTAATGCTCCCTCCCTTCTGCAAGTACATCTTTAAGCGTGTAGTAGAGAACAACAAAACTTAATGCCTGTGCATACTATACACAAAACCAGCAATCTACATAATACCACACTAAACTGTGCTTAGCATCCCAGTTCAAAGTGCTTTTGAGAGCACTAACTACAGCTGACCAAAAGAGATCACTAATTTTAAGGATCGTCATCAAATAGGCATCCCACCTCTACACTTTTTTCACTCCGTTCACGAATTAATTCATTTTGTTGTTTTAGCTGCTGCTGCTCTTCCTGAAGTGATCCAATTCGGTCAGTTGCTGCTGCAAGCTGTTTACAAAGAGAACATATCTATATTTAATCACTGTACAGGCATGCAACATCTGGAGGAATTCTAAAGTTAGTAGCTCAGCCTTTGTAGCAGGTGCGCTGCTCGCTTCCCCTTTTGGCCCTTTCATTCTCCCCAGAAGCTGCCTGACCCTTTTGCAGCCATACACACTGTACAGCCTAAATTAATAAGCCCACCAGCACTTGTTTGCTTGACTTCTGCTTCACACCGTCAATTATTTTTAAGTATTAACTGTGCAAAGAAATGCATCCTAGTGTAAAAGGCTAAAATCCAGCACAGATCTGTGATCTGTGGTATTGATTCTGGTATGAACTAGAAGTCATATAGCAAGTCAGGGCTGACATTCACTGGTGGAACCTTATGGCATTTTTAAGTGGAGATACCCCAAAAAGTATTGGAAATTGGACTATACAGACACACTCGGAACTCATATATATAATAATATATATAAACAGTAAAACACCACCACAAAAAAACAACCATTACCATGAATGCTGCTGGATTCTATTTCAGTTTCCAGCTAGGAAAGATTGCCTAATTGAAGGGTGATTCTTTTCCTTCTGAGTTCTGTTTAACTCACATGACAACATACACAGGTGTATGTGCAGAAGGAAGAGAGACAAATCACGTTCCTTATAGTGGTATGATTACCTTTGGGTGGAGACACCATTGCAAGATAAAAAACTTGATTAAGGAAACCCCTGTAACATAGGTGCCCAAAAGCATTTTAACAACTAACATAACGTAGACGCTTTCCACAGAGCTTTCCCCATGTGCCAACTCATGCCAGTCCTACCAATCCCCCATACTTCATTAGTATTGACTCAAATATTAGGTCTAAGGTATATTCTTACGGAGTTTTGCCTCTGATGGAAAACAGCTATGAGAAATACTTAACAGACCAGACACAAACCTCTTCCTGGAGTTTTGAATTGGTCTTTTCTAAACAGTCTATTTTGTTCTGAAGATCTGCAACCGTGCAACTGCAGCAAGGAAAAAAAGATGTATAAAAACAATAAAAGAAGTGCCAGTGTTCAAAATTTATTCCTATCCTCAATCATACTTTGACCATCATGCATTTGTTAACAATGAAATACTGTTATGAGCTTCAAAAAAGCCAGAGAAAGGACAATTGTCCCTCTCAAGCTCTGAGAGGACCATACATTTCCCTACAGTTGGCAGGGCTGTTTGGGCTTAGCTTTTACAGTCTTAACACCTCTTGATGTTCAAGAGAGTAAAGTGAGGCCTGTTCCTCCTGCTGAGCAACCTATGGGGGAAGAATAGAGACTCTTCCTCTAAAGAATGAATTTCCAGATGCACTGTAAGAGTTTTATCTTGAAAACGTAGCTCCAAAATCTTCTGTTAATCACCAATAAGTCTCAATAAAGTCAACTATTATTACACAGACTTGTTTTCTACATTACATATGCCATCAGAAGATTACAAAATGAAACTAAGATTTTGGGAACCAATCAGAAAAGGCATTTCAATATCAGACAAATTCTACAAGATGGACAGCAGAGACATTCAAAGTCATACTGGAAAAGCTAAAGAGGCCAAGTGTTATACATTAGAATAGATGAAAATCCCACCTTAGATGTCGGTTAAGTTCTTCCACATAATGCTTCTGGTCAAGGACAGCTGTAATCCCTCCATCTCTAGTTGTAAAAGTGAGAATTTATTGATTGAGAAGAAACTCCTTCATTCTAAAGTGTTAGTTTGTATTAGAGTTTTCAGCATAGACTTGCAAACTGAGTTGAAACCTTTTCTCCTTTTCTTATAAAAATACTTGTGCCTGAGCTAGACCAGAAGCACTAGGGAGATGAAGCAGCTGTTTAGCTGCTTCTCCTCAGTAGCTAAACAGTAAAGTGCTCTGAAGCGCAGGAAGCACACAAAGTCCCCTCCATTCACTACAGGTCTTCTAGGTACAGTGCTGCTAACAGTTGTAGTCTTGAATTCACCTAACATTTCACCTAAAAGTACTTTTTTTCCTTCATAACTGATCTGTCCCGCAAAGACAGCTACTTAATTGAGAGTGTTTCTGAAACGGTGCTTAAAAACAAAGCAGTGATTTAGTAGTGGGTGACCTGGTAGATCATATCTCCTAAAACCCGTTAAAACACAACCTAAAATTTTGGGTGCTTTTAATTTGGTCCCAGCTCAAGACACAAACTCTCCACACTGTATTGTTGTTAAAACCATGAGCTCAGCCTTTGAAAGTTAGTACTTTTGTTTAGCTAACAAAATCTATTTTGGATTCATTTTTTCAGATGATTAAAAGAGTTTAAGATCTCTAGCACTCATGTGCTCCCACAGACTGTTTGACAGGTTTGTTCTACAAAAAACAACAATTTAGAATCACTAATTCACCATACGTACTGCTTGCCATCACTGTCCTGGGTTTCCTTAAGGTACAAGGAAAAATCAATCACTCCAACCTGAAAAAATATATTTAAGACATAAACACACCTTCACAGTGCAATTCTGCATAGCGGCAGGCATTACTTTATATTTAGCAAAAGGTAAACATCTGAAGTTTAAGTTTAGAAAGACAGATAATACCTATATTCTTCCCAGCTGAAGCAAACGTAGAAGCTAGTGTTTGTCATAAAAGCATCAAAATAATATAGTCAGTGTGCCCAGTTTCTAGCAGTTATTAGTTTTGACAGCAGTTCCATAAACTGCTACTTAAAGAGATGGATAATTATGTATTTTTTTTGGATTCAACATGGGAAACATGACAAGCTTCCACATATGACATTCCTGCCCCCCTCAAAAAAAACCCCAAACAAACCCCACCAAAAAAAAACCCCCAAACTTAAATCGTGCTTTCTAAAAACAAACACAGTATCTTATGGAGATATGACATTTAAGCAATTCTTTGAGTTCTTATAAAGACATTAATAGTTAGCCATTTTCACAATTTTACAACAGGCAGGAAGATTTCAACATTATTTTCTGCAACAGTATCTTTTAAAGAATAAAAAGGTTAATAAGAATAAAATTATGGTAACATATATTTTTAATTTACAGCTTAGAGAATTAGACTTCTGCAATGCTATTGACCCATTTTGTCTAAGTTTATCTAATTCAAAAAGCAAAACAGATTGGCCGAAAGAGGATATGGTTTCAAATTACAAGATACTCACAGTAAGTTAAGCACAGATTCATGCAAAGCATTTGTTTAGACCACAAATATCTCAAAACATTCCTTACACTCCCGGGCTGTTTCATTAAAACAGCAGAGGTATGTGACATCACTGCCCCCCCCCCCCCCCCCCCCGCCAAAGCCAAAAGGAAACTGCCATTCCCCCTCAAATCAAGAGCTCCCATAAGTCCCTAGCAGATTGATCTCGACAACATCTCTTGTAATTAGCTCAGTCCACCCAATTTTTGATTTATCATAAGATATTCAGATGCCTGCTTATGAAAACAATGGCAAACCCTGGCTGAATACCACATTTAATAATTCTGGACCCAATAAAGTATTTATGGATGTGCTTAATTCTACTGGAATCTTATACAGACTGATCTTATTTAAGCTTTAAGCTTCACCTGGGAGTCCAGGTCTTCTCCTTTCAAGCAAAGGTTTGCATCAATAACATTCAGTCCAACTAGCAGACCCACAATGACTGCTCCTTCCTCCTCCATCATCACTGCATCAGGTTCATAAAATTCACTAGAAGAAATAATATAAGGCATCACTGCACATTGTAACAATTACAGTGGTGCTTCTGTCACTGAAATAATATAAATAATATAAATAAGGACTATATTACTACAGTAATGTAGTCCTTATCAAGCTCCCTCTTTGCTAATTCATTGCAAAGGTCGAAGATGCAGAACTCTCACAGAAAATACTCTACTGTTCCTCTGCAAAAAACAATGAATGACTTGCTCCTCAGCAAGTTGCAAGAAAACTTAAAACTGGCCAATTAATGAATTTTTACTGCAGCAATGCAAGGTTTTGGTGGTTCAATGAATACAATCTACATTTATCTGTATATCTGTTACCTTAATAGATGCTTATGGTCCAAGAGTACTTTGAGATAATCTGCCAGTTTCTTTTGCATGAGTGCTAGATAAAGCCAAGCCCTTCCTCGTCCTACAGCAGTCCTAAAATAAAAAGTTGCATGTTTTGGTAAAACTAAAATGGTTTATTAACTAGTTTATACAGTTCACAGTTCTCCCTTTACAAAATGTTCTCTCCAGAACACAGAAGCATTTGAGTAAATCCCATTGCTTCAGTGAACAGAAAGTATATTGTAAAATCTTTCTAACTTGGAAAGACATACATATTTTCAACTACCACCATAACCCAACTATTGATGCATCCTAGCATTAAAACTAGTCTCTTTTCATCATCCGGAATTACCCAAATGAAATACTACTAGCACATGCACAAAATTAGACAAAACTATAAAAGTGAGGGAAAGAAAATATTGGGGAAGACTCTACAGTTATTTTTAGCAAGCTTACAGAAATTTCCAAATGCTGTTTTTTAACGTGACAGCATTGTTTGAATCAGAAACACAGAGTATTTTGAGACGTCCTCCTTATCTCTTGCCTCCTACGTTCCCTATTTTTCTCTTTGGGAACAAGATCTCATTAAGGAAGGCGAGAGTCTACTCGAAGGATTGTTTTTCCCAGCAGTAAAAATGAAATGCATCGTCCCCAACAACCAACTTACTTCAACTCTGGCAGATTTTTAACACTAGTTGCTATATCTGATGCTTCAGGACAAAGTTTTTCCACTAGCTCCAAAGGACCAAAAAACGATTTGTTCTGTCCAATAAAAGTCTTCTTCACTAAAGGGAATATACAGAGAAGTTTGTGCGGAAAACTGACATGCTTCCAACTCCAGAATCACAAATTTTAGTCTACATTTTACTTTGTCTTACCAGCTCCTAATATGTCATCAAAAAGGGGGCATTAAAAATACCTTGACAGTTTAGAAGGCACAAAATACAGGGTGTATCAGAAGATAACTGCATAGTTTATAGAATGGTTTGGGTTGAAAGAGACCTAAAAGATCTAGTTCCAATCCCTCACCATGGGCAGGGACACCCTCCACTAGCCCAGGTTGCCCAAAGCCCCATCCAACCTGGCCTTGAACACTGCCAGGGATCCAGGGGCATCCACAACCTCTCTGGGTAACCGACTTATACCTGTAATACCTGTTAACATCACGCAGTGTACACGATTAATATTAATGTCATACAGAAGTCAAACTGGTGACAGAGTGGACACGACACGTTCTCATTTATCTGCCTCTCCTCAGCATGGCAGCTGGACCAGCCGCGGGGAGCGGGTGCCCACCTTTCAGTCCGTGCTTCAGGCAGTGCTCCAGCACCACGAAGAATTGCTGCAAGGGAGGGAAGTCGGAGTCCAGGGTCCGGCCTAGGCTCAGGGCTGACTGGATCAGGATTTTGATACTGAGCTTCATCATGTTCATGAGGTTGGCACGCTCCTCCATGGCGTGGTATCGCGCACCTGGGTTGGGAGAGGTGGGCAGAGAAAGAAAAGCTGCTTTTAGAAATGCACTCCTGACCCTTCACAGCGCTGACATGAGCGGTGCCTGCCCGCCTCGGTCTCCATCTTGCCGAGGTGAACGGCTTGAGAAGAGCTGGGTATAAACCACGGGTGAATCCCCCCACCTCCAACACGCTGTACGCGCGGATCGAGAACTGACACCGCGGGGAGCGGGGCCGTTGCCCCGGCCTTGCCGCTCCCAGCACCCACGGCCCCCCCGGGGGGGGAACGACACGGCACCTTCGCTCCCCCCCGCCCCGGGCCGAGCACCGCCTCAGTGGCCGGGGGGGGGCCCCTACCTCGGCGCGGCACCGGAGGGCAGCCCCCCACCGCGGGCTGAGGCGACCCCTCCCCGCCCGCGTTACCACGGCAACAGCACACGCACCACCCCCGGCAACTCTCGCGACACCGAGCGTGGCGAGGGCGGGCGGTGCGTCGCGCCAGGCGCCATTTTAGAAAGAGTGTCTGCTGCGTGGCGCTGCTGGGGAGCCGAGCGCCTCTCGTCAGCGCCTCCCCGCCAGGCAGGTATTGCTGCTCCTCCCCGAAACCTGAGGAAAAGCGAGACAAAACCAGGCTGCCAGCTACCGCTTTTTCTCCAGTCAACAACAGGTTCTGACAGAGGCTGCCAACCGCAGACCAATGGTCATCTAAATCATCTGAGCCAACGCAGTTGCGTTAGGAGAATCCTGCTGTCACCTGTGGATCAAACACGGTCATACTTTCTTGCAGAAATAGTTGCAGAAGACCGAGTCTAACAGGTAGAGCCCGTGTCAGTCACATGCAAGATTGTTAACACTATTCCTAACACCATGCAAAAGTCTCTTCGGGTACTAATTTTCATTATTACCTTCCTTTTTGTGCACATAATGTTGTTTTAGGATTAAAAACAAGCAAAACTTCCCATATCAGAAGAGTGAAAACAGGGAGTCGTTCTAATCAAATTGATCTTAATAATCACAAAGCACACAAAGTCCTGTCTGCTCAGTAGCCTACTGTACCAATTACTATAGTCAATGTACTAATGTAGCCTCAAAATTGCATATAATGTCAAGATGAGACTGAGGATTAAAAGCTGTAATATTTTGAATTTTGATTTCAATATTGTCAGGTTACAGATCAGAAGCAGGAAAAAAGTCAACTGCAGAAACAGAAAATCAGTGATTTCATGTATTGGGCTGTTTCAGTAGGAACTCACGAACTTAGTTTGATGGTTTTCTGAATTTGAGTTTTTACTTTATCAGGAATATTTTGCTTGTAAGCTTTGCTCAAGATACATGTAAATACTGTGAATGAAGTGTTCTTTGTGAACACAGATTTAAATTAAATGGTGTCTTAATAAGGGTTTGTATTAAGCTAAATAATTTAACAATATTTTTTAGACTTGCAAATTTACACAGTCAAGTACATCTTTTGCAAAACTGTGTACAAGTTGGTACATGCAAAACAGATAGGTATTAGACACATTACAAAAGCCAGGCCTCAAAGATTAGGAATCAGGTTACCTAAGTGCAAAAGATCACAGGCATTATGCCGCAATCTTTAAGAATGTGGTCACACAGTCTTGTATCTCATTCAACAGATGCGTTTTAACATCTTTTTGAAGCCCTATGCCTTGTTTACTGTAATTATTCAGCACACTTTGAAGTCAGAGAACATGGAAGCGTGAAGAAAAGCTCACAGTTCTCCATCTTTAAAACTAAGTCTTTAAGACTGCAAGTCTGTCTTGATTTGTATTCTTCAGATTTGTAGTTCCTGTCCTTCTCTGCCAGGCAGGGTATAGTTTCTTCAATGGTAGACACTGGTTTTATGATGTGCTTTTCTCTTTCTATGTGTCCAGCTAACTGCATAGTGTGCAGCACAGTTTACATGTGATCAACAGATCTGAAATAGCAGGTGGAGGTTTTAAGATCTCTGGAAAAAAATGGCAGCAGGGAACAAGTTGCTAGTTTTCCACAAGAGGTCTTGAAGGCCTCAGGTTATTTCTTAAAAATACCTGCTTTCAATTTAATTTATAGTGCTTGGGCAAAGGTAGTAACGAATGGGTTGTGAATAGGCAGAATAGGTGATTTAGTGCCCGTTCACATTTCGTATCTAAGTTATGAACAGATTTTTCTTACGGAATTTTCCGTAAAACTCATCAACATATTACCCGAATACTTAGAACAATTTGGGGAAGTAGCGTTGTATTCCCTTACTTTACAGATAAGAAGCTGAAAGATTATGGTAAAAGTTCCATCAAGTGTATGAGCTCCATTTCAGGCAAGAGAACATTTTATTCCCCATCCCTTGCCAAATGCTGTGTAATGTTTTGAATTACATCTATTTACAGTATTGTTCCAAATGTAACTGAAGAAAATAGGATATTCTGCCCTTTGTCAGGTTAGATCCCAGGTGCTCAAGATGAGCATTCAGAAAACAAATCTGTGAGAATTTTGGTGTGAGACTTAAAGTGCTGGGAAAGACAAGAATCTAGTTTTTTCAGGACAGAAATAATCTTTAAGTATGGAACACTGAGGAATTGTCACAAAAAAAATTAAAGAGTCCAGCAGCAGTAACTTATTTCACCATGCAATCACAATTCGTCCCCACAGAACTCCAGCTTGAATACTTAATATCACTAAAACACAAAAGGTCAGCACCAGTTAGCAGAACTGAGCTCCATTGCTCCAAAACCATTAAGTACCAGGCTCCAGGCCCAATTACTGCTACATTTGAATCGTGGTGTTTCCATGTTACGAATATTGCTGAGATTTAATTTCCATATGAATTCAATTAAAGCCCTTTTAATTCATTTCTAAGAGACCTGTTCTATAAGTCTGTATGATTGCTATATCCATGAATACAGATATCTAATAAAGCAAGCTGTGGTTAAATAGAAGGCATTTTTAGCATAGTTAAAAAGTAATTTATAACAAATCTGTATCTTAGTTCACTTGTCCACTTTCTGACATGAAAGCTATACAGAAGTATAGTTCCTTCTCTGAACCAGCATACCAAGGAAGGATAACAAATTGACAAACTGGATCAGTTATGAGTGCAGACAGGCTGCTGAGGTGAACTTTAAGGGAGAGGGAGAAAAGGAATCAAATAAAAGCTTACTGCATAAAACTAAAGTCCATTTTCCCAAATTCATTAAGAGTTTAGGATTCTTCCGATTACAATACATTTTGTTAAGTTCTACATCTGTGGTGTTAGTATAATTTTGTTTAAATAAAAAACCTGCAGCGTTAGATTTTTAAAAATAAATGCAAAGCAATAATCATGCATCACTGACACTTATCAACAGCACTTACGGGAGCAAACTTATTTGCGCACCATAAAAGCAAGTTTACTAAATAAACATAGCCATACTTGTTTTTGCTGTGCTGTCATTGCTGACTGGTTTGGATATGAGTCCTACCAAAGATGCAGACTTCAGAGTGTTGCCATAGCTCAGCGCTAAGTTTTCCGAGGCTTTCTTGGCCAGCGACAAGATAGGAGCAGACCACCTCGCTTCTTCCGTTTTCTCTTTTTCCTCGTTTTTCAACTCAGTCATATTAGGAATCTGTTTTTTGTCAATAATCTCAAAGTCTTCTTTTATTTCCGCGACAGACGCGGTGTAACTCTCCCCTTCAGCCATCTTTAACGTGTCATATGACACTAGTCATGAGCAATCGAGCCGGCGGCCCCAGGCCCGGCCTGCCGCCCGCCTGCCGGTTGGAAGGCAGGTACCGGAGAGCCGGCTGCGCGGTTTTAAAGCGGCTGCACGCACCAACAGGACTATAAGACAAGTCTGTGCAGAACTGAGCAGTTTGCTTGATGTTTTCAGTTAAAGACTCGGAAGGGGGGGTGGGGGAAGAGTGACGTGGAAGGCAAAGAGTTTACTTTTAAACAAGTTATGAAAGTAACAAAAATACGCTTTACAGGGTTTTATTGCTGTATCTGTTCCCAAACATCATTTTCAATTAGAAAATTTATAGTATCTTTTGACATCCCAGATTTATGCAGTTGTGACAACTTAAAGAGATCTTTATTACACTGCCTATAATTCAAGTCACAGAATCACAGAACGGTGGGGGTTGGAAGGGACCTCTGGAGATGGTCTAGTCTAACCCCCCTGCTAAAGCAGGATCACTTAGAGCAGGTTGTACAGGATCGTGTTCGGGCACGTTTTGAACCTGCTGTTATATGTTAGTCAAGTCATTGTAACTTGATTAAAATGGTGAATTGGTATGACAGTTTCAGTGTTACGAAAAGTGCTTTTCAGTAGTCTTGCAGCAAAATAAATCTTCAGGTCTGTATCTTATTTGTTCTCCTATTATAAGCTACTGATTGATTCTATCCTCTTGTCTTCTCAGACACTGAAAATTTAACAACTTTTGTTCCACAAAGCACAGGGAAGCTCTTACATATTTGTTGAGAATTCAGAAATCAGCAGCCTCTTACTCACCCATGATTCATATGAGTTTAGTATAGGCTTTAAGCTACATTTGCTAAAAGGTTATAGAGGTAAATGTTACTCCATCTTGTGGAATCCAGCAGTATTTGGCTGTGTTTATAAGGAAGTAGTATCTAGTAGCTTTGTAGGCTGCTATCTTGCGGTCGACTATACCTCTGTTTGCCTTGAGTAAGACTTGACATTGATTTTCTGCCTTTTACTATCCACCCAATATTAGAGTCAGGACAATATTTGGCTAGAGAAGCAAAGCAGAATTCTAAGCATTGAAATAACTTTTCTTTTTCAATACATCTGAAAAATAGGGCATGAAAGTTTTGTGACTGTGAAAATAAGAGCAAAACAAGACTCTATTTATCTCTCAGTATGTTGCTCCTGTCAGGTAACAAAGCATCAGACTCCTCTGTACAGCCTTACACTTAGCTACTTTGTAAAAATATTAAGTGAAACTACCACATAGTCTGTGATAATCTTTCCTTATGTTGCTATGAAAGAAACATTTGATCATTTTATTTCAGGTGTTGGCTGAGATCAAATAGGAAACTTTATACTGTGCATAAGAGATTTGCTAAAATTTTTTTGCTACACAGCCATCTGATTTAATCAGTCTTTGCTTATTACTATTTGGTCAAAATTACTTAAATGTTATGAAGTCAGTTGCTGAATGTATTAAATGCCTCTTAGCTGCTGAATGTGTTAAATGCCCTCTTTCCTCACATTTATTTATATTTTAAAGCAAGCAAGAGGTTCTGTAACATTGTAAGTGAGCCCTAAGTTAAAGAGGTTTGTTTTGTTTGCAAAGTACAATTTCCTCAGGAGTCATTTGGGGCAGCCAAGGAGGATGTAGTTTATACAAGACACAGCTTTAAGCACATATTAAAAAAAAAAAAAGAAAAGAAAAAAAAAGAAAGAAAGTCATATTACGTTGGTTTTGATTCACAGATTTATCAAGGAGGGGCACTATGCATGAATAACACTATTCATTTTTAGCTCAGAGTGGGCTCATTTTTATGTCTGTCTTCTGCAGGTGATATTTTACCACTGTAGTCTCTTTACAGACCACTAGTCTGTAATAGCTTTTGCTATTCATGTGAAGATGAGCTGTGTTTTCTTTTGAAAGCCCATTACGTGGCTTGCTTAGGTCTGCCAGAGTACATAAATGTCAGTTCTGTGTAATCACAAAAGCAGAATTTTTGAGACTTAAAAATGTTAAGGATCACTGAAAAGTTAGTCAGGAAACTAAATGACCCGCTTACTATTTTTTTTACTTTCCCTAACCATAGAAATCAACAAGATGCTTCTAAAGAAAAAGTATCATTATGAAGCTGAGCTAAGTGAAATTCAGTTCCTTTTTCATGCAGATCTTGCACCTTGCATGGCCTTGTTTGATTTTACCATCTTCCCCCCTTCCCCCCATCTTCTTAAGAGAGGGGGGAAAAAAAAATCACATTTGAAATATTTAAATAATGATGAATTCAAAGTAGAGAAATAGATTATTCCTGGAGATTTCCTGGTTAATTCAGGAAACTGTACATTTAAGACAAAAGTCTGGCTAGCCAAAACGGCAGATAATTTCTTTTAGATTAGGAAAAGCTATATTGTTTGCATTCAGTGATATTGAAAGGAATATTAATTTTCATACAATGATACTTAGCAAGACAGTTTATTTGGTTACTTCCTCTTTATCTCAGATTTATTGGGGTTTTGGGGTAATGTTTTAAGAAACATTTTTGCCATTTAACGTTTTAAGTAAATCACATATTTAAAATCAGCAAAAATGCCACTGTATGCTAAAGGGTGAACTTTTATGATTAGCTGTCAGTTATACCTTGTATTCCTGTAAATTCTTCTATCAGTAAAACATAGGTTACCTTACAAATGAGCTAGTCAAGTTTTTGACCTTTAAAAGGCTATAGTAATAGATACCAAATGTAGCTGTAGTTGGAATAACATAAAAACACCACCCTAGTGTGTTGTGTGTTTAACAGCATGTTATAGAAATTGCACAGAGCAAAAGAAGTCGCAGTATTTAGCAAGAAAAATTCAGTGATTGCTGAGTAGAGCTGGATCCACCAAGTTCTGACCAACTGCTTTTTGCTGGCATGATGGTGATAAGCTTATACACATATGTAGTACAGCTATCAAAAGTCATCTTCCAGTGATTACAGTGGCATCAAATACCAACAAAATGTTCCCTGCTTGCATTGTACTATTCCCTGCCTCCTCATTCCTCAAACCACTAAATCATTCTTCCCTATGTGCACTGGGGTAAGTGAATGCTAGTTGAGGAAAAACAGTATTAGGAAATGATAACATGTTTCCTTTAGGAAGTAATAAAAAACCCCACCCTAAACCAAAACCAACCCCTCAAAAAATTCCATAGCAGTGAATGAATTGGCCCATTATAACAGTGATTAAGTTGTTAGAAACAAGTTTTAGCTGTTGTTCTACCTCTAGTGCAGCTAATTGGCTAACATCTTTTCCAATCGCTTCTAATCAAAGAGTGGTTTTTAAAAAACAAGATTATTTCCAGTTGTGTCATCACACCTGTATTGAGTCAAAGCAATCAATACTTTTTTTTTTTTTTTTTTTTTTTTTTAAACCCACAACTCTATGCTCCCTGATCCTAATGTACCAGCTAATGCCATCCTTGGAAAAAAATGCTCATTACTACTGAAAGAATCAGCTGTTTGAAACTCATTTCAAAGATCATTAGAATCCCTGAGAGGAAATGGAAATAGTATTAGGTGGAAATGTGTGTCATTGTAGTAAATAAAGGAAAAGATAGAGTAGAATGTTGAAGAGAAACTTGCATTAAGATATTGGTGTGGAATCAAAAAAACAGCAACAGAACTCAGTGTATATTTAAATCAGCCAGTTAAGACCAAACAATCACCATATTTATATTAAACAACAGTCTGAGGAAAAGTGTAATGTATGTATTGTTTTACTCTGAACTATTGCCTGCTTTTTAGAAAAAAAAAAAAAAGCTTTTAATAGGATTGTAGTAGACTGGGATGTGGAATATCAGTGTCCTGTTTTCAGCTGGGACAGAGTTAATTTTCTTCCTAGTAGTGGGTATAGTGCTGTGTTTTGGATTTAGGATGAAAATAATGTTGATAACACACTGATGTTTTAGTTGTTACTAGGCAATGTTTACACCAAGTCAAGGACTTTTCAGCTTCTCATACTGTCCTGTCAGCGAGAAGCTAGGCAGGGACATGGCCAGGACAGCTGACCCAAACTGGCCAAAGGGATATTCCATGCCATGTGATGTCATGCTCAGTATATAACTTGGGTGAAGCTGGCCAAGGGTTTAGACCACAGCTTGGGAATTAGCTGGGCATCAGTGGGTGGTGAGCAATTGTGCTGTGCATCACATGTTTTGTATATTCTAGTATTATTATTATCTTCCTTTTCCATCCTATTAAACTATCTTTATCTCAATCTACAAATTTTACCTTTTTTCACCCCTATTCTCTCCCCCATCCCAGCTGGGCAGGGGGGAGTGAGCAAACATCTCTGTGGTTGTTTTAGCCACCCACTGGGTTAAACCACAACAATCAGAAAGTAGGTAAAAACAACACACCGGTTTTCCTTTTTGTTATTTAACATGTTATTTGTTGGTACTGTAAAAAGAGAGGTAGCAAGCAGAACTTCCCACTAGATGACACTACAGCACTACTTTATGCACAGCAGTATCTAACATACAGCAAGGACATACTGAGAGCAAATATCATGTTGTGAAGCTACCTGGGAAAAAACAAATAGCTCATAAGGTGTCACCTTCCCAGCAGGTGCTGTAAATACCAGATTTTTGTGCTAGCCTTAAAAGACCACATGGATTTTAGAGAAGATCTTCAAGTGGTCTTCTATTGGGAACAGAACTGAGCAACAGGACAATGCCTCTTTAAAAGCTTTACTTTCTCAGAACAAAGTTTTTAGGATACAAAAAGAAACATGCCAAGATGCTTACCTGAGCAACTCCTGAATTGTAGTGCTCTGTGATATAATCTGTGCTAATAGAGACCATTTGGGGGAAAAGGAAGTAGTTCCTTGGCTAGCTTTTATAGGAGGTTCAGTTTATGACTGTTGAATATGTGTCCAGGAATATTCTCTAATGTAATCCTAGCTGTTAATGAATTCAGGATCATCTTCCAGTTCTAGAGTTTCACATGGGATTATGAAATGGTTAGACTTTTACAAAAGATTTTGATCTGTTAGAAGTTATTACAATATGTTCTAAACACTTTACAAGAGTTGGGAAGTTGGGATAAATGGTATAATTTAGTCTAGTCTACAGACCAAATCAGAGCATGTCTGTTTGAATAGAAGTAATTTTTATATATATAAATTGTAATTTATAGACTTTGTGACCTGTGTGGTTTTGGGGTACATTTTTCATGCCTTATCTGTTTTGATTTTTTTTTTCCTTTGGTCTTACTAGTTTGGCTTTTTGGTACTGTTGCATACAGGCAATTTTGACAAGTATAATTTTGAAGGTTTTATAAAAGTGTTGTAAATTGACTGGACTGAGGGACATAGGGTCAAAGGAATTATAAATGTGATTACAGGCTGAATCCTAGTAAGAAATTAATACAGTATCTTCAAAATGTGCTGACATTTTTGTTACTTAGTGCAGTTTCCAACTAACACACATGAGGATACTTGTATGTGACTTAATTAGCTGAAGAAATGGGCTCATATCATTCTATTAGTGTAATAGAAATGTTGCAAATCGCAGAAGAAAACATTGTTGGGTTTTCTATGATAAGCCAATGAAATACACTATATAGTTGCTAGACAAGTCTAGAAAAACACCTTTTTGCTACACAAAACCAGGGCTAGTTATTTTAGTCATATATTTTAAAAGAAAATATTGGAAGTTCATTAAAAATTTAATCTATTATGGATGAAGGTAGAAAAAAAATCAGACTTCTACTTAAGAGATAATTTCCCCCCCCTCCAATAACACAACATGATTTGCTATATCATGACTACAAAAAAATCATGAAAGAATCACTCTATGTTTGGTGAGTGGTTCCCAGTATTTTTTTCTGCCAAGTACCCTTTTGGCATACAGCTACACTTCCAGGTTCCTCTCCTTCCCTTCCTGTTCAGCCGCAGCTGGTTGTTCTTGACTACATAGTCATTTTCCAAAAAGCTTTGTAAATTTATAAGTTCACTGGACGTAATAGAAATGCATGCAAAATGCTTTTAAAGTTACTAAATAATGATACTATAAGAATGGCAGAGTTCTAGAGGAGTTTGAATTCTTGCCAAGTATCACACGTATCAGATAAAGTGTTTTGCTGCTCCAGTAGAAAAGGAAAAAAGGTACATTAGGCGAAGGATATTAAGTTTCCTACAACATATTTAAGTGGTAAGTTTCTTCTTCAATAGGAATATTAAAAGAATCTTTTTTTCATTTAAGATACTAAAGAACATTAAGTGCTTGCATACAATTGTGGTGACACTGTGCTTGCGCAGCTGAGGGCAGAATGTAGCATAAACTGGCTAAGTCTTCTCCACAAATAATTGAAGTCTTATAACTGAGTCACATCTGTAAGATGCAGTAAACAAACAGTTGCAACAGGTAGTGTGAGAAGTGCAATTCCTCACCTGCCAAAAAAGACAAATTTTAGTTGCCTTTGATTTTCTCAGTTTTCTGATTGTTTTGTGAATGACACTGCATACTAATTAGTAAGATATCTAGAAAGCTTAAACTGAAAGTGAAGTCAATAAATCTTTAGCTAGATTTTTTTGTTTTCTTTTAAATAGAAACAATATCTTCTCTCTTTCCTTTCTTTCCTCAGAGCTTTTATCCTGGAAGAGCTGTAACCAATAATTGGTTTGCCACACTTAAGGGTAACTCCCAGACCCTTTGATTCAGTAGCAATTTTCATGGGGAGAAAAGGGAGAAAATGAACTGGGTGTTTTACGGATGTGCAAAAGCAGTGTAGTTATTGACAGAATCAAAGGGAAACCTAAGCTTTTGGATAATGCAAGTGTGGAGCTCAGTTAGCTTCACTGTTTCTCTGTTATCAGTTCCCTTCACATTACAAGTTAGGCTAATTTCTCTTAAGGCCTTTCCATGCTTTAAGAGTAAGATGGAAACTTGAGTAGCAGGTTGGATGTTAGCAGTGAGATTGCTTAGCAATCTTACACCAACAATCCTTTAGAAATATCTTCACTACTCCATTTGAGGGAATTAATCATATGGAAGCATTTCACCTTTGGAAACAACTGAAAAACGTAGGACACTAGTGACTCAAGTGGTTTAAACTAATTTAAGCTGGGCCACTGGAGTGCTGCTGTTCTCCTTTTCTTCCAGCTGTGTGTTCCCATTTCTGTACAACAGCACTGCTCCCCATCTGACCTCTTGATAAGCCAATCAAAGGTAAAAAAATGACAGGAAATGAAGGCTGTACCTCTCTAGCAGCCTAAGGCAATCTAACTGCTGCCTGCCTTGTTGCTATCTCTTGCCTCTGGCCAAACCCTTTCCCTGACTCCCTTGGGTTGCTGAGCCGTTTCAGTGCACTGAGTTGGCAGAAAACTAATAGAACAAAAGTGAATAGTTTTTCTGCTGATTTAAAGCACTGAAACGCTCATATTTTCCAAATTGTGTGTTGGAAGAATTGCTCACTGTAGGGGTGTCCTGTTCAGCCCTCAGTTTTCTGCATGCCCTGAGTTCTTTGCAGAGACTTTACATGGCAGATTAGCAAAACAGATGACAGACTTACTACTGGAGTGCTTTATCTTAAACATCCTTCTTTCCATCTTTTGTCAGTCATAGGGGCTCCTGCCATCATACCAGCAGTAAATGCATAGGAAAAAAAAGACCAGAATTAGAAAGAGGAATCATTGCCTTGGTAAATGCCAAAAGCTTCTAGTAACCAATGGATTAGGGATCTTGTGATTAGGAGTTGCATCTGAAGTAGCCATCTTTAGATAAAGAGAATAAAGAGAAAACATGATCTGAGTGTAGACTGAAGGCTTGTATGCCTGAAAGCAAAACCTGCCCAAAAGCAAAACCTTCCCAGAAGCCTTCAAATGATTATTCTTTCAAATTTGTTCTATTTAGATCCTCAATTCATCCTGTTCCTGATTTACACTTTTAACCTTGAATGCTGGCGATATTGGCATATGTAACATCCTTCCGTAAATCCTGGGAAACAGAGCAACCACAGATGCATTACAAATTTTTCAGCTAGAAAAAAAAAAAAAAGAAGGGCCTGATAATTCCAAATACAGTTAATGTGCTACAGGTGGCATTTAATAGAAGTTAATACCATGGCAAATTTCTGTTGACACCTCACCTCATGTAACTATCTCACATGATCAAGAAAATTCCTTTCTGTACAGAAGATCTTCTTAGGGGTGAACTTTAAAAGCACACAAAGATGAAAGTTACAGAATTTATCAAATGGTGAAAGAGCCATCATTTATAATAACTAGGGTGGCAATGAAGAAGCATAATAATGACTTCAATGAAAGGAAGAACATTAATCTTTTTAGGTGAAACTTCTTTAAAATTTTGAGCTGAGTGAAAGGAAGAGACCTCTAATTGAATTGCCACTTCGTGCAAGTGGGGAGACAAAGACACCTCTGGTAGATGGCTGTGTTTTGTTAACAGAGAGTAATAATTGGCATCCAGCTGTTAAGATAGTGTCTTGCCATCTTTCCTTTTCCTCTTTGTTCTATTAATTCCAGAAGATATTACACATTGCACTGACTGCTGCTTAGAAATATGGTATTAGTAACTGTAGCAAAATTTTCTAGTGCTGCATTTGAATAATCTTCCCCTTTTAAAAAACAAAACAAAACCCCCAAACCCTCATCTGAAAATGGCCTTATTGACTGAAGCGAGGAAGAAAAATGCGAGGCCCTAAAATAGTAATAAAGGCTGAAGTTAAACAGGTTTGTTGTTTTTCCAATAAATGTAAACCAAACATGTTTATTTTTTAAGTATAATAGAGCAATAAAAAAATCCTGTAATTCTCTGCCAATTACCATTTCAGACTGTGATCTTGTCAGATTTCATAAGCTCCAAACTCCAGTACTCCCAGGATATGTTGGTATTGGTCTCCCTGGAGTCAATGGTTTAGGGCATAAGGCCACCCAAGGCGCTAAATTTCACCTAATACTGAGGTCCTACTTTGGTCTTTAACCATTTCAGGGTTGCCATATGCAGTCTGCTAATAATGAAGGAAAAGATCTCTTTTGTTTCACAGTATTGTATTGGTGTGTTACCACTGCTGTCTTGGAACTCTTCAAAAAGGATGGCATTTCAGGAGCATCTCCAAATGTTCCAAATACGATGGTTCTTGTCAGTCAGGCATCCACTCCCAGGATAAGCAAATCACTTTTACTATTAATGTTTTCTTTGTTTCTGGAAAATCCACAAGTAGTTTCAGGTAAAGGAGAAAATCTGGATATGCTGCTGAAAAAGATGAGTAAATGGGATATAAAAGCAGTCACAGCTGGTTGCATTTTAATTGTAAATTGAAAAGTCATTAAAGAGTTGCATGGTGTCAGAAAAATAGTTGGTTTTGCTTTTTGAAGAAAATGTTATGCTTATATGTAAGACAAATACTACAAATACTTAACAGTTCAATACTAAGTCAAACTGCATTTTACTCATAAAGAGAAGCTTATGACTAAGACACTGGAGAGGGACTTAGAAGATCTTTGTTCTGTTCCCAGATTTGTGGTAGTTTATTTATGTCCTAATGCTTATATTGTTTATGATTCAGAACTTTGCCTTAGTTTTCTTTCTATAAAATAGTTACCATCTTCCTTCATTTTGTCTACTTAGACTGCAGGCTGTTTGGAATGGAGATTTCTTATTGTTTTACTAAATGCATATATCATGCCTGACACAATCAGAGCTAATGTGATTTGGGTAAGTAGATACATATTTAATGCTACTGTTAAAAAAAAAATTATAAAGTGCTGCTGTTGGAGTGCTTCCAGTTAAGGTTACGTTTATGTCTGGTCATAAAGAAAATGTTTCACAGTGAAAGCTATAAATTTTCATTAACAAAACCAACTAAATTTGCCACAGGCTTCTAACTTCAGCTCATGACATGTCTTTGAAAGTAAAGTATCTCTGTTATTTGTAGAGGCTGAACTGCAAAATCCATATGTGCTTGAGAAATTATGTAGGAATGACGGATCCCAAAATAACAAAGAGGAAGGAAAGGAAAAACAGCAAAATTTTGCCCTGAACAAACTGGATGTGAGAGAGGATTTTGAACATATTTCAACTTTTTGCATATGTGCATTTGTAGAGGACTAGGACTGTATGGTAATAGAAGAAAGCTCTAATCTTTTTTCCTTATATGACTGACTTGCTATGTTTTCTCGCCATTGTGCCCATATTTTATAAAACCCCATTAAAGAAAAAACAGTTTGATTCCTAATATAGGCATTGCCACAATTTTAGCATAAACCCAGCTTTTTTTCAGGCTAGTCTCTGGTTAGTGTAGATACAAAAAGTAATGGAACTATGGATCTAGGTGGCAAGTTAACTATTTTTAAAAATAATTTCTGATACAGATCTCTTTTCATTTGACTGTGACACTCTGTAGACCTTGCTAATTAGCCAGCCTCCTTTAAAATTCAATTTCAGGTCAGAATCAGAGCAGTGAGCTGTTTGATTTCTGATTTTACTCATTATGTAAAGTTTTACTTCTAGAGCAGCTCTTGGGATGCAGTGAGCACAGAGTTCCAAAGGAAAATACTTGCTGGGTGGCTAAAGTGTCTCTGAAATTTATTAAAACCAATCTTGTAATAGACTGGAGGTAGTGCCTAGATCTGAACTTTGGGCCTCAGAGTACTCTGTTCTCAATTCAGCTTTTTCTATCTATTTTCCTCCTTTATGTTCCCTAAGTGAGGGAGTTGACGGTCTCATGATCACATTGCTTGCTTAGCTAAAATTTATATTGCTTCATGAACTTCACTGGCATTAATGTCAGATACGATCCCTGCTTTTCGAGAAGGAAACAAAAATATGTAATGTGACCAAGGGATTTTAGGTCTTGCTAATCAAAGTTTCAATCTCTGCAGTGAATAATTGATAAGAGATCTGAATCTCTGAAGTAACATGAATTTATATTCATGAACACGACTGAAGCCACAGAAAGCTGGTAAGAATTTGCTTTGGGAAGTTTCCTCAGGATAGAGACCTTCTTCATGATCATAATTCTGAGGCTTATTGTTACTCTTATTCAAAAAAACAGAAAACCTTTATTCCAGAAAACCTTTGTTGTCCAGGGCAGATGTGGAGCACATAGATGCTAGTAGTGTAAAAGTGGAATGTGATCAAATATAACATGTGCCGTTCTTAGGGACCATAGGAAGCAGAGATGGAGTTGAGGCTGATAACCAATTGTAAGAAACAAAAAATCCTCAGGTGTTTTCCTGCATAGGTTTATGGGAGTTCATCTTTTGTATTAAATCTCGCATTATGTGCGAGTCAGTGCAGTAGCTCACGACCTCCAAGAGGGCAATGTCTCTTCTTAGTCCTTTTTTTCCCCTCATTTGCAGCAGCATGCTCCTTCCCTCATCTTCCTTCTGTTGGCTCAGGTACTCATCTGACGCTACCATGAGCTGATATATCTGATCAAATGAGCAGAAAACTAACACCCCCTCCCCCCAAAAAAAACCCCCCAACAAACCCAACCCAAAACCCAAGCAAAAAAAACCCCTTAGTATTTTTCTGTTAGTTTGGAGAGTTGAATGAACTCACTGAGAATCAAATGGGTGGCAGAGTTGGTGCAAGGGTGAAAACATGTAATTGGGTGAAGGACCTTTTCTCTCCATAGGAAATTACAAATCATTTCAGTTGCAAGCCAGGAATTCTTATTGTTAAATTAAAAATCTAAGTGCAATCCTTTTTATTTTTTAGTAAGTCTGTCCCTCTCACAATTTAAAAAACTTTTTAATTTTCCCATATGCATTATTTTTAAAACATGTCAAATTAATTAGTTGGAATTTTACATTTTTATTCTCTGTTTTTAGAAGACCATCAATACAGTAATCTAATCTTTGTGAATCATGCAAGCTGGCAAGCCCATCTTCTGTATTTGCTTCAGTTTGAGAAAGCAGAGTTCTGTATCTTAACAAGATACTTCACTATAACATATGCTTAATTTCGTTGACTTGAGTGATCTTGCTTAAGAATACAATACGCAGAATTTGATCCTTGATTACACAAAAAATTAGGCATCTGCAGAAATGCAATGTTGCCAGTTTTTGATTAGTTCTCATTCTACTTAGCTGGTTTAGACCTGTTAATGAACAGTCTGATTTGCATATCACTGTCTACACAGACAACTTGTCTTTCTCCTTTGACTGTGATAGTTTCCTACCTGCTATACTGCAGTTTGATGAAAATTCAGCTGCTGTGAGAAACATGTGGCACCAACACTCTGCTATGACTCAATAGCTGGCAGGTAGCCCTATGCATTTGCTGAGTAAGCTGTTATTCCTGAGTTTGCAATTCAATGGCTTATATTTTGTTGGAAAAATTAATGTAGTGATGTGATAGTTCTTGTAGCTTCTTTTAACTTGCCACATTTCTCCTACCCATCATCTTTCTGTTGCTTTAGTACCAGCCTAACATAAGAATTTAAAAGCAGTGGTGTCTTTTTCAATACCTGAGAATCTCTCCTGCACCTGTTTCTCTGAGGTATTTCTAATACACTGAATTATAAAGGTCAAAAGAAAAAAAAGTGATGTTATGGGTTTTTTGATTATGATAATAGGAAATATTAGGAAATAGGAACTATGCCTTTATAGAAGTAGCAGTTTTTGCTGGACTGAATTTTTGTCTCTCAAAATTCCCGACCTTTCAGCCTTAAAAAGGGCAATATTTATTTTGTACTACTTGCAGAAACACTACATTGTAAAATAGGAAATAAAATACAGATTTTATAAGGTTTTATATTACTGTTTACCCTGATACATTCAATTTTTATCTTAATTTTGAAATGTTGTAACAAGGCATGGGATTATCTTAAAAAGACCTCAGTCTGCTACTGCTTTCACATTTGCAAAGAAACTTCGGAAACCCAACCTAGTAAACCTTATTTTAATGTAGTTCTGAGTATACAGTTCATTACTGTCACTAAGACACTCAGATTTAGCTTGACTTAAATGTCAGAAAATATTATTCAGGTGTGGAAGACACCAAAGATCACAGCTAACTGGCATATTGAATCTTAATTAGCAAGGAGACCATATAAAACTCAGAAGCTTCTATGAACTAAGAAAACAACCCTGACATTCTCTGTTCGGCTCTGGGTATTTGTTGCTGACTTTGATCTCCAGAGATAATCTCCAAAGAGCTGTGATTCTGGCTTGCTTAAAAATTGGTTTTACTTTCAAACTTTGCCTGTTAAGTCATTATTACCAAATAACTCTGGAGGGACTAGAACCTCATAAAAGGGACTTTATTTCCCATTATGAGAGTTAGATTAGGCAACAACATTGCATAAACCAAAGCTTGTTTCTTCTCTGCAGCTCAGTTTACTTAGTGTTAAATATATTCTGTGCATTGAAACTGTAACCTGGTTTTTTTAACAATCAGCAGGTTTTGTGCAGGCCCCATTATGTTTAGAAAATATCACAATACTTTTAAATGACATAATAAACAAATAGTTGTGAAATGGACTAATGCATTATCCTTTGCTTGAGATAAGACCACAATCCACATCAGAGTTAAGGGACTCACCGGGCAACTGGGGAAAAAAAATAGTCTTTTTTCTTCTAGCTTTTCATTTTTGGTATTTGTTCTTGGCAGGATTATTTCTAATTAGATTGTTCCTTTTCCTAATCTTAGAAGAGACACACACAGTGAGTGAACAAGCAGCTCATGCATCTGAACTACAGCTAATAAAGTGCAGAGTGTCTTGCTGAAACCGTAGCTAACTTTAAATTTTTAAGAAGTCAATCGTCACAATTAATTATACATTTTCCCTTTGTTATAGGAGGACATTATGGGAGCAATCTGTGAAAGACTCTGCATCAAACTAAAAAATTATTTGGACTTTTTTAATGGTAAAGTTTATGAATTTACATTGTGACCTTGAAAAATGCTTAAGGCACTCAGAACTCTGAGATGAGTTTAGGTTTTATTTGAGACAGCCATGTTAAATGTTATCACATACTTATGTTGTAATTTTATTGGCACCATATCACCGGTGTTACAAAAAAATTATTGGGATACCAGAATTTGTTTCTTTCTTCCTGATACTTACAGTGTTATGAAATCCAAAACTGAATTCTCATATCAGAGAAGTTGGAAAATATGCTCATGTTCCTATTCAAGCACAAAGCAACTTGAAGCCCATTTCTACCTATTTAAGCACAAAGCAACTTGAAGCCCATTTCTCATTTCTACCTTGAACAAGTAAAAACCATTCCTGGTATTTTCTAGGCAGGTATCTACCAAAATCAATGAACTAGTATACAGGTTTGCATGAAGTGCTGCAGAAAAAATGTCCCAGGGAACCTTTCTGAATATTTACATAAAGACCCTGTTGGTATGCATTCTGTTGAAATGTTGTGTTGTGCCAGGACAAACGTGATTAACGTTCATTGGATGCTGAAAGTGATGCTTGGAGAGGGTGCGATCAACTTATTATAAAGTTGGTTAGTTAAGTTTTCGGTTGGCTGTAGCATTCAAAACTTGATTGATTTGTGTTACTGAAGCTTATGTTTATCATGATGCAGGAACAGGTGTAGGAGATTTCAGTCAGTGCTGAATTGGCATTTTAATGCAGAATGGAGCTGATACAAACCTGTGATTTTCAGTCTTTAGGAAGTTCTGAATTGTATGGTTTGTTTTCATCTCAGGAGAGGGAGCAATGCACTTGCAAAAGCAAGTTCTTAATGCAGCTTTGTTTAAACTGACACATTGCTGAGAAAAATTGTCTATGATAGCACAACATAATTTTTCCAATGGCTGCTTTACTATGTAAGACTTCATTCTGATATATTCTGGGCACCTTCAGGTACGTAATTATATGTCCTCTGTCCTTTGGGAAACAAAGTAATACTATTGTCATAGAATATATATTACATTCAGTACCATTTTTTCAACATTTGCAGGAAGAACATGTGGGAGTGTAAATCTTGGATCATGACCCCCCTCCGGTAGGTCTGCTCTAAAACTGAAAGAAAATAGGCATTGTCCTAAAACTTATCATTTCTTTGTGAAGTTGTGCTGTGGCATCAGTTTGACAGAGAATGGTCGGTCACACTGTTCCTGTTATAGCTTAGCTGGATTTGTAGGTTATCAGTTTCTGTCTAGGCCCAGCTGTGTGTCTGCAAAACCTGCTAGAAGCTGCTCCCCCTAGTATTTTTCTGATACATTGTCATGTGTAGCTCTTCAGTAACTTGGACATGTCTTGAAGCCCTTGTGGTTTGAATAACTGTGGCAGAGCAAGTAGAAATAAGTACTAATGATTTGCATTTCACTCAGAGCAAACAACTCCAAAGACCTCTAGAGAAGTGTAACATAACTGTTAATGACTTACAGAAAGCTTTGTTAATTGTTTTCCTGTTAACTGATTCCAGGAGATTCTGAAAAAAGGTAAGAAATCATACTCTTGTGTTTGCAGACCTCAGCCATTTCCATTGGCAGGGGGAGGGGAAAGAAGAGAAGATAGCCAGAGAAGATAATTGGTTCTGGATCAGAAAATGAAATTGTGTGATAAACACTTTTTGTGGTTTTGTAGCTCTGTGTCAATGTTATAGCTTAGTAGTTTCACTTGGTGGTGCATGGACTCTTAGTTTTCTGTGGACTAGTCTAAGAATCAACGAAAACAACCGGTTGTAGCTATGCTGAAACTTCTTCTACGGAGCCTACACCTCCATTGTGAAATGTTTCTATATATAGAAAAAAGCTGAAAACCATTACAGCAAATCGCTATTGGAGTGTTATTAGTGGGAAGGAAGGGTTGGAAGGAGGGGTGCCTGTATGAGATAACAAGAGAGATGAGAAAAGGACAGGTACACAGAAAAGAAAGCTAGGAACAAGCTTGACAAGGAGCTGATAGTTCAAATCTGAGAAAAGCCCAAAGGAAGAGTTCATGTATCTCAATAGCATATATAGTAACTCTCTAACCTTGCTCTGTTGGTTTTAGTCTAAATTGTTGGTTTTTTTTTTAAAAAAAGCCTTTGATAGATATGGCAGGACCAGATGACTTAAGATGATAAAGGGAGGATGAACAACAGGAGGATGCCAGGTGTGTTCCAGAACTCTTTGGAATTTAAATATATTTTCAGCCAAATAAACAGAGTATTTTGAATTTTAGTCTGAAAGTTAATACCCTATATGTGATATTCTGTGCGATCAAGCAGCTGTTCAAATGTCCTTCAGCAGAAATCGTGGCTCTTAGCACCTCATGGAATTTCATGCTGCTGTCCTTACTGCTGGCTTTGACTACTGCCTGTTTTTTTTGACTGGCTTAGTTTTCTGCCACTGGCTGAACTGAGTGAGCTCACAGAGGGGTTAGAAATACACCTGAGCCAACACCAGTACAATGTTTAATTTTCTTAGATTATTAAAGTAGCTGTTTGCACTTGAATTTTGCAAGAATTCCTGAACAAATTTTCCAAGATACCTTTGAACTATGTAAATCAGAAGCGTAATTGAGGGTGGTTATCAAAGGAGAATGTATATCTGTATTTATGGCTACTTGAGCGGTATGAAGGTCTCACTGCAGTCCTTAGTCATGCTTTTCTTAATTGCAGATGGTTGCAAACAACTGTTTGTTTCTATAGAATTAGTAAAGAATGGACCCTTAGACATTTTCATCATCTAAAAATGAATCTTTCATGAGGATTAAACACCAATACTTAACAGTATAGATTACTCCCGATTGACTTTGGTAAATACCAAGATATTTTCATTTTCTTCAAGCAGTCTGTTCTTGCTGTCAGTCATAATATAGCTAGAATTGGTACTATGCTTTCCAAACAGATATTTGCGGGAAAGCTGCCTATTTTATTGATACTTGGTAGAACTGAAATAGATTTTTCTATATGTTTTTCTCTAATACGCTATTGATATGCATCATCAGCAATCCCTGTTCTATGGAAGTAATCAGGAGAATGCAATAGAGGCAGTTCAGAGAAAGTTAATGCAACAGGATTATGGACAGTGTAACACTGTGGTAAAAGAATGCAACTTCTTAGATTTACAGAATTTAAACTTAATTAAACTAATGACTGCATTGGATTCTTGTGATCAGATTCCAGTTAATGCCAGTTGATGTCATTCCACTGAAACTGATAGCATGTGCCTTGGGACAGATCTTCAGTTCAACTCAGCCAGCCTGATTCCACTGACTTCCCTAGAACCAGTGGTTGCATCAGCTATAGAGTGGCCCTTGTGTGTGGCTTTATTAACTATCTGTTGTCGCTGCGCTTCCTTTTCACAGTGGCAGCAAAATGGTACAGTGCTTTAACATTAACCACATCAGACTGCAAGATTGCAATCTTATAAGCCACAAGCAGTGAGTTAACCAATACATTAGATACAATTATGTGTGTAATATTTGGTTGGCTGTACTATGTGTTTGATAAAGAAATATTGCATGCACTTCACTGTTAATTTTGAGGCTTATGTAGTTTGAATAACAGTTTTGACAAAAGAAAATTGGTTGTAAACCAGAGGTAGTTATAGGCCAAAAATAGATGTTAAAAGACACCACCTTGCTTAGATTACGGGTTTCTACTTGAGAGGTTAAAAAAGATTGTCAATCTTGTAGTCTTTAACTTCTGTTTGTCTGGATCAGACTTCATGTGCTTACATAGATTAAAATGATTTTATATGATTTTTAAAAAAGAAAATAATTCCTTTCTTAAATGCTTCTTATGTAGTTGGATAATGTGACTTATTTTAATGGTGGGAAATAGAAACAAGAAGAAAAAAGAAGCTAGATGTGCTGACTTCTGTGATTTTTTTTTTTTCCTAAGGCAATGATTCACATTAATTTATAATACATTTTTATCAGTAAACATTATTTAAAGATTTTTAACAGCTTATTCTGTGGCACTATACAGTAAATACTGTAATTCCTCTGGCAGTCACTGTTAATACAACTGTACATGAATTCAACTGTACTCAATACATTTTGATGAGAGCGTAGTATTGTATGCATGGTGATTTTCCCAAACATACTGGCACATTTATTCACTGATCTGTGTCTCAGCCTCTCACAGGGTGCTGTAAGAATAAATGTCTATGAAATGTTGATGGACATTGATCAGTTGTCATAATGACCAAGAGGTAGATGATTATCTATGTTGTGAACTTAAAGATTTGATGTTCATCACTGTTCATCATACTCGTATGTTAGGACAGAAGAGGCATAGTATCTCTACCATCTGTTTGTGCTAGAATTCAAACTTTGAAAGTAAGTTCAGTGAGAAATTTTTGAATGACCGTTTTTAATGGTAGGATGGGTTTTCAATCAATTTTTTGTGTGACTATTGATTATCTTCTGGTTCTCATGGATAAATATTGTCATAGAATGGTTTGGGTTGGAAGGGACCGTAAAGCCCATCTAGTTCCAACCCCACTGCCATGGGCAGGGACACCCTCCACTAGACCAGGTTGCCCAAAGCCCCATCCAACCTGGCCTTAAACACTTTCAGGAATCCAGGGGCAGCCACAGCTTCTCTGGGCAACCTGTTCCAGTGCCTCACCACCCTCACAGGGAAGAAGTTCTTCCTTATATCTAATCTAAATCTAAATTTTTTTTTTCACTTTAATTAAATTCAGTTTTATTAGGGGAATGCATATAATATTTGTTCAACTGGTGTGCAGGAAGTGTGATTTGGCACATCCAAGTGGCTCTTAGGTGGTAGATGCTTATAAATTATTACACAAGAGTTACATTAACTTTATTTTACTTTATTTAAGGAACAGTGTAAAATGTAAATACTTTGTCAACTAGCTTCCAAGGAAGAGGAAATGTAGGGCATGTAATAATACGTTACATTTAGAAATCCATAGAAACGTGGCTTTTCATTACAGGCTTTGTTTTCCTACTATTGCATATATTAATTTTTTATCTTCTAATTTCTGCTTTTTATTCTGTTTATAGAAGAGGTCATTCACTTGCAGCCTGTGAGTGCCAACTCTTCCCTTCAAGAATAGATTATTGACCATTTTCTGGTACCTTTAGTATTATAAAACCTTTTTTTGAGTTTGCTGTTGGTGGAGAAGCCATTCAAAAATAATTTTAGTAGGGTTGGCTAAAGTCTCTAAGTCACGTGCTATTTTAGCTTTTTATCTTATTGAATTCAGGAGGTGAAAGTGACATAGTAAGGAAAAGTCAAAAGAGGGAGAAGTGGATCAATATATTGCTAAATTCTTATTGAAATTCTCATGCTTAGACTGTTCTGGGCGGTTTTATTTCTGCTTAACATTTGCTGAGTAAAAGTCATTGCCCTAGAGATGCAAGATTTATTGACACACAGAGATGAAAATGATTAGCTAAAAGGTTTCTGCACGAAGAGAATCAAAATCAGCTGAAACACTACAGGGTGGCTCCTATACAGGAGGCTGAGTGATTTCAAATAAGTTATTAATGTTCAAAGTTAAAAGCTGAGCTTGTTAATTTTATACCAATTGCTTATTCTTTGCTTCTTTTGCAGGGACCCTAAAATTCTGAAAAAAAGCTTTCATTTATATATATAGGTTTATATATTCTATACACACACAGAGACGCACTTTGCTTGTTAGAGTTCATAAAGGCATTGTTATAGTTTCATAGATTTATTTTCTAATTAAGTACATGTTTGTTTATTTGCAGATTCCAGCTTTTCAAGAATTGACTTTATGGAATGTTCCTGCAGTCCTGACACAGGTAAAGCTCCATGACATTATATTCTGATTCCTTAGAAATCATGCTCACTCATTTTCCATTTGATTTCATATGCCACAAACTAGGCATATTGGTATACCATATTTAGCTTTTCAAACATCTGAAAGATGTTAGCATGATTTGGCTTACAGTGCATGTGAACCTGCCAGAAGTACTAGGCAGAACTTCTGCTTTTTGGCCTACTGAAGAGCAGGTTGTGTCTTCAGACTTGACTTTCTCTTGACTTTGTACAGGCAGAGTATAGCCAAGCCTGGAAAGTTTAATTGTCAGATCAAATTGAAATACAGTGTGGTTCAGCGCTCTCAGAAGTCAAATATAGGGAAAAATTAATTCTGTAACTAGATGGCATTCAAAAGAATTTACTAATCTTACTGATGATGCTCACAATTCCAGTGTCACTACACATGTAGTGATAAACTCTAGTAGGCCATATCTTTGCTTCCTTCATCCCGGCGCCGAATGGGCAGTCATCCCTACACATGGTCCTGAAGGAAATGTGTGGTACTCTGTGAGAACAGGCTGTGTTCCCAGCCTAGCATGCCAGCACAAATGCTGCAAGGGTACCTCTTCTGGTTGCAGGGCCTGGGATAAGCACAGAAGGTGCTTAAAGCTGGGTTAGTGTGCTGGTGGTCCTCAGAATCAGAACTGGGTTTCGGGAAGGAGACATCTTGCTGTTCAGCTTGTCTTGACCAAAGCATAGGGCTTTATATATCTTACTGTTTCTCCTTATTAAATCTGGAATGTTCTAAGCAAAAACTACTAAATAAAAAAGATTAAATACAACTTACAATTCAGAGAAAATGAGATGAGAGATTACTGCACACCAGACAAACCTGGAAGTATTGAATAATTATGTATATTGTTGCAGGAAATGTTGTATGAAATTTAATTCTAGGTTTCATGCAGGTTTTAAAGCTCTGAGCAGGTTTTATTTTCAAATAGAAATGATTAAATATAATTTTTCAATACTTTTACATGATTAATGTAACAGGCTGATCTTTCTTTGAGTACATCATAAATACCATCCACATTGGTGTGCTATATATGGAGAGTTTTATTGCTGCAGCACTTTATGAAATTATTCTTTGGGAAATTATAGATAGTCAATGAATAATTCAAGGAAAAGAATAAAACAAAATCTAATAAACTCTGCGTATGATTGAACTTTGACATTATTACAGTAATGTGTATATACAAACCTCACTGTTATTCTGGAAAAATGATTCAAGTAGAGCTTGATTTTTATAAGAAGAGATGTTTTCACATTTAACTTGTCTGAGAAGAAAAGTGACAATTATTAACTAATTGGTAACTGGAACAGCAATCATACTTTCTTCTGTTTCCAGAGAAGTAAAGAGCAAAAGATATAAAAGATAAATTGTTGAGGAAATATTGGATCTTTGCCAGGGATTCCAATCATTATAACAATTTCTGGGAGTCTGAAAATACTCCTGTAAATCAGAAGATGAAAAACCTTGAGGAAAGGCACATCTTACAGGATTATAACAAAATTTCTGTGCTAGGCACAAAGAAGTCAGAGCAACAGGCATGGCAGCAGGTACAGAATGGCCCAACTGGAATGAGAAGAAGGAGTAGTATCACTGCTAAAAGCAACTGTACTCTTTTCTCCCTTTGCTACTTTGGAGAAAGTAAAGGGGTGAGGCAAAGATGATTAAGACAGGTAGGCAATGGGAAGAATGGTGTGGTTTTGATTGAGCTGGGAAAAACTGGGCCAAGTAATGAAAGAGCCTGAGGAGGTATCATATTTGCGTTTCCTTTTGTGTACAGCTGCAACACTCAGTTTCCTGTCTATACTAAATTAATAGGCTATGAAAAATCATAAACCCTCTAATGCCTGCTTTAGGCTGGTACGGTAGAGTCCTTGTCACTAACATCTTGAATAACTCCTTACAGGAGGATTGGGTAACTAGAAAGGGCACAGAAGCGTACACCCAAAAGCTTAGGAGTGGCTTTCACACCTTTTTACAATCTCACAGTCATAAAGGAAAAGGGAGCAGGGCAAGAGAGGGGCATTTCCTCCTCCAGAGGGTTAAAGCCTAGTTAGCACCAGACTCCTGAACTGCCCTCAGGATTTTGTGCTCTCCTAACTGCAGAGGTGTCCTGTAAAGACTGACCTCCTAGCTTAGTACAGAGCTGATGTGAATGCCTATATATAATGCCTATCTTTACGTTATGCAAACTTTGACTTTGGAGACAGTTTTAAGGCAAAAAGCCCCATCATTTCAATGGTCCTTGAGCCTGGAAAAGGACAGAGTCAGAATCAAGCCCACCCTGTATTTCAAACAGCTTAACAGCAGTTTCAAACTCTCCATGTTAAAAAATAAAGTCCTATGACTCCCCTCCCAACAATTTCTTGCAAATATATCCAATTTTTCTATTTTATAGAAGTATATTTATATACTTTTATTTGGTATATAACATGGCACCACTTCTTCAGTGGCTGTAAATCAAAGTAGCGACACTGATTTTAGTCGAGTATATGAATTTACTCCAGCCAGTGATCTCACAAGTAACTTCAGTGGTCCCAGAGGGATTTATGTTAGCTGCAGGTCTAATCCACTGATTTCAGTGGAGCTGTCCAACTTACTCCAGGTGGAGAGTTGCCTAGCTCCTCCTACTATTTCTTTCAAATTTGTTAAAAAAAATAGATCACAGGACACAGAAGAAAAAAAATTATGAGCTTGACATGTTGATGACTGTCGTGGGGTTTCGTTAAGATGAACTGATCTTTAGGTTTAGAACTAAGTCTCACTTTCTCCTTACTGTAGATCCCCAGCTCTTAAATTTGTCCCTAACTTGAAGAAGTGAACAATCTGACTGAAGCTGAGTTAGACATGTGCCATAGTAATGTGATGCTGCTAAAGTCCCAGCACTGAAGATAGTTGTCACAGTACTCTAAAACTAATGTAAATGAAAGTAGGATCAAGCCTTTTTTGTGTTTGTGTTTCCTTTTACTAGAAAAGAAAAAAATAAAAAAGGGAATGGTGAAGAATCAAGTAGTATTCTCATTTGTCTGGAAAAGTCATGAGTATTTTTTTGGAATTGCCTCCTGGTTTGTTACAAAACCCTAAAATTTTTATTTTTAGTTTATTTTCGTGACTAATCACAATTTCACAAATACGAAAATTTGTAAGTGTATGGGAATTGATGTGCAGTAATTTTTGTTCTTTCCCCTGTTAAGTTTGAGGATCTGCATGTTGATGTATTTCTTTTGAATTAATGTTTATTTCAGTAAGCTAAGGGAATTATTATGATTATTATGATTATTATGAAAGGGCCTGGTATATATGTAAATGAAACGCAGTGAAGTAGGAGAAAGGAACTAATTTGCTGTTGGAATTTGAGGATAATTTATCTTGGCTAAGGCTTCTAGGTAAATATTATTTCATATATCAGACCTGCTTCCTCCTTGTCTTAATGAATTCTTGTATTGTAAATTTGTGTAAGGGAAATTGATTTGGAACACCAACATTAATTTAATCACAGTCGCCTTATATGTTACTGGACTATTTTCTGTTACAAGAGGTGTAACATGAGTCTACCTTATTTTTAAAGAATCTAGAGAAATAATTGTCCTTGTTGTCAATGAGTGATGACTGGATGTTTTAAGACTCCTCTCTGCAAGAAAATTTGGTTTATTGTCTAATCTAGACCTTCCTTTGCCTGCAGAGAAACATTTAGGTCTTCTTAAAGAATTTTCAACAGTTCTTCCATTGGGATAAATAGCAAGAAACAGTGAACAGAGAGTATTCATGAGGCAACACTGCATTTGTATTTGCGTCAATTTAAAAGAGGGAAACTACCTGCAATCTTACCAAATTCAGTAGTAGTGATAGCAGGTTTGAGTAAGATTGATACTCTTCATAGAGACCAGCTCTATGTATTAAAAATGTATCAAATATATTTTTAATGAAAATAATTATGTTTACATGGATGAAGGTCCTGAATATTTGAGAATACTGTACATAATCAATCTGTTTCCTTCCTATTTTTTCCTAATTCACGGGAGGGAAACTGAGGCAGAGAAATGACAGGACTTCGTGATGTACCTGCTTATCAGGAAACTGTGAGTTCAAGTTTCTTTTGTTAAGTCATCTAGTGTGCAATTTCTGACTAAAAGTAATTTGAATACTGAGAAAAAGACTTAAATATTTATTAGGCATCTCTGTTAAAATGTTTAAATGGGCTCTTGAAATGATGTTGGGTTATGAGAGGTGGCTGATTACTGTTAACTCTAGAGAGCTATGATGGGTCAGATAAAATAGTTACTATGATCAGCTGAAGATCCAGGTTTTAAAGTGCAACTATTTTTTATTTCACTTTCTTTTGTTGCAAGGATTTTACTTTGACAAACTGCTTAGAAATGTGGTGTTAGGAGACGTGGTTCTTTAGTTATAATATAGAGAAAGTGCATCTTTTTTGTTTGAAGAAAACTTGAGTTTATGTGAATTCCTTTGATACTTGCAGTATATACAATACACAGTGGGATCAGTTATCAAAAAGGTGACTTTCTAATGCAAGTTAAAAGCTGAAATGATGAATTCCACATCTGTTAAATAGACTTAATTTCTGGTGACATTATAAACTGAAAGGGCAACAAGCTCCTTTTTCATCAGACACAGATCTCTCCAAAACAGATTACAGTTTAGAATGTGTTCAGAAGTGAAGGTAAAACATCCTTTAGTCCCCACTGAACGATCTGAAGAATGCAAGTTACTCTGTTAGGGGAACACTTGCTGACTTTTTAGGATGCATTTTGGCTCACTATCTTGAAAGATCTTGCTGGATTCAGTTGTACAATTATGAAGATGGGCTCTTGGAGCAGATAATTGTATCAGTAACTTTCTGTGGGAACATGAATTATATTTCACCTGACAGAAGTTAGTCTCATGTTCTGATATGTTAATCCACTGCATGGTTGAAGGATATGAACATGAGAAACATCTATTAATCATGATTTAGCATTGAAGGACATACTCAAATTCTGAATCCCTTGTCTCATGATGGGCTATGAAATTATTACTGGTGTAAAATTTGAAGGAAGTATTGACAAGTCATAATTGACTCCATTACTTTTTATATGTCTGTGTCCAAGGTATAAGAAAAAAATTGCAAAATCAAGTTTGAAATCCAGCCTTTTTTTAAGGATGCTGCACAATGAAATATCTGCAGGTTTGATACATTCTGTAATAATTACTTTGAAACAGAACTTCCTAGTGCTTTTTAATTTCTTTTCATGGAAATCTGCCACATCTGTTTCACAGATACTTTTTTTTAGTCCATTTCCATCCCAAACCTTTTTCTCTCTTCAAGGAAGTGATGTTAGATTTACTGTTTCTACTTTTCTGATGAATCTGTTATAGAACACATCTAATCTTTTTCCTTTCTTTTTATTGCATACAAGATATGAGCTATATTCCACCTTTACAGCTAAAATGAATTTGGAAGATTTTATAGCTGATTATTATTGTATGAATTTCTAAACTGTAATCCATGTGCTACTGGTTAAAATACTTGGTCATGGATAGACTTCCAAGTCTTTGGTTTAGTGATATTTTCAAAGAGATTATGATTGTTCAAAAGCTTTCTAGCAAAAAATACAGTTATGGAATAGGCTTAGGCCATTTGTTTATCTTGTGGTTTATATAATCTGCACAAACTCTGTTCTACATTTTCGGAGAAGATTTTTCTCTTCCAAAAATGAAAGTGTGTGTTTTACATAAGAGCCAGCTCTAAACTCTGAACCACTGGAAATTAACAAGGTAGCATCTGTGAAACAACCACACATCCTCCTCAGTGCCTTCATCTCAACTCTTAACCGTTTCTCTGAACTTGGCGAAACACAGGTCAGGAAAACATGGTCATAAAGGCACCACACAATTACCTTTCCAGAACTGCATATCTGAGAAGCATAACAAGAATTTGCAGAATAAATGTTCCTTTTAATACATTTCTACTAAATAAAAATACACTGCAAAGTCAGGGCTAAGAAAAGGATAGAAAGAAGAACTCTACTTACAGTAGCTTACTTATTTTCCAGCATTGTTAGTTTGTAGTTCTCCCACTTAATCTCAACAATTTTCTTCTGAGTTATAACATAACTCCATATTCTCACAACTGCTTTCATAAATATCAACACTGATTACCATTCAGTAAAGTGTGATTTGTTCTTGACATATGTTGCTAAGGGCTCAATCTTGGGCCTGCATTGCTCTGATACAAAAACACCTTCAAGCTGCTTTGAAGATTGTAGCAAACACATCCCAACATTTTGAAAATTCTGGTATCACTTAGAGGAATGTGCTGAGATATTCGTGCCTTCAAAAGTGGGAATGTCATCAGTGAGGAAATCTGAGGGGTTAAATCTTCAACATGGTATTACTTTGATCATAGATTTTTCCCTAGGAAATTATTTCTTCCTTCTATTTTTTTTTCTCCTGAGGATATTAGTTCTGCCGTTCACCTTACACTTGTGCCTTGTAGATCTTAATTAAAATGCCTTTTCTAGAATGGAAGGGAAATTATAAGTATGAAATTTTAATGAAATGCTTATTTTTATGAAATATTTATCCTTTTTCATTCTGGTCTACATTTTTCTTTGTCATTTTGGGACAGCAGGTGCTTGAAGGGCTTTTGTTCTGTATTTTCAATGAAAGTTTGATGTTATTTGATGTAAATAGCTTCTGACAAGCTAAGGGTATAGCTGGGTCATACCAAAGGTAGTCACCCAGAGGACAGTTTTTCTGAGAAGTGCTGTCAGACTCATTTCCCATGCAGCCAATCATTTAGTAGGCAAGATGTTATCACTCCTGTTTAATAAAATGAGTTTTATATCAGAGAAGCAATGAAGTATCTTGCAGTATTTGTCGTTTACTTTTAGGACAGAGAGAAGAGTAATGCAGTTGCCTAATGTCTGTGTTATCACCAGGTGCCTAAGAATCAAACATTATAGCAACAAGTTTTTTGCTCAGTCCTAATAATTCTGTTTCAACAGCATGTTGATGAGCAGAAGCTAGTGCCCTTCTGTTCAGGTGTACCTTTTAAAGTCCTGCAGAGGTTATTCCTGAGAAGGTCTCTCTTTTTTCTGAGTAGGCTGATCAAATTTCAGGCAGTTATGACTTTATAGCCCATTTTATGTATCCACTTAATCATATGTCTAGGAGGCGCAAGGAGGGGTTTTATGTAGAAGGCAGTAAGGCAAATGAGTAAAGACAGTCTCTTTCAGGCCAGCTGATGGGAAGACTGAGGTCTTGTAGCCAGCACCACATCTTGAGTTCATAGAATCATAGAATGGTTTGGGTTGGAAGGGACCTCAAAGATAATCTAGTTCCAACCCCCCTGCCATGGGCAGGGACACCCTCCACTAGCCCGGGTTGCCCAAAGCCTCATCCAACCTGGCCTTAAACACTTCCAGGGATGGGGCATCCACAGCTTCTCTGGGCAACCTGTTCCAGTGCCTCACCACTCTAACAGTAAAGAATTTCTTTCTGACAAACATCTAATCTAAATCTCCCCTCCTTCAGCTTAAACCCATTACCCCTTGTCCTGTCACTACACTCCCTCACAAACAGTCCCTCTCCATCTTTCCTGCAGGCCCCCTTCAGGTACTGGAAGGCTGCAATTAGATCTCCCCAGAGCCTTCTTTTTTCCAGACTGAACAATCCCAACTCTCTCAGCCTGTCCTCACAGGAGAGGTGCTCCATCCCTCTGATCAACTTCGTGGCCCTCCTCTGGACTCGCTCCAACAGCTCCATGTCTTTCTTGTACTGGGGCCCCCAGAGCTGGACGCAGTACTGCAGGTGGGGTCTCACAAGAGCTGAGTAGAGGGGCAGAATCACCTCCCTCGACCTGCTGGTCATACTTCTTTTGATGCAGCCCAGGACATGGTTGGCTTTCTGGGCTGCAAGTGCACACTGCTGGCTCATGCTGAGCTTTTCATCAATCAATACCCCAAGTCCTTCTCCTCAGGGCTGCTTTCAATCCATTCCTTGCCCACCTTGTAGTTGTGCTTGGGATTGCACTGACCTACGTGCAGGACCTTGCACTTGGCCTTGTTGAACTTCATGTGGTTCGCACGGGCCCACCTCTGAAGCCTGTCAGGGTCCCTCTGGATGGCATCCCTTCCCTCCAGCATGTTGACCACACCACACAGTTTTGTGTCGTTGGCAAACTTGCTGAGGGTCCACTCGATCCCACTGTCCATGTCACCAACAAAAATGTGAAACAGTGCCAGTCCCAGTACCAACCCCTGAGGAACGCCACTTGTCACTGTTCTCCACTTGGACATTGAGCCGTTGACCACAACTCTTTGAGTGTGACCATCCAGCCAATTTCTTATCCACCGAGTGGTCCATCCATCGAATCCATGTCTCTCCAATTTAGAGACAAGGATGTCGTGCAGGACAGTGTCAGGTGCTTTGCACAAGTCCAGGTAGATGACATCTGTTGTGTTTCCTTTGTCGACCAATGCTGTAGCCCCATCATAGAAGGTCACCAGATTTGTCAGGCACGATTTGCCCTTAGTGAAGCCATGCTGGCTGTCACCAATCACCTCCTTATTTTTCATGTTTCTGAGCATAGTCTCCAGGAGGATCTGCTCCATAATCTTATCAGGCATGGAGGTGAGACTGACTGGCCTGTAGTTCCCTGGGTCCTCCTTTTTACCCTTCTTAAAAATGGGGGTTATGTTTCCCCTTTTCCAGTCAGTGGGAACTTCGCCGGACTGCCAGGACTTCTCGAATATGATGGAGAGTGGCCTGGCCACTTCATCCGCCAATTCCCTCAGGACCCACGGATGCATCTCATCAGGTCCCATGGACTTGTGCACCTTCAAGTTCCTTAGATATTCTTGAACCTGATCTTCTCCTACAGTGGGTGGTTCTTCATTCTCCCAGTCCCTGCTTTTGCCTTCTGTGACCTGGGCAGTGTGGCTCAAGCACTTGGCAGGGAAGACTGAGGCGAAGAGTTCCGTCCTCAGGATTTGAGCAACTTTACACTGTTTGTCCTGTATTTTGCCATAAAAAATAATTAGCGTTAAAACTGACCAAGGCAGAGAATTTCTCTCCGCATCGTAATGGATCACAAGTTGTATGTTTTGAGTTGGTGTAATCAATGGTGATGCACTAGTAGTCTATCATACGTGGGGACTACAGTATGTGTTTGTAGTAACATGTCCTCAGAACTGCTGGCATAAAATGGCACCATTTCCAAAATATGGGTTTTTTTTATAAGCAGCCTTATAAGTGAGTTCTAGTGTGTGGCACTCTCTCTCCTTCATACAAGTCTAGCTGCTTGGTTTGCAAAGCATGAAGTCTGATTCTGTCATATATCTATCTTTGCTGCTCCTTAGACCCTGTCATGCCTTCTACCATTTGAGCAGTCTCAGTCTCTCTTGCAGTTCTTCTCACTAATATCCAATGGTAGTAGAAGGGATGGCTGACTAAAGAGAGATAAAAAATTAATTTTCTGTGGAATGTTTTTATGTTCAGTAAGAAAGAACACTATGGAACACTTAGCCAGAGTCACTTCAAAATGAAAAATCACAGTACATGTCTTTTAAGAAAAAAAAGGGCTTGCTACTCTGATGAGAAATAACCGAATAGGAGAGATGCTTCTGTGGGACCAAAGCAAAGGTGAAGCATGTATTGTCTAAGACATTTTCTCCTTTGAGAGCATTGGATTTCCTCCGATCCAAGAGAAAGTGCAGAGGTCTGGGTTCTTATTCAGTCCTCACTTTGGCAAATACTCATCCAAGCTAGTGCCACAAGTAAAGTCTTCAGCTGTGAGATTGCTCTCAAATTCTCATAACATGCACTGCTTTTTTCTCTCTCATCATATCATATCAAGACAGTGCAAACATCAATGCCATTTAATGAACTGTGATGCCAGCTCATTGGTTCCAGGCAATAACTTTTTACTTAGCTCTACTATACAAAGATTAATATTAGCATGATCACTTCATCTGATTATTATTTTTTAAGCTCTCCCAATTTTATGGATGTTGTATGAATAAATTGTATTTGTTCTTCTTCTTCCCTTTGCAAGCACAGTTCCCTAATATTAAATCTTCCAACATCCTGCATCCTTTCTATCAGGGTGTGCTGTTGCTGAGCAACACCAGATTTGCTCTTTAAAATTATCCAGGTTTCTTTAGCCAGCTTTGTGAGTTGGTGCAGCAGGGAAGCAGTAGTATATCTTAATGCTTCAGAAATATGAGTATTTTTTGTTCACACTGTTTATTAATATTTCTTGTATTTGGACCATCAGACATAACTATGTGGCTATACATTTTAAAGTAATACAGTTTCACATTTTTTTTTAATTCTGCTATGTGGATTTTTGTAATTATATAACTATACTTGTATAACATATTAACTCCTTATACATAGGTGCAAGAAGAAAGAAAAATTAAAACATACATGTATTTAGGAAAGTTCTTACTAGAGTTTTTTAATTGATTTTTTTTCCTAAAACATATATATTTCTGCTTTCTGAATGGTGTATGAGTGTGAATTCTGTATAGTTGGAGCTTTAAGATGATTCACCCTTCTCCTTAACCCTCCTAACCCTCAACTGTCTAAATATCATAAAAGTTGGCAAAATGTTTCTTTTGACCTTATAATTGAGTGCTGTAGGAATTATTTTCCTATAGATTAAGTGCTGTTAACTATTTCAACATGGACTGTAACTTTAAACATTGACCATAGGACCATGTAAATCCCAAATGGTTTATATTTCAGTGTCAATTTTTAATGACACTAGCAAAAACTTTCACTTGCAATACTTTACTGAAGTGATCCTGTGAATAATATGGCCATAATCTAGCAAATTAATTTAATGCAAATGTCTTAACTAGCCATCTGTTGAGACTGTGCCAAACCTGTTGAGCCCTGTGTACCGTGAGGCACGTGGCTTGACTCTCTCCTTATGCCATCTTGCATCTGGTTTTGTATCTCAACCAACAGTGAGGCATGGTCATGGTTCTGTATGGCAGATTGGATCTGCTTGACCTGACTCAGGACTTGCATCTGGCTTGTGGGGTTGGAAAGCAGGAGAGAGGCTGAAGTCTTGCCTACATGGTGGAATCTAAGTGAAAATTACAAACCTCAGCTACAGTGGAGGGCTATGAGCGCCTTCCTGCTCCTCTTACGTGACTGAGTACATGGGAATGCTTTGAGAGATGAGTCTTGAGCAGTCTGCCATGTTTGAACATTGCTAGAGAGCTGTTTATCAGGAGCTGAGCCTATTTGAAGCATGTTCTTCCCTGTGTTCAGCAGGAAGTAGTGTTAGCATGAGTTCAGACTGTTAGTACAAGGAGTTGAGAGAACAAACCAGTGACAGTAAACTTGGAAATGGAGCTGCACTTTCAGGCACAGAAAAGAAGAGACTGGGCTGCAGCTTCATAGTTGCAGTTGATTTTCAGCTCACTGTCACTAAACAGAGCAGTATCTTTAGCCTCTGCACTTCACCCTGAGCTGCATATCTCCACTGTTCTCCAGTGTTAGTGCTTGTAGAGCTATGCAATGAGTTGGATCAGCGAGCTAATTTGACTAAAAATGAATATTTGATGTTTTTTGCTGGGTTAGTTTGCAGTTGCATCAGTTCCGTTGTCAGACTCACTGTGCAACCTTAGGAGAGCTAAAGCCAGCATTAGAGAGGCAATGAGAAAGAGTAATTTCATAGAGAGGGGAATTTAGAAGTACCCCATTTCACGGGCAGGCTGGATTTATGCTGGATTAAAGCAGCTGTGTAACCATGGCCACAGAGCTCATAGGATAGCTAAAGGGTTTTACAGTTGCTCTCTGTGCTTTTCTTCAAAGCTTGTCAATACCTGCTTTGCAAAGGAATACTGCTGCAAGAACCTTGTGTGTGAACTTCTGGAGGTTTATGGGACTTTTTCATTGTTTGTATGATAAAGAAGAGAGAGTTCTGGGGAGATATCTTTGCATAAACCAACAGTATAGCCATCAGCTGCATGTGTAAGTGGAAGAATCTTGCCTATTCTCCATCACAGCTTCCTTCTTATTGACTCTCTTCTTGCATGCTCAAGTCAATATAACGATTAGAGATTGGTTTTAAATTAAAAGGAGAGAATATTCAACCCCTGGAAGATGAAAAGAAGGAAGTAGTTGAATGCACCTGCAGAACATGGAAAGCTAGAATAAATGCTTTGGCAGTCATTGCAGAGGAGACAAGGAAGAAGAGCACAGCAAATAATTGTCAAAAAATGTTGATTACCACATTTTTAAAGTTGTGAGAGCTCCTTGAAAATGTTGACCCAAGCAATGATTACACCTAAGAGAAACAAAAGGTAATTACTTTGGAGCTAATAAATACAACAAGGAAGACTAAAATAGTATCAGGGGAAAGTGTTATAACAATGTGCAAAGGATGAAAGAGTATTTTAAGTCCAGATGTTCCTTTATGAATTTATGGGAAGTGAGCCTGCTTTTGAATAGTACTTTGAAAGCTCTCCAAGGAGAAAAAAAAAAAAAAGCATTTTAAATTCTGTAATTCTAATATAGCTGGGAAAAGTCTTTTTATTAATCAGGTCTCAGAAGGATGTCCTCAAATACAACTTTGTATTTCTCTTTAAGAATCTCATTTCCAGTGATGCTTGTAAAAAAAATTGGCTGCAATTAGGTTGTTGGTGTACTTACACCACAGTTTGTGACACTAAGAGGTAGTATCTGTATGTGCTTGCTTCACTGTGGTTTGCTTGTGGTTATTTGTATTCACCTGTCTCCTGTCTCTTTGCAAGGATGGTAAGCTCTCTCTGGACAGAGACCATTTCTTGATTCTGTGTTGCTACACACATCACGTGGCTGGGTCCTAGCCCTTGGCTAAGAATCCTACTTTATGTCACAATCAGGATAATGTCATTCAAATATCGCTAAACTCTGCCAGGCTTCAGAGCCTTCTGACCTCTAACCTGTGCCCATTACAGTGAATTTCTGCTGCCATTTCTGGGCTAAGTTTGGCTCCTTTGGACTCCTGACCCTCCCCGACCCAATTTATCAAACAGGCTAGTTGGAGAAGTAGGCTAAAAAGTGAACCATAAAGACTCAGAAAACATTAAAGCAAATGAAAATAACTCAATGTTTATTACTGAAAAAAAATCCAAGATTTTTTTAAGTCAATCTTTTTATAAGATATTAAAAATACGCAAATGCTACATGCTTTGCTGAATCATGAAGCATGAAAGAAAAAAAAAGCATAAATCCATGCAGTGGACCTGAGAAGTGACATTGGCCATGTTCCTTCAGGATGAAAGACAAAGTTTAATATGCTCTCTAGATTCTAAAAAACTGTTTACAAGCCAGCTTGTATGTAGTTTCCTCCTTACTAGAGCATTGAAGGTACTTGCATATGCGCAAAATCTCAGTCAGCACCTTTCAAAAGCTGACAATTTTCTTGGTGTCATTTGTTTACATTTTCACATTATCAGCATACAAAGTCTTGAAGAAAGACCATGGCCAGTTAATTAGCAATTTAGTAACTGGAAGAGTTAACTGAGAAAGGAAGAAAAATTTTTTTGATAAATGAGGCGGCTGTTCTTTACTCAGTTGTTAAAGGGATTTGAAGCTTCTGGAATATTGATGCACAACCTTCAGCAGGTCAGAAGAGTAGGTCACTAGTTTTGTCTAGTGTGCTTCAACTCTTATGAAATCAAATTGTATCCACTCAGCTAAGTGAATTTATGCTTAACTTAAATCATATTGCAAAGCATTCAAGAAAACATTTTTTCCCAATTACATGAAAACGAAGCTAGCCAAAGTCTTGAGCAATGAAGGATTTTTTAATGATATGCTTGATATTTCAGAATCTTTAATTTCGTTTTTTGAAAGTCACAAGTAGCTATGAATGCTGCACATCATTATCTAAAACAAACACTTCACGATTTCCCTGAGCACATCCTGGAAATAATGATCAGTTGCTGCCTACAGAAGATAACAAACAACAAATAATGTACTGTAGAAAGAATGGAATTTTACACTGAAGCACTTACCCTATGCCTCTTTTAATTTGCACATTATTCAGATGGTATCTAAAAGAATATTTATTTATACACCAAAAGTTAAACTCATTAAAAAGCACCACCACACAGACAACTCAAGATGTATATTTATTTTCCAAAATCTCATTAAGCTCAGGTACTACTTCTACATTTCCTTTCGTAATAATGAAGCACATACAGAGAGCTTCTTTCTGCTAACACTGAACAAGGAATTTTTTAAAACAAGGCGTACAATTCTTGTAGACAAAACTGTTAGGACAAATGTATTCTGTCTGCCTTCTGCTTTTGCTTTAGCTTTGAGATGTTCCTCAGCAACATCACCATTTCATTGCCCTGCCTGGGATGTGTGTGTATTTGTCCACATGTGTCAGTAACTGCTTAGTAGTAAACCTGTACTAACAGTGCTCCTTCACAGTGCGAGTTCTTGCAAGTGAGTCAGCTCATCATTACTTAGCATTGCACTGAATGCTTAAAGGCTCAGAGTTAAATTTCAGGGCCCAAAATCCTCATACTCTTATTTGGGAAGAGTCCTCACTGATACAGCAATTCAGCTGAAATTGGCAAAGTAAATATTGTCCTCAGGAAGGCTTCCAGATTCTGTCCCTTATTTTCTGTTGCTTATCTTCAGAAATGGTGAGACCTTTGTTAGTTTTAGACCTTCTAATTGTCATTTAAAGTATGCCTGTTAATCACATTTCCCTCATAAAGAAAGAGGGATTTTAAACTGTGGGAAAAGTATAAACTTGTCTGTTTGGTTGCTGCATGTCCTTTACTCCTGGTGGAGTAAATGGAAGATAAAATTCCTAGCACATTGATGCACACAATTTTTAACATGCAGAGGATCAAAATTACATGGCGGAGATACTTTTCCTGGAGCAGACTTTACCCGCTATCTTCAGTGGCAAAATTCCCTTAGCAGAATTGGGCCTCAGATTTCCTAGTCACTTATTAAATACTTTTTAAAAACATCAAAAAATCCATTAGCGATTGAAAAAATGTATGATCTTTACATACTTGACTTATCTAAATGCTTTGGTGTATCCTCAAAAGGCTCTCATTTTTCAAAGTTGTTTCAAACTTGAATGACATTTTGAATTCCTCCTAGTATGAGTAATCAGGCTAAAGCCTGGCAAGTATTTGTTACATTGTAAAAAAGATAAATAAAGGATGCAACTTCCAAAGGTTTGGGGTTTTTTTTCCTCTTTCTCCTGAAAGATTCTGTAATTTAATACAAAGAACAACGTCAAAGAAGAAGAAAGTTACATCTATCCTCTCTCCTCATTTTTAGGGACTTGTTAATGTGACAGTAATATTTATTTTTGGCTTCTTGAAGTCTCTGCAGAATCACCTTAGTGTTCATTTATGACAGGCTTTTGAACAGATCTTCAAAATAGAGATGTTTAATGGAAATGTGTGATTAATACCCAGGTCCACCCAAAATGTCCTGGAAAAAATCTATTGTATGTAACTGTGATTAAAGTATCTCTGGAAGTTCTATAGCAAGTTTGCCAACCTCTTTATAGCTCTGTCTCCATTACAGGGGGAGAGTAGTGGATTAAGTAGTCGGAGTTACATTTCTTTATTGTAATTTATTTTCATTATTGCAATACGATATAAGTATTATTTAATAAGTATGTGAGGATGAATTCAGCAGTAGGGCTTGAAGACTAATGAAAACATTAACTTTATAATCTTCCTAGAATTGCCGTCTCCATATTCCAAGAACACTTAATCAGGACCATTATGGCAGTTCTTGATTTTCTTTTCCCAAGGAAAGTACCATTAGTTGACATAACTTTCTGAAAAGTTATGGAAGAAATTGTGTCATTATATAACATGAATGTCCTTTACTGTGACCAGCCCAGCATCTGTGCAGACATGATGGAAGTGTACTTTAGATAGTGAATTATACAGAATATGATGAGGCATCAGAGTATTAACAGAAGAGAGGGCTCTTACATGCACAGGAGATAGCTCCTTCTCTAGATTTCACTCCTTACTGGAACGAGAGTGACTATAGTTTTACAAAGATCATCAGCCTGTAATAACGACTTACTGCGCAGGGCTCATGACCTTTGCTTCAAAAAATGTTACTGGGTTTCTTTCTAGTGATGAAGTATTCATTGCTGAGAAACAATCCTGAGCATGATGGTAAAATATTGCAAATACCTAGCAGGGAATATACATCTCTAAAGGTGGTATTTTTTACAGCTGAAATATGTTATGCTAAAATACTCCCAGTTGGCCTAATTAAAACTGAGAAGCAAGTGAATGCCGTCTTTGCCATCGTCATGTTCTCATGCTCTTAACCTATATGGCGTGCATTTATGCTTCAATAAAGTTCATTAAGGACCACGTAACTTAAATGGCAGAAATGGTAATCATTGGATTATAAACCCATGACAGTATTTTACGGTAGGTTATAATGAATTTCAGAAAACTCCTTTCAGTAACTTTGCTCTTTAATCCAAAGAGTATCATAAAGCATTAAATGCTTTTTTCATACTAACAAATAGTGAATTTTCTCCATGTTGTTGTACATGTGAGATACTGCATACAAACCACAGTAACTACAGCATCCTTTTCTCAAGGCATTAGAGAGAACTAAACAGAGAATTAGTGATCACACATCTTCATCTGTTTTTCTTAGTCTGATTGCTCTCTGTTCATAAGAGAAGTCAATATCGAGATGTGAAAGTTACCATCTCCTCTGGTGTGTTTCCAGCTTCTTATGATCTCACAGAAACATAATTTACTTCTGTGACATCGCAGGAGCAGCATGGTGACAGAGTTTTACTGGCCAGATGTAAAAGGAAGCAGAGATTGCTGTTGCAGTGCTTTGTGATTTGATCTCAAGTGGAGAAAAAGGGTGCTCATTCAACATTTCTCGGTGATCGATATGTTTTGAAGTGAGGTGCAGTGGAACTAAGCACAACAGCAGCAATTTTTAGAGAGACTAAAGGGGCCAGAGGAGGGCACAGGACACCGTATGACAGTACTATCATCCTAAACAGATCAAATTTTACTCTTTCCCCCAAGAGGAATGACTTACAGGAAATTCCATATTGAGGCCTTTCCAGAAGGAGAATGTCCTTGCCCCTCTGTCTTCAGTGCAGATGACTGAATGCAGTAATCATTGCTGTCCTGTTTGGTTTGAAATTGGCTTCATATTTCCAGTTTCATGGTGGCTCTTACTGGATGGGGACACAACACTTCACATCTTCATTTTTGTTATTTCTCCTGTAGCCATTTAAGGCATTGCTATCAGATTCAGATCTCTCACACAAGATCTGTCTTCCAAAGCTGCAAAACTGTGCTGGTTTTGGCTGGGAAAGAGTTAATTTTCTTCATAGTAGCTGGTATGGGGCTATGTTTTGGATTTGTGCTGAAAACAGTGTTGATAACACAGGGATGTTTTCGTTATTGCTGAGCAGTGCTTACACAAGGTCAAGGCCTTTTCTGCTCCTCACACCACCCCACCAGCAAGTGGGGGGGGGGGGTGCACAAGGAGTTGGCAGGGGACAGAGCCAGGCTGGCCGACCCCAGTTTACCACAGGGATATTGCATACCTTATGATGTCATGCTTAGTATATAAGGCTGGGGGAAGAAGAAAGAAGGCGGGGAGCGAGTGAGCAGCTGTGTGGTGCTTAGTTGCCCGCTGGGGTTAAACCACAACAAAACCACTCATCAGCTCACTGATTTCCGTCTTAATTACTGCCTCTTAGTTCTCAAACTGCCAGTTCATACAAGCCTGCTTTTGTGTTTCAGGGGGATCGTGGTATGGGATCGCTGGGAAAAAGATGATTTCATTGAAGAGAATTGATAATTCTTCAAGAACTAAAATTCAGTGTTAAAAAGAGAAGCACTTTAAAGGCAATACATCTTTGGCTAAGTAGTTTTCTAATACTTGTAAGGCCATCTACTCAATATCTTACTGAACCTTTAAGAACTGGTAATTGTCATATTCTAATAGATATTCTTTATTTTTTTTAATTATTTTTCAATTTTCTACAGGACTTGTTTATCAACAAAATTTTTAAAATGTTGATTTAAATAATGGCTTGTATCCTTACTGTTTATTAGGCTTTAAAATGCCTACACATAAAATGAAATGTAGCTAATGCTCATGTCATAAGCAGGACAGTGACCTCTAATGGTAAATAAGCAACTCACATGATGAATTGTTAAGACTTTTCTCCTTGTAATTGTAATGAAACTGGATTTTCTGTACTTTTCTTCAGGGCCCACAGTAGGCACAGGCAGAGCAAGACAGGGGCAGCAAAAACCAGCTCCTGAGTGCTGACCAGCTGTCTCATCCTGCTGCCTAAGGAGAGGCATAAAATATATATTTAAAATATGTATATAAATGTGACTTCAGGTGTGAGTGCAGGAAACCCCTTTGAAAAATCTGTCACCCCATGTTATATCATCTCATCTCTTTGAACAGTTTGAGAAGCAGCCAAGTTTTGCTCCCTTTCCAGATCTCTGGCCAGTCTTTCCCTCCTTTCTTCCGCTTCCTGGGAAAGGTGTGACCTGGTCACTCCCCCTTCAGATGCCAGAATTTCTGGCTTCTATTGCTGGGCTGAGAAGCCCTGGGCCAGTTTTGCCTTTACTAAAGAGGCATTGCAAGCATTTTACAGGAACTGGTTGGTTTTTTTTTTTTTTACAGTACCGTTTTACAGGTACTGTCTAGAGTGCAGCTGGGAAATGTGAGACAGACATTGATCTGCTTGATGCCAGAGAGAGCCAAGTTGGGAAATAGAGCTCTGATAGCCTTCCTCTTTGGTCTGGATAAATATGACAAAACTTTTACCCTTCTCTATGCAAAAATGTTTACTAACACAAATTCAACTATGAATCTAATGTATAGAAATGATAACTTGGTGACAATTTTGAACTTATATATAATATTTCCCTTTAGTCTTCATAGTACTAGATAATACGGCAAAGTTATCAATTGCTATTTGAATTGGGATAGTGCTGTTATGGTAGATCACGTACAGATGTACTACATATGGATCTTTCAGCACCAATTGCAACCTGGTGCAGACAGTATTCAGCAGTGCCAACACTAACATCGTGTCTGCTTTGGACTTGCGGGGTATAATCATCAGGTCAAGATGAGAAACATTTGTTAAGGTGGAATCAGATCAAAGTAAACTAGCACATTACTTCCCCAATGTAATCCTTAGCTTTCTGGGCAACAGAATTTGAATTTTTCACTTTTAGCTGTGTGGGAAACTGGAAATGGTTTGGCCAGGAAATTTCCCAGAACACCCTGAACAGGGCTGCTTTGCTCTTCAATTTCTTTGGTGAAACTTACACTGTCTCTCAGGAATTTCTTCTTTTATTTTTTGCTGCAATTTTGATTATTCTTACAGCTGGTAGAGATTTTATTTTGCCGCTTGGTGTATTACACAGATATAGGCTGCAAATTTTGAAGGCTCCTGGGAACTCATGGGTTTTTTTTCCACACTTATTTCCAATATTACTGTGATTTTGTCTGTTTCAGGGTTTGTTTTTTATTTTTTAAAGTTTATTTTCATAGTATTAGCATCTGTTTTGCTTTTATTTAATACCAGGAAGGCAATTGTGACAAGAATATCAGTGTTGACACTTTCTGATTTCAGCAGTGAGATTTTCAAAGTCAGTCCTAAAATCTCAAATCTATCCCTGAATAATTGATTCTGTGCTAAAGTCAGAAAGGGTTTATTACTCAAAATTCTTTTGAAATACTTGATGTTGAAGATTTCTAGCATTCTGAGTCAAAATCTTATGAAAAAATCTGTGATTTGAACCTTAATTTAAAAATGGATCTCAAAGAACAGGCTGTTTCCTGCACATCACTGTGTGGTTAAGCCATTGGGAACAAGTCAAATGGTTGCAGTAAAATTTGAGTTGATGTTTTAAATATAAATAAGGAATCTAGATGCATTAAGAACTGATAATCAGTTCTAGAGTGGTGTGGATTTTTTTTTCCCCTGCAGTAACAATAAAAGTGTTATAGGTTGATGGCACCTACGAATAAGAAGAGACGAAATTATGTGAAATAATCTGTGGCATTCCAGATTAGAATTAGTTTGTTTAGCTTGATTAAAAAGGAATAACAAGTGTGGTGTGAGATTCTGAAGGAATGGTACTGAAATGTGGTTAAGTTCATATTTAAGCAGTCTAACTGTTCCAGTTCGGAGGAGTCTGGATGCATAGCCAGCCTCTCCTAAATGTCCTGACCATGGACATTTCATGGAGTTTCAGTACCTTCTTACTGCTGATTTTGGATTACTATTGTTTGATTTCTTTCAAAGCACTCTGAGCCTCACCCCTTTTTCTCCTGAACTTTTCTGTCTGAGATTAAGGATACGAAGACACTGCGACTCTAAAATAATTTCTTATGTTTGACCTGCTAAATGTGATTTTTCTCTCTGTTTTCCTAATTGTTTGTGTTTTGTGTTCATATGTTTTCATGGTGCCTCCACTGCCACAGGCTTTAAAACTGTTTGAATAATTGTACCTTCAGGGTATTCGTAGATGTAAAACTTCCTGGTGCCATAATGTTCTGCAAAGGGATGGTGATTTAAAGTTCCTGCATTTAGAGTATTTCTTACAGATTAACAGCTCTTACATTTAAAAATCATCTGATAACAATTATGTTATTTTTCATGTTTAGTAAAGTTATTAAAAATCTTCTGTGATAGGAACATAGCATACAACAAATTAGCTAATAAAATAGATCTTGTATTACTGGAAAATGTAAAGGAAATGAACCATCTGCAAATAAATTTTTGTTGGGTGGTGTTTTTGGAAGCAATGTTTGTTTAAGAATTAGTTCATACAGTTTTAAACTGATGTATTCTGCAGAACTGTAGCTGACTTAGTAACAGCAGCCAAAGGAGACGGTAGCAGAGTTTATGACTTCCTAAAGGTATTTCTTGGTGAAGCCAGAAGGTGAAATATTTTAAGATTCGTATGGTGGCAGAGAATAGATTATAAGTATGTTGAGTGTTGGATATTGGACCAAAAGGGATGGATAAACCCACATTTTTAAACTGTTTCAGTAGAGTTCAGAGCAATTGCTGAATTACCTGTGATAGAGATAATGAAAAAAATATTTTATTATTCTTTCCTGGTTAGCTGGAATATTTCTTTTTGTCAAAATTGCAATCAGACTACATCCTACTTCAGGCTAACATTATAAACTGAGATTTAAGTTAAGCACAAGCAGTCCTATATGGGCCTTCCTTGTCATTGGTATAAGCATGTTAAACTAGAGTGATTATCTCTGTGAGTTTTATAATCTACATTAACTGGATCATTTTGGGATAGAACTAAAGTTATTGAATATAATAATTAAGTCTCACAGATATATTTTTTCCTGAAAACTACTGTAAGACTTAATTTAACCAATAAACACTTTGTCACAATTCCCCAATATTAAAAAAATCCAATTACTGTTTCATAATCCTGTAAAAAAATTGCAAAAGGTTAGGTTGTCAGAGAGTTAAGTGGAGTTTCAACTTTACCGTGAGCAATTACATTGAGTGCTCTTGTATAGTCAGTAAAAGAAGACAGAAATATTTACTATTGCAGTTCCTTATAATTTTCTACTCTTTCTTACTTGCAGGTTTCCATCCTTTTATGTAGTATGAGTATTAGATATAAATAAAATGTAATAGAATATAGGAATATTGGAAAGTAATACATGTATTTCTATGGTGCTGTTTCTGTCAGTTCATATTTAATATTTTCTGCTTTCTGGTCTAAATAAAGGGTGGTCTTTAAAAGTACTTGCTGGAATGGACTATTTTTGCATTGCCTTTAAAATGCTATATGATACTTAGTGATATGGAAAATAATAGTTTAATTTAAAAAAGTCTAATTTTGATTCATCTAAAAGGGGTTTTTAGATGGACATATACAAATATATAGTCCAGATTTGTGTTTTCACATCTCTGCAAATTAGAAATGATTATGTTTTATCAAGTTATAAACAGCTAATAATACCGTAATAACGCATTTCATCTATGTTATGAAATGGCAATCAATGAACAATCTGAAGCTAGTAACTGTGTAGTGTATTTGGAACTTCATAATGATTTAGGGATTTATAAAGTACCCATGGGCTTCTTTGCAATCACTTTGGGGGACACCGATGTGTGTGCTTGGCAATGGCACAATGAAAAGATAAGAAACTGCCAAATATTAGCCTGTAAAAACTAAAATACAAGAATATTACAAATATCTTAAGTGACCTGACCAGTGAGATGCAATTATACACTAACTGTGGTGGATTATTAGAATTTCTGGTATGACTGTATCGATCCAGCTTAAAAGTGGGCAATGGGAGGAGCAAACAGGAAAGCGTTATCATAGATCTAGATACAGATGCATCAGTACATATTTGAAAGGCTGTATGGAAAATAGCTGGCTCCTTGTATCCTGTCACTGTGGTGCTGCAAGCCTTGTTCTGTGGAAGCTCAGAACCTGGAAAACAAAAAAACCTACCCGCTTAACAGATGCAATTAATGAGAGCTTTAAATGGCTCTGAACTTTCAGAAGCTAGCTAGTTTTCAAAAGCCATTTTCAGGAGCTGCCACTCATCCCAGTGAGGTGGAAACAGAGTCTATGTTATATCCGCAGCAGCCTATCCAGAAAGCTAGCTAAAACCCTGGTGCACTCCTGGTCCCAGTTTCATACATCCCTGTGCCACAGGGTGGAACACTTTGGGTAGAATGGTGGAGCATAGCCCCGGTGTTAAGTGTGTGACCCGCAGGTCCCATTTATTCTCACACCACACAAAGCTGGGACTATCTAGGACGGTTTCCACAGATGAATTTACTACCTGGTATTACCTGAATAAGAGCACTGAAGTAACATATGGTGGCCCTTCACTCTGGGGACACTATACCCAGGATATCCTCCTGTGTCCACTGTAGTAACATGAGCACACAGTTTTCTTTCCACACGTGGAGATGTGGCCTGTTAGAGTGTGTGTACTCCAGGAAAGCTACTTCCTTGTTTTGGTTTTGTGGTCACTTCGATATTAATGATTGTCATGTCTCATGGGTGGCCCGTTCTTCAGAGCTTGGTGTGTGTGTGGCTGGAGAGCGGGTCATGGGTGGTTGCCATACTGAAGCTGTGTTCAGGAACAAGCAGTGGAGCTGTGCTGATGTAGGTTGTGCTGTGTAACCCTCATCTGGCTGTGGGAGCAAACCGGCAGTTAGGTGGCCGAGGATACTGACAGTACCAGGTCTTCTTCAGAGCTAGCTGCATGTCCAACTCCTGTCACTTCTTTCTTCATTACCTAAGATCAGCCATATGAAGATTTTCATACGGAGTTTGTAGGGTTGGCTAATTCGCAGCCCTGGCTACAGTCTTCTCAGAAAGGTCTTTCTGTGGCACAGGGCTTAAGCATGTTTCTTCTGGGTAGGCTTGTAGGTGGTTTGGTCAACTGAGTGCCTAATTCCACTGAATCCAGAGGAATCCTTCAAACCAAACTTTTCTTTAGTCTGTTTTGAAAATTAAAGCCCTCGTGAACATTTGTTGCAGACAGTGGTATTTGATTTTTTTAAATCTTTGTTATGAGGAAACTTAGAAGAGGAAGCAAAGTCTCCTGCATTTGTTCTATTAATGCTAAAAGAACTTCTACACATATCCTTGATTTTGTGATAGATGATGATCTATAAAGTTTTTATAATGTGGAACTTGAATTTTTACAGAAGGCATCTTCTAAAAGAAAGCTTTAATAATCACTCAGAAATGTTGTGATTTTAAAAGTGTATTTGTAGCCACTGAATTACACAACACTCAAAGACACAAATCAGTCACACAAGATTATTTAGGCAACATGACTTCAGCTTTTAAGTTCTTGAATTTGAAAGTCTTCTATATTGTAAACATGGATATGCACTGTTTAAAAGACAGAAAAAATTCATCTGTGATAAAACTTTTGTGTGGCTTATACCTTGAACCACAGATTCTGAGGACAGCAGATACTTTTTTATGTGAAAGGAAACAGAGTTCAAATTTAGGGCACTAACCACTTGGAGGCTTAAACAGTCTAGATACAATGAAATTCTGCAATTAACCTTAAAAATCTGCCTCTGTAGAACTGCAGATTAATCGGTTTTATATCTCAATCAACCATGAACAAGCAATATAGTGCATTGCACAAAAGAATAGGAGATTTCAGCATAGCAATGAGTTGGATTCTTAGTGTATCTGTAACGGGAATTTTAATCCTGTAATTCCTCTGTGTCACAAGCTTGAATCTCTAGGTCATAGTAAATGATCCCCAAGAAATTCTTAATCTGTTCAAAACCCGTATTAAATAAGATGGACATAAATGTCTTGTTTGACAAGTATATATTATTTAGAAACACTTTTTACTTAACTGTAAACAGTGTATGGAACAAAAGGAAAGTATCATAATAGCTGATTATTATGAGTCACTGATGGATTGGAAGAACTGTTAAATTTGTCAAAAGCACTTTGAGACAGATTTTAATTTTTCTTTTTTATTGCTACATGCTTCAGAATGTCAATTGGAACTGAAAAAGGAACTTGATTTGCTCTATCCTGGAATAGTTATACATGTACATTGTCCCCACTTCAGTCATTACTCAGGAAATTAGCAGTGATATGCAAAGGAGCCAATCATTTTTTTGTTCCTCATAGTAAAAGAAATTCAGGAATGATGACTGAGGACATTCAGAAAGGTCTTTCTCATTGTTCCCATTCTGTAATTTAAAAGTTTGTTTTATAGAAGTGTGCAGAGAATAATGAGACTAACAGGACAAAGTTTACATTTTTTCATTAATGACGTCTAGATGCCACCTAGCATGAAGTAAGTGTAAAACACAAAGGACAATATAAAATAGAGGCATTAATATGATTTTGCCTGAAATAAAGTGCTGCTAGAGATGTCCCAAACAGTCTTACTGTGCATTTCTGGAATCAAGCTGTGTAGTTCAGATAAGGCAATCTGAAGTGTTGCAACCTGAGTACAAATATAATGGCATTCTGTGCATGGCAAAACTTCTCTACCAGTTCCCTCAACTGGCTGAACCGGTGGAGTTACACCCACGGTTGGCAAATTACGCCTTTTAATAAAAAGCATAGGTGTACAGCAAACTCTGAGTGCACTAGTCTGCTTCTAATCTGCCCCATCTATTAGTATGTCTGAAAGCCCCCTTGACAAAACAAAGATAACAGAACACCTAGTAATCCAAGTAGATTAAAAACTACAATTGACAAAACAGGGAAAAGATTTTTTTCTTTTTAAATTATTTCCAGGAAACCATCATAGGAGCTGCAGTCAAGAATTGCATTTTTATATACCTTAACTTTAAAATTGTATTGAATTTGGAGATGATGCATTTAAGGGATATCAGCACATAATGTCCACTGTAGCTCTGAAGTTAATCAAGTATGAATTTGTAGGTCTCATGCTGATGGATAAGTGCGATGTGACGTGACTGTTTTTCTGCCTTCCTTCTTGAAACAACCGGATTCCTTTGAAATGGGTGAGCTATCATATTCCGTCTGTTCACAGTAGCTCACTTCCTACTTTCATACTTAGCTGCCATTAACATTAATGGGAGGTATGCACAGAGAGAGGAAATTAAATGTCTTAATTTTCTTGCATCTGGTAGACAGCTGTACTTTAAAAGCACGCCATACAGGAGAGTGAGTAAAGAATAGCACTTCCTTTTATATGCTGATTCCTACTGTAATAAATACAGACTAGGGAATGAAGTATTACAATATCCAACTACTGCTGAAAATTTTACAGCTAAACCCCTGGATAGCACTTTTGACAGAAATTAGCTGTGTTGTATCCCCAAACCACTATTTTTGGTTTCTGTATGCAAATTACTGTTCAAAACTCACCATGGACAAATTAAAATAGTACATGGCAGCTTGGGAACATCCCAAGCATACAATCAGGCAGAGTGAGTCTGGGAAAAGATGTTCTTTCTCTAGTCTGTGCTTATTTATGGTGAATCTATGGTGTTCATATATTTTCTAAAAGACATGCTGAGACAGCAGCATCATTTTCCTAAACCACCTCTGTACCCAGGAATATAAAATTAGTTGAGTGTTATTAAGCATCGCCTGTGACAGTATCAGGTTCGTAGCACCAGAGATCAAGGCTGCTGATTCATAGAGAAAACCAGGATAAACAGTTGGTCAGTGATGTTATAAACTGTGACTGATCACCCACAGGTGGTTCAGAAACTTTGTCTGTATCCATATCCATGCAAACACATATTTTATGACCAATGTCATAAAAGTACAGATCATAAAAGTACAGATCACAATACAACAAGTTAACAGGGTGATCTAGGACCCATTGAAGTTAGTGTTTGCTGCTGATACTCGTGGATCTGACGTTTTACTCAGGATACATTTTCATGATCAGATTGAGGTGATCTACGATGAATTGCCACTGATCTGTCTTACTGTTCAGCCAGCCCAGGGCAGAAGGTGGGACAGCCCTTTTCAGTGACAATGCAGTTTTAGATTGGCTTAAATTGATTACGAAACCACATCCCTACACATCAATGACAGTATAATAGTGATGTATAAAGTGATTTATTGCACTGTCATATGAATGAGCAAATTATTTTATTCAATAAAGATACCAAATTTCAGTCTGCTCTAGTGTGTGTCTTTCCATGTCCTGCAATCTACCATTCACTGTAGTACAGTTGCAGCAACATTCCTAACACCCTGGGCAGTACAGATGTATAATAAAACTTGTCTTTTACCCACAAGACCCCAATATCTGACGAGGAAAAAGTAAGTTTAACCTCAAGTAATCCTTTTCTTTCAACTTCTCACTCAGATTAATATGTGTAAGTTCCCTCACAGAATCCCTAATTACTTCGAAGTTTTTCCATCTGTGGATACAATTTTCTTTCAATTTTTTTTTTGCTCATTTTGGTGTCTGCATTTTCAGTACACACAAATACTCCTCATTATTGTTAAGTTTCTGTATGGTTTTGAAGAATTGCCAGTTTACAAGTGGTCAGTCAGACTTTTCCTTCAGACAGTCTAGTTGACTGTGATCTTTTTTGCAAATTACACTGTATGAAGATTAATCTAAAAGGGAAAGTGGGCACTGACAATTCCTCAGAGTGGTATGTGGTTATTTTTGCTTTGGACTCAAATAGGCTGGTCCCTAGCCACAGTGGCAGATATATCATCTGAGTTACATAATAAATTCATCACTTTTAATTCTATTTCGGAAGATTTATAGAATTTAGGGCTTTATGATTTGGGACTCAGTCCGTACATAGTGTTCTTTTTGCATAGAGGGAGGGATAAAAGGTCTTGTTTTATGACTTGACCGGTTGTCCTGCCTGTGATAGTTTTTTCCACTGCACGTGGTTTTCTCTAGTAGAATTATGGATGATAAAAGTGAAACACAAGTAGCAAATTGCCGAATGTCAACTTGACTTTAAAGACCAGAACTGACCATGAATGAACTGAAAACTCTTTCTACAGGCATAAACACCTAATTCTTCTCTCGCATGGGTGTCAATCAGAATAACTCCAGTGAAGCTGTAGTGATTCAGATTTTAAAAAAAAGCATGTAGCAGCATCAAGTTTTCATTGTTTCCAATATGATGCTTTGGTGTGTTTGGTGGGACATGGTAAGTCATATGTCAGATTGAAGACTTGCAGTATAACAGCAGTGGGGAATCTCAAGAACTGAATTTAAACAGAAGTACAGCCTAGAAATACCTTGTTCCATTTGAAAGATGGGGTTCTTAGTGCATTTAAGGTGGCTGTGCAAAATCCAGTTACTATTCGAGAACTGTTTACCGTAACAATTTTGCTGAAGCTGGTTTGCGCAGCTTTGAAGCAGTTCTCAGTTGACTTTTCTCACTTTTCCTTGTTTGCGCCATGCATTTTATTGTCCCATCTTATTCTGTGCATAGCCTGAGAATCAGTCAGCTGATGGGGATTCTGGCTATAAACATGATTTTCTTCACTGAGTTCCAGAGAGTATAGCACTTCACTGCAGCAAGAGAGACCTTCCTAAAGAACAGGGCACTGCAGAGATCAAGAGTATAATTGCTTGGCTGCTGAGCACCTGAATGTTTCTACAGGGATTTTGAATGCCTTGACATAAGGTGGGGTAAAACATAGGTCATGTTTACAGGGTGTTATTATTCCTCTGTAATGATGCCAGTGTGCCTCTGCTTTCCTGTGGGAATGCTCAGTTCCAGAATAATACTTTAAATCCTTTGTTCTAAAATAGAATGTCTGCAGAAAGGAGATACATGACAATACTTAGGGTCTGATATTTGTTTGTCTGTGGTTATCCTGGTCAATATGCAGACAAGATTTTAAACAGTGTGGAAAAGCCAGAAGGGTTTCTCTGTTTTGAACTTAGATACCTGAATCTTACAAAGATTTTCTCCCCATGTTAGAGTATGTGATGTAGTAGGCAATGTTCTTTTAAAAAATACCTTCTTGCATTCTCTCACATGCCTACGCATTTTTAAAAAATCTTACTATAAAAACCAAAGCCACACCATTATAGCTGCCATCTTACCTCTCTTAAATTTCTCAAAGATTCTTTTCAACCTTGATGTATCTTCTGGGCATCTAGAGCCAGCTGGTGAGCTTTGACTGTGCTATTCATTCTTTGCCTTCTTTTACTTTTACCTCATACTATCACCTAATTCTCCATGCCAGCTATTTGTAATACATACCTATTAAGGAAACAAAACCAAACAGAACAAGAAGCGTGCTTCTTACAAAATACTCTAACTTTTCATGCTGTTCATTTGCCTGCATGCTATCACCTTGTACCTGCTTCTCTGTTCACACCTCGCTTGACACTAAAACCTTTTGAGGCAAGACTGGTTTTTATTCTGTGTTTGCATAGCACAGGGGTAATCTTTCCTTGCACTCCAACTACTGCTATCATATGTATTTTAACAATAATAATGAAGAAAGGTTCTAATACTCCAGAGAATAAAGAAAGAGAAAAAAATGTAGTTAAAAGGAATGACTGTAGTGGTGCAGGATTCATACTGACTGAAAGCAGAAAGATGGAAGAATATGCTGGACTTCATAAAACTCTACTGTTACATAACTTCATATAAATTTCAGAGGAGTGTGAATTTATGTCCATATCATTATCAGATCATTCTACTTTATTATTCACTTTTAATTTAAAAAAAAAAAGCTCCAGAAGGATCTGTTTGTCCCTGCAGAGATGTTTCAATAAAATAAAAAGAAAGGTAACAGCTAAATCTGTATTCTGTATCTATCAGGTCTACTCTGGTCAGAAAAAGAAAAGGAAAAAAGGCATAGAGTAAAACTCTGTCTGATCTCATTTTACACTCAGACCTGATTAAGGTTTTACATAAGATGATAAAAGTCATAGTCACTCTACACAAATATAATAAAGTTGAAGACTTTTTGTGGGCATAATAAAGACACTTTTAAATTTATATTTCTCACTAGAAACATCCCCCTGACTGAGATTCACTAATACCAGATTAAAATCTGAGGTAAAATGAGTAGAAACTAAAATAAAAATAGTGATTATTGCAGTGGGATGGGACAAAACAGAGTTCTTTTAAATGGATCGAAGATGCTATCCAAGATAGGGTTGTGACTTGCTCCGACCAGGAACAAGTGAGCAATGTTCATTTTCATTGGACTTCACAAAGCACATTGAATCCATCGGAACCCAGCTCTCCTTTTTATCCCTTGTGAAGTTAGTAAAGAAAAAAAAGTAATGTACTGAAATGAAACATTTTCAATACATTTGCCAGTGCAATTCAAGCCCTCTCTAGAAGAGGAAGTGCCACAGAAATAAGAAAGCCCTTCTGCTGATCCCATCACACCTTGGAGGCTGGAGGTACAAGTCACTGGCCATGGTCAGCAAGATTCCCAGAAACTGGGAAATTGAGTGGATTTAAGAAGAAAATACGAGGACAACACTAATTCAATAGGAATTCTGTCACTGCTCACTAAACCAAGCAAATAATAGGAGTCTTTCAGTTGACTTTCATTAAATTTTGGATCTGGCCTTATAAAAACATAGTGTTTCATCTGGGTATCACAAAACACTTCAGTAGATGTGCCTTTGGGAGGATGTTTATACTGCTTAAAATACACTGGTGACAGAAAACCAGGCTCTGAAATATAGCTGGCTTAAATGAAAAACTTCCTGTATCTCATCTCTTTCCTTATGGCACCATTTTACAACCTCAAGTGAAAAGCTAATCTTGTAAGGTTTTTGAAACATTTTATAAATTTTAGTGAGGAATTATATCCCTATGAAATTCCATAGAGAAGTTCAAAGGCTGACTACAAATGTAGAATTCTCTGGTAAAATCAATAGTTCTCCAAATATGTTGTACAGAGCCCAGTAAAATTTCCATGGAACCTTGCTGTTTCATCCTACTTGGAAATCTTTGGATGCTCAATTAACAGAGCAAAACTGTTTTGCAGTGCTGGTCATCCTTCTGGTAGCTGCAACCTGTAACAGAAATTGTTGAGCTCCAAGGCAGGAATAATAGCATGAAATTCTAAAGGCTCTCTCTTATGGGTGCTGTCAGACTGCAGGCTTCAAGTAGCTTTGAAAGCTACTACTCCAGTCTTTAAAGCACACATATAAACTGATCTTTCTTCTGTAGGAGCTAGACCCTACTCCTGACATATCTAATTTAGTGTTTTGATGTGTTCTTCTGAAATGTTTCACTGGCCATTTCAGGTCTCCTGGATCATAGGTTCTGATCCAACTATTTAAATTCTTAGATTTTCTTATGGAAAATTTATTTCTATTCATATAGCTTTCCATTGCTAAGGCTGGAGATGCCAGCATGGAAGTAGAATTTTGCAGCACTTCTCCAGATTTGATAGATGTTGATTTGCCCAGAACTGAAGCAATGAAATGTGTCTGCACAACCAGGTGTCCTAACTGAAAAGGAATATAATAAAATATAAAATATATAAAACCAGGCTGTGTTATACTGGAGCTTTGAAAATCAGGCAGTAAAAATCTATTCTAAGAGACACTTCAAAAATGTGATTAAAAGTTATCATCTCATTTATTTTGTTTTTGTCCAGGGGCAAAACACAGTTACACCTGAGTGTGACTGTTATCTCTGCTGTGATACTTTCTGTAAAAATAGTCATGGATCAGCTTGATCTCTGGCATAATTACGTGGTATGAAACTCTGTCAAATATGCTTAGCACACACACACAAAAGGACAGGAAGTCATTTGTGGTATCAAAGCTTTCTAACATGCAATCCTATACAAGGGGGTTGTTATTTTATAAAAGTGATAGTTGTCACTTCAATAGCTCTTCTATTTTCTAGAGACTTTTGGTTGAAGCATCTGAAGTAATTCCTTGCTGGGCTCAGTGCTGTTTATTGACTGGGGGATTGAGTGAACATGTTGTTGCTGGGAAACTGAGAGTGAGAGGCAGAAGTAAAACGTGGCAGGTGGAAGTCGCATGTGGAAATGGTGATGTTCCCTTTTGTTTTTAACAAGATTTCCTTGTTTTTTTATTGATATGTACTTGTTGTAGCAGTCTATCAATAGGCTGTTTGAGGAAGGAAGTGCTTGGCTGTCATTGGGAATTTAGTGTGGTCAAAGCACAATGAAGTGAGATTTCAAATGAAAAATTATATCAGTGCCAGAATATTAGGGAAGAAAAAACATTTTCTGAGAGTAAGAGAACTATCTAACTAGTGATTTTATATTTTCTCTGCTTATTTTGGGTAATGATGTACCCTTTTAGTGGGCTGTGATGTAGTAGAAGGACAAAAAAAATAAACATAGACTAACTAAAAGAAGATAGTAGGAAATAAAGAAGACAAGAGTTTTCTCTTGTAATAAATATGTATACCATGGCTGGCATCTTGCTGTGGACTAAATCAAGGTCCTCCAGAGTGAAAAAACTAGATAAATTTGCCTAAAAGACTAAAACGCCCTGCATGAGGTTGTAGGATTTATATTCTCTACAGGCTGGACACCAAGGGAAACCTTTAATACATATTCCTCAATGGCAGAACCCAACAGAAAATGGCAAATAACTTTTTACAGTTTTCCTCTCATGTCCCCCAACTAATGTAGGATCTACAGGGAGTATGTGAAACCTAGAAGTCAATACATTTGTTGCTGCATTTGAATAAAACCAGCAGAGAACTGTAGGAAGGATGAACTTTAATTTTAGATATCCATTCCAAAGAGAAAAAGCTTTTCTATCTTCCAAGGGACAAACTGACCTAGGACGTTACAGAGACTTTCTTCCTGGGTTGGTTTTTTTTTGTTTGGTTGGGTTTTTTTAGTACTTAGTGAACGAAACGTTCCTTTTTCAGTGGTGGATATTACAGTAAAAGAGCTGAGAACCTTCACATGGGAAGCAATATGTTAGAGCAATTTAAATATACCATGGCTTCCTTTGTGTGCTGTCAAACAGGTACGCTGTTGGGTTTTGTCTTCTGAGAATGATGAGGTAGTATGGGGTAAGCTGGCTGCTGTAACTCGTTGCTGTGGTCAGATGATCTGGACAGTGTTTATGTTTATAGTAGTATGTAAGAGGTATACATTGAACTATGTAATTAATATTGGTAATCAAGGATGTGACACTGAAACTCATTTAAAATTGCTTCCCAAATTAATCTGTGCATCAGATGACAAAGATAAGTATACTTCTAGATATGGTATTGAGTAATATTGGAGGTACAATTGACTATATAATAGGGCAATCATTAAAGCAAGGATCATAGCAGCATTAGATTTGGGATTAAAACAAAAATGAAAGTGAGGAGTATGCTGCCAAAAAGTTGAACTTGGAAAAGAAGAAATGTGCCCTGGAAACATGCCGTGTTTTATACTGCAGAGCTTTACTAGAAGGAAATATTGCATTAATGAAGTCTGGGGCAGAGAAATCGTGAAATATGCCAAAGATTACTGTAGTAGGCAATAATACTCAGAGACTAAGGGCAAAACCAATGGAAACCAATGACTTTTGCCACTGATTGAGTGGGATCAACATCTTCCAATGGAAGTCAGTGGGAAATAACTAGGAGAGATGTCCAGATTAGGTTGCACTGATGAGATTTACATTTGCTCTGACAGAAGACGGATCCTCTTTTTAAAAAAAAAATAATTGTCAAACAAGACCCAGTGAATATAAATTAAGAAAGGAATTGCTGTCCATCTGCAGTTGCTAAGTTCCCATTCTGCCAACCTTGCTCTGAACTAAAATCAATAGGATTATTCAAAGGGCAAGGTACTGCTCACCATAATGCAGTAGCTTGCTAAAATACATTAGAAACTGTTTCTGGGGGACTGTTTAACTTGTGCAAGTGTTGATGACAAATAACTTAGTGAATAAAATGTCATTTTACATGCATTTACTTGAAATCATTCTGGTTTTCAAGCTTCACTCATGTAGAGTTTCTATGAGCCCCTTGGTGTATTACAAATATACATATAAATATAGCTATAGCTTAGCTAGCGTAGGTACTCTTATTCAAACATTCCATTTCTAGACACTAAGAATAACTGCAAACCAAGTTAATGTCCAAAATTCAAGAAATCTTATGAGGTCATATATATTTGGAGTGATGCCCAGCATATGTATTGCAAGCTTTCAGTATGTTGGAAGTGCTAATACATGTAAAATATATTCCATCAGATTCAGCCAAGACGTGCCTATGAGCACAGAATGATGCAAAAAAGAAGTATGTGCCAGTTAAAGCTAGTAGCAAGTCACTTCAGTGTAGGCAGTATGCTGCTTTCTTCAGGTGAAAACCCAGCTGAATGACATATCCACAAGTCATCTGCTTGTTAGAAAGTATGGGAAGAGGAAATCTGGCTTGCGTTGTGTTTTATTGGCAAAATTTCTGCAGAAAGTGAATCAAAGTGGTATAGGCAAGCATTCATGGAAACCTTCTGAGTTTCCTTTGCTATGGCTTCTGAAACAGTGCAGCCTTGAGCCATGTCAAGGGAAGCATATCAGATTTGTCATCGTACATCACATAGGAGTGGATGTAATGCTGCGGTACAACTTCTCTGTGCTATCGAGCAAGACCATTTGGAGAAGTTGTTCCTATAGAAGCTGCAGTGCCAGGTTCAGTGCTGTGTCCCCTTCCATGTCCTGTGATGCTGGACCCAAATGTGGCTGGCAGGTATGGGATACCTGGGGTCAGAGAACAGGAGAGAAGCCTGCAGCACCATCGCTTGGAGTTGCCCTAGCTGTGGGAGAATCTTGGTGTGAGGCTTACACTCAATTTAGATTAGCTGGCAGATCTTGGAAATGATATTTTAAATTTAAATGGGCAGATACTTGAATTGCAAATATTTGCACTCTATTTTGGGAATTGAAACAATAGTGTATAACTTTACCTGACTGCTTTAGTGATGGCTGTTGTCCTTTTCAGATGGAGGCAGCAAATGCTTGTGAAGAAACTTCAATTATTCATCTATTTGGAATCTGAAGAATGGTCCCCAAAACTTACAAATAATGGATTAGAGAGAGTCATAATCTATTTAGAGAATATTTTTGAGCAGTGGAATTTTTTACCATGGTGCGTAGTCTCTCAGCCTTACATTGTTCTTTTAACAGAGAATTCCACCTCAAAGCTTTTGTAGGTAAAAGGTGCGAGAGGAAATAACACTATCTACATTTTGCAAATGGAAAATGAAAGAATAGAGCTCAATGGCTAGATTTGCAAAGTTACTTAGTTAAAATCCCCTGGAGTCAGATGTCCAGATGCCCATAAAAATCTTGCCCTGAGTGACTTGCCTAACGTCACAGGGGAAATCTGTGGCAGAGCAGGAATTTAAATCAGCTCTCCTGACTCTCTTAAACACATCATATTTCCTCCGAATTAAGACATATTTTTTCAGTTACAGATTGTTAAGCATTTCTGGTTTTATGAAGACCCCAATTTTACAGTAAAATGCATGTCTCCTTCAGATTTCTATATGGCAAAAACAAGGGGTTAAAGTTAACCTACCCATACCATCTGAATTTAGATATTTAATTTAGTAGCCTGCAATAGGACCTCTGAGTCTCTATAGAATCGGGAAGTTATACTGCAGAGTTAAGTGGTAAGGATGCTCTGAACTGACTATATTGGGTGTACATACTACCGAGGCTGCCTAGTGTTAGTTGCCTAACATGAAGAATCATTGGAAATGTGGGAGCTGTTATCTGGGTCTCTGAAGAAAAGTGAGGCAGAAGGGAAAAGAGATGAAATAGGTTTTACTCAGCAGGTTTTGGAGGGCCTGCCTTATCTGCCACACTCACTAAAAAATAAAAGAAAATCATTAATAGTTTTTAAGAACTAAAAGAATTTGTTAAATGTCTCTTTGTGAAATCAGGCTAAAAATCAATTAAAAGTAAGAGCCGTCTTTATTAAGTAAATATTCTTTTAGCTTAATACTGATTAGAGAACAATTCATTTCAAGCTAAACAGAATTACCATAGCAAATTATTGAATAAAAATGATGTGAAAAAAACCTCTGGGAAACCCCTTTTAATACTACAAAGATATTTATTCTAATATAGAAATAGATACAGTTGTTACAGATGGATCAGTTTAGGAGTTGAGGTCTATTCACCATCTTTATCTATAGGTATGCCATACCATGTACTGTACTTTAATTAGGGTAGGTGATACAGTTAAGTAATCAGTCAGATAATTTATTTATAAAAGCTGTTACCCAAACTGTGAAAAAAGAAAGACACGAACAATTAGAGCTTTTTTAAGCTATTCTTTAAATGCTCTATTTTTTGAATGAGGACTCTGCTGTTAAGGGAATGGTATAATTTCCTCTATTTTGTCATTAAAGGGGATATTTTACATGTAGTTCTTTAGCAGTCTGATTCTAAACTTATTGTTGTCAATGGATCAACATCTTTGACTAATTTACTCAGACCATAACTTGCGGGGCTGAGAAAGGGCAGGGTGCAGGCTTGTCTGTCACAATTGCATGGTTCACAAAAAAGCTCCTGACAGGCATTACTTACAGCAAATTCCTACACTGAAGTTTGCTTTGTATAAATCTAAGATTTTATTACAGAAGAGATGGCAGCTGAAATGACAATTGATTAGAAAACTGATTCAGTAATTCATTTTCTTGTTTGGATTAGTAAGATACAGAAAAGTGACATAAAACCGAACTGATCATATTCTGAATAAAATGGACAAATGTAAGTTTTTGAGGAGACATTTGTTCAAGGCAGTGTCATGAATTCACTGAAAAGCCACTTCTCTTCAGAGAGAGCTAATGGGCATTTTAAATGCTCTAATTTTCCTCAAAGGTAAGCAAAATCACTACACTGCCAGGTGGGCTGCTGCTTGCAGCCAGTTAGATAAAGTACCCAGTTAGTCACATGTATAGAAACTCGGTTCTCCCTGGAGGTAGCTGTCAGTATTACAATTTAATCACCCTGGGATCTGCCATGGGAAGTAATAAGACATGAGGAGAATAGTTAATTCTATGTAAAATATCATGGCCAAACTGAACATCAGGCTCCAGATAAAAGTTAAAAATTCACAAAGTGAAAGGAATGTCTGTAGTCAGTGTGAACATAATCTCCCAAATTTTTAATCCCTGTGCTTCCATTTCAGAGTTAAATAGCACTGGGATTCAGACTATCAATACCAAACTTACAGGCTGTTCCAATTTTTTAAGTCCTAAGTGTCCTAAAATGTTTTAACGTCTACAGAGAAAAAAAAAAAAGTGTGTTTGAATCATGGCTTCAAGGAAGTGTCTTGTAGGTCAGTGCTCCCTGAAGAGCAGGCAGTGGGAGGATGCAGAGGCACACCTATGTTATGTGCATATGCCAACACCTGGCAGTGTTCCCTGAGTAATAAGAGGCTTCAGATCCCTCACACCCAGGTAAAATCATACTCAGGCAACAGCAGCTACTTCAGACAAAATGATGGCATCAGACACTCTCTATCTCTGAAGCAGTACTGTATGCCCTTCATTTGCAGGCAGATTATTTTAAGCACCAGCTCAGCTACACCTGTTCCAAATTCTTCCTCTCTGCCATGGGTAAAATTCCAAAAGTTTAAGACCCAGTGTTGCTTGGAGTTTCCCTAGGGCACTGTGGCATTGCCTGCCCTGCAGCTGCCCTGCTTTCTAATGGTGCAATCATACTCTGAACTGACAGGTGTTGCAAACGTAAGTGAGCAAGGAGAAATAATAAAAGGGGATCTAAAGAGCTCAGAAATACGTGCAGGAAGCAAAATGAGATTCAAGCTGGAGAAGTGCAAGCTAATATATCTGGAGGAAATAATAAATTCAGTTCTGGCCAGCTCAATAGCAGAAATGTGAAAGGAATTTTTGTTGACCAGCAAAAATGATTAAGAGGCAAGACAGAGTAGCTTCTGCAGAAAAATGAATAGCACCAAGTGGGCAGTCCTGAAGCCCTTACTCTGCTAACGTTAGGGGATCATGGTATTCCAGAATCTGTTCCTATTCTCAGTCCAATAAATAATATAATTAGTGTTCAGATGAACAGTTAATGAGGACAACCCAAAGGGAAAGAAGGCTGAAAGATAGGAACTGTGCAGGAAACCATGGGAAACACAGTATTTCCTGCACAAGTCTGCATTGGCTTCAGGACAGTCTTGAAAGAAAACTAGAGCATTTTATCTCTAATTTCTTATTCCATAGATGTTTGGGGTGCTTGTGTGTTTATTAACTAGAATTGACTTTGTTTCTAATGGCTGGAGGAGATAAAGAATTGTAAGTACTCAGGTAAAAGAATGTGAGGGAAGTGTGGGGGTTTGAAACAGAAGGTAGAAGGTTCTCTTGCACATGTGATTAAAATGGCATATGTTTGCTTGACTTTGATCGTAAGGTATTGCTTGTACGTGAAATGGCCTAAAGAGATTACTGTGTTTATATTTGATCTCAGATTAAAACTTACATAAATTAATTCCTATCTTTCATATTAAAGTTAGACTATATTTATAAAATGTTTAATAAAAATTATTACAATAAACATTTCCATAATCTTGTATATTGAGTAATTCTCTATATTTTAAAATTGCTTATGTGCAGTAGAAAATTTATCTGCCATGGTCATTGTGTAATTCAAGCCAAAAACTTGGTGAATTGAAAGGTTACATTTTCCAGGACACCTGAACCTTGCAAGGTATTTCATTTTGAATATTCATTTATAATGGCACTTTCAGTGTATTTTTCAGTATCAAGTGCATATAATTCAGAATTATATGTATATTTTATTTTACTATGATTATATACTTTGTTCTTGACATTTGTCCCTTGTCATTAAAATCATCAGCAATTCAATACACTTTTCAACAATTTCTTTACTAAGCACATAGATACAAAAGTAACAATTGCCATCTTGCGTGTTGTGAACTATTTGAATCTGTTAATGATTCCACTGTCCATACAACATCTTTTAAATACAGGCATCTAGATATAAATTATGCATTCCTGGAGGATGATTTTAGGTGACTAGGAAGCTGAACATCTGTTCTGTAGGTGAACAGAATGGCAGCTAATCTCATATTGTCAGAAAGACAGTTTGTTTATTCCCAAACTTTTTGTTTGATGCTTGGCTGTGTGTCAGTGTGGATGATGCAAATGACATCTTTTGAGAAGTAAGTGCACACAAGTATTTGAAACATGGGCATGTCTGATTTAAAATCTTTTGCCACAAGTTGATCATGCCAGCTGTTGGGAAGTGCTCACCCATGACCATATGTTGCAGTCAAGATAAGCAGTTACTGTATGTCATACATGCTTTCAATTGAACAGGAAAAGCTTGTGTTTTTAAGGTAGAACTCCTCAGGAAAAGTACTATACCCCTCACTCCATCTGTACACCAGCTATTAGAGGGCGTTGTTGCTAATAAATCCCAGCAGCACTACTTTGCAGTAATACTACTTCATTTGCTGGAAATCACTGAGCCAAATGACAAAACATCATTGCATACCCTTGGGTTACAATTCCATGTCTCTGCAGGAATAACTTACCCCAGCCAGAATTGGAAGGGGCTGTGTTTGTGTTCTTATTATTTCCGATTCACAATTGTTGTTTTAATTGTGACTGAGACCTCAGCCATTTGTTAACAATTTGGTATTTTGTCAGAGGTGTGGTACTGAATGTGAGTTGTTTTGGAAGAAAACAGTTGGAACAAATTACTTTGATTGCTCTATAGAATTAATCAAGATGCCAATAAAAACAAGAGTCCAGATTCAGACTGTTCCTACAACAGTAGGAGGTAGAACCAGAGTGTCTTTGTGGAAGTTTTTTCCATGTTATTCTATGAAGTTGGTAAGAGCTGTGTGTCTCATGCTGTTGTTCCACTAGCCTCCAGTAAAATGAAGCACAGGCTTGCCGAACAGTTGATTCCTGCTGTTTGTGATCCTCTTTACCTTTACATGAGTTTTAGGTTCCCTCTCTTGCTTTCCTGACAGTAGTGCACTTCTGCTAGATAAAATGAAATGTTTTAGTGCAGAAGGAAGAAACTGTATAGAAATGAAATGCAACTAAAAAGAAAATCAACCTCAAGGGTGTGTGCACGTTTTTAGCTAGTCCTCACCTGGATCTCCCTTTCTTTTAATGCACATATGTAGATCAGCTTGACAATAATGTTCTGAAGGCCTTGAGCAGCCACTTGCAGGTGAGAAAATAGGGGGAAAGTAATATTGTTTGCTTTTAATAAGGAACATAGGATTTGGGATTGTAATGTGGGATGCTCTGTATTATAAAGGATATCTAGCAACCTTCCCAGTAGCATAATTTTTACAATAGCTTCCACGAAACAGTAGAGACTCTATGAACAAATTGGTTTTGTAAATATTGCACTATGGCCAATACTGAGATTTAAGAATCACCACTTGGTTGAATGCCATTGCTCACAATTGATGGTGAAAGTGGCTGTTCTTATCCTCCAACCATGTGTGTGTCTCTCTTGAGCCAAAGGAGAACTTCCTCTCGTTAATATGCAAAAGCAGGCACACCACTGACTTACCCTTAACCTATCATCTCGTGTATGGGGTCTTGAAGAGGATCAATGCAGTACATACAAATAAACTACCTTCAAAGAGCTGACTGACCATATGATACAGTTTCAGCTACTAAATTACATTCTGAAGATGTATAGAAGATGTTTTTATTTGTGTGTGTGTGCCAAGAGAGATGCACAAAATTACCTTAAACGGGAAAGTAAATACTGATGAGACCTTGTGGTCCATGAGGAAGACTGTGAAACCTCATGTCTTTTTATTTTCATAAGTGGTGAATATTCTCCCTCGCAATAACTATTCTTTACATTTGGTGTATGGTAAGTTTGGGACTTGTTTAATAAACAGCTCACAGAGCTGTTGAATTTTGTGTTTTGCATTCATAGCATTTCTTCTTAATTTTGAGATAATCACCTTAGATACTCAAATGGATTAGGGAGGAAACAATTGCTTTTCATACAATCAAATCCTTTGAATGGGTATTTTTACTGGAAGGGATTGTTTGGAGGCTGTAGTCAGCAATGCCTGGATTTGTTTGTTTTGATGAAAAGGAATTGGATTATAGAGTAGCTTGCCATTGCCTTGGAGAAGGCTGAGAACGTCACGGTGCTGGACAATTCAGAAAACATGGCTGTTTGTTACACTGAGACTCTGAAACAGGAGCTGAGCTATGCTGAAAATCTAGCTCCCTATGTAGATGCTATGAACTCCTAGAAATCAGTGCCAAAAAGTCCCCAGAATGGGGACACATTCTAATCACAACACACTGAACCCCAGCCATGACCAAGTAATACACTTTTGAACTGTTATGTGCGGTCCTGAGCTACTGCATCTGATTACATTTTATTCCGAGGCTTCAGATAAGCAATTGCAGAACAGTTCAGAATGAGAAGCTAAAAATGCTTGTATCGGGGATATCTCAAATTTTTTTTTTAGTTAGTTACAGAAGAAATTCCTCTCCCACCCTCCTGAAATGTGATCATTACAATAACATATATTGCAAAAGACAGCATCTGTATCAACACCTCCTAACATAAATGAACGGAAATACTGACTTTGCCTATTATTATTATAAAGGTTGTTAGTACCGCTAATAAAATGTTTCTTAAGCTCCACAGCTAGATGGGTTTCCTGTGGAATTGTCTAAACCCTTCCAATGCTAACTGTTTTCAATATTAAGAAAAGTATTTGCAGAGCTGCTGTACCAGAATAAGGCCACCTTTCCCAGGAAATACAGCTCCAGTTACAGTTGTATTGAAAAAAGGCCAAAAAGGCCAGAGCAGAGCACTTATAGACACATTTCCTTGTCATATGTGGAATGCTAAATTATTGCTGACGTGCAGCACTTGTGTTTAGAATTGAATTTGCAATGGGAAGCTTACTGCAGCAGGACCAAAAGGATGCCAGCAAAAGCGCATGAAGGCAGACTCCTACACACTTTTGCCACTCAAAACCTTTCTGCCCCACATATACACAGCACTTTATTTGCTCTTGGCTGCTTGTCTCTTTTCCAAAGCCCACAGGCTGCCTCGCCCTTCATCTTCCTGAATTCTTTACCATTTTCTGGCAGCCATCTGCTGTGTCTCTGTCGGAAATGTCTGCTCCTCTGTCTTAATTTATAAAAACCCCAACATTTTCTTCCAGTTCTTTTGGAGAGGAGTGCACATCATAGACTGTTGCTCACAGTAAGCTGTATCTTTGTCTCAATAGCTGTAACAGTGTGTGCAGAGAGAAAACAGACAGATGCACGATCAGCTTGCAGAGTAAAAAGTGGATGAGCCTCCAAACAACCCTGTATTCAAAACCAAATTGATTGCTGAACTTTCAGCTCAATTTTAATTTCCCTTGATGCTATATTTTAAAACAAATACGCAGGCTTTTTTTTCATTAGTATTATCCAGCCTTCTATTACTGTTGTTGCCATGATGTTCCAAGCAGCCCTGCAGTCTGTATGTGAGAGGTCTCGATATCTGCAGATTGGTTACAATGACAATCTCTCTGGTCCCTCAGTTTAAACAATTTAAAATGTCATGTCAGGAATGAAAAAATATTAATCACTACACAGCTAAAGGGAGTACCTAGGAAGAAGACTGAAACTGAGGATTCAGAAACCTGTTGAATGAGATGGAGATGGTGCTGAGGAGGACACAACCTTTGCCTTGAAATCTTGTGTCAAGTTAGCATGATGTGAGACCCTGTAGTTTCTGAGTGCAGGTCCATGGAGCTCAACTCTTATTTTGTTTTGAAGAGAAAGACCATGTAACATGCAGGAGCATTGGTACATCAAGGGGTAGTATTTGGATATTTTGGCATAACTTAAATATAAAACTAAGCAAAATACTTTCTTTTCATTATGACATAAGTGGCAGTTTGTCTAAGCAGCATTTAATGATTGTAACAGCAGGGACCAACTTTTTTATTTCATAATTAGCCCTATTAGAGTGAAGACATGCACATGGTTGACCTTGAAACAAGAATCAATATTTTTTTTGCTTTTCTCAGTGTATAAGTATTTAGCATACGAAGGGCGCGTTTTCCCTTTTTCATTTCTTGCATCATTTAAAATACTGTTTGATCAACATCTAACATGAAGTAATATCTAAGAAAGGATTGAATGCAGATGTTTAATGTAAGTTGCGTGTTCTTTCACTGTTCTGATGTACCAAATTACTGAACCTTGTAACAGTGAACAAATGTTTATCCAAGTGTAATGCAGATTCATTATGGTGATGTTAGATTATGTTCTGAGGTAATGATTACATGGTCCGTTGAGATCTGGGTTCTATTCTTGATTTTTCAACTGACCTGCTGTATGAAGTTATACCCTTACTCCCCAACAGTGATTTTCTTACCATGCTTAGCATGTCTTGTTTATGTAAACACTAAGATGTTTACAAAAGAGTGAGTCATTTACTGTTCTTAATAGGATTTAGCACAATATGATCCGGTCTTGTTTGAATCTGCTTGGCATTACAGTGATTCAAACAATGACTTATAATCATGGCTCTTAATTCACTGCAGTCACCAATGGCACATTTTCTTTAGAGAATCTGTACATTAATCCTCTATTATACTGATACTGTCATAATGATATTAAAGTTGTAAGAGGTTGAACTGCAAAATTCAAATCTAGTTATTTAATGGCCTCAGAGAGGTTTGAGAACTATTTGGTTTAGGCCGTAGTAAAGGTCAGAGGAATGGGAATATCAGTTTATTTAGTAACACTGGTCACCAGTAGCTCAGGTTGCGCTTGAGTCCTCCCTTCAGTTTGAGGGCAGAATTTTTAAGAACTTGCCAGATATCACCCACCCTTTAGTTTCCATCAGATTTGCATTTTGTTTTGAAGATCATTTCTCTTTTCCCATCCTGCTTGCAATGTCCAGTTAAAAATAGGAGAATATCAACTTCATGAGAAGCTTGGAGTTTGTATGATATCATAGTGATATCTGTGCTAAAATTGCATATAAAAGATGAAGCCAGGTGGAATACCGTCAGTAAGCAAGACAGGCGTAACATTGGAATAAGGAAATTTCTCAACAAACTTGGAAAGGAATGAAGCAACTCTTTGTCTTAGTAACCTTGGAAAAGATAGCATTTTAGAAGTACTTAGTATGGTCATAAGGGGCATTTCTCTCTTCTCCCATGGAACATGGCAGCTACTAGCTATGACACAGTGCCAACTGAAGGAAGAAATACTGTAGATTTCTTGAACATGCTAAAAAACCCAACTCTTTTTCCCTTGTCCCTCAAAACCAGCATTGCTCATATTTCTGATACATACATATCCAGCAGCAGATGATGTTCAAGTAATGATTTAGAGTGAAGAAATGAAGGAGTTATGGAGATGGTATTTGCAGCTCTCTAGGAAGATTTTTTTTTTTCCATGTGGACAAAGTCAGATTTGTGTATGGCTTGTGGTACAGCTGCATTTCCACTTTTGCTCTTGATGTAACGTGTTTCACTATCAGCATAATTTGCAGTCAGAGTTATTTCTTGTTACAACAACAGTCAAGGGTTAAGAAAAGAATTGCTACTAGTGGTAGTGCCTGAATGGTCTGTAAGATCCCTGAACTACAATAAACCAGGGAGAAGATTTTTTGAAAGTGTGTGCTTTTGAATAACTTCTGTAAAATAGAATAGTTTGGGTTTTACCTTTATTAGGAAATGGCTATAATACTGAAAACTATAAAGATCCTACATACATTTTAGTACTCTATATGTATATGAGAAGTCCCACGATTACCATCATACTAAGTAATGAAATGCTGCCAGTTGACATGGTAAAGATGACATATCTATAGAATATTTCAAGCTTACGTCTAAGAGAGGATACAATTCAGAAGAATATTTGGATCTTGTTAAAATATTTAACTGGAGTCACTTTCAGAACCAGAGGAGTTGCTGTCTGTTCCTTAGTTTGTGCATCTGTATTTGTGTGTACAGAACTGCAGTGAAGGCAGGTTTTACAAAAGGAAGGTACAGAGATTAAAAACTGATTAGTTTTAAGAATCTTCCCCAGTATCACGCACATTGGTACATGCATATTCTACAGAACATGTACTTCTTGCAAAACCTGCCAGGCACAGAATGAAATCCCTCTTACGAGGACAGCTGGAGAGTTACGCAACTTCAGGAGGATTATGCAGATGTGTATATGCTGTGAAGTTGCCTGATGGATTACGAGCCTGTGTAGGTTTGATTTAAAAAGAAAAACAACTTAATTCTCTTCTGTAGTGAATGGAATGTTTCCAGAGAGGGCCAGAAGCCTGGAGTCTACAGAACTGATAGAGTCTGACTGATGCATAAACCTATTTTGGTGTCTTCAGTCTGACCAGCAGTGAGAGACCGACCATATTTAGGCAGGAGATGTGTTATTCTGTATTCTATTCAATGGAAGTTGTGTTCTCAGTCTCTACAGAACTTGCCTGCAGCTCAGTATAGAGCAATTATTTGTAATTTGGTCCTATTTAAATCCTTTTGTAATACACCATCTAATGATGGTGAATATTTTACACAGTTTTATTAAACTGTAAAACATTAAGTAGACATGTTCTATCAAGAATTGCATCAGTTGTAATTAAGAGGCAGATGTCATTTTACCTACTGGTTCATTGGAAGAGTTTGAACATCTTTGTACTCAGGCAGTGCCCTAGCAGAGCTGCGTGCAACAATCATCTTCAACATTTGTAAACAGGAATGCTGGGAGCAAATATGCAAAGTGAAAGGCGCAGCTATTTCTGGTGGCTGATGGCTCTGTCCACTCAACCAAAACATGCCTTCTAGCTGGAGAAAGCTGCAGGGAGTCCTGCAGGTCTGCCATGCTGCTTTCAGAATTGCTTTGGAGAAATGAACAGGCCTCACACTCGTGAACACAGACAGATCAGAAACTAAGGAGTTGTTCCTGCTTTTAAAGAATTCATCTTTGACATAGACAAGGCACATGGACGGCTTTTGAAGTTCAGTAATTCATGTATAGCACTGTCTAAAGAAGACAGAACCCAAAAGTTATAGGTGGAAAAGGTTGTCAGGGAATGCAAAATACTTTGATCACTGATACAGTATCCCTTATGTAGTATCATATCATTACTGTGAGCATGAAAACAGATCCATAAAATACTACACTGCAGTTGGTTAACTATTTTGAAACTCAAGCAGCCCCAAAGCCCCCAGATTACCACATGATGACAGAGGAAATAAACTATAGGGTAACAGATTTAGTAGACATGGTTCATGTTTTTCACCTGCTTCTGTGTTTAGGGAGTTTTTACTGTCTGACTATGAAAACCAGTTTAAATAATTGTAAAAAATTACATGGTAGAGGCTGGGACACTATAAGCACAGCGGGCTGAAATAATTCAAAAACGTGTTGCCAGTAGGTGATTCTGATTGTATTAACATCCATTTCACATGAGGGTCACAGCTCTGAGTTCAGTGAATTTACTCTTGATTTATATGTCTATAAAGGACAGGAACAATCATAAGATACTCCCTGCGATACTCTGAAATCAATACAAAGAACCAAAGAACAAGGAAGGCTGCTAACAAGCTTTCAGGTCATGGACTGAGCGCTGCAGTCTACTTGTCAGCCATTGGTTGAAAGTGGAGCAAAACCCAGCTATAAATTTGCTAAACATTAGATATCTGTTTGAAAGTTATTTTATTACATTTGTGAAATGAAGAAGGTCATTAGAAACATCCAGATTTTCCCTTTGTTCCCTCAGAGCACTGAAATGCCTAATGCGTGATTTGCATTTGCTACACCAAGCCAGCTTTCTACAGCTTTGAATTTTCAGGTGAAAATTGTTTCTTATTATGCTTTCTGAATGTATTTCCTTAAATTTCCATTTCTATGAACTTCCTTTATTTATTTCCATGAAACTGGACTTCCTTAAGCTGCAACAATTTTTTTTATATAACCCAGGTTTTATTAGTTTATAAGGCAAACATACAGCGTGCTTACCCAAGTTAGAGCAATTCATGTTACGGACTAGACCCTAACATGTCATTTGAAGAATAAGCTGAAGAACAGCCAGAAACATTTGGTTGTTTTACTGCATGTGTTTCAATAATAGCCCTGGGCTTACTAGAGATTTTCCATCTATTTTCCTTTGATGCTAGTGTGACACAATTTATAGTACACTCTAGGAGTGCCAGCTCACACTCAAGTACTGTTCTGGGGTTAAAAAGAAAGCAGGGATGGGATTCGATTTCTATGCTACAAAGGTGAATAGGAATTATTCTAGTCCTAGTCCTTGTCTTGAGTTTTTCTTAGTGACAAATGATGCAAGAGGCTTGCTTTCAAATATTTCTAAAGAATCTCTGCCCTCATTCCTTCATCTGAATGGATGAAGGATTAGGTAGAGCTTCCATGGGCAATTTGGCAGGTTTGGAGGCTGGAGCTATAGGAAACATGCAATTCACAAGTTCAACAAAAATATCCTTTTATAAGGTGGAAAATACATATTCCCCGAAGTTTTGCATCTCCTGACTGCCTCAGAAGTGTTTTCCTTTATCTTTTAGGCACTGTGATTGTGACCTTCCCCCTGAGTTGGCAGTTCTCACTGAGTCAAATTCCATGAACCTTCTGAGCTTATTTGACTTGAGGCTGCAGATATTCTGTATTGGACACGATCCCAGTAATCTGCTGTGCTTTTCCTTCTGTGTTACTTATATACTTAAATGGCAGCTACAGAAATCATATAATTTCTGTGGCTGATGAAAAACCTCTTAAAATACAGGATCCTGGATAGTAGTAAATTTTCCTTAACCTAATTTGTAAGGACTTTTCTGATCAAGTGCGGTTCTAGCATATGAACTCAGTATTTCTGCCACTGCTTAAAGCTTAAACTCTTCTCTGAAGATGCAATTCTTTACGGTTTTCTCCCTTTCAGCTTTATGGCTCCCAGAAAGCATGATTAAGGAAAAAAAAAACCCTAAGTTGCAAATGCGCAGCATCTCTTGAGGTGGTAGTGTAGGCGGTGAGAAGGGAGAAGGGAAATAGCTTAAGACTTCTGTTGTTAAAGGAAATAATTATTCAGATAAATTGTTCGTAAATGTAAAGAATAAGTACTATTTGAAAAGCGTATCTCCAAGTAATAGATAAGGATTGCAGGAATGACTTTTTGAAAGATTATACCCCCTCTCAGGATTTTGGGATGGAAATCCTTATTTTTCTACTTGTTTCATTGAACTGCTTTGCTGAACTTTGTACTTAGGCAGGTCACTTTCTTCACTGTCTTACTAACTCAATAGACTTCAGTCTCCACTGGGCCTTCTAGGCATTACTTCAATACAAATATACAAATAATGATTCTGAGGCTGGAAAATTTCCCGATCTATTTTAAATGGGTATTTGTTTTTAGTGAAGATATAAATTACTAAGATGTCCTATTATCAGAGTTGCAGCTGTGAAACAGGCAACTGGAAAGTAGAATTTGTTTTATTTGAAGAGCGAATTGAATGTGAAGATCTTGAAAAGGCTTAATTTTAAAAACTTGTCATGTTTCTTATCTCCTCTATTTTTGGGGAAATCCTGCTTTTTGTCTGTACTCAATTAGATTTATAAATAAATATTTCAGAGGCATTTTCTAGTAGTTTTAAATAATACTTTTGCTTAGTTTCTTAATATATACTCTTTATGTGTATCTTCACTCACTAAAACAATGCCTAGACTGAGCAACCGATTAATGTTGTCAGCAGTGGGTCAGTCAGTGAAAATGAGTGGTGTGGTTTTTCTGGAAGGTGAAGAAATCTGCATGGCTGAAATGCTTCTGAGACGATTTCTTTCTAGCACAACAATTTGTAAGTATGGCTGGTTGAAACTGCTCCATCAAAATTATTTCTCAACAATAAATTAGTATGTTGACTAGAAACATGTTTTTCCTCCAGAAATGTTTCTTCTGGAAGATGTTGATTCTTCTCTTTTTAAAAAGTCACGATGCACAAAGCCAAAATATTTCGGCCAAATTTGCTGAATGTTTTTCAGGGAAAATTATGTACAGCTAGATTTACACTGGGGAAAAAAACCCCAAACCCTTGACTGGGGCCTAGTTACCCTAAGCTTCTTTTATAGGTGAAGCTGACAGGGAAACTGGTGCCTCAGAGGGTGACAGATCTTAGGGCCATCTAACTTTTGTTCTGTCTCCCAGAACTTGCACAAATCTGAACTTGGTGACTGGCCCAAATTTGTGGCATAATATGATGTTAAATAAGGTCTGGCTTTCTGTAAGGACCGAAGCATGTTGATAGGCAGCATAGGAATGCTTTATTGTTGCTGCCTCTGCATTTGATGTTTCTGAGATTTCAGACCTAGAAGAGTTATTTCGGCACCAGATTCACATGAACAATAGGAAGAGGGGTAGAGCAGTATTGAAAAAGTGTTTGGTTCATTCAGTGACTGTGTTTTCTCCCGTCAAAATAGATATCTCATAAACTGGAAAGGAACTGGTTAGTAACAAATGAGAGTTCTTCAAGAGGGAAATCAAATGTCCCAGTACTAATTAGTTGAAATTAAGATCATTCAAATATTTATATAGGGAAGGCAAGTATTCTGGGAACATGCTGGGATAAATCACATGGCTGGAATATTAATAGCGAGGCAATAAATCTGCACAGAAAGAATCAAGGTGAAAACATAGGGGAGGGATTGTACTATTTATCAAAAGACAATTATACTAGCAGTTAAATACAGATGGTTAGTGAAAGAAGTGGTAATAATGAAATTTTGTGTGTTATGCTGACAGAGAAAATGTAAAGGTGAATTAAAACGGAACATTTACTGTGAGCACAAAGTCAGGACAAAGTGGCTGAACCAAATACAGAAGGTGAAGGAAGCTTGGATCCATCCCCCTAGTTCTGTTACTTCCTTCCCTGAGTGCAGACTCGCGTGTGTGTACAGTCCAGCTGCAAGGCAGGAGCTCTGGGCCATGTGCAGAAGGAATTTGAACTTCTGCTATCAATAAGCATAGATACAGGTAAAGGTGGAGGGGGGGGAGGCACGACTGTTCCAGATTTAGTTACTGCTCTTTAGCATACACTGCTTCAAAATCAGCATTAAATACATGCTTTTTTTCTAGGTAGTATATAATACAGCCACGTAATGGCAAAAGGGCTCAAACAATACGGAGCCTGGAAATGTCAAGCACGGAGGAAATGAACTGGCATGCTATTTTAATTTTTCTTCTTTTTTATTAAGCTTTATAATGTTGCATAGCCACAAAGTATGCATACCCGTTAAGGGTGAAAGCAAAGACAATGATCTGCATAAGAAACAATGCAGGTGATGTAAAGTCCTTTTGCGGAAAGGTATCATGTTCCCCGTAAGGAGGTCAGAAATGAGAACTCTCCTTTCTGGAGAGGCTCTCACGTAAGAGCGTGGAGCACTTTGGAACATGAGGGCTGTAAGTGGACTGTAAGTTACCTGCTCAGGTGATGGTGTGCGCTTTGGAGAAGGCAGAGTGCTGCAGTCCCGCATCTCCTCTCACAGCCTAGCTAACAGGGAAAAGATTGATTTTCCCTTGAAAACAGCAAGAGATCTTAGAAATCTCAGATACAAGGTTTCTCTTTGCAATGTGCAGTTATATGTGTTTTGAACACTTTCATAGCAGTAGTTGGTGATTTAAGCTTAGGATCTTTTCATTTTACTAAGCAAAATTAAACGTTGAGAGAACAGCTCCACAGGGAAGGTCTGACTGCCGTTTGTACAGATGTACCCTAGCTAGAACAGGAACTGATAGCACAAACTTGCTGCGGACAAAAAGATCTGGAAATCCAAGTAAATACTCAGGCATCCTGTGCTGAACTCCATATTGGTTCAGTTACAGTGCTGTTTGTAGCCTAGCTAGCTTCCTTAAAGCTACTTTGGGTATTTCAGCATAAGCCCCTAGAACACCTTTCCTTCAGGCTGCGTGTTCTTTCAGGACTCAGAGCATCATTTTCTCCTTTCTGTGTGCCTGTCTCCAGCAAAGGCAAACATCTGTGTGATTGTAGTCATGTTTGGCAGCAGCATAGGCATACCCTCAGATAAACTACCGGAGCACAGTTGCATTGTCTAGTCCTCCTCCCTTTATTCCAGTAAAATAAACATGGTGTGACTTCATTCACACCAATTAACTTAGAGGTTTGTGGACTATGAGTAATGCAGCAGTACATACATTTCATATTGAGTTTTTCTAGTTCATTCTAAAAAAATTTGAAGTATCCTGCTGGATACCTCATGGCAGCTGGATACTTCATGGCTGGATACACAGCCATGGCAAAGCTCTGCCATGGAAACCCGGGCAGTGACCTCGGCTGCCCGTGTCAAGAATCCTGGGCAAATAGTTTAGGAAATGGGGAAGAACTATGTTTTGAGGAGCGTATTCCCCTGAATTTCTCTGCTATAGTGATGTAAGAGCAGGGATATAAGAACTTCTCTTCCTGAATTCCCCTCATTCAGGCTCTGTGGTGGTTGGCATGCTTTGGACCATCCTCTCAGGGTCAAACACGGATCCATTTTTTCTCTGGAAGGATAATGGGCCTGTTGCTGTGCCATGTGGCACATCCTCAGTTGGTCTAAATTGGCATTGTGAATCTATGGCAGAAAATCTTGGCTCTGTTGAAGTCAGTGGCAAAACTGTCACTGACTTCAGTGGGAGATCAGGATTTACTGCAGAGAGTTCAGTGGAAGCACAGTTTTTACCACTGCAGATCTGGCTCCATTGTTTGACACTTGTTCTCACTTTGGTTTTGTTTAAGAGAAACTTTTAAAGGAGGTTGTAAAACAGCTCCACCAACCCCTGGAACCCATGGAGGTTTTGGGTCTTGGCCCCATGTGATAAGATAATAACATGTGCACATAGAACTTGGTTTCTATATAGAAATAAATTATGTGAAGGTGGTTACTGATTCTTTTTGTTTATATCATTATTCTGCAGTACAGCTGTTATCCATATTAAAGCATATTTTCTAACCTCCAATTTTTTTAAGGAAAAAAACCCCCATCTTAATTAGTAGAACTATTGGCTGGGTTGTTTTGTATTTCTATAATATACTCTGTCTCCTTAGTTTTTTCTGGATGCATCATATAGAAATAAGAACTTTGATTTCAAATATAGGGCAAATCCCTCTCCCTTTCAAGTTTATGAGCAGAAGTTATTTCAATTTGAGCAGGATGGGATGGATGGAACATAAAAAAGCCACATCATCAGCTTAAAATACAAGTCCAATAAAAATGAAGTTGGAACTTTACCAGCTGTGTACTGATGAAAGTATATGAGATTTTAAGTAAGAGAAGCTGCTCAATATGGACTCACAAACAAAACAAAAAATGAGCCAACAGAAAAACAAACCAAAAGGAAGAACTGGGAGAAGCCTGGTGCAGACAGCAATCCCAAGCAGAGGTCATTTGAAAAGCTAAGTCAAGGGATGTTTGAATGGGATGTACAAATTGATTTACTCCATTATTCAGAATAATCTTTCCTTTTTTATCCTTAACCTAAAAAATGTGAAAACCAAACCAGAACAACAAACCAAGCAAGCAGAAAATCATGTACTGCCATAACCGATCAGGCCTGGGGTCCATAAAACCTAGTCACTGGCATGGAGCAGTATGAGCTGTTGGTTTTCTTCTGTAGCCTTCACTTGTGTCCATAATCTAGGGGTGGAAGGTGGTAATTAGTTATACAGGAACAAGAATAGTCAAGGATACCCAGGAAAATTCCTTGGCAGAGGACCAGCTTCCTAGAGGAAGCCATTGCATGCAAATTTCCAGAGGGGTATAATACCTGCAGATACAGTGCGAGTCAGTCTGCGGGAGGTAAGGGACGTGGTGAGGACAGCGAGAGCACAAGGGCTATTAGGATTCTGCAAGGTTAAATAGTAAAGTGGTGGAAACAGCTAATGATCCCAATAATGCAACAGCTGAGTAAATATATACATTATCTGAAAGGATTAAGCGGTATGGCATTTATCCTGGCCATATGGAAACAAATATAACTTGGTTTTTTTCCATAAAGGCCACTCTTGATTATTTAATTATTTTAAAAAATCTTCTTCTATGATGTATCGTATTTATAGTATTGCTGAATGCTTTCAGGGTCTATCTCTGCATTTGCAGATATTTAATATAAGATGGCTTTGCAGCAAGTAATTTCAGGCTTATTAGCAAATAGTCCAAACAATTTTTTCCTGTGAAATGGCTGCTTAGAGTAATTTATTCGATCAGATGAAGATTTCTGACCATTGTTTGCCTGTGTTGGTGGCACTTTTTCCATTTGAGTCCTTGCTTGCAAAGGGAGACCGAAGACTCCAACAAAACTCACGCCGAGGTGCCTTAAGTTTGCCCAGTCTGGCTCTGGTTTTCTTTGGCCACCGGTTTCCATGTGAATTCACAGACCGGAGCCGGGACCGCGCGGCCCCGAGAGCAGGGCACTGCCCCAGCGCCCCGGGGCCTCCCGAGCCCGGCGGGGAGGGGTGTTGCTTTTTTTGCTGCAGATCGTTTTTGACAACTCCCAGCCCCGCTCCCAGAACCCGTCCCGGCGCGGGGGAGCGCCCCCGGGAGCGGGTGGGTCCCGGCTGGGGAAGCCCGGCGGCGGGGCGCGGAGCGGGACCGGGCGGTCCCCGGGGGCGGCGCGGTGCTCGGGGCTGCCCGGCGGGGCGGCGGGGCGGGCAGTCCCCGCTCCCCTCGGCCCGGCTGCGCCGTGTGGCAGCGCCTCTGTCAATCAGCCTGACTTCACTCCTGCACGCCCTGTGTTTCCAGTATTATACCCCCGCCGCCTCCTGGTGTCTCTGCTTCGCTGCGAGCCGGGAGCGCGGCCGCCACTGCCGCTGCGGCTGCGGCTGGGCGAATGCGCGGGCGGCGGGGCGCGGGGCAGCGCGGAGAGGCGCGGAGCGGCGCGGAGAGGCGCGGAGCGGGGCTGCCGCCTGGCCCGCCCCGGCTGCGGGCGGCGCGGCGCTCGGCCGGCTGCGGGCAGCCCGGGCGCTGGCCCCCGCGTCGGGCCGGGGCCGCCGCGATGGACCCTCCCGCGGGCATCGCCTGCGTCCTGCTCTGCTGCGCTCTCTCCCTGCCCGCCGGCGCCCTGCGGCGCCCCGGGGACAGAGGTAGGTCTCCGCCGAGACGCCGCGGCCGCCCCGCCGCCTTTGGACTGCTCTCTTTGCCCCGCCGGCGGCGGTCGGTGCCTTGCAGCCCGCCCGTCTGAAGTCGCGGCTCGTCGCCCCGCGGCTTTCCGCTCCCCTTGAACTTCTTCTGCGGCTACTTTTGCCGGGTTTCCAGTTGTTTCCTGCAAGCGGCAGGCGGGGACGGGGACAGGGGCACCCGCGCCGCCGGTGGGGAAGGGACGCGGGAGCACCGCCGGCGGTGACAGCGCTGCGCCGGTGCCCGCAGCCGCCCGCTGCCTGCCCCAAGGAGGGGGCGAGCCCCGGCGGGGCGGCGGGCAGGGCTCGGTGCCTGGAGTTCTCCGTGCGGGATGAAGCACATGGCAGCTTGTCTGCCTCCTCCTCCTGTGCCCCGGCCATCGCCGCCGTCCAAAACTGCCGGGGCTCCCGCTGACACCGCTGCCGACTGCGTGCCCATCACCAGTCGACTCATCCCCGCCACACGGGGGTAGTTTGAGGGACGTGCCTTTCCCTTGGGGGCTTGCCACCTGCAAAACGAGCCCCTACCCCTGCGAGCAGTCCCGAAGTGGATCAGCTCCCTCTCATCATCGCTAGCCACCCGGGTAGCCTAAAAGTCCCCAAGGCGACCCGGGTACCGGCCGGGTGGACAAGGGTGCAGCGTCCCGGCTGGGTGGGCAAAGGGTGGCGGGACCCTGCTGCATGGGCAGGAGTGTGGGGTCTCTGGTGGGTGGGGAGGCTCATGCTGCTGTGGTGTTTTGGGGAGCAAAAGGCAAGTTTGAATGAACTCTGCACACTTCATGCCAGTGAATGAAGTGCCTGTACAGAGTGCAGTGTCCATCTGCCTTATGTAAGTGTCTGCTGTGCTAATGAATAATGGAATATAAATCCCACGGCATCAGGATGTGTTTATTTCTAGTATCTCTCTCCTCTCTTGCTTTCGCCCTGTAAAGATCCAATTCTGAGGAATATAGAGGAGTACAGCCTCGTCATCCCCACCAGCACCGATTCAGAGGGCAGGTTCCTATCCCACTTGGTGTCTGGACCGCCAAAAGCCCGCTTCAGGAGAGCTGCAGAGGACTTGCAACATGAAGCAGCAAATGAGCAAATATTTTACAATGTCACTGTTTTTGGAAGAGAGTTCCACTTCAGGTTGCGGCCAAACTCCCGGCTTGTGGCCCCTGGAGCAACAGTTGAATGGCAGGAGGACTCTGATGAAACTCACATTGAACCTCTCTATGGAAATTGCCTCTATGTTGGGGATATCACTGATTTGCCAAATGCCTCAGTTGCTATCAGCAATTGCGATGGGCTGGTAAGTTACTTTTGTTATTATATCGAAGATAATTACATTAATTTCCTACAGTCTTTAAATATAAAATGTGTGGACTGTCAGAAACTCACACCTCATATGGTAACTGTGAATGCAAATTAACTAATGTTCCCTTGTGTGGGAATAGCTGCGCTGCACTAGGCACTTCTTTACAGACAGTGGCACTAGAAGTTTGAGCACATGCTTGGTGGTAGCTACTCTGGAACAGAGCGGCTGAACCCAGGATTTATGTTGATTTGTGGTAAAGTTGCTTGAGGTTTCTGATGCTTTGAAACAGAGGATGAAATGGCACATTCTGAGCATCCTCTTCCACTTTTCACTTCCACTCTGCCCAAATAATGGGCTGGACTGCCCTGGAAACAATTTTGATATGTGAAATATGTCTTTGCCCTGGAATATGTTAATTTATTCAGAGTCTGTTTTCATGGATCTTTCACTCGGTGATTTTCATTGCCTAATCAAATAATTGATGGAAAGTCACAAAAGAGTTTGAGTTTTACAAGCAAAACAGCTCCCTTTGATACATTTTGCAAGGCTGTGTGTTTTAAAACTTGCTGCAGCTTTCTGTTCTGGAGTGCATGTTCAGCAGTCAAATTATGACTGTTTGTCCCTGACATCCTAAGCTGTCATACTATCATTTGAACAGTAATTACTGCATAACAATTTGTTTAGTGAGAAAAGGGCTATATTTTTGATAATGAACAGTTTATCCAGCCAATATTTTCTTGCTATACCCTTTAGAGTTCATAATTTTGAGATTAGTTAATTTTAAGGCATTCTGTTCTCTGTATAGAAAACCAGTTTGAGTCATTTGCATTTCTGTTTATTTAATCATAGAAAGTTGCTCACTTGCTGTGCCTAGAAGATAACATGTATGGAGATAGTACGTTGGCTATGTGAGAATGGAAGGGAATCAAATACTTTTCCCCTTACTCTTTCCTTTCCTGTGGTTTCTCCTAGCCATGTGCATTCCTGTTTTGAGAAACAGGTTTTAATGTTGCAGTTGTGTGATGTGGACAGCTGGCTGAGGGCAAGAGGAGCACCAGGACTGAACAAGAAGAGCAATTCAGAAAACAGAGTATGAGCCTGCAAGCCTGCCTCTTGGGGGGGGAACCAGAAATTTTTTGCTCTCCCCATACCTGGCCTAGCACAGATCATTTTATGTAAGGCAAAATTTCCTTGCTCTGGGCATTGCAGAACTAGGGTGGAGCCAAAGCTCTTCATCCTTGTCCATCTGTGCTGAAAGGTGGAGGAAGATCCTGTTGATGGCTGCTGCTTGCCGTGTGCTCTTCTCATCAGCACAGGTGTTGACTGTAAGGGCAGTGGGGGGGGGGCTTGTTCCTTTTTTGTCCCAGTGTTAGCCAGAGTGTGGACTCCTTATATTTGGAGACAAGAGTCATGATAAAATATAACAGGAGTTAAAGCCAAAGTGTGGATAAGACTCTAAAGGTCCAAGGCCTCATGTCGCATGTGTAAATGACAAAGCGTTTATAAAATTCTGCTCTTTTTGCATTTGTAACTTCTCAAATGCAAAGGAATGAAGCCAGGCCTCGATTCAATGGCACTCATAAATGGCTAGAATCCGGAAAGCTACCAAAAGAATTTTCATTTTTAACCTGTAACCACAACTTGTGTGCCTGCCTCTTTCCAACAGTCTTGTTTTCATCAGAAGAAGCAGTAGAATTGGTCTAGCGCAGGAGCTGCCACATGCTAATCTGGATGCCACGTTGGTTCTTGCATGGCACTACAACTTCTGTGATTCTGCTAATACATTTGGCAATGACTTACTGTTTCCTCCAGTGCGTACCTACATTGTAAATGTTGCAGGGCAGGGACCATGTTTGGTTTTGCCCAGGTCACTGAAGCCTTCCTGCAGGAAGCATTACCTCAATACCTTTAAGCATCGGGCCGTAATGATTTCCCTGAGATTGTGCAGTAAATCTGTTGTGGAACAACAAATTGAACTCCAGTCCCTTGGGTACTATGTTCCAAATGTACCCATTCCCTCCATCTCAGTTTCTTTCTTTCTTGTGGGGACAGAGTTTAAAACAGATATCAATAGAATTACACAAACTCCAAGAAATGATACCAGTGGTTCCCCAAAAGCCCCTGATCCATGGACAGCAATAATGAGCAACTAACGCACTGAAGTTGATACTGCACTTAACTGTCTCTCAGTTTACCTTTTTATTTCTTGTGTTTGCAAGGAGTATTGCAGAGTCTCTGGCGCAGTGTATTGCAAGACATTCTCAGAGACCACTGGGCTGTATGTTATTCTCAGGTTTATTGGTATTTCAGATGTCAGTGAAGATACGGACAAGGCTTTTCTCAGCAGCTTTTCTATGTCCATATTTTTCCTTCACACCTACTTTACTACAATGGAGAAATTCTATAGTATCATGGATTTTCTTTCAGTTGCCTTACAATATGCACACCATGGCCAATGTTCCTATCATACCCCAAGTATTTCCACCTCCTTTTCTGGATTCCTCTGGAGACTGGGATGGTGGAGCTCTCTGACAACTGAGCTGTCAACTGACAAGTGTTAGAGTTGTTTGTTATAAACTTGCTTCATTTAATTCCTAGTATTTTCTTGAAGTGCTTGCTTTTGAAGGTGGTTTGACATCTGTCTATGCTTCTGGTGGGCTTCCAGCTTTTGCATCCATACATTAGGGCTGAAATAATATTTGAATCGAAGTTTCATAGTTTGATCTTTACATTTCAAACTTTTGTTGACTGAATCTGGTTCAAGTCAGTGAATGCATCTGCCACCTTGCCAACTTCTGATGTTATTTCCTCTGAACATCTCCTTTGGTTTGCACTTTACTGCCAACTGTGTCTTATTTTCCAATTATTGTCTGAGAAGAGTCTGTCTGGTGGTGTTGGTATTGCCAAAATGAGAAGTTGTTGGAAGGCATTTACATGAAAATAGTAGATCTGCAAATGGATTTTTGAACTGTACTATAAATGATGAAGGTTTTAAATCTGCAATAATTCTAAAAAACAAAAAGGTACAGTGAATGCATATACAGAATTATCTGCTGCCCTGATGACTGAGGAGGGCACAGTTAGTGTGGGCACTCCCAGTTTTCTGTAACAGAAGTCAATTACAAAATTAGTTTTATTGACCTAAAAATCAAATCAGAGACAGATGATGAGAACCTCTGAAGAATGCAATCTAGGTGTGTTTTCAGAACTGAAATGGGTCTTTACAAATAACTGGAAAGTAAAAGCTAATCAATAGCTTTTTTAACAGCTCTCTGAATTATGGATGTGATTTTTACCATATAAAAAGAAAAAGTTTTGTGAAAGCTTTCCCACTTAAGATAAAAACACTCTGGACAACTTGGTATCATCTTGGTTGGCATGATAGCATTTCAAACTAATTTTCCACTGAGTGGGCAGAACCAACGTGGTCAGCTGTCAGTGGCCTGCAGACTGTTGCAGAAGATACTGCATTTGGAGTACGTTCTTGGTCCTGGGCCAGATCCTTACTTGTGGATGCAGCTGGAGGATGAGAGAGCTGGCTGTCCTCTCCAAGGGTTAGTTGTGAAGGAGAGTGGTTAGAGGCTGGAGGCTGTAAAAATGCCATAAACCAATAAAGAGTTAGGATCATGGTAGTCCTCCCAGATTATTTCCTCAACTATTGGAACTCCCTTTCTTCACCCCAGCAGATGAACCTGCCATTGTAGAACTCTTTATGCATCTGAATTTCTCATTTTGATAAATACTTCTGCAGTGCTTGAGGCAGATGTGCCAAAAATGTCTTCTTCAGGTTGATAGGATGGCAGTATTTGCTTGTGGAACTTCAGAGACGTAAACTCTATCCCAGTATCCTCATAACATTCGTAGTCTATGGTCTAGAATGTGTGCTTAAACACAAGCAGATACAGGAGAAACATAACATCAACACCACATCTGGTATGGCTAATGAGCACATGATTAAACTAGGCTGCTGTGCAGAGTCAAACTTACTGACAAGATCCTAAAAGACTGAGGATCACAGCTTCATGTTGAATATTCAGTATGATCTAGCACCCACTGAAGCAAATAGAGGAACATCAGTTTCAGAAACACAACATGATGTCTCAGCTCTGCTTTATTAATGTAATCCCCTTCCTATTTTAAAAGTTAAAATATAAGCTGTCCAAAAGTTTCACTATATTGCCATTAAAATAGGAAGTTATTAGAAGTAGACATACAGAAAGTAAGCTATTCAGGACATCTATGATTGTACGTTTTCTTATGGAACTGTAAGCGCTACATGTCTTGGGGTACCAAGCCATAGTCACCTTACTGGTATAATGGACATAAGCATTTCCTCTTATGTGAGGAAATAGGCAGGGTTTGCTCTACAACATTTCAGTCTTTACTGTATGCTGTAATAACCCTCGCAAACTGTTTGAGAGCAGGCTGGTGGCTGGCTGCTTGCCCAGATGCTATTTCTTCTAGAAATGCTTGGGACGCCAGCAGTGCTTTTTAGACTTGTGCCCAATACTAATAGTACCTGTAGTACTGGGCTGACCTGGGTGGGTTTGTGGTGATCCATTCGCTTTACTAGCCAGTCATGAATCTTCAGGAACTGACGGGTGCTTCGGCTGCCGTCAATGTAAGCACATATCTCTCAGTTGTCCTGAGACTTTGTTATGTGTTATTTGTACTATTAGTATTGCCTTTACTGTTTTAAAATCAGATAATGGAATATTTTTACTTTTTGCAGTCTTTATTTTACAGGGGTGTATTCATATAACCTAATTTGTAAATTGTAAATGTAGTAGCTCAGGTTCCAGATTCAGTCAAGGGTGTCTCCCAAGAGCAATTCCAATGACCCGTGTGAAATACCCACTTTTCTCCTTCCTGGGAGAATACTCCCCCCCTCCCTCCTGCCATGTTCCCTGCATTACTGCAGACATTTAAACACCTTGTGAAATCTATCCTTGTTTAGTATAATCCTGCTTCACCTTGAGCATGAGCTTGAGCTGTTTGAAGTAAGTGAATTTTAAGGTTATATTCTTAAATACCTTCCAACAGGGATGCTTGCTTGGAACTTGCCACAGAACTGAAGTTGAATCTAACTCAGGCGGATCATGTTATTTACCTGCATAAGAGGGTGAAGGATCTGCTCACAATGAATAGACCAGGAGAAGACAAACATGCTTATATAACTGTGTTATTTTTCCTTTTAGACATCCATCTCCCGCTTTCATATGGATTTACAATTTAGTTTTGTTTCTGTTTTATCTGTTTTTTGGATTACACTGGTTTGTGATGTAGCAAAAAAGCAGAACTCAAGGTAGCACAATATTGTCTTCAAAGTCTGGTCAGGTCGAGTGCCTGACAGTTAAAACAGATGCCTGCTGCAAATAATTCCAGTAATTCTTTTTTGTATGCCGAGTTCTTAGCATTTATGTTATGATCGGGTTGCATCCATTTTTAGTGGATTAAAATTTGGCATATATAATCTCTTCATTTGGGAGCATTTTCTCTTCAAATTAAACCAAAATCAAACCAAAGTTGCCATCTGGTTTTTGAGTAACAGCAAAGTCCACTGTGGGCTTTTTGCTTTTTGGACAAGTAGAACTATAATACAGTGGCAGAAGAAATGCAAATAATTCCTGTGACACAGTATAACGCAAAATTTAAAAGCCATTCTCTTTAAGAAAACATCAGCCTTTCCTCTGCAGATGATTAGAGGGGGATGTCCATTAACCCACATGGTCTTTTGAATTCAGCTGGGGTCTCTACATGTTTAAGCCAAATGTGTGTGTAAATTTTAGCACAGCCAGAGCCTGACTGCACATCCACATCCACATCCACATCCACATCCACATCCACATCCACATCCACATCCACACGCATGATGTAAAAGACAGAAAACAATGGAGCTATTTTGATGCCTAACACTCAAGCATATCCATGCATTTTCACAGGACAGAGACTTTGCTTCATAACCCATTCACTGGGTTTCTGCTGTTCGTGTCCCTGGCCAATACTAGCCTAGTTGGACAGCCCTTTCTGCTGTGTAAATTGCAGAGACTTTCCCTTTTAAAAGTTATAGTCTGAAACACAGAGAGTGTAAACACTATGATTCAGCCTCTAACTGGAGTAAATTATCCTCATTTTGCTGTCCTTAAAAGACACTGTCATCAGTAAGTACTATTTTTTTTTCTTTGCATCTTCTGTGCATGGATCATCTCACCTACATTTTATCTGAGAGCAAAGTAAGTCATTTCTTAGATCATACAGGTGGACACCATCTGGACACAATATCCTCAGGCAATCAAAACCGGTATCTTTGTGGTATGTTGTAGGACTTTGGATAAAAGATAGATATTTCCTTATGTCCTATTTGACCTTGTGTTGCATTGTCCTCATTGTAGTAGTAGTATCTCAGCTGTACTCTTGTCTTTGATGACACAAGAACTAATTTTCCAACCAGAATATTAAACCACGTACATCCGAAAAAATGTGCCTGATGGCTCCTTCTACTTTCCATCTCGAAAGATCCAAATATTGTAACTGATTTTGATAAGTCCTAATTACTTTCTGGGGTATGCAGAACATCTATTTTGAGAAGTCTGTCCCTCTTCAGCTTCCAGAGGTGTGTCCCTCAAAAAATGCTATTAGCTTAGTTAGCTACCAGCTCACTGCTTTCTCATGGTGCTGCAAGGTATTCTCTGAGAATTTAATAGTACAGATTCCTGCAAATGGCAAGACATTCCCACATTTTGAGTTAATTACATGTTTACTTTTTGCTACAGAAGATTGGAAAATATTTTTTTGGATCAACCAGAATTCCAGCAGTTGCATGGAGCAGGACCTTTTCTCCACAGATCACACTAGTATTTTATTCGACCTATTTCTGAGCACTTTTTATTAATGGTGACTGTTGCTTTGTAAGCAGGTCATGCCATTACTTAATTGCACACTAGGACATTTCTCATACTGGGTCTGATTAAAACAGAGGATCAGGGAGGAGGTCTTCAGTCTCTTGTAGGGGGTTGCACAACTTTGCATTTGCTTCCTGTGAATAGCTCTGATGTGCACACCCTCTTTTTCAGATCACCTTCTCCCTTTATTGCTTTCCTTCTTCCAAAGTTTCAGCAAGTTCTTTAACACATCACATCTGATTTCTTTAGCCCCTTTATCTGTGTGTATTTTAAATTCATCTTTGTTTGCAGAGTCTTGACACAGCGGGTTCCCAGTTTTAATAGTCTGCAAAATGAAAGGCCCACATTTCACACACTATTTTCAGCACCGTTCTATTAAACTGTAACATTGAAAAGAAGAGTGTCCTCTTCAAGTGCTCAAGAGCATGTTGCTTCCTCATATCTAAATCACAGTCTCCGCTATAGGTCTTCTGAATTATTCCCAAGTCTCAAAATGTCTGGTACTTTCCTCAAATCTGGAGTTCCTGGAGTCATAAATGGGAATCTCAGCATTAATTTTTTTACTTTTTCTTCTAATTAACTATTATCTGTTGAAAGTAAGTATTTTTAAGTAAGAGTTTCCCTCAAGGAAAAGAGAGAGAGATGCAAGTTATGTTTTTTGAAGTCTCAAAAATCACCAGGCCAGTGAAAATCATCCCAAGTATGTTGTTTTGAAGGTGTCATTTTACAGAACAGATGAGTATCTCTTAACACCTCATTGCTGTGGAGAGGGGTAATCCTGTTCCCTTGGCTGTTCCCGTCCTGTGCTCCTGTTCCTGCCCTGCTCCAGCACCCTCGCTCCTCTTACTCCACCCAGCGTGTGAGTGGCCAAACCAGTGAATCGCTGCCTTCCGGTTTAGCTGCTTGAACTGGTGAGTTCAACTGTGGGGTGAGATGGACATTTGTATAGGTAGAGGGATGGGAGTGGGAATGCCCTCAGCTGGGCACAAGGAGAGTGAGATTGCTCCTCTGGTAATGGATAGACTCAAGCTGTATTGTAAAACCATGTCCTTATTCTCATGATTTTGAAAGGAGTTTGACTTGTGCCTTTGAGCATCAGAAGTTGGAACTGCAGCTTTGGACAAACAAATTATTCTGCTCTGTGGATGATGTCTTTCTACTTTGTAGCTCTGCTTGATTTTTTTTTTTTTTTTTTTTTTTTGGTACTTTGCAATAAAATTCCACCTCCGTTGGAAGGGAGTGTTATGGGATCAGAGAAAGGAGTAGAGTTTGCTGCTGTGGGGAGAAGGGTCATTCTGATGGTGGAGGGGAGGGGGGGAGAAGCAGTGAGAAGGGAAAGGCAAGTTGCTGAATGGTAAAATGAAGCAAGAGACAGGGATCTCTCCTGATTGTGTGTACTTCTGAAAGAGTTTGTCCACTGGCATGTGTTACCTGGGCTGGCTGCGCCTCAACGGGGGGAGACTGAGTCACTGAACGTGGTAACTTCTGTATCATTTTCGCCTCTCTGGTGCCACAGAGAGATCCTGCCCTGACCACTAATTTATATACTTGCCTTTTTTTTTTTTTTTTTTTCCCCCCTTGCTTCATGCCCCTTCTAGGACTGTATCTGCTAATCTATTTGTTTTCCCAAAGTTTGCCTTGCTAAGGTTTAAGTCCCATTTGCAAGAGTAACTTGCTGTTACTCTTTGGTCTTGGCATCCTAAGTGTGTTACAGTTTATCAATGTTCCCTTCAGGTTTATATTGTGTCTTATTCCCTTTATATTGGTTTAAATCAAATGTAATGTTTTGTCTCTTTATTGCTGCACTTGTGACCTTTATCTTCAAAATAAATAAATACAATTAATTCTTCACTTGTGCGTCTTTCCATGGAGAATTCAGAGGTTGAAATTGCCTGGGGTCAGTGGTACTTTCTGACTCTTACACCTGCAAAATACAATGTTATCACTTTTCTTTTGATGTGGTAAGCTGTAAATAAAGCCACTTTAACTTCCTACTGTCATTCCCTTTAACTTTTCCTGTAGTTGCCACCTCTGTGTTTGAATTTCATTACATGGTCAGATCACTTTTTCCCAGCATTTGACCTCTAGCCCAGTGGACCTCAGGGGACAGATTACAATCTATTTTCTACTGAAATTAAGCATGAAACCTTCTAATCCTGTAATGAGAAAGAGTCACTGAACATCATTGGTATCTTTGTGGATGAGAAGAGCTCCTTCTACCTGTAACTAGATGCTAATTTAATGCATTTACATTACTGACTTTAGGTTTATTGACTATAGGTAGCTGCTGTTGTTGCCCTTTAATGAAGGTGAACTATTTCCACAAGATTTTTGAAGCAAGAAAACTAGAAGGAAGTACCTGGTCAATGTTTAAACTGGCCTTAAAAAGACATAAAAGCAAAATCTCTTTCTGAGGTTTTAGGGCAGCACAGTGCCACATCTTGATGTAGGCCCTGAGTCTTTAAGCCCTTATTAATGTGTTTTCTGATTTATTATCACTGTAAGAGTAATGAAGTTGATGTGTGGAGGAGAGGAAGCTGCATGGCTAACTAGCAGGCTGGCCAGCAGCTCTTCCTGACCTCTTTTCTTTAACCCCATCACTTGCAGGACTTAGAAGAAGCAGTCCATGTAATGGCAGGAGTGACTGAATTTAGTATCCAATACAGCATGTTTCTACAGGAGCCCCGAGTGCAGATCTCTCTACAGGCCTGCTGTTGTGCCTGCTTCCCTCTGCTGCTGGGTAGTCCCTCTTTCATGCCTGTCTCCTCCCTGTGTGCTCTGTGGGCTGCAGCAGCAGCTTCCAGCATGTCCAGTGGAGCTCTGGGCATGTATTAGCCCCCTTAGGCAAACCCATCCCCAGGCACCTTTACACTGCATGCCCAGAAGGACAGGGACTGCAGATTCATTGCTACGCTTGCACAATTTGGCCTGTCGAAGGAGTTTCTTTTTCAAGTTGTGCTTCTGAACATGTGCTTTTTGGCATGATATAATGAATATTGTACAGTATAGGATGGAGAAAGTCAAAGTTGTATGGCAAGTCCAACAGGAAAGAAAAGACTTATTATCTTGGGAGTCAAAATATTTCAAGAGCTAAACATAGTAATAACCCATTTAAATTTTAATACAAATACAGTAAAATGATAGAATTTATAAGGGAAGAGGGGAAAGCACAGGTTTTACTCCAAAGAGTTGCTAATTTTGTTGATATTTCCCCCACGTGCAACAGACAGAACTAAGATCCAATACCTGCCCAAAGCAGATACATCTCGCATGTTCTCCCATGGTCTAGTGTGTGGCTCCCAAGGCTGGTCCAAGGGCCAGTGTCCGTGGCCATTACATCAGTTGAATGGGAGACCTGTTGGCAGGACAGAGCCCCTAGTTCGGAGCTATAAAAAGAGCCTGCGGAAAATTCGGAGCTTAACTAAGGATAGGTGGCAGCACAGGCTGTGGTTACTATGTTAATAGTGGTTTTATTTGTTTTAAATCATGGCTTTTGGGTAAATCATGTTCATCCAACTCATATGCAGAAGGATATACTTGATTCTTTTGAGCGTTAAAATTGCTAGGCTTATTTCTTTCCTCAAGCAGAGGAGCTGTGGAAGGAATGTGAGAGATGTTTGGACAGCATTCTGCAAACCAGAATGTATTTAAAAAACAGTCTTTGAGAAATAAATCACTACCTGATGATGAAGACAGCTGAGCTGGGCCAAGAGTCTTTCACGTGCCAACAGTCTCTCACGTGACAGAAGTTAAATTGGACGCTGGCAGGCTTTGAAGCTTGCAAGGCTGAAAACGTCTAGAAATTTTCATATACTTAAACAAAGTAAGTAATAGGTAGATAAAAATATGGCTTTGAAACTTTTCAAAACACCTCTCTGTAGAACAGTGGGAACCTACCTAAGGTCACAATCTTTTACCTGTTGGGAACAAAATAACCCCTAAACCCCAGGAGCACAAATTTTACACCATCTCAATTCAAAACCAATAAAGAGCTTAGGGATGAAGAAGTTTTAGGGATGAATTTGGATTAATTTCAGATTTATAACAAAGCTTGAAATCAGAGTTTCCTAATAGTTTTAGGTTTCATTGTGAAAATGGCATATCCACCATTCATCAGTAAACCAAAATATTTAATCCCCAAGTAAATGCTAGAGGTGTCTGTCAATATTACATTTGTGTGCAAAGTTACGGCACATTAAGGCTGACATAAGCAGCAAGTGTAAAAATGTGATTAATCAAAGGATGATTTACCGCTCTGAAAAAGGAATATGAAACTCAGTCTAGATAAGTAATAGGCAAGCAAAGAAAGACAAGACCATTTCCAAGATGTTTTGAATTAATTTAAACTCCTCAGTAGGAAAGGGTAATGAATTTACTATGAAAATAAAGTTGTTAGTTCACTGCAGTCAAATTAAGGCCAAAAATAATCATATGCATCTTAAAAATAGAATGAAAATGCTGAACCTATGAAAACATAGTATAATCTTGCATTTATCAAAATGGAGAATTATACAGAAAAAATAGGTCTATGTCAATTTTTATGTTATGGTCCAGCATCATTTTGCATGAAGCCCTGGGAGGTCCCATGCCAAGTAGCTGATCTTTGGGTTTGTTCCAAAGCTGTTGAAGTGAGTGTGTTTAGTTTCACTGGATTCATTTGGCTTTGTATGGGCAGGTTGATTAGCAAAGAATTTGGAACAAAAAGCATGCCTTGGAGTATTCCACATCATAACCTTGTCTTTCACCTTGTTCTCTGTCCCCTGGTGCGGTGGTGGTGATGAGGGAGGCGAGTACGAGAGGCTCAAGTGCAGATTTTCCCATTGCTGTTTATATCCCGTATGCTGGATGGAACAGGACAGAACTGCATGCTTCTAAAACTGAAATAGCTCAGCTAAACCTTCTTCCCTTTCTGCCTCACACCACATCCCCACCACAGAAGAGGTGATGCATTAAGCAAGGGGGAGGGATCAGGAGAAACCCTCCTCTTGTCCATGCCAGGAGGATGAGGCAATTCCAGCTGCCTTGAATTTGCAGGCTCATTCTGACAGCTCTTCTGTCTTCCTGTGAAGATGGGGCTGGAAAGGAGAATGATTTTTCTGCTTACTGAGGTTGCCCCTCTTTGCTTCTGCACTGCTGGAGATGTGATGGCGGGAAGAGCTTTCTCTGCCTATCTGTGATTATTAGCTCTGACCTCAGTAAAACTAGCATCGCTTGCAAAAAACCCCCAAAGTGCCAAATCCAACCCCCCAACCAAAAAAAAAACCCCAAAATCATGAGAGACAGCAACATGAGAAAAACTCTAATTGCACATCTGTTCAACAGACTTTTGTGATAACTCAGCAATAGCTAATTGAAACTCCTGGATTGTAAATATGCTTCTAGCCAAACTGGAGTTTACTTTCTCTGATGCAATCTCCTTTCACAACTCCCGGTTGCACTCTGACGTTCTGGTGGTCAGGTTTCCAACAATCTGTCACTAGATGGGAAAATTAGAAGTTGGGTCTATTCAATTATAGTGAGCCAAACCTCTGCTAATCTGCATCATCGTGTCTCCATGGATTTCTTGGAGCTCTGTCACTTTGCATTAGCTGAGGACCTGGCCTTATGTAATTAGATATTTTCACACTCTTCTGGTGACATGCCCTCCTCCGACAGTCTGGATTGGAGGCTACCATGGTTGGCAAAAAGGGATACACTCATTCTTGGGAGGCAGCAGGACACACAAGATCTGTGAATGTGTATGCACTATTAACATGAGATTTTGTTAAGTAATGTATTCAGGATTTGTTTACATACTCGGAAATAGTGAAATGCATTGGAAGAGGAGACCAGGGATCCTGGCATCTGTGAAGGTTCTCAGACTTCTTGGTCATGAATGGGCAGACGGGTTAAAGACACAGCTGTGAGTGCTGCTTGTTCTCACGCAAAAGTTTGGGCTCACTGAAGGCCTCATGGCTTCCTGTCTCTGAATTACCATTCTGACGTAATTTTTGTGACATTTTCGTGTTATTATGCAAGCCTGTAGAAATCATGACACCACTGGCAAAACTGTTGAATAAATACGATGTTAGTAATGTGAAATTAATCCGTGATGGATGTACTTAGGTCTTTGAAGGGTTTATCTGCTTTTGGCAATTTTGTGTTCTTTTGGAATGATTGAAAGAGGTGTTTGCTTCGACTTGTGGATTTAAGAAATGTTTGTGACTAGGTTACATTTTTATAGTGCACTTCCAGAATGAAGTCCATGTGGTCTTTAACCCAAGGATACAGTTTTGGAATATGGAGTCGCTGCTTGCAAGTCCTATAGTATGTTCTAGCTATCCCACTGTGGGAAACTGTTGGGCTTTTCTCTTTTAATTTTATATTTGTTTATATCAAGACCACTTTTCACTGATGTCGGAGACCTATCAGGTCAAATTTAATCCTCTATATATCTCTTCCGCACCACTGAGTCCATTGCTTTGACTTAATACAATGTAGATATTTGGAAGGAGTCCTTAAGTTTAAATCCTTAAGTTTAAATCCTTAAGTTTAAATTTTATTTTGTTGTTAGGACATCACATTCTTAACTAAAAAAGGCAGAGTCACAGGCAGAACGTCATATACTGAGGCTGCTTAGTGACTTATTGGTGACAAATCGTGAGATGCTTTAAAGTATCCTTTGAAAGAATGATGAAGATACTCTGACACCCTGAGGAAGTTCTGATCTTTTGTAGGCTGCTTTATGGAGGAGTTGTTAGCACTCAAAGAGGGCAACTGAACATGGATTAGAAAGTGCTGGAACATTTACGAAGCTGGAAACTCAGAGAAGTTTTGAAATTGCATTGAGATGCTTCAGTGGAATTGCACTTTTGACTATTTCTAATCAGTAGAAGTGACCTTACAGCTTCGCTGTGATGCTGCAGGGTCACGAGGGAGCAGAACACAGTGACAGAAACACACATTGAGCATTGTGTCCTAAAGCTGCCCATTTGGCTCTGTGCTACTTTGCCTGCCTTTTGTCCAGCCTTTTAAAAAAGCACTAAACAAAGTCCTCTTAAACTTCAGGGTCACTTGGTGAGCCACCTAGTGAACATTGCCAGGGGCATTCCGTCCTACTGATCAGAATAATATCCATCACCACTGGTATTGGCTGTAGGAGGAGTGCAGGTTGCCTGAAGTTTGATACAGAGTCCTGTTGCTATTCAGTGGCTGGTCTCCATAAGCTTCTTTAGCATCCATGCGAGTTGGCCTTGTCTGTGTTTCCCAGCCTTGTAAAGTGGTGGCAAAGCAGAGAGACAAAAGTGGGCAGGCAGCTACCTTTGCTGCAAACCTTTTGGTGCTTCTTGAAATGTGAAAGCACTAGGCAGTGCCACAGGGCAGCACGGTGCACTGGCTACACCAGCCCTAATATTCATGTTTTCTAGTCTGCGGATGCAGCTGATGATGTCCTCCCCACAGCTGGTTCTAGGTGATGGCCGAGCCTGTGGGTTCTCACTCCTTGCCTTCACAGAGCCAGGGACCTTCTCAGCACTGCTCCTTTGCCAAGGAATGTGGAGCAAATGGCCATCTTTGAAATTGCTGCCAAGAGGTGGTTAATGGGCTCCGCCACAGTTAACGTGCTTGAATTCCAAAGCTACACAGATTGTCTGAAAGTCTACCTCCCCACAGGCTGCTTCTGGGCTGGTGGGCAGTACCGCTCTCCTTTTCACGAGCTGGAAACACTTCCTTCACTGGAGAAAAATGCACTGTGGTTCCTGTGGAGGAGCGTAGTGTTCAGAGCAGTGAGATGACTGTCTCTGTGTATGTTTTGGGGGAGAGGAAGGGATGGGTCAGAAAAAAAGGCCAAAGGAAAGAGCAGTTAGAGACATCTGATCAATGTCACAGGGCAAGATGCTGAGCTCTGGCATTGGGCTGCTGAGGTGATGAGAATAGCTTATGAGTAGCCCATGCAGCAGGAGTGAGCAGAAAACACTGTATTTCTTGGCTATTGACAACAAAATCCTTGTTCAGTGAATGTTCTCCTTTAACAAGTACCTCCAGAAGGGAGAATGAAGCAAAAAACGATGTCCCCATTTATCCTCAGTGCCAGTCTGCAGGGCAGGGCTGGAACGCTGACTCCATTTGAGAGCAACCTGAACTTCGTGCACTCACAAACAAGTACATGTGACGGTGCGAGGTGAGTCAGGGCTGCCCAGGGGCAGTGGGCAGATGGGAGCAGGGAGCTGGAGACACGTACGCACGTCACCAACACGTCCCGTGCGCTGCAGGACAGTCCCCTCCAGAGCTGCTGTGATTGATTCCATGGGAAGGGTTCACAGCTCCAGCCCAGAAGGGACTGAACCACCTCTCATCCTAAATTTTCTTCCTTCTCTATTAACGTTCTGCCAAAGCTGTTTTCAAGGAAAGTTGTCTCCCAGTCTACTGTGCTGCCAGGGTGGGCTAGTGTGAAATAAAAAAACCCTCATCCAAACCAACAGCACAGGTTTGGTTCTTTTGTTTGGGCTTTTGGGAATTTAAAAAAGTATTTTGTGGCTCTGCCACTGAGTCAGCACTGGTGGGTTGTGATTTCTGAATATGATTTCTGTGGTCAAATTTTGCAAAAAGCTTTGATGTTTAATATGCTGGTCAATTAAAGCGTGCTGCTATGTAAGAAATGATGCAGTGGCTTTGTGCAGCTTGGTTGGTATTGCCAAAATGGGTCAAAAGTATCAGAAGAAGGTTTAATATCCCTGTTTACATAGTATCATTTTCCCTGCTTTGTGGTTCATTAATTTCTGCAGTGATTGGAGTATAGTCTAAGAGCAGAAAGCTTCCTTTCTCTCTGTACGATAAAAATAGCTGATGCTCTCTCCTGCTAATTTGATTAAAGTGATTATGGAAGTTCAGCAGTGTTACATATAATACTGCCTGCTCCGCTGAACACAGCCTTCCTCAGTCAGGCATTGACTGTCTTAATGCCGTTCGGTCAGGTTTGGACGTTGCCTGGCCAAACAGCCTTCATGTGATAATCACATTGGTGAAGTTTTCTTCAGCCCAACAGATAGCTGTGTTGGCACGGCTAAGGCTGTGCCAGAGAAATAACAAGTGTTATTCTCCTCCGGGGGCAGGACTTTTTAAACACGGTTGCCAAATCTATCTTCCCGCAGGGTGAACCCTCACGGTACTCGCACAGTGTAGGAGCCACAGGAATGGCTTTGCGAAGATGTAACCTTTTTCCATCCTAATCGTGGGAAGGTTTTTCACAGAGAAGCGATGCATACATTGAGATTCCTTCTGACACTTTAATCAGACTGGCAAAAAAGGGCTGTCCAGCTGGTTTTGTGAGATGTTCAATAATGAGATTTACTTCAAGGCAAGTAAAAACCTTAGGAAAGTTTTAAGATTGTACTTTAAAGTGTAAGCTTGGTGTATCTATTCTTTTCCTAAGGGTGTTTATTTGATTATGGTACTAATTCAGGCATTGGTCCAAAGCCCATTAACATAAATGAAAAGAGTTTTATTGACTTTGATGGGATTTGGATCATGCTGCACTAATTAAATAGTAAAGTATCCATTAGCAGTGAAGAAAACAGAAGAGAGGGGAGCCAAATACTGTTGTGATGAACCCTGTGAAGTTGAGTGAACTGCAGCCAAAGTCCCAATATCTTCACAGATGAGCTTTTCCATATTTCCTTTTGAAATAGATACAACTGTGGATTTTTAAGAGAATGGAATTTATAAAGATCCTTACATTTATCCTGCCTATTTACAAGTTTCTGTAGACACATTTATTCAATGAAGGCAGTAATAAGAAAAAAATGGGAAGTGAGGTGTGACAGAAGAAAAAGATAGGCTTTAAACAATATTGCAGTCAAGTACTAATAATTTATACTTACTTTGCTTGAAGATTCTTGTAAGGTTTTTAAGGTACACAGAGTTTCTAGATTCCAAAGAAAAAAAAAGAGTTTTTCAGTGTTACTGATGCTAGTAGTAGAAGGTAAGGGGAAAGTTCATCTATTACACATCTGGAAGGTCTACATAAAAAGTGGGTTACATTTTTTAATAATAATAATAATAACAATAACAATAACAACAATAAAAATTTTTAAAAGGCTGTTATGGAACTAGCCGCAGAATCAGTCATGTACAGACAAATTAAAAATACAGTAATAAATGAATTTAAATGTGCTGCTGGATAGATTCAAAAATGATGTGGCATTTAAAACCCAGAAATGCTGTTCCTCATTCCTTTTGCTGTGACCCATTTTGCCTGGGTGGCAGCAGTAGCCCTTGAATTCAGTAGCCTACAGCTCTGTTGAGACACTGAGGTCAGCAACCAGAAAAAGCATTTGCAGGAGTTTCCTTATGACAGTGGGATGGTTGGAAAAAAACAAGTCGGAGGTGTTGGAATTCAGCTGTAACCATGTAAGCTGAAGTTTTGAGGAGACTAGGTGCCCATCTGTGTTTGGAGGTCAGTTCTCCTCAGACGTCTTTGAAAATACAACCCTAAATGAGATATTTTCTAAAACCGTCTTTCTGGCATTGTTTGCCTGCTGATGCATTTACAATGACAGGTTGTGCTCTCATGCCGGTTCCAAGGTTATTTCCATTTCAGATGTTTGTCTTCAGGCTTGCTAGCGTCTACTGAACATCCTCGCTCTTAAACTTAGCAAAAAAGAGGTTTTCCCACCTTTGCTCCTCAGGTATTTATGAAGAAATAATGTCTGCAATTTGTTTTAGATTTTTATTAAAGTTATCAAGCAAAATGTTGATCGTGACGCAATGATACTATGGTGCCATCTTCTGTGTTTGTAAGCATATCTTGGCCTTCCGTATCTTTGCAAAAATCATGAAGGTCTCATCAGCTGCAGCTGCGGATTGGAGATAAATTTGAGTTATAGATTTGTCACTTCTGTGATAGCCAAAAATCCAAAACAAATAAATGCCCTAGTAAAATGAAATTTCTTAGAATACTCAATATAGGAAAGGACGAAAGAATCAGTCTCAGGCCTAACAACACAAACTTTCTCCTGTGCTTCCAAAAATAAAGTGTCTGAAGTAGGACCCCACCTCCCCTTTTTTTAAATCTTCCCTTTGAAATCCAGTGGTTACTTAACAGAAAGTTTCCAGAAATAAAATTCTTCTGGACATATGTTTTATGTGAGAAAGATTAATTGGAAAGAATTTTTTTCTTTTGAGGAAATGGGTGTGTGGGAATTGTGTCTTAGAATCGGGCTTTTGATGGACCCTGCAGAGTGAAACTGTTGTTTGGGGAATTTAAAATTGTTCTTGTGCTTGTTGCGAGGGCAGGGGAGTGAAGCAGAAGAGACTGTCAGTGAAGGATGCACAGCGATACCCCCGAAGGGCAGGCGTCACCTTGTCACGATGACAGGTTATAAAAGGGAGGGGGGCTCATAAAGCAACTAAGCGCCGCTTGACTGTTCAAGGATGGAATTCTGCATGTTTCTGATCACTTCTATTCATAGATTAGTTCTGTTGGCCAACGTGGGTACACAGGTAAGTGAGGTTGTAGAAGAGTTACAGGATTAAAGTCTGTTAAAGTGATTTCATTAATTATAAAAGGAAAATTAGATGGAGACTCCAGCACATGGGAATATAGGGATGGATTTGCTGTATATGGACTGAAAAAGAAAGTCTATATAAAATTACTTTTTGTTCTGAGGCGAGGGAAACAATCCAAAATATAATGTAAATGCTTTCATTGTATTTAGCTTCATTGTTTCTAAATTGAAATATTTCTATCTAAGAACAAATGACAAATTAATTTTTCCCCACCCAAAATCTAAGTTGGCAACTGTTGGTCCAAGTTTTATTTTCCTTTTTTAATGTAAAATGTTGCCTTATGTTCCAGGCAATACAGCGTGTGTTTCCATAGCAACCTCTTCTTGTGTCTTGAACTTGTCAGCATCAACATATGACATTTTAAACTATAAAGCATTTACACACACTGCTACCTCTTTGGACGTGAGTGAGACTTGCCAAAAACTGGGTTCTTGCAGATAGTTGAAGTTAGGGAAAGGTGATGGAGTCAGATATCCTTCTTTGTTTACAAAGAATATAACAAGTCCTGTTTCACTGAACTCAAAATAAATCAAGGAACAGGACACAGATTCCTGCTCCCAGCTCAAAGGCTGGTTCACCCAACAACTAACTCAAAGCCTAGTTTTTTTCTTAGGGCTGCTTGTCTGTGGGTTCTGTGTCTGATTCTCTGCACTGAGGGTTTTTGGGCTGTCTCCCTGACTTTCCTCAGGTGCGCCTGTTTCTCAAGCTGTGCCGTGTTCAGCAGAGTTGTTCCTGACCATGGACGCACATAGGCTTTGGACAGTGATGTACACCAGACCTCTCTCTGCTGCTGTGTTGCTTCGTGTTTTAAACCCAGTGAGTGGTGAACCCCTGTTCAGGTTAAGTGCAGTCTAATCCAACTGACAATGTATTTGCAAAACATTTACGAAATAAAACAATGAGGAAGGGGAACGGAAAAGACCTAGTCAGGAATACAAGGGATGGTATTCCAGTGAGCAGTAAAAAGGAATTCGTTTTAATGGCCAAACATAATTATAAAACTTTCTCTTGTAGGTAGGAGGGAGCACGGATATAATTCTATGAGATGTGCTTTTGCTGTCTTTCTGTATGTAGCATGATTTGGCTGCTGATTTGAGCTTCTTTTATATATATATATATATATATATATTTGCAGATATGGGCAAGCTGCCAATAATGTGACTAATAAAAAATGCCTATTGATCTCTTTTTAAAGCCTATGTTAACATTGCTCTTCTTTGGAAGATAGTAAGCAGTTCTCACTTATTGTAATATTTATACAGACACCTTCCTGAAGGATAGCCCTATTTGTTCCAACAGAGAGGAATACTGCTCTCCTATTTTGGCTGTCAGCATGTCTTTGGATTTATCTTTCACATGGTTACATAGGAGAGAGCTGATTTACCCAGAAGTACTTGTCATGGCTTTAAATCCTTACTCCAATGGTATATCTCCACATTAAAATAAAAACAGGTTAACGGCTTGTTTTGTCTTGATTTGTGACTTCATGGCTTGGAGCAAGAGACTTCTTTCATGGATGACCCTGTGCATTTAGAAGATGTGGGTGTGGATTCTTTCCTCTGTATTTACTGAAAATAGATATCATAGTGATGTTTAACTGTTAGGAATTGGGCTCCAGCACCCACCTATACACTGCTCCTTACAGGCTGTCCCTGGGCTATAAGCTGGCCCGCTGGCCCACTGGCCCACACGCACACACAGCTCCTGTGTGAGCTGTAGCCCTCCAGTCCTCATCAGAGGTGACGGTATTTCCAGATATGGAACAAACCTTTCCCCATGTGACCTGGGAAGAGACGTGATAGCGTGATGAACTTTGGTTATTTGTCGTCTAGGGCTGGACACGTGCTCTGCTCCAAAAGCAGAGCAGGTACTGTTTGTGCTGGAGTAACTGCAACAAAAAACAGGTACAAAACTATTTGGACAAGTATCTGGCCATATATTACATATCCGGGCCTGTGTTTACATTCCGGGGTTGATGATAACTTTATCAGGAGAGATGAGAAGTAGATACTTGAATTTCTCCTGGACTTTCTCAATAACTAAACTGGTACAGTATGTTCTTGGGCCAGTGCTTTGATCCAGCTGGGATATAGCCAAGGGGAAAATAATTTCATACTTTTAGTTTGCTAATCAGGAAATGAGATAATTAATATAAAAAGTGTCTTTTTGGGAAAAAAAAAAAAAGCCTTCTGGTCACTTTGCAGACATTAATTTTCAGATAAAGAATTTCTATTTTGCTTCTGAACCAACCAAACATTCAATACAAATAACATAAAGCTTTGTGTTTTCTGTGTTCCTTAAATCCGGTTTTAGACAAGAGAGTGGCCTTTCCTTCCTTTCAAAATACAGCTGGTTCTCTTGAAATTCTAGGTGTGTAAATACACGTATTGCTCTCTTCTGTTAGTTTTCTGCATCTTTTGCTCACTGAACTGTAACCCAATAAATACCACCTTTAAATCCTCTTTGGAGGACCGGGAAAGTTCTGTTCTGTTGTTGCTGAGGGAATTACTGAGTTTCAGTATTTGCTTTTTTTGCCCCTGGTTTGTAAGAAATGTTGCCTATTCTCCAGTGTTGTCCTTACATGAACTCTTCTAAAGTGTTTGCCCCTTCTTTGATTTATTTCCTTATTTCATTTATGCCTCTTCTGCATATTGAGTCCCAAACTAAATATAGCGTTACCCACTACATTCACTGCTTCCGAGTGAGGGAAATCAGACCGCCTCTTCCAAAGGACTTACGTGTCCCAGCATTTGTGTCTGTTATTGCGTGTCTGTTTACCCTTCTTTCTTCCTGGTACTGTCACCCTCTGAGCTGCTGATGAGCTGCAGTTCCCCAGGTTCCTTCTTCCCAACCAGCAGCACTGCACGGCAGTTCCTTGCAAGGCGTTGGTTCAGCTCTCCCCATAACGAGGGGGTAAAACTGGGGATGTTGGGGCGGGAATTATTGGGTTGCAAAGGGTGAGTGCTCCAAATGCAGCATACACACCCTCCTCCCCCAGTGCCAGTGTTTTATCTCCCTCTTTTAAGCTTCCCCAGACCGTTGATCTGAGCTGTTTGAGGAAGAGGTAGGTAACGTATCTCTCCCTTTCCCATTTGTAGAAAATCAGTTGAAGTGGCAATGCAGTGCTGGCCCAAAAGAGGTTAACCTGGCTGAGTTCAGCAATAAGTGACCATAGTATTATTTTAATTACATAAAAAAGCAGTTGCATCAATTCTCAAATTGAGAATTGGTCAATTATTTGCGCCAGCACAATTAAAAACTAACAGATGAAATTAATGTAACAATAATTTTCTTTTTATCAAGTGTTAGTTCATGTTTTAATTTTCTGTATTTGTGGTTGCCTTGGGTCACTACTACTCAGCTGGTTTTTAGAGACTGCTATTGGAATAATTTCACTTTAACAGAGACCGAGAAGGGCTTAAGAGAGCATAAAAGCTCCGATTCAGCAATGTATTTGCATGCATCCTTTATTTTAATCCTCTGAATAGTTACCTTACCAAGTACATATTGCTCTTTTCTTTGGAAAAAATAATCTTTTTTAGTTTCTGGATTAAGATTTATGGAAACTACTGGAAAAGAGAGGTTTCCTGGAGTAGTGTGTGTATATCATTATATTTCACTATACTTGTAACATTATATTGCATTTTCAGGATAGTCCAAGTAGCACCTTTTGCAAAAGACAGTTGATCCTTTTTGTGGAACTCACAGAAACTGAACATAAAATACTGATTAAATGAAATTTGGGCTGAATAGTTTAGAGTATTGTATATTCAAAATCTCCAAAATACTTAAAAAATGGAATAAATTGGCAAATGGTGCTAATGCACCTCTAGAGCATATGGGAAAAATGGGTAAAATAAGTAAATCTTTCTTATTTTCAGTACTTACAGGGAGCATAATAACATTAAGAAAGGAAAATGTAAAACATGTGATGGCAGATGCCAGACTAACCACAGTACTCAGGCTCTCACGAGAAGCCCCCTTTTCAAGCTGTACGCGGCCTTGGCCAAAGCATTCTTTTTGGACTGAGAGTTTTTCATTCCTGGTCTTAGGCCAAAGGTAAATTCTCCTCTGTGTGGAAACTTTCAACAAAACCGATTCAATAATTTTTTGAATTCTCCCTCTCATCGGTGCTCCTGCCACTTTACCACCGCTGTGTGAACGGCACAACAGCTGAGCGAGGTCTGGTGAACGTTAGCTTTTTCTTTGGTGTTCATGGTGATCGGCTGAAGTTAGTTCAGTAGTTTTGAATTGTTAGCAATGAATGTTTTTGCACATGTTCACAAAAACAGTCCTTTGCCTTTTATTTTTAATATCAACAAGAACATTTATGACGCTGATGATTGATCTCTTGTACGAGACAAACCGCAAAATCTCCTGTAGTTGTGCCTGTAGCTAGCCTAATAAAGTGAGACTCAAAACAACCTCAGAAAAATAGGATTTTGAAACTTCCACTGCTACCAAAGGCATTTTCTGAACTACTCCATATATATACCTACCCTCTCCATAATTCAGCCCTAAGTGCAAATTTTAGTAGAGTTATGTAAGGAACTAAAAAAGATACGTGGCATCTAGTGAAACTTCCACATGCACCTAAGCTATGGTCTTAACTTGCTTGGCCTCCAGTGAGTTTAAAGTATCCAGCTCACTGGGACTGGGAAGCATTGCATATCCCACTAACTGCCTCTTTGGTACATAAATACCTTTGGATATGTCACCCCACACAACTGAGTTTCTGAACTGTGAGCTGTTGGCTTTTGTTGGATCTACTTTGTAGACTCCTGAAGAAGTGGAGGTGTGCTGAACTTCACTGTCATCTTCTGAATTTGGTTCCAACTCCTTTCAAAATGCTTTGGAGTTGTTTTAATGCTTTTTTAAAAAAATATTTCTATCTATCTCCCCTGTGCAATAGCAGTGATGAGCATCACTGTTCTAGCAAAGAAGGAGAAGTGCAGCCAAGGACTTTGAAGTGGCCAGAACTCTTGCATGAGGCAACATGAACAGGTCAGGCAATTGAAAAGGAGCTAAAGCTCATTTTTAGTGCTGTTTGAAGGGAATTTTCAGTTTCATTAGGACTGACTTGGTTGAAACACATTCACTTGTGAACTTCCTTGAGGTTAGGATTTCAGAGCAGTTTTCAGTTGCGGTTTTGAGTGACTTGATACCTTGGTGTTGTCTTTCTGTTACACAGACCTTGCCCTGCTTGCTTCTCTGAGATCTTAGGGACATGGTTTAGTGGTTGGACTTCACAGTGCTAGGTCAACGGTTGGACTTGATGATCTTAAATGTCTTTTCCAACCAAAATGATTCCATGATGCTATGATTCTACCTTCCATAGAGGTTCAAAATGATCCTGTATCATCAAAATGAATCCCTTTTGCAGTTTACCTTTTGGCCTTTACCTTTATTTTGGCTTTTCTTGGCAAGATGCTGGCTTTACACACATGGATTTTTCTAACCAGGCAAGAATGGTGGATGCAGAATGGATCAGTTTGGGATCCTTGACAGGCTTAAGTGTGTATGAAGCTGAATCTAAATAGTCAATTACTTGCTGTGGCTTATTAAATTTCACTCAATTTTTTCTCTCCTGATGGTTTATAATGTATTCATACCATGTTTTGCATAATTGACTTAAGTTAACTCTTCCTTTTCCAAAAGGAAATAGGCCAAACTATATGGTTTCAAATGAAGACTGTAGTTACATTGGCAATTTTGCCTCATCTTGATTACAACATTTAGTAATGGAAAAACTGCTGACAAATCTACATGATAAAATGCTATCAGACTTTTCAGGAAGACAAAAGCTAAATGGAGCTGCCAGGAGACAAATCTGGCCACTAAAGCATTTATATCTCATGGCAAGTCTCTGCTGTAATCTAGGTTTCCATTCATTGAATGGGTAATAGCAAGTAAAGAATGATCTCTTCTTTAATGTAATAATGTGGGCATTCATATTTTTTTGAGAATTCAGACTCACGTTCTGAAGAAACAAAGGCTTTATTTCAATATGGCTGGATATTTTGGAGATTTTAATTTTTTCAAAAAAAGAGCCTTTTAATCTAAAGAAATAAGTAAGTGCTGTGTTTCTACTTGAATACAGAGAGACAAATTTACTGTTGCTTTTTCTTTGTTTGTTTAGTTTTGGGTTGGGTTTTTTTTTTTTTTAAGCGCTTGTCTGCTGAAGGCTGTAATTGGCTCTGGAGAAGGCCTTTTACTTGTGTTTCCCAGTCATGGATGTCTGCACTTATCTCATTCTTGGCATCCTCCCATTTCAAAGTAAGACGTGGCAGTAAAGTATTCTGAGGCTGTGCCAAAGAGCAGATTGTTGTAGGAAAAAAAGTGTTTCTTATATGTTATGCTGAACTCTTAAGCTTCTAAGGAATTGCGCTAACCCATTTTCCCTATAAGATTAAAGGAGAAGGTAGTTACCACCCAAATAACAAGTTGCTTACTGGTGTCTCTGAGTACAGCACATATATTTGGGTGAAGAATAACTTTGGTCAGTGCCTCTTTACCTGGTCCCATTCCCAGAACCTGGCTCAGTTGGGTTGGAAGGGCTCGCTGCAGGATGCAGGGAGGTGTCTGATGTCATCCATGTGTGATCTGGTCTGCTAGGGCTTTGAGAGACAGCTGCTGGGGTAAGAAAGGTGATCACCCTGTAAGAAACCCTGTGCAAGTCAGATTTGCTTTTTTTTTAAAACAAATTTTATGTTTTTGTTTTTTGAAAGCTGTATTTATGAGGTAGAAGTGAAAAAGAATGAGGGGTAAAGGAGGAGGAAAAGGTGCTGATTTCAAACATGTGGTAAGTGTAGATCAGCTTTCCTTACCAGCAGAGTTTTGCAGAAAAGAATCCTCTGCTAGTTTCCTGTGGGATGGATTAAGGTGTTAATTAATGAATTTGGAAATAACTATTCTAGTGTAGTTCCTGTAGCTGAGAGTATGGAGTGCAGTTACAGAAAGAGAGGGCAGAAGGAGGAACTTCTCATGTTAAATCTCCTATGTGTTGATTCATAAACCCATGTGCCTTAATCTGTGGGAATCTACTCTGGAAAGGGAAAGGGCTAAGCTGTATTTCGTTAAAGTGTTAAATCTGGGTTGGAACAGGAGAAAGTGGTGGAAAGTCTGTAGCTGGCAAAAGGAGATTGCTTTGCTTCAACCTCACGTGGAGTAACAGCAGAGCTGGGTGTGATGCTACAAGAGGGCAAAGTGGGACCATCTACTCAGAATTAAAGCAAGAGATGAAGGGAGAACATTATTTTTAATCATGTTTCATCTGAGGCGTATGTTCATTGTCTCAAGAGAGATTTTGAGATTTTGTCCATATTTGAACTGGAACAAGAAAACAGTTTTTCTCAAGCTTTGGATCTGACTTCCATCCAAAGCAGATTTGGATGGGCGCCCCACCTGAATTGTTAAGGACTTGGAAGAAATGTTTTAGTCTTGGCCTATTTCTGGTTAAAATACATTCTTCTGTGATGGAGAAAAATATTTAAAAAAGAAACCACCCCTGAAACAGACAGGAGGAGGTTATAATCTCAAGAGATGAGATTATGAGATGATTTTGAACATTTTTTAAGCTGATCTACCTTTGGTAGGCTTGAGTATTGGGCAGGTTTATTTAAACTCACAGTAGTATGTGGTATTGGGAAAACTGTACCATCAATGCAGGGAAACACGAGTACAAACACAGCCTTTGCCTGGTTTGCTTGAAAAATGTGACAGTGCACCCAATGCACAAAATGGTTCTCCCTCTGATTATGTGTTTCCTGTTCTGTTAATTAGGATGTCTCTGCTCTTCCATATCTCATTTCTTGAAATAATTTCTTAATGAGTCAGTTGAAGTTTTTTCAGGCCTGGGAAGGGATGGGAAATTTGGTGAACTGGCTAACGTTTTCCTCTGATATCTGTTTTGATATCAATTATGATTCAGCTTCCAATTAAGCAGGTCAGGGTGCGTTAGCAAGTCTTCAGTTCATGGCTAAATACTACATAGAGAGATGGCATAAGGCTAAATTCAAGATTATCCAAAGTAATTAGGACAGAAAATTATTCAGTTTGCCTTGTTGGAAATAGTCTGACTTATTGCTGAAATGATGCCAGCCTTAGTTCAGTTCTGTCTGTAGTTCCAGGCAGAAGAAAGCCTTTTACAGCAGATTGTAATCTTTAATAAGGTTGCATTATGCAAGTGTGTAAACTGGGATGAGGAAAGACTGGAGCAGAATGCCCTGAAATAGTATGGACTTAAAATGCAAGAAATGAGCTTGCAATTAAAAGGCCAAAATTACTGGTGATCTGTCGGACAGTAGACTCTGACGTTAAAGAACGATGGCTAAGAATATAAATTTGGGGAAGAAAAAATAGACACTTCCTATACTATTGAGTTTACCTACACGGAATTATTCATGTCCATGTTTTGTACCTTCATTTCTAAATATTTCAAATAGCATCATAGGCAACATTCATCCTTGTCATATTGACTTGCCAGGACAAGTGAAAATGGTGTCTGCTAAGCTTTATTAGACTATGTTAATTTGGCTAGGCTGTGTAGGATGTGCTTGGAATGTAGCAATTTGTACACTAAGAAAAAAGATCATTTTTTCAAATTAAGTTATGAAATTTGGCAGCATTTCTTAACACAAAATGTATGCTGAATTGGATCTAGAACAGAAACATTACTTTTAATTTGAAAAAATTGCTTTGCATTTATCAGGGGTGCTTCGTACATCTGGTCATCATCAGAAGCGATCAGCAAAAAAAATCTGAAAAGCAAGAGTTATACTGTTAAGTTCCAGAGTCTCCACTGTCTTTTTTTCTTATTTTTGTGATGACTAGAATTCTGCAGGATCAATCATATGCATTAGTGTTACTCTTAATAATAGTATCTATCTTTGGCTCAAGTTCTTCCAGAGTGATAGAGTTCATCCCCCTCCACCCATAAGAAAAATGAAATTTAAATCTCTGTATCTGAAACATTGCTCCACGCAGAGTTCCTGTTCTTCTCTCTCACTATACTGTAGCTCTTCAGACCTTGATCGCTGATGTCAAGTGAGGTTTTCCACCATCATCTCTAGGTTTTGGACCAGATCCAAAAACAAGACAGTGAATTTCTTAACCACTTATATAGAGGTTTCATATGTATGATACCTCTTCTGTGTGCATTTTTGAAAGCTGCCTTTTAAAACCATGGCCAAATATGTCCAATTATATTGCCTTAAAAGCTAAGGCCCTATTATGCCCTCAGTAAATTACTGGATGCTGTTCTACCAGATGTGCATACACCAATTTCTCCTCTTTTGGAGTCTGTCTTCCTGCACATCTGACTAAAAGCTCTGGACCACAGCCATCGCTTGGCACTTTGAAATCAAACCATTTTTCATTACAGTTGGTATTTCTGACCTTTAAGACCTAAATTCTGAACATGCCCCCATGTTGGCATTGGGTTTTATGCTGTGCTCTAGGCAGTAATTTGCTGAACCTCTCCTGTGCCTTCCAAAAGCCATTTTCCTTTTGTAATTAAAAAAACCTTCAAAAGAGATAGCTGCAAGGAAAATATAGTGTACAGTAGACTCCTAAGGCTTTCGGCTTTTTTCTGGGTTAGGGAAAACCTTTGGAAAAACTAAGGCTTAAACAACAGCAATAAAAAGTAAGATAAAACTTTATAAAAACTTGATATAATTCTTGAGAACCATGCACTAAACAAGGCATTATCCTTAATAAGGGACACAGTTCCTATGGATAGCACAGCTTGATGCTCAGTGTAAAGTCCTTGTTACAGAGATGTCACCACATTGCTTAATTTTCTTGTTCTTAAATGATGATGGGGTAGAGCTTTCTGTGATACCCTGGTGGTCCTACTTAGAAGACGTACTCATGCATTGCATACCAATAACTGGTTTTGCTTGGTGTATGCTTTGCTGAGTGTGATAGGGTGGTGTTAGTTTACTCAGGGATAAAGTATCCACGGTATTCTTAATCCCTTCTTTAATTGTCTTTGAATGAAAAGTGCTGCTTCAGATGGGACACCAGGGCTGTCATCTCCTTGGGCTGATGATACAGGTAGCTGCAGTCAATGTACTGGGTAATCCAGCTCCACAGTTTCAATGGAATGAAAGCAAGTTGGGTATTCAAGCAGCTTTTAAAATTAACTCATTTTTAAATGCTCAAATAGGGATTTGAAGAGCCGAATTTACACACACGCAATTGAATAGTCCACTTTTAGTTTAACTAGAGGTGAAGGTGTTTGTTTTGTTTTCCTTGCAAGATGCGGGAAGATTTTAAATCATTGCTACTTTTGTGAAGAGAGGAAGGTACGGGGTGCTCAGGACACTGGCACGCCGGCAGGAAAGAGAGATGAGCAGGGATGTGTACAAGGGTAATGTTCAGGCTAAAAGTCTTTGTCCTTGTCTCTAAGCACGGGCCCTTCTGGACTTAAAAGACTCCATTTTGTTTCTTAAGGCAAACCTTTGCTCAGATGGCGATGTTATATTTCTCGTGCTAATCTAGATCTTCTATTTCTTCCCCTGTGCAGTTCTTTGTCATCAAATTGCTATGGCCCCCTAAGTAAAAGGGGAAATTAAAAAGCATCTATTTGTTTACTCTAGTCCTGTCATCTGGAATAAATGTCTCAATTTATCCCAAGCCCTGCTTACACTAAGCAAGTTCAGTTAGCTGATGGTAAGTGAACCTGGGTCATTGTTCATTAGTCTCCGTAGCTGGACAAAGCTTTCTGCTTTACCTCTTTGTCTCCTCTTACTTTGATATTTAAATGCTCTTACTTGGTCAGGATGGGTGTTTTTACTCTCTCCCCTGAGGCCTCTCATGAAAATGAGATGTTGCATCTTAGAATATCCTGTTAAACAAAACTGCCTGAATAAAATACAGATCCGTGTTTTATGACAATAGCTGACTGTGCAATGGTGGGGAACATGGGTCCCTCAGGACTCGCATGCTCCTTTACCTTCTCCTTTGATCATGATGAAACAGATGAAAACTTCCTTTTATTTTTAATTACCCATCCCTTGCTCTGCTATAGTTTGAAAGAAGATTTCAGAAAGACTTTAAAGAAACAATATTAAAAAGACCACAGTGAGGCACTGCCAAGTCCGTGTGTCCCTCCCGTTGCCTGGGGCTGCATGGAGCATCTGTACTATTATATTAGCACAAGGAGCAGGAGAGCCCCAGCTCAGCGACCCACACGGGAGGCACCGGCAGCAGAGCATCGCTGGAGATCCATGCTGGAATTTCTTCTCCTCTCTTCTCTTGGTGTATTTTGCCATTTGGCTCCCAGAGGCAAAGTCTACTTCTTTATGATGATGATGCCTCCCACTGTCAAAGCCACGAGCAGATGAGAGCCATTTGCTCCTTAAATGTATTTGCATACCCTGCAGATACGTATTAAAAAAAAAGGGACACCCAGGAGCATGGGTGGAGCACGGGAACTGAAAGCCCATTATGTTAAGGCTAATTTATGGCTAGGGCAGGGAGATGCAGTAGTAGGCTTAGGCAGTGGGCTTGCTGTCCCAGCTAATGCATTTGTGCCTAGAGCTGTTTTGATATATTCTGTTGCTTCCAGCATGATTACAAATGCACCATCTCTTTCTTCACTGCTCCCAGCCTACAATTTAAGAGAAAGTCTGCCTGAAATTTAGGAGAAGATGATGAAATAGGGAGGGATTCTTTTCTCTCCAGTTATCCATTTGTTTCTTGGCTTTCTGTGTGAGTTTCTTTTTTTTCTTTCGTGTTGCACTGAGATTTGCAGGCAGTTTCTCATCCCAGTTCCTCCTCCTTTGATCCTCCTCCAAAAGCAAAAAAAAAAAAAAAAGCCGCCCATTTTTTTTTAATGCTTATTCCTAATCCAATTCTAAGAACTTAATCTGTCCGGAAGAATCACAAACTGAAATTTCACAACCTCCAGCATTACCTGTTTTATTGTACCTGCTAAGGCTTTCATCTCAAGATACTTTCCTTCGCTTCTGAATTTTGAAATAACTGCTGTTATGGCCAACTACTGCATATCACAACGCTGACATCCAGCCCGTGCAGATTACTCGCACTGCACAGAATGTACTCTTGCGTTTGGTGTCATCCTCCAGTGTGACGCACAGAGCTCGGCTTTGCTCCGCACAAAGGAAGTTTCCTTGTAAACTGCAAGAACTTCTGAAACTGGATTAGCCAAAGCTGAAGCTGGCCCTGGCTTTTATAGGAAAGCAGCTGAAGGACAATGTTTACCACTTTCTCTAAATTTTAACTTCTCTGCGTAACTCAGCTTACTGTGATGGAACCTCACTGCAAAGTAATGATGTTAGGAATGGCTTGTGAATGGGTTGGAAGTGGCGCCTGAGTAATGATAGGCTGCAGATATATCCATCTTGGGTTTGAGGGGTTTGGGTTTTTTTAGAACTTTGTAGTTACAGTTTATTTTGTATGCCTACACTTTTCCACTGCAATAGAATAAAAATTTTATTGGTCTGCTTTGAACAAGGTAAAGCTGGATAAAGTTAAAATAGTGAGTACATTAGTCAGATTATATTCTTATTAATGTTTCAGAAAATTATTTCCTTCCCTTTTATGCCCCAAAGGGAGAGGATGCAAAATGCCCTATAAAAGGAGCTTCAATTATATAATGTTTTTCATTTAAGGAAGCCAAAGAACTTTACATGAATTAATTTTTTTTAAGAACATGGAATGGAAGAAACCTGCTGCCTGCCTTCTGCCACTGGTGCGGGCAGTCGTGTTACACAATCTCTTTCCTCGCAGCACCCATGCGAGGTTGTCCCTTTTGTCATCTCCATTTCACAAACCAGCAATCCGTGGCAATTACGTGGAAGGGTCAGTGGCAGGGCTAGGACAAAGCCAAGGTTTTGTGTTGCAGTTACATTACGCTGCCCTCTAAACAGAATATTCACGAAGTGTAGAAGTCTCCGTAGTTCTGCCAGTTTCTGTAATCAAATGTATTTTGACTGTGGAATTTACAAATGCATGGGATTTAATTTTGCCAATCATATTTCTTACTGTAAATTTCTAAAGCAAATGGAATAATTAAACTGAAATTAACTTTTTGATACTTAGATTTGTCTTAAACAATTTTAATCTGAAAACGGTCTTCAGTATTTTAGGATGAAGACATTAGAAGGTTCAAATCCCTGCCATGCACTAATGAAAACAGGCAGTAACTCCACTGTGGTCAGTGAAATTGTTACATGAACATAAAGAGCCTAAGGGCCAATTTTACGATCTTGTGTCTATTTAGGAAGCCTGGTGAGCTGGAGGATAGAGTTCTGTCTCGTAGATGTGAAGCCACAAGTCATTATGAGTTTCCTGCTCATTCAGAAACTTCAGTAACTGAAACCTGCTGCTTCCAGCCCTGTGCTGATTTTGCAGACTCTGCATTGCAAGAGTCTAACAGAAAGAGAAGATTAAATAAAAGTGGCATCCATTGTCCTTACAGGTAACTCATCATTGAGAAAATAGCAAGAAATAAATATCCAAAGGCAAAGGAAGTGTTGACAAACATCATGGAAAGCTGCAGAGAATGAAAATGAACACGCAGGAATCGTTACTGGCTGGTGTCCTTTCCAGCCAAGAGATTTACTTCTTATTAGGAGGCTGCCTCTTGGGCTGGGAATAATTAGCAAATTTAAGTGTAAAAGAAGGGGGAGATAAGAATCTTTTGTAGTTCATTTGTTCATTACTAGAGCTTTTGGAAAAGAGCTGAAAATAATAATAATTTTTTGCAAAGCATTTAGTAAGTAATTTTTCGGATCAACTTCTTTTTTGCAGCTAGTTTACCAGCATGTATACGCTCTTTTAACAGCAGTCAAAACTATTGGTAGAGCTCCTGAAGGGTTATCACCCTGATTTGTGACTTTAAGAGGATTGCTAACCTCTCAGCACAACACTTGAGTAGCATGGAGCAGGCCAGAGGAATCCTTAGTCTCCAAAGGTATGAATGTTGACATTGGATCTGATTTTAGGAAGTGTGAAGCATTCTGAAATCTATGGATGTTAATGGAAAAAAATATGGAACAAAATTTCTTCTTTTCCTGCAGTTGGTCTCTCTCTGCTAGAGGCATGTGGAGGTGATTCGAAGGGGACTGGGAGGCAGAGGGGAGTTTGTTATTTTTCCAGTATTCTCATATTAACAGTAAGATGCCTTTTCAGGTGGCACTGTGACACAGTCCTCTTGTTCCCCTCATATCAATGTAAAGATGTGATAAAAACCATTGGTCTTAAAATCCACTTGGATAAGATGGAAGTGGTACTGAGGAATGGGAGTGTTTTGTGTGGTCAGCAGGTAGGAGATATGAGGAGAATTAAAAACTCTGGAGGGTGTTTGCCCTCTTCTTTGTGGAAGGGTTATGCAGGTAATTTTACAGAGTGGTTCAAAACTCCTGTGGTTTTATTCATCAGTACTAGAGATGACGTGGGAAAAAAGAGACAAGTTTTCTGGCCCTTAAAACCACAGGAAAGGATGTCTTCTTTTAGCCTGGTTTAACTCTAGTTAGTCACTAATGTAACTGATGGGATTTGGATCTAGTAACCAGATTAACGGCAGGATGAGACTTTGAATCAGCCATACAGGTTTAGAAGTGCAGTTGTGTCTATGGTTGGTCATCTTGGCTTTTGTAGCCAGCACGGGCTTTCCAGATAATTCATAGCTGTGTTTGCAGTATGCTGGGTTTGGTTTGACTAGTGAGGGTGATCCTGTCGGCTGTGCCTCCATGAAGAGACATCTCCCTGGTCATATGTGAACTCCAGATCAAATCTGTGCGTGCCCTGTCAAGAGTGTATGTCAAGGTAGACTTTCTCTCAGCTACAAGACTGAGCACAGTGTGCCACAGAAACTGCATCTTTTGAGCTCTTTTCCATGATCTGATTTGCCAATTGTGTTTTGTTTTATGTCCCTCTGGGACAGTAAGTCCATTGAAAATCTTTGTTGTATATTGTAAATGTCAGAGTTTGGATCATTTCCTGCTATTTTAGTCTTAGAATGAAACCCTCCAGACACGTCTTTCTATCAGAAGTGTGCTGAGATCTGGTCAGTACCTGACTCACAGTCCCTCACAATCAGGCATTTCCAGTATGTCTCAGTTTTAAAAAAATAACATATTCTTGAAGTGCAGCGTTGTGATGTGGCTTTCTCACTGCTGTTTAACTGCGGTCTGAGCTTGCATTTCTGAGCATATCCAAATAGTTTATAAAATAGTATATAGGCTAGTATATAGGCTTTCCATTTTCTCTTAAATGCTGCTGAGGAACTCTCGAGGGCTAACAAAACAACATTAAAAAATCACAAGAGGCTGGCTGTATAACACACAACTGTTCCAGCTCAGCAAAAACAATATATAAAATGAAGGGTATGGGAATTTATTTCAGATTTAGGATGAGAATTAGGGACAACCTTCCTGAAAAACAGTCATGCTGAGAGGGTAAAAAATAAATGTGGTTGTGTCAGTATAAAGATATTTATTGAATATAAAACTGTTTGTGAAGTACATATGTCAGAATTATGATGTAAGAGTAAAATATACCTGTTAATGTATACATATAGTATAGTAAGCGAATGGCATTGTAAATTCTAGGGCATATACAATGAATTATCCCAGTGACCTAAATAATTTTCTGTCAGAGTGCTTCTTTCCTCTTACTTTTTCAAATAGTCTCTAGTAAATCTTCCATGTGTTTCACTGAGATTTATTCTTAAATCCACTATTTACCCCTTAAGGTTGAAAGCTTGAATTTAAGATAAGCTGCCATAGAAAAACGTGTGTTCCACTTCCAGACAAGCAAGCTGCTCCCAACGCTCACCTGACTTTATGGTGAAGGATGTGGGAGACATGATACTTTGCCATTCAGGCTCCTTTAAACATATATACTTAGCGCTATAAACGGGATGTTTAGTGTTGTTCTCACTGCTTGCAGTTTGTTGTGCCTTGGCCCGTATATTTGATGGAGTTGTTTGTGTTGTAACCTTATCACCAAGCAAGTGTGAAAAATAACTAATCACAATTGCAACACTAATGGGTGTTGTGAAATAAGCTCATCGTGGCATGCTGGTATTATTGGCCAATTATTAAATATTCTTTTAATGTATGCAGTTTGCATAGGGTAACAGGGGTCATAGACAGGAGCAAATTACATGTGCATAAGATATTCCAGTACTCAAGCAAAGCATAAAGGAAGAAATATGCTTAAACAGTCATTATTTGGTTGCAAAACAAATGGAAAGATTAAGATTTCTCTGCTTTTCTGGCACAGTGTGAAATTCACTAATCCCTTTGAGGAACTCAAAAAACCTGTCATATTATTGCATTATGAACACGTTTTATAGATATCGTTGCTGTTAACAGTTATTTTGCAGAGACTTTGGGCAGAAGCTGGTGTAGGAGAGGTCCTGCACATCAAAGTACATGTAGCCTCATGATGCCTTCTGTAACCTTTGATCCAGACAGTTCTTGGGCTGAGCACCAAGGCTTCTGCTCTCATTTGCCTTGTTTAAATTCTCCTGGAGATGTGTTGCAGTAAAGCCAACTTAAAGCATTCTGGCTTAGTCCTGCTCTCCTACCCCTCAATTACAGGTGCAGAAAAAAAAAAAAAAAAGAAAAAAAAAATTATTCACATTCTCTTTTTGTTTCTTGACCCTGAGCATACTTCTTCTGTTGTATTTTCAATTTGGTGGTTTTTTGCTTAAATTTTTCTTAAAAGCCCAGTGAATGAATATGATCATGTATGTTTAAAGACAGGAACTGAAACTTGATCCTATGAGGCTTCTGATAAAACCAGGAGAGTAAACGTACAGTTCCTTACAATTAAAAAAACAATAGATGTCAAATAATACTTCAATAATTAGAAATTGATTTTAGGCCTGGGAGTCTATTAGATTCCTTCTGTACCATATCCTGGTCCCACTGGGAACAGGAGGAGCAAGCCCTCTGGTTGATACTCAGTTCCTCAAAATACTGCTGTAATTTGAATAATCAGTAGGGGCTGTAGAAGAGTTCCTTCAACTTGATCTCCAGGGTGTGCTCCCGCCACAGGCTGCCAGACACGGCTCAGCGCTGCTCAGTGCTCGACCCTGCAGGGAAGGTCCTTGCAGCAGGAGTTTCTCCCTGACATAGCCATCTGTCAAACAACCCAGAGGTGTGCTGTTTAAGAGCCCATCGATGGACAGTGGCGCTTCTCAGCCTGGCAGGAAGTATTTGGCATGTCGTAGGATTTTTCCACGAGTTCTCATTTGTTTGCTGTGGATGGACAATACACAAGATGTCCCATGACAATATATTGTTTAAATATTTAATGAGGTAGAAAAAACTGTCTGCTTTTGAATATAAGTGTTGCCATTTACATTGTGAGCTCAAGGTGAGAGTCCAGTCTGCCTTAGGATATTGATTGCCTTCATGATCTGGGAATTGAGGATCTCAGATTCTGATCTGTCCTGTTTTAAGCCTAAGATTTCCTTATAAAATTTGAGCTGCTTGGAAGTAGTGGTGCATTAAGCATAAAAACCTGACTTAATGGTGGGGGAAAGGAAGAGCTTCATACTTCAATCTGTCCCATAAATGAGAACTAGAAAGCATGGGGTTTTTTTAAAATACCAATAAGTGTGGCCAGTATAAAAAACATTTAGACTACATAGAAAGGAGCTGTAGGGTAATTGAGAGCTAGGCTCTGTGTCTAGAAAAATTGCATGGTTTTGTGAATGCTCTGCAGATGTGGTCTTCTCTCTGCAGTCCATCATCCATTGGGATCTGTGACCTGTTTTGAAGAGGTTCACAAAGATACTAAAACCAGCAAACCTATGAGCAGGAAGGTTATTTCTGTGTCATCCGACCCCCTGTTTCACTGGAAATTTGTTAGATGCGTGCATCAGAAAATATATTGATAATAATGGCAAAACAAAAATTAATAATCACCTCAGCCTTCAGCGAACACTAAAATAAGTATTCTGTGCTTTCCACAGTCCTTTGCTCATTGGAATTGATTTTCTGCTAGATTGTGCTTGCAGTGGAGCATTGGAATGAATTCCTGTAGTTTTACAAATTGGCAAGATTAGAAGGTCCAGCTTTACATGTCAGGAGTTGTCAGATCGTCCAGATAAATGGGGTACTGCCTGTCTTGGTTTTCTGGCTGGTTCTTGAGGCATATGCATGTATGGGGGTTTGGGGTTTTTCTCTTTCTTTTCTACTTACAGACTTCCATGTAAATGAATAGAAACTGTCAGGGATCATGAGTCATATCTGGCCACTGTCTAGATTGCTTTGACTGCAGCTCATGTGGCTGCTAAGAGCTTCCAGGTGATGATACTGACACTTAAACCAAGGCAGTAACCCGTAGGGAGTGTCAGCACTGACATTTGTGGAAGAAGGATGGGAGAACTCTTCCTCTGGTGCCTCCAGAAAGGCATACCAGAAGATCTTCAGGAAAAGACATTCCTTTCCTTATCCTCTCCTATCCAGCAACTCCACGAACATGACATTCTCCTTCAGAAGGACCAAACAGGCTTTAAAATGGTAAAATTGGAGAGTAGACTTCCCTTTCCACTTGACATCCCATGGAAACACCTTCATGTGAACTCTGGGCTCTGGGTGTGGATGCAGAGAGCAGTTGTGAAATGCTGAATGCTCCCCTTGTCTGCTGAGAAATATCCAAATGAAATGTATTTGCCTGAATACATGTTGTGTGACGTAGCCTTTTATACTTTTCAAAAGTCTGTGATGGCATGAGTTTGGGCATGGTATGTCGGACTGAGGATCTTTTCCTTCTATGAAGGATGGCATATTTATATTCAGTTCAGGTGGTTTGGTAGTCCTGTTTCCTTGAAGGTGGTCAGTTCCGCTGAGGTCCCGTTCTCCTGTACCTTTAGAAGCACATGTGATTCTCCAGCAATCACAGGACCCGATTAAGGCTGGTGGTGTACTGTCTGTGACCTTACTTTATGAAGAACCAAATTTTAACAATTAGTGGAAATTGCATTTAGTGTAGCCTCTGACTCACAGCATCCACTCGTCAGCTCACTTGCTTTAATGGTATTTCATTCAATTTTTTCTTTTCCTGGAGGAGTTATGGTCAGCTGCCAATCCAGCTTTTATTTCAACATCCTACCTGTATGTATATATACCTAAAGACTTTCTTTACATTATATTACAAAAATAAAGCGGTCTCCATCAAATAGTGGAAAGGCTTCATAAAGAGTGGATTTTTGTAATGCAGTTTTAACTGCTGAACATTTGTGGCTTTTCCTGGTGAGCTGCAGATTTTCTGCACAGCTTAAAGACCCGGTTGTAGCCTGTGATTCCATCGTGGCTTTCTTGAGTCTAGGCTCTCTGGTCAGTGAGAAGGCACTGATGTCTGTTCAAACACATGATGAGGGGAACAAAAGTGAGGGGAACAAAAAAAGCCTTTGTTTTTAGTGGAACATATAGAATGTAAAAGCCTGGCATGAGAATAGGAGCCAGGCAGAATTGTCTTCTGCCAAGTCACAGTGTATCCAGAGAAGGGAGACAATTATAATAAACAATGTGAGAGCAATGTAATGTCATTTGTATTTAAAAATAAAAAAAAAAAAAAAAAAGAAAAATTACTATCTCCCAGCTGGAGTAGTTTGTCAGAGAGCTACCTTGAAACATCCGAGGGAATTTCCCAGTAGTGTTTGTGAATGTGTTCAGACGTGGCTGAAAACCGCTGAGGCCTGAATGTGGCGCTGGGGGAAGCATGTCGGTGCTTGTGAAAGTAAGCAATGGGCTAAGAGTTTGCCAAGTCATAAGCCAAAAACAAATTAAGAGAGATGGGTAGGGTCAGTTCCCAGAGCTGGGCGCGAAACGTAGCTGGTGAATGTGCCAGTCTTGCTGAGAACGATTGTGGAATGATATTATAACACTGAATGTTTGAATCTTTTTATCTTCAGACTCCATGTTTCATTTAATTTGCTGTAAATAAGTTTTATACATGCCAAGATTGTCAGATAAATTCCTGCTTCATTCAGCTAAACATGTATTTAGCTGACTTCTAGGCCATTTTGTTCAAATGAGTGCATGTTGCCATTTATATTCTCAAATTGAGAAGATGATTGTGAAATCTGACTCCAACTTAACTCAGTCCATGATTAATTTTTCAGGACAGAGAATGCTCTTCATATTTGTAAAATGATCTGTATGTTTTCAACATTGTATAAAAGCTGCTAATAATAATTCAGAGAAGCTTTTGAAAAGTTCTGAATCAAATGTAAACAAAGTGTAAGTGAATACCAATTTCCTAGAGCAGCTCTTACCATTTCTAGGTTCCCATCTTATGTAAAGCCTTAAAATATACAATGATTTCATATACACAGGCATGAATACATGGAAGTTGGATACAAACTACAACATGAATTTCAGAGTCCATGTGAATTTATTTTGTAACTTGGTTCGATGTACAGAATGAAAAAGATGCTTCAGTTGTACTCTGAACCGCAGACAGCAGCGGAGGGAAGCTCTGAGCTGCTAAATCCAACCTGGAGTCCTCCTAAACTCAATTTCAGTGTATCGCCCTCGAGTCAAAGGTATGATTGCAGTTTGTGTAGGCTACATACACTAGCTTCAAAATAACTGAGTTGAGTACTGGCAATAGTACTGCTGAGGCAGCAAGAGCTTGAGGGAAAGGCTGCAACCCCCCAGAACAACCTGTAACTGCAACCTCCCTCCTCCCAAAAAGGATGATAAGCCTGAGCTGAGCTTCATGGTGAAATGAATACCCAAGGAGCCTGTTTTAAACTTACTCAGTCTTAGCCTGCATGCGCTGTAGGCACAACCTTAGGAAGTAGACAGACAATCCATAGAGTGTAGAGGGAGGTTCATGCACTAAATCCAATTGCTCAGAAAATGAGATTTGGTTAAAGATCTTCAGATTTGTTGTTTAATTTATCATGATGTTTGGGTTTATATCTGCCGCCTCCTCTGAGCTTCTAAGATTGCATTAAAGTTCAAGCATTTCTTTGCAACCACAACAGCTAGAGCTGTTTTGTTTTAAATGCAGGGAGAGAATCACAGGGAGTTATGCTCCTGCCAGAGTAGGCTTTAAAAGAAACCCCTGCTGGTATCATAACAACAGTGATAAAATTGTGAAATGAGTTCTTTCCTCTAAGCATGAATTGCTTGAACTTTACAGTGGTAGAAAAAAGATGTCACTGGGCTAGAAGAGACTGTGGTTGTGTAGCATAAACCACTAATTTTGCTGTCACTTTTCATCAACTATAGTGTTCTGTCACCTTGAATTACAACTTCCAAATCTTGTATTCAGATTGGAGTTTAACCTAGAATTGAGACTAAACAAGTACATGAGATCTTTACAGTGAGTTTGCAGGAGGTATGGTGTGTAATACCAAATAATACAAAACACAGCTATGAAATGCAGTGGTATTACAGAACTTAGCACATAGAGAGGAACAGCTAGTGGGTCGCAGTGATAATATGTAGCATTTCCACAGAAGTCTTCCTCATATCCGAACCTCTGGAAGGTCAGACTGTTTGTCCGTATACTACTTTTGTACGGCAGAATGGGAACTAAGTGAAACTGTGCTCTTGGACCCTGGGGGTGGAATGGGGACTGCCACGTACCTGTCTCCTTCTGGGGCAGTTGAGGAATGCTGCAAAGGGGAGAACAAATCCAGGGGAGGGGAGATGGAAAGAGATATTGAGGTACTGAGGTCTATAAAGTTGTGAGTGGGCAGAAGAAGGTAAATAGGTAATCACTGTCCCATATCTCTTTCTGTATAAGAATTAAGGGACATAAAATGAACTTACAGAAAGCAGTTTCAGACAAATACAAGGAAGGCGACTCAGAACACAATAAAGCCATAGAATGACTTGCTGAGTGATACCGTGGATGGTAAAGTGTTGCATGAGTTCAAAAAGTCATCAGAGATTCATGGAAGAAAAATTGATTAAGGGCTGACAAGTATCCAGTCACCAGCGCCGCTTCAGGGAATCCCTGACTAGCACTTCGCTGGAAGTACGGAGTATATTCTGGAGAACATCGCTACTTGCTTGCCTTACCCTTACATAGTTTCTTAGGAAGCAGTTATAGGACACCTTTGGATATTGAGCTTTTATCTTGCAGTCTCAGAGTACCAAGAATATTTGTTCTTATGTTATTGTGACTGGGGAACCTTGGGGCTTCGCAGGCGATCGGTAGGCTCACAGACGCTGCTGTCATATCTTTCTCTAGCATCCTCTATTTAGACAGAAATACTTGCAAACTCTGTGTCTGTCTTTAGCCCAGTAAGCACAGACGTTTGATCTTGATCATCATATATTATGAAAAAAAATAACATATTTCTCCATAGTCCCCCATTATTGCTGTTAGGAGTGGCTTGGAGCTTTGCTGTTAATGCCGTTCTCAGTAGCTTTCCTGTATTATATTGTCCAAATATCCCATCAGTCTCCATGAATTAACCTTTTTTAGTTTCTTATTATACTACTTCTCCCATCTTCTGTTAGCTGGCATCAAAGCTTTTCAGACATTGGAGAAAATGTTTTCTTTTTCTAACTCACCATTTGCTTTAGCAGTATGGGGTTTGTGTTCGTTGTGATATTTTTAAGATATTTTCTTGGCATAATGACTGATTTGCAAGATGTTGAGAAGACACAAAAAAGCCCAAGATGGGAAATTAAATTTGGTTTAATTTCTTGGCAATGTGCAGATTCATTTCCCTGGTCCCTCTAGTTAACAGTGCAAAATTTCAGCCTATTCCCAAGCTATCAACATTCCTGGGTCTTTTTGTGGCTGGAAATCTGTTTCTCACGATCCGTGTCATTGGGACAGGGCAAGAAGTGACTATGTAGGCTGCTCCATCCTGTGCTTTTATTGCTGCTCTGACTAATGGATGTTCAGAGACCCCTTGCTAATGGGATGTTTTGCTTATTCATAAAATTTCATCAATGCCAATTTCTGAAGAAAATTCTTGGTCTACGTGCAGTGTTGTACCCAGAAGCATGAATTTGGCAGGCCTGATAATAAGTCTGAGTATTGAGGATTGTTATGTCTTCCTCACCAATATGTCTAAATAATGGTTCATAATTAACTCTGGCAATCTCTCTTATCCAAGCAAAATTCATCATTTTGTACTTCTCTGGGGCTTTTGCCAGCTTTCCCGTGAGGAGTGTTTGGACTGTGTGTGAAGAGGTTGCAAAGCCAGCTAAAACAGCCCGCAGACGATTCCTCCAATTAGCGTATAGCGAGTGGGATGCCTGTCCTTGCTGGGAGCGTGCCTTTTCCACTCTGGCAGTGGGGCAATCATCAAAGAGTCCCTGGTCGTAGTAAATAGCACTTGGCCTCAGTGGAAAATGAAGCCATCAGGGTTTTCTAATCTTACCCATTTCTCGTGGCTTGCATGAGGCTTGAAAATTTAGTGGAGGTGTATATAAATATTTCCTCAAGGAATACAGGCCCTAGGTGCAATTCCCAACATGGTAAGAGTTTGCTTCCCATCTTTCTTACCATCTTGTGGTTACAACATAGACTATTTGCCATCTGTAGAGGAGTCCTCCCACTTTTATTCTAACCCCTACTTTGGGAATGGAGTGGATAAGATCTTTCACCATTCTGCGGGAGAAATACCAAGTGCTATGTTGCAGGGACATTGGCCTCAGACTGAGGAGATGCTGCGTGTTTCTTACGATGGTTCATAATAGCTATGTATTTCCATCTGGTCTGCATTTTTCCCAGGCTTACTCCTGCAAAACAAAGTTACCAAGGCAGGCCAGTCCCACATGTGTTTAGAAGGGTGAATTGAAAAAAAAGTTTGCCATGTCTCAGAGTTTCTATCCCCCTTCCCGGAAATCGCCATTACAGGAAAATGCTCGACCCGAAGTTCTGATCCGGGATGGAAAATCCTATGCGCTTGGGTCATATGCAAAGGATTTGTGAGTCACATGGAATTTACACGTCACTTGCTGAACTCAAGCCTTGGAAAAGACTAATCTTCTATTAATTTATGTAAACAGGAAACTGTGTTCAGCCATTCAGATGTTCTCAAGCTGCACATTCTACGCTCTTATAATGCTGGTTTTCCCTAGAGAATAGCAAAGTCCTGTCAGCACGCCAGTCCTACTTTGTATTTCATACCTGTACATTGACTTTGCCTGCATGCCTAATTCTTCTGCCTAGGTTTGCAATATTTTATCTTTCAATTTGAAAACTATGGACATCTGTAAAAACAAAGTGTAATATATGGTAGTGGTATGCTACTGTATTCATTTGAATTAATGTCCCTTAAAGTGCAAAGGCTGCAGATTTCATGTTTCGCAGGATGGTAGAGCTCTGTGCATTTAAAGAAAACAAATCACGGTTTTATAAAGGCCAATTTATAACTGGCTCCAGGTTCATTTAATTTCGGTGGTGCAATGAGAGGAAAAGTGGTGGCAAACACTTAGATTATCAGTCTGAATTCACAGACTGTACGATCTTGTTTTTGTTGCCTCTCTACCAACAGGAATTCTGCGGGTTTGCATTCTTGATCCTTCTCCTCTTCCTTGAGGAAACACAGCTGTGGAGCAGGAGCTGTGATTGTGCTGCATTTCTGCGGATGGCAGAGGGACTTTCTGCATGTCAGGAATAAGTGCTTTATCATATCACTTTACATCTGTTTTCCCATTAATCAGTTTTTCTGCCCCAAAATGGCCAAAGCCGAATTTCCCAGCCGTAGGTACATGAAAGTTAATAGCAAGCATAAAGTCAGCCCAATTTGAAGTTTTGAGTGGTTGCTTTTTGCCCTGAAACATGTTGATTTATTTACTTGGTGTAGTAACCTTATGATTTCTTTAACAATATTTGAGGGTTGTTTATTTGAAGAACCAAAAAATTTGATCCAAACATTAAAATTGTGAAGTTACTGGGGCTTAGCTAGAGCATATCAAGCCTCTGCCAGAATGGTCTTGTCTGGCTATAAAGTGAGTGTAGTTGCTGGACGATCTTCTGGGTAGGATTAAGTTATGACGAACAAATGCCTGTTCCAGATGAACATATTCCCCAGGGCTTAATGAGCTTTAATTTATTTGCATCAACTTTGTGGCACTAGTTGATGCATTTACCTCTGCTTATTCCGCTCACCCCTCTAGCTTTGGATTGTGATGCCTCCTTATCTGCTAGGAAGCCTGTTAAGCTATGACTTTTTTCCAAACTCTTCCAAGCACCTGAAACATCTCTCACCTAAGTTTTCCCCTTACACATATTTTGAGATCTCCTTTCATGATCGGTGCCCACAGCCCTGTTTTTAAACCAGTTGCAGCAACATCTACATGTGGTCGTCTTGCAATGCCTCTGCACTGCCCAGTGCCCACTGTCTCCCTTCTGCTGGGCTGTTGAGGCTCAGAGCCTCGGGGAAGGAGGCATGGCTCAATCACAAATCAGAACAAACAATTTTACTTTTTTCTAAATAATCTGGTTACAAAAATGTGCTGGCTCAGATGTGGCTGATGGCTGTGAATGGAGTCACGTCAGCCTTTCACCTCTCTGCTCCTGTGATCACAAGTGAGAGGTTAGAAGCCTTCCCACCTGCTCCTTCAGGTTGTGCAGAAGTCATTACCAGAGAGGAGGTAAGAACTCCATCTCTGATCTGTGAAGCCTTCCAGGAAAACTCGTTTTGTATTGTTAATAACGTAAGTTGACTGTTACTTACAGATGGTCCTTTGCGCTGTCTCTACGTGAACAAATAAGCTGTAGAGTGTAATAATGCCCAGAACAGATGTGTGTGAGAGAGAGAATGGTGACAGTGGAGAGTTTTGACCTGAAGTTGTGAGTTACAGGGCCGATACATCCCATGAGCTGGAGTATGTGATATGCATATGGGATCCTGTCTGTGGTTTCAATTTACATGGTAATTTTCTTCTTTTTATATATATTTTTTTTCTCCTCTCCTTTTGCTTTCCATCACTATCTTTTAAAGTTCCTGGAAAAAGGTAGACAAACCGTTTTCTTTGGACCCGACTGCAATACCATGGTTTTTTGCTCTTGGCAGTCTGCTAGCGCTTTGGATTTCGATTTCCTTTACCTACTAGATATATTTATATATGTAGATATTAAAATAACACAAAATGTATTTTGTCTGTTTCTGTTCATCTTTAAAACGATGTGCAGCTGTTGAACTGCACATGAGTGTTCACTTGCCGCGGGTCATTCTTGCTGGATGTGTTGTACTGCTGCACCCAGGCAATGGTCTTGGAGAACAGTGCGATGGGCTTGGTTCTCTTTCCCTCTCCTTTAAAAAAAGCAAGAATAGTAAGAAGTAATTACAGGCATATATGTGATGAGGAAGAAACTTTGAATTATGTTCTTTGCTTTGTCATTTTTCATCACCTTATATTTCCTGTGATATAAATTTCTTGTTTCTAAAAAATCATTGGTGGCAGCTGGATAGCAAACCACTTGTGACTTTTCAGTTGAAACCCTGTTCTCCTCATCACTTGATCTTTTTCTGTTGGACCTTTTTGCTCCTATTGGACCTTTTTGCTTCTTACTGTAGGTTCTTTTTTCTCTCCCATTCTGCCTTTGCCATCTCTTCTCTTGTCTTTCCTCCCCTTGGTGTTTTGAGTCATGGGCCTTCCTGTTCCAACTTCCTTCTCACAGCAAATAGAGGAGTTATCTTAAGCGCTTTTCAGCTGCAGGTTTGCTGAGATTCCAAGGAAAATGTTTTCTGGGGTGTTAGGCTGGCACGGAGTCAACAGAGCAACGGGGACTAGGTCAGCAACTTAGGAGGCCTGTTTTCCTTTTGCTCCACTACCTTCCTCTGCAGCTTGTCCTTGTTCAAGAGATGTATGAGCTGCTGGTAGCTCAGAGCATATGCTGCGGGCAGGCTATAGCATGCTCTCCTGAGAGGTCACTGTCCAGAGTTTGGAGTTATCAGATTACTCCTCCAGCACATTAGTCATGTTTGTTGGATGCAAACCGCAGGCTGGTGCTGCGTAGAGTCGGGGCAGTGACGTAGCAGAGGGAACACAGCTGTAGATCCATTAGGGTTAGTTGGAAGTTTTGGGTCCATTTTCCTCCAGAAAAAGAACACTTTTTCCCCCCACAAACTGTAAATTTTCTTAGAAATGTCTGTGTAAAATTTAGATTTTCCTTAAAAAATGAGAAACAGCAACTTTTTTCAGATTTCTAGAGAACTCAGACATTGAAAATAATTTTATTTAATTGAGAATAGAGCTAATTTATTTGTGCTCACATATTTCTCAGGGAGCCCCTTTCCAGCCTTTCAAAGAGCCACCCTTCCTCTCTGCTCTGTTTCTGCATCATGTATGCGTAGAAGCACCAAGCACAGCAACATCACTCATCTCTTCTCTGTGAGCACAGGCTTCCCCCTCCGTCATGGTGACCTGGATGGACAGAAGTCTGTCTGAGGTACATCACTACTTGTCCTGGGGCCTCTTGTTTATTCTCAGGTAATGCAGAATCATGTTTCTTTTCCTGCTTTTATATACTTCCATGGATTTCCTTGAACTACCAACAAACCATTGAGAATCTGGCTTAGATTCTGGGAAAGAATAAAAATATTAGATTTGCATCATGAGTCTCCTTACTCCAGTGCTGCCTGACCGTTGGGACCGCGACGTGCCCACAGCAGCACACACTCCGCTTCCCAGCAGAGCAGAAGCTTCTCTGCTGACGTACAATCCTGTCCTCTGGCATAGTATTTTGTTCTCAGGGCTGGGACTACAGCAATGCTCTGTAATGTGCTGATTTGCAATTCCCTGACATATGCTAGTTACAATGATACATTAGGTTTTGGGAAAACAGCCCTCCTAATATACATGGGAGATAACACACCAGATGACTGTTATGAGAGAGATCTGAGACATCTTATTTAACTTAATATCAAACCAAACGGAGAAACTTTGCAGCAATGACTGCCAGATTATCCTCTGAGGACCACAGCCTGGCTATTTGACTGCCAATAAAACTACATATTTTTGTATTTACTAATGGGGGAGAAGTGAACTCTCCATGGTGAGTAATGCAGATAGCGGCAGCTCCAGTTCCTCTTCATTCATCCCTATACTGCTTTCCCCAAGCAAAGGTCACTTGAATATATTTGGTTTGCTTGCCTCTGTTGTAGGATTTATGTTCATGAATTACTGGAAGGTCTGTGATTGCATCCTGGTAGTGTGGATCGAGACAGTTGCTGTTTCAGGAGCCTGTACACCTCTTTCCTGTTCTTCTTGGAGGATGGACCTAGGTGGTGGTTTAGTGCAAGAATGAGGTCCGGACATGGAAAGTTTACTCCCTTATTCTGTGACTCACCTTACCTTAGGCATGTTCTTTCACATGGCAAGGGAAAAGGTCTATGATCAGGGCTTCATCCTGAGATTTATGACAGCCACTGTCAGGAGAGAGGCGATGTCTTTTAAGTCTGCCAGTGATTGTCTTGAAGTAGGTCAGTAGGTCACGCCCAGATATCTTTAGTTTCTTTTGAAGAATAGCACTTATAATCCAGGTGTTGATAGGTCTTTTAAACTGCAGGTAAGATACCACGTTCTGCATTTGTGTAAACCAGGAATTTCAGATGCAGAACAGTTGGTTGTAATGACTGATCCCTGTATGCTTTCCTTCAGGGTTTAGTTATGTTAAATTTATTTTAATGAATATGGTATTGAACTTTTCAAAGTAGGGTTTAGTGAACTGATTGGAAATTCTAAAAAAGATATTAGAACTGGGTGAATAATTCATAAAGAGTAATTTATTTTATGAATGTCACCTTTTTTCTATTTGTGAATTGCTTGGGAATAAAGCATGACTTGCTTGAATTTAGTTGTTAATTAAAATTATGCACCAAATAATTTGTCGGCAATCCTTACTTTGTAGCTCATTCACAAGTGATTTGTTGTGAGCAGTTGATGTTCAGAAGCTCAGCTGTTACACTGGGCACAGAAATTCCAGGATTTATTTTTACTTTTTTTTTTTTTATTACTGTAACGTGCTGATTTTTGCTTTGTTGAAAGATTTGACTCAGATTCCAGAGTATTTTGATTTATGAGCGTATAAGAATATTGCAATATTTGCCAGAATTTCCTGTTCTGGCCCCCTGTTCTGCCAAAACATTATTTCATTAGAAGGCAGATGAAGCAATTTCATTAACAAATATAAACTGTCAAATTTCTTCCTGTCTTCTACCTAGTCTGAAACTTAACTTCTGATTTTCATAGTAAGCAATACGCAAAGGCCACCTCTATCATGGCAATGTTGCCAGACTCTAGTGTTGACTTCTTTCAGGCCTAAGTTTGCAGAGTGAATGAAGAGGAACTCTGACTTTTTTTCTCCTTTTCTCTCTTCCTAATAATGGGTCAGAACAAGTCCATGTCAGGCCCAGATTATCAAATTTTCTATAAGTAGATTGCTGGTTTGTGGGTTCTTTGGGAGTTTTTTTGTTTATTTTGTTTGTTTATTTGTTTGTTTTGTTTTAAACAATGTTGACTCAGTCACACAGTAGCCAGAATTAGTTACCACTCAAATATCTTTTCTGTAATTTTCACAAAACTTGTCAGCTAATGAGAACCATACATCTTTGCACTTTTTCAAAACTGGAAGCTAATGTAATAATTTCAAGCACACTGATCTGTAGAAATTGCTCCAATCTTTCTTTTGCCCATTATAATGGGTTTTATTAATGCACCAGATTGCAATATACAAAATTAAAGGCATTAGACATGTATACTGCTGCTTATTTGACAAGGTGCTGCATATTGCTTATGCCAGGTTTGCTGGCTGTAATCGCTCTGGCTGCACGCTCTTTATTACTCTGCGCTGAGGTTGGGGACTCCAGCAAGCTGGGAAGCAACGCTGAGCTTATGAAACACCCTATTCTGTTGCCTCTCTTTCTAGTCTGTCTCAGTGATCAAGTTGTACTTATAAATGCAATTTTAAATCCCCTAAGAACTTGAAGAAATGTGTGTAATTTACCCCAACTGTATTTTGTGTTGTTGGATGAGCACTGAAAGCGCAACTTCAGGAAGGCACAGACTGGCAGCCCGGACCCAGCTGCTGCCCTGCCAGGTAGACACTTCTTGAAATAGAATTGCCCACAGGGATCGTTTGTCGCATTTGAATTGATAACTGGCAATCTGTTGTAACCCGTGTTGCTTTTTCATCATTTCTTGCACGGTTATGCCCTCAGCCTGACATGTGCCTCCCATATGGAGTGAGCCTCCAGGGCTCTGTGCCCCGGACTGTGCATATTACTGTTGGACTCGATGATTTTAAAGGTCTTTTCCAACCTAAATGATTCTACAATTCTACGATTCTATATGCAAACTGCAGCAGGCAAGCGGCAGGTGCCTGAGCTGCAGTGTCCTGGGCTGCGTAGCAGCGCATAGCTGAGCGGTGCGGTCTCTGCCACGTGCACCTGCATAGCTAGACTTGCCTTATGCAAGCACAACTTCTCCAGCTGCTGCGTATTGGCAGATCGTCATTCTTTCTGATTACCTGATGTTTACCCCACTCCTGGTTTGTTTTTTGTATCTAGTCCTTAGGTGCAGGGTTGTAGTTTGATCATCAGCAGTTTGCGTAGGCAAATTGCATATTTATGTGATGCCCAACTCTTTACTCCTGAGCTCCTTCAGCAAAAATAAATGATAATGCTGCATGTTTAATATTTATTCTCCCTTTTCCACTGCAATAGAGTCAGAGCAATATAATAGGATCTATTTAGCATTTGCTCATTTGCTTTGCAGAATTCTTACTGCTTTTTCTCTGTTTATGTAGGTGTCTAGTATTGCTCTTAACTGTAGATTGCAATATGTAGGTTTTCACAGAGTAAACATATACTCAAATCTGTACAGAAGATTCTTGGTTAATAATAGACGAGATGAACATAACCTGTTTTGATTTGACATTATACATCCTTAAATGGGGTGTGTAGAGGAGGCACACTGCGGTGTCTGAAATGCATGAAAAGACAAAAAGATTCATATCCCTGTGCATTTTTCAGTGCACAGTTCTTTACACTTGGGTCAAAGGAAAAAGGAAGAACAAATTCCAGTAAACCTATGTGTATTATTAACGAGCATTAGCTCACTCAAGAGGACCTAGATCTTATCTATATCGCTCACCTAAAAAGATGCAAAACAGATTGGTGGAGAACAAATGGAAAAAATTCAGCCAATTTACTCACTCATCTTCCGTATAGTAGTAGAATGAGATTGGACACCCATAGGTGTGTACTGCATGAAGGGACATGCTTTTTTAAGTGCAGTGTCCAAGGTCTTTGTTACAGCCACATATCTTGATATTAACGATGTTGACTCTTCTGGTTTAGGCATTTCCAGCAGGAATTAAGAGTATGGTTAATCCTTTCCTTGCTAAGAAGAGTTGCAGGCTTAGCGTGACTAGTGAGTGGGACAGGAGTTACTGGAGGAGAAGGTGGCAAGTGGGGGAGTCTCTTTCTAGGCTTCTCTAGCCACATGTTTTCCCTATGAATCACATGCTTTGAAAAAACATGGTAGTCACATTAGTTACTGTGATCACATGGTCTGTGCTGATCTGTATATGTATTTGCACTGCAAAGTTGGTCTGTGGTACCGATATTGTACTTCAATGATTTATTTTTTCCCATTAATTTCACAGAGGCCTCCTAATATCAGACCCCGGCGGTCGTTTTAGAAGTACCTGCACGTGCCAGATATCTGGCAGTTCTTTGCAGGTATGCTTCACCGAGGAAAGATTAGGTCCAGGTTTGAAAAGCAGTGTACAAACACTTAATTACATTTTAGCTCTTTTTTAATGAGGTGTAATTAAGAGTCCCTGCATGTTAATTTTAGCCCTCTATAAAATTTGTACAAGTACTGAACAGAAATGTACAAATGCCCAAGTTTACCTTGGCAGAGTGCAAAAAGGAATTTGAAAGCAGATGGATCTTTCGGCAATTTTGCCCCATATGTATCACTGGTAAAATAGGAAAACCCTCTGTTTGGGCACATCTTTCACTTGTGCCAAGTGTCTTGATTGCTGCAGAGTGTCCTGTCCCACTCGGTGGGTTAGGGTGAGCTTAACTTTTTAATTCTCTGCACGGTAATCAGAAGTAACGACAATTACTTTAGAGGTTCAAACCAATCATAAATTTACTTAAACTACAAAAGATAGAGGCTTGGCAAAAGTCACAACAATGCTCAAAATTTAGCAGAACTATGAAAGGTAAGAGTTTAGCAAAACGTGTGACGATATTACCCTAATGTGCCGAAAATTAAGTTAGAGACAGAGTGGTAGAGAGGAGAAGAAAGAGGGAAAGAAAAGAGAGACACAGAGAGAGAGAGAAAAAGATATCACCACCCTTGGATCCAGCGATGTTCTCTGCTCGTAGTTGTAGTCTTCAGGTGGTGGGCACGCACCGAAAACTTATGTTTTCCCTTTTTAGAACCCAAAGTGCCCGCCCCATAGGCGGGGGTCTGTCATCACTGAGCAGGTGCAGTATGTGCTCAGGAATATTCAGAAATGTTCTAGAAATGAGTCGGTGGGTTGTGGGTCCTGGGGGTCTCACTGCCCCTCACAGCCCCCTCCCCCCTTCAGGGCTGACCAAGTGCGTGGTGATCCGTCACAGGCACATGGCGCACAGGGTGCAGATGGTCATTGTTTATGTGTTTCAGGAATAGAGGAGTGGTCTCACAAGACGTTATCCTGCCTCTGCAGGCTCCGTTCTCGGTCAACACTCCCTCGTCATCATCAGCCCATCCCTGTCCATGTCAAGACAGGTGTTTGTGACATTCGCTTGTTGTCAGGGCCTTACACAGAGTCACACGTAAGTCTCGGAGAAGAACAGAGCCCCAAAGTCCAGTTGCTGCTACCTGAATCTTGTCATTCTTGAGGTTTTGCATTTGTAGCCCCATGACTGTTCAGGCACAGGAGCTGAGCACTGAGAGCTCTGGCCGTAGCGAGTGACTTTGCTTTCCGAAAGGAAACGTTAGGAGAATTTTTAAGGTGTGATTTAGTTTCCCCCATGAGACAGAAGCAATAAAAAAGGATGGTGCAGAAGCTGAAGAAGTGTTTGTTTCTTCATTGATTCCTTTCCAAGGAAGTTAAAAAGGAAGGAAATTTGAATAGCTGCTGAAAGGAGAGTTCTGTTATCTACTTCTGTAACCCTTATTTTCCAAGGTTTGGCCAGTATTTATACATCTCTCTGCTGAACTGTATTTTTGGCACCAAAATATTGGTTGTGGTTTGCATAATCATGTGATTCACTTCAGTAGCTGCCTGCAGGAAAGCTGAAGGTATTCTTATTTAAAAAAAGCAATTAATTTTAAAGCATTATGCTAATTTTTAAAAATCTCTGCAAGATGTGGAAAAAAGCAAAATTTTGTTCACTCTTGAGAGATGCATAAAGGGACTTCGAGAGAGTCAAATTAAAAAAAAAAAAGGAGTTTTCAATTCCTGTGAGATTCAACTAAAATTACTTTTCCTCCAATAAACTATAAAAATTCAGTGGAAACTCTGTAAGAAAACCCTTAAAAAATTTGATAGAAAAATATTGACCTTCACTACTCTGCTATATTTTCTTCCTCCTCTTTGCCCAAGGTAGGAAGTAGCTACCAAGATTGTTTCTGTTGGAGCTGTGGTTAAGTGTTGCTACCTGTAGTGACTAGTTTTACAAATACAACACGCTTGTGAATGTAGAAGTTAGTGAGTGGATGAACAAGTTGGTTCATGACAAAATCATTTGGTGCCCATGAACGCACTGATGCATTTATATCCAAGGATGCGTTAGTACATTTAAAATTTTGTCTGTGTTAATGTTGGCTGATAAAGCGAAGACATCCCAAGCGTAGTGTGTCAAGGATCATAAGCCCAGTGTAAAACCAGAAGCCTGAGCTCTGGGAGCACACAAGTGTTTAAATAATCCCTTTCTTCACATGCTGTTTTTTTCCAAAGCAGGACCTCAGGACTAATTAACTTTCCTTATACTTCCCCTCTTCCCTCTGAGGTTATCCCCAGGGGTTGAAAAATGACATCTCCTTCTCATGGTAATTTAACGTATTTCTAAATGGGTATTAGCCCAAATGGAAACCAAAAATGGGTATCTGAAAATTCCTTAATGAATTGAAGTGGGCTGAAGTACTTCCCTCTGGTGCCTCTGGAATGGGCTGGTGATTTTGTGGAGAAGGAAGAAAAGCTGATAACCCAGAGTAAAAGGAAGGCAAGTGTCACATCTGAGGGTTAGAAGGATTGCATTTAATTTTAAGCATTTTTAGGAAGACAAAGCATGGGTGACCTGAAAATGTTCTCATAGCCCAGACCTATTTCAAACACACATCTGGTTGCTGGTGTGACCAGTTGGAAATACAAACTCATCATCACCTGCTCTCTCATGAGGCACTTTCATCCAGATTTCTTCTGGGCACCTAACTGAGGGACACCCCTGGAGATGCCACTGTGGGCTCTATCTGCTTGTGCTTCGTGGATTCATGAGAGCCCACGTGAAGAATGAGTGGGGTCCTCTATATAATATAAGCATGATGTGACATAGCCATACCTGGATTTTCAAAGAAGACATTGATTGTTTCATCCATCACCAGTCAAAACTTTCAGAGATGCCTTGCTACGTGTGTCTGCCACCACAGGAGAGTGCTCGGCAGGCCAGGGGTTAATTCTCACTGCAAGAAGCTGGGTCCGAAACAGTCTGCTGTCATGAGACTGAGTGGCCTCTGACTTTCCAAGACTTTCCACATACTGTAATTCTGATTGATGGAAGGCTGCTGAAGAGGTTGAAATATGGCTAAAAATGACAGTACTTGTCCTCAGGCTCTTCTGGGAGAGGCAGTGTATCTCGTTCTTTTGTGCTCCTCATTCTCCCTATCTCCCCTTGTGCTTTAATGTTTTCCCAAGGTTTGTTATTCCTGTAGCCCTGGGGGGAAGGTGGCTGTTTGCGTTTGGTTCTCGTGCTGCCGACTGGGAGATGCCGCGTCTGTGCCCACCCATGCTGCCCAAGAGCTGGTTCGGCTCCAGGAGATGAAGCGAGTGCCTGGTCCTGCCCCGCTGCCGGCTGATGGCCGCAGCATCGCTGCTTCGCTGTCCTCGGCCACCTGGCTCGCAGAGGCAGGCTTCTCCACCGAGCACAGATGCGAGGGAAGATGAAAAGCAATCACATTTGTCCGTTTACTAAAGCAAATCTAAGTGTTGTGCCATCTGTTCTGCAACTACATGAAACCCAGTGAGCTCTTTGGAAAAGGCAGAAAATATGTTCAGAATCTGGGGAAAAGATGGATGTGAAAATAAGATGCTGAGAATTGGTAGGAGCCTGGATGACACCAGAACAGGCCAAAAATAACAAAACAAAAACTTGAAGTAGAAAATACAAGAAAGAAAACTGCCTTAAAATGGGGGGAAATCCAACCCTCATTAGATTTTTCTCCTATATCCCACTGCCTTTCATGCCTGTATTCATTTTTTCACATCGATTCTACCCAGGAGAGCAGATCCAAATTGGTATTTAATAGTTCAGAAATGCTGTGATATAGCAGGAGCCCGCAACGCTGCACCCTGCCATGCTGGTGAGGGGGACCGGTCCCTCCTCGCTGATGAGAAAGGCCGAGCAGCGCGGGGTGATGCTGACTACCCCAGCCTAGCATCGGGCCTCCTCCGCCTGCTGCCAAAAGGCACAGCTGTGATCCAAAGCACAGCTGTGTGTCGTTTTTCAAAAGCCAGGAAGGCGAACTGCAGACTGTGTGAAAAATGATAAAATCTGGAAAACTTTTTAAAACAACCTTTATAGCTTTGTGAAATTCCTGCTTCCCCAGAGCTCAGATCAATCCCATGAAAGTCTAATTGCGTTAAGCTCCTCGTTGCACTGCAGCGACCGGTGCGGGCTGGTGGCCGTGCTGGCGGCGAGCAGCTGGAAGAGAGGGTTGTTCGTTGACCGACTCTGCAGCAGAGTAGCAAAGGGATGGAGCATATAATGACGTATCCCTTAAGGCTCCTGCTTTGTAAACTGAGAACCGCGATATGGTTGGAAGTGACTCTGATGCTGAGAGCCGCTTGGAGCGTGAGGTTTTGCTGGTAGGAGAGGAAAGGGTTTCTTCTTGTTCACGCTCTGGACTTAGCCTTCACGACATCATTTTTCCCATCTCTGCCACAAAGTTCCTGCGTGTCCTTGGGCAAGTTATCCAGTTTTCCCACATCCCGTTTCCCTAGCGAGGGATGGGGGATTGCTTTCCTCCGGCACGGTGCTGTGAGGCTCCGTAGGGCTGGCAGTTACCATAGAGATGAGGTACCTAAATAGAATTTGAAACCTGTTGAAGGAGAGCTATGAAACCCAACAGTGTTACCAAAAGAACAGCTCAGTTTTGGCTGTGTTGCGTGGGGCAGCTACAACAGGTTGTAAAACTGTCACAGTAGGTGTAAGTACTGTGAAACCGGGGTCAGCTGGAACATAGACTTGTAAAAACAAAAAGCTACCAGTACAAACTCAACCTGTAAATATGAAGTAATATCACTAGTTAAAAAAATAAACTACAAGAGATTTTTCTCTTTAGGATCCTCTGGACATTTTCAGTTGATAAAGTCTTTTGGTCTGGCAGGAGTCCAAGACCAAGAAGTCCAGACCTGCTTCTGTTCTTTCTGGGGCACCCTGGAGCTTCTGAGGCTCCTCACTGTTTGTATTAAAGGTCTTTAATTTGCTATAAGATGTCAGCTGGAGAATGAAAACCGTGGAGTTACCCTGTGATTTGTTGTAGGCAGAGGGAGGCAGGGGAAATCATGTTTTAATTTAATGGATACTCTTACTCTTTATTGTGGAATGAAGAGAAGACTTTCAGGTATTCCATATTGCACCATTAATTGTTTTCCTCTTTCTCATTCATACTAAAACAAATATTGAATGTCTTCAGTCTCCCTGCTGAAATAAGAGTGGTTTTGAGGTCCTGGTCATTCCCATTCAACTTCTTTGGAAACGTTTCAGTTTGGTTGTATTTGCAGGCATCCTGAATCCAGTGTTTTCAATGCAGCTATGCCACTGACTTGTGTAACAGAATAATAATGCCATCTGTCTTGTCTTTTTTTATCTCATATTTAAACATCCTTTTTTTCCCCTTTTTTGGTTGGTGTTTTTTGTTTGGTTTTTGGTTTTTTTTTTTTGTTTTTTGATGCTGGTTGACTTTGACTGTAGAGTGAGAGAAAATCTTCATTGAACTTGTTGCAATAGTCATCCATCCCTCACCTGAGTTGGAAGTAGCTAATTTAGGATTTTTTAAGATGTGTAGGTTGGTTAAATGCTCCTGCCAAAGCATTTTAGTTTTTTGTCAGTGTTAGTTTCCATTTGATGGCTTCCTGTGTGTTCATTCCCTGATCTTCCTGGATTGTCTCTTGGGTTCCTCATAGTGCTGTCTCTAACCTGAATTGTGTAGTTAGCAGCAAATTTAAAGTGGAAAAGTAAGGATTTTGTTGATCTCCTTTGTGATTTTTCAGAAATGTTAGGAGTTCATTGTGAAGCTCTGTGGCTCACTGCTCATATGGCCATGTCTTACCACCAGTGTTTTCATCTGGGTGGTCTGGGATGCACATGAGTTGATTGGAACCCCTATTTTCTGGATGAGGGATGTTTCACTGTCAGGCCCTAGATGCCCCCACGTCGCTGATGGGTATCCTCATCAACATTCTGGATGCCCTCAAGAAACACAGAGCAGCTAGGTTTTGCCCTGTGCTGGATATTTGTTACTCCTCTAGGCAGGACTTAGAGAGATGATTGCAATAACCGACATTGCTTTGAGTGGTGGAGCTGATACAGATGATCTGATAATTTCTTTTGAAAACTAACATTTTTTTTGCATTTATAAGGGGACATAACTGGCTTTCTTGCAATAATATATCCTCTGATCCAGATTCCTGGCTTGTAATTCTTCTGACTATATTTGGACAATTGACTTTGAGAAGTTTGTAAGCATTGTTGTTGGCTCAAGAGCTGCAAATGTTGTTTTTTTCTCTCTGCCTAGTAGTCTAAATTAATAATGTCTGTTTAATTATAAAGCAGTATCATGAGATTTACAGGCAACTTTAAATAAGAAAGACACATTGTTTTATAGAAGACATGTAAAGTATGGAAACCACCTCTTGAAATATTTCCTTAATATCTTTTGTGGTAGTAGTATTGTCCAAATAAACACATGCCACTTGTAAACTTACCAGAAGGTGTGGTGGCCCTAACCCAGCTCTACTGATGTGAATATACCAGCCCACTGATGTATGGTATGTAGTTTTATTTCTAGTAGTTCTGAAAGATATACAGGCTGATTTATGCTTCTTTCTTTGCATTTATTTTCCATACTCTCTTGTTTTCAGAGACTGTATCCTTTATAGGCTCCATTTGATCCAGTGTATGTTGTGTCCAACTTCTGACTATCTAGTTGCTAGTTGCTGCAAAAAGGTCAGAGCTTCATTTCTTTTTTTTTTTTTTTGAGAAAACAGGAACTTTTCTTTTAACTTTTGCCTAAGAGTGTAGGTACGTTTGTTTTCCAAAGTAAAATATTATTAACAGTCTGCCTTCTATTTCAACACTTGCTAATTTTTCATGCTTCTGTAGTTATTATCTAGCTGTGGTTGTATCCTTTAGAGTTTTGTGCATGTGAGTATTTTAAGTTCTTTTGTGCTGCTTGGAGTTTGGTGAAAAGTTTATGGTTATTGGAGCCATAGTGCAAGGAACAAGCAGAGGGAACATTCTTGTTCTTCAATTCAGACAATATTAACTTGTTTTATTATTAGCTGCAGCCTTGGAGGGAGTGGAGGAGAAAAATATCAGGAAAAGTACAAACTGCAAAAACCAAAAAACTGGAGGTCCTTGAGATGAGGGAAGGACAAAATCACATGAACCATACCGTGTTGGACCAGAGGTCCATGTAAGTCCTTACCTTGCCTTCAAATCTGGCCAGTAGTGAGTGATTGTCTTTGGTGTCTTAGCATTAGTAGCCTTCTGTTTTCTTAGTAGACACTTCCTGTGGCAAGGGGTTCCAAAACTGAAATGTGTGTTATATGAAGCCGTACCATCATCTGTCAGGCTTATTGGTCTTTGTACCCAAGTTCTCTTTAGGAACTCTTCTTAGAACCTGGCTTTGTATTTTCATTTGCACTCAGTCCTCTAGTTCTGAAGCTGTTTCAAGCAAACCATGACACGCACAGTAGCTAGACTGTTTCATTTCTTAGTTTTGTCAGGATGAAGTCCTGTGACCTCTTTATTGTAGATTTTATTCTATAACCTCCTCTTCTGATTTCTCAGTTTGAGGCAGATCTTTTCAGTTCAACCTTAGATTGGCAGAGCTCCTGCATAGGGGCCTCCTCCAGGTTCTCCAAGGTGACCATGTTTTGAAGAACCTCATTTAATTTTGCTGTTATGGTACTGTCTCTGAGTGCTCCTTTAAACCTGGATAATCTGTTTGCCTTACAGATACCCTGATGATTTTTCAGCTCCTGATGTATTTCAGAATGGTTTTATGATTAGATTTTATGCTTCTTGCAAGTTATTCCTCAGACTCTCTTTTGGCTTGCCTTACTGCGATTTTACCTTTAATCTGCCAGTTTATGACCCTTTCAATCTTCCTACCTTCCTAATTTGGGCTTTTTTTTTTTTTTTTTTTTTTTGGTAGGATGCCTGTATGCTTCCAATAACCCTCCCTTGCCTTGCTGGTTAGCAATGCTGACTTTCATTTGCTCTTTCTGAATTTGTTTGGCGGATGGTATGTCCACTTGCTCTGGGCCTTCAATTCAATGCTACCTGCAATGAGGTTCTCTTTTAGGCACCCATTTTACTCTTCTTTAACAAGTTTCTTTATTCTTACATAATTATCCTTTCTGGAAGTGAACATTGCAGCAGAAATATTGCAGATTTTGTTGCTCTTGCCAGGTTATCAAACACAAACTAGATGTGGTCAGTGCTACTGAGTGTTCTTCAACAGCAGCCATTAACTGCACTACTCACGCAGTCGAGCGCTGCATCCCCTTTGCAGGGCTTGGTCTCAAGAGCTTCATGAAGCAATCATTAATGATACCTAAAAATCCATCCCCAGCACTACTACTGCCCAAGAGGGTATTTGCCCGGTCTCCATAGAGGTTGTAGACACCTTCCATTACTATGTCCTTCCCGCCCTGTAGTGCTTCTGTTCTCCCTCAGCGTATCTCCGTTGCTGTTGCTGTCCTGGTCAAGCAGTTGACAGTATCACTCTATACTGTTCTTTTCCTATGTACAACTAGAAATTTAATCTAGAGGGATTCTGGATTCTTCTTTGACATGGTTAAATGATTAATCTGAGTTAATTCTAGACTCTCTTCTCCACTGGCAGGCTGATGTGTTCCTGTGTGCTTCCTATCCCGCTGTTACAGTGTCCCCAGACTGTCTTCTTTTCACTGAGTGTCTGATGTGCTCTATCAGTACACATCAAACTTGCCCTTCTGTACTCTCCTCTCCTTTTATTTAAAGTACTCTTTAGAGACTTTCCAGCACACAATATGGTGATGATGCAGGAGAAACTGATCTCTCCTGTACATACTTTATTCATTCCAGAGTTTTTCCCAATGCCTGGTGAATCCAAACTCCTGTTTCCATATCCACTGAATCCACAGCTCATTTTCCTCAGCCATGCACTGTGTTTCTAACTTGCCCTTTCATCAGACTGGGAACATTAAAACAATCCCATGATGAAACTCCTGGTTTCAACTTGCAACTTGAAATTCAGAACCTCTGTCCTCATGCCCACGATGTCCATGAGCACCAACTGCTCCCCAGTGCTTCCTAAGAGACCTCTAGACGTGCTCTAGCAGTCAGGTTGCCATATGGATGCATATACATTGCCCTTAAGGAACGGTATTCATTTATTTGAGAGTGCACTTTATTTCACTTATAGCGGTGAGGCTGTTGCTTCAGGTGTCTCTGGGTGGTCTGTCTGGCTTCTGTTTTTGTGGCTGGCCTGTGAAGTTAGGGATGGAGAGCCTCCAGCTTGTTTCCAGCTACAACCAAGCTCCTCCTGCCCTGAAATTCCCCTCTGTCAGGACAGGGCAGAGCCTTGGGACAGGCTGGGCTCCCTTCGCTCAAGCAAGGGGCTCGCAAAAGAGGCCCAGCACGTGTTTGATTTTACTTTTCCAAGGACATAGGTCACCAGCTACTGCTGAATTCCCTGAGCCTTGTTTGGCTTGTCAGTTCTTTATTCCCTCCTCTGCAGAAGTCTGCTAAAATTTGTATTGTACAATGCCTAAACCTTGTTCCTTGAACTGTAGGTACTAGTGCAATGTAAAGAATAAGAAATGTTAATTTAAAGATCTTTAAGGACAAGCTTTTGAGGGTTTGTTTTTTTTAAGCGGCATAAGACTGCCTATAACATTGCAGGCTAAAATTTCTATTGGAGTTTCTTTTTTTGTTTGTTTCTTGGTATGTCCAAGCTTTTCTCATCAGTAATTCTTATTCTCTCTATACTTTCAAGTCTTGGAGAGTTATCATATGCCTCCCTTCCTCTTTGTCATATAGACAAATAGTGCACATTAATTCTTTGATTTAATCCTTCTTAATAAGCCTGTTCCTCCAGGGATTAATTATTTTAGTTTCTGTACTGAATCTTGCACTTTGTTGACATCTTGTACTGGGAGCCTACAACTGAGTGCTGTATCAAATTGAAAGCTCATCTCTCATTAGTTTTCCATGCTCTCATTTGGATAACCCCTTTCCAGGTTCATTCCTCCAATATGGGGTAAGAGAAAGAAGGTTAAAATAAGCCTGTCTGTAGGATGTGGAAAGGAAAACAAGTCTCAGCGGTAGGAAACTTTTGGTGCTTTTCTTTCCCTTCACCCTTACAGGCATCCGGTTTAAGTAAAACTTGCATTTAGCAGAGAAGGACCCTATCTGATTTGCAAGCTATGAGTAGCTGCGTTGGTCACACCTGGACCTGTGGCCAGATTTGGGTTTTGAGTTGTTGCATGGAACAGTGTGAAGGGGGTGTGAGATTCTCTTTCCCAGGTGGGAATTTCTACCTGCTGGGGGTCTTGCTTTTACTGGAGGAGGTAATGTCAGAAGCTGTGGACCAGGGAGACCTGGTTCCACCAAGGTGCACGTCTTTCTAGGATGATGATTTTGGGGTAAGCTTCCTGAACCTGCTTACTGTGGGGTTGTGTGGGCACTGGGGCTGCTGTCTGAGAAGGGGTGGTAGAGCATGGTGGAGGAGGAGGAGATGGGAATGGTCCAGGCCAGAGCTGGCTCCTGCTGCCCTGCAGCTTGCACTCTGCAGCTCACGCACTCCTTTGGAATATGAAATGTTGCTGCAGTGACATCTTCCAAAGGGAAGATTCAGGATTTCTACAATGTAATTTTAAATTACTTCAAGTGCTAAGTTTCAACTCAGATGAATTTAATATATTAAACCTCTTTTAATATAGTAAACCTTTTTCTCCAGTTTATGGTCTGCATCCTTTTATCTTGTTTACCATAGCAAAGACGTAGACTCTGTTTCCTACCCATTTATGGATCTGAGCCAACCCTGCTGCATTCAGGATGAAGACTGTTTTTGGGAGGCTGCAGCGATGCTTTGGCAAAAGTCTTTGGCCTGTCTTATATAGAAGGTCAGACTAAACTGCTTTAATATTTATGAATCCATTTATGAATCCTGGCCTTGAGATTTATGAATGTGACACCCGTTGACTTCAGTGGGTGGTGATTTGTGCCTTAAGCAAATATATTTTTGAGAAGAAACTTGTGTAGCAACTGTCCCATTTTGAGAGAGTTTGAGCTGAAGAGCTTTCCAGTCAGACTGGTTTTGTTTTCTTGCAGAATGTCAGTTTGTTTTTATTGCTGAGGGTAGGACTCAACTATGCATTTTGTCAAAGTGACCTCAGAAATGCTTTATTTCAAATGGTTCCTTGTGTTAAAATTGGGAAAGTTAATCCTTTTGGATCTTGCTGTTAGCAAATTCATGGACTTGATGTTCATGCTTTTCCTCCCTAAAAGATTAAAATTGAGAAACTCTGTTGCAGGGCACTGCAATTACTATTCCCTGCTTGCAACAACAGCAGTCAAGTTTACAATCCCCTGAGTCTGCAAGATCTGCTGCATTTATCATTTTCATTCTTAACAGCTATTTAATAACTCACCTCTTTCCTCTTTGGAATTACACATACCTGTGGACATCAAGCCTAGAGACTTTCCAAAATGTTTTTTGCTTATGCATTATTTTAGGTAAAATAACTGCTGGTCTCTGTTTAGAAAGCTACAGAATTGTAACAGTTCTCGCAGCTGAACTCTTTGGAAACGAAGTTCCTGCAGCTGGTGGTGGAGGCATCTGAAAGGTGGAAGCCAACCTGGCAAAGGTGCGATGCTGTGTCCCAGTTTAGCAGCTGCAGGGAAGTCTGCTCTGAATTTGCCGGCTCCCAAGACAGTTATACTTTACAGGCTGTAATCTGTGTTTCCCGCAGATATTCATTTTGCAGAAAGCCACGTTTTTGTATGTTACCTAAACCTTGTGAAAATGAGATTTACCTCTTGTGACCTGCCAGGGTTCAGGGATGAGCGGCTGCTAGGATGGGGCAGGTTGTGGGGGGGCAGAGGCAGGAGATTTCCTGAAGAGAAGTGGTGCTCAGGTAATGGCCCTGGCCTCCTGCACTGCTGCCGGCCCTAGGCAGGCACTGAGTGCCGGGGGTGAGAATTTGGTAATTTTCTTGTAAAGGCAGAGCAGTTGGAAGCAATGTTTTTAGTGGTGTCCACTGGTAAAAGCCAGGCACTGTGGCCAGGACGTTTGTCTTGAAATCTGCTGGCATGGCTTTGTGAAATCACTTTAATTGTGTCTGTTTTCTTGATGGTTTAGTGAGAATGAGACACAGTCTGTCTCACTATTGTGTCTCTTAAAAACCACAAAAAACCCCTTTTGAGATTCTGAAATGAGTTATACCATACAAACACAAGATTTAGGTCCAGATTCCCATCTGCTATAAACTAATGCAGCTCTCTTAACTTCAGGTTATATCGGCTGCAGATTTGTCCCACTGCTATTATTAATCGCACCTGCAATTGTGTAGTGACTAAGCTGGGCTCCAGGGACAAATCTTTATTTTTGGTAGCAGTGGAAGCATATAGATGCATGAATGGAAGGATATCCATCCTCCCTTGAGCTACAAGGACTGTACGAAAGCAGCCTGTCATGAAAGCACTCTTAGTACGAATAGCTCTTGTATGGTGCTTTTCATTAGTCGATCTCAAAGTGCATTAAAATGTGACCTTATCCCCGTTCTGCAGAGGATAAATGGGGGGCCTAAGTAATGTGCAACTTCCATAGGGTTACCAAGCAGGCTGTGCCTCTCTGTCAGTCTGTCTATGTAATTCCTATGTGTATACATAATTATTTCCCCCTCTTAATTTTTTGAGGATATGTGAAAATAAAGCAACTAAATTGCCAACTGAGTTGAAAAAAAGCTGAAAAATACTCCTTTAGACTAACAGTGATGAAAATATATGTGCTCAGTTAAAAACTTTCTTTTTCTCCCCTTCCCCATCCCGCCTGGGACTGAATAAATCAGTGTAGCTTTAGGGCAGCAGCATACAGCACAGTGAGTGGCAAGATGTTCCAAATGTTTGCTACAATTCCTTCAGTACCTCCATTCGCTGTAAAGAAAGATGTATTTGCAGCATTGCACAATGCCTCCTCTGCAATGCTTCAGTAGTTCGAGGCGTGTTCTCAAAGGATCAAATGCAAATATGACATAAGAAGCTTTTTTTTTTTTGCATTGTTATCTAGATGAATGAAGCTAAATGGAAATAAAACACCAAGCACATCTGTTCCTGAGTCAATATACTGTATGATTGGGAATGAATACACTGCAGAACTGAAAATGTTGAGAGATCTCACATGGGCAGGGATGAGTTTGGAAGGTCTGTGTTATATCCTTCTGCTGCAGACTTTCTGGGTGATCTTGCTCCAGTCGTCGGAGCTCCTGGAGCATCAGATCCATTCTAATGTAATTGAACTAATAATATTTCCGTACTTGACTTCAGTGTTGGGAGGACAGATCTGTTGCTGTTTGGAAAAAGCATGTTCCTGTGGTTCTAAGACCTAGAGAAGGATCATAATAAAAATAACTATTGGAATTTGCTTTCAAGTTCACTGCTGAAAGTGCTATACTAGTGCTAGTTTTGGTCAAATGCATAGCAGTCGTGTATTTAGAGTACAGGCACATTGATATAAAAATAGAATAAGACCTTGTCCAATATGCTGTCCTACAAATATAATTTTTTCTTTCAAGTCATCTACAGAGTATTTTTGGCAACTATACAGTGAAATGCAAATCTCCTCTCTCTGCTTCTCTGTGAATTGATTGTTGGGAGGATCCCATATTGCAAATTCCCCTCTGGAGGCTTCATTGACATCGCAGGCAATGCAGGCTCCTTACCCAGGCACTGAGGTTAAATATCAGACAGTTTGAACCTCCTTTTGGTCTCAATAAAATCACCTGAAATTCAGGACTGTATTTAGGATTTGTTCATGCACAGGTATCTCATGTGGCTGGTTACCTTTTCAGAATCAAATACTCAAAAAAATAGAGCTCTGTTTACAGAAATACTGTTTCTAAGAGTTTCTGAAACACTCTGTTTTTGTAGGTTACTGCTTTAATTAACTAAGCAGCCATTTGGATTTTTTATATTAATTTCAGGTTTGTTCACATTTAATTTTAGCTTCCTGTCTGTATCATGTGCTTGGAGATTGGGAAGTAAATCTGCCTTTATATGGCAATGAGAAACTTTGTAAAGCTGTACTAATGAGGAAGAAAATGAACATTAATTAAACTTGCACTTACAGGATGGGCTGAGGCTTTGGACTCCTGAAGCAACAGCTAGATGGGTTACTTCATTACAGCCTAGAACAGGGAGCTGTGATGGGAATGGGAATGAGGAGACAATTAAGTCACTCACCAAGTGCAGAGCCAGCGAGACATTTAATTATCCACAGGAGCTAACACTCTAAAACCTGGAGTTTTCTGTAGAGCTAAATATGCCTGGCAGTTTTTCTGTCAAATTAGACTTTTAAAGAATGCCTTTAGAAATGCAAGAGGGGTTGGGGATGTTGAGGAGACTGAAGAAGAGACCAGTGCCAGTATCTGTAGATCCTGTGGGCCCTGAAAGCCTGGCAGGTCTTCGGGGATGCACAGGAGCCCTGTTACCCCAAAAGAGATTAGTGGAGCCGTAAACCCCGGTATGTTGCAATGGACTAATTTGTGGCTTATCAATGCAATTCTTGTCTTAATTAAACAGGATAGTCACTCTCTGCCTGCCTTCTGAATTTTTCCTCTGTGGCTTTCACTTCTAAATAACCACCTTGCTAACCTTAGCAGAGGTTTTGATTCTCTGAACTGCAGTTTCCTTTTGATTAAGTATCTTCTGCTCTAGTCTTTAATGCATATTAATGACTCCTAAGCTGTGCTTGACTTGAGTAATTTGCAGATGGGATCTAAAAACCCCTGGAAGGAAGGCCTGGGGATGTCCCGCTTTGGGAAATAGTGGGATATTGTAGGCTTTTTACTACAGTTTGGTGCATTCCAAAGGCAAACACTTTTTCAATTAATTTATATTTTTATTAGTCACAGGACACAGTCACTGCCATCATTATTTAGCAATATTCCTGTATTCACTTCAGTTTCACATTTGAAGTCCCAGAAGAGGAGGGGAAGAGGTAATAGTTAGCTCAGCATGTTTTCCAGAATTGGAGGTGCTTTCCATGGCAGATGCTCGTTCTGAATTTCACAGCACATGTGTGGCTGCAGGATGGTAGTGGAGGGGAGGCACTGCTAATCTGTAACTCCTGGAAGTCCCGCAGTCCCAGGATGGGCAATAAGCAGTATAGGACGGAAAAAAACACTGTTGTGAGCCATTACTTTTAAGCTCTTATTTCCTGAAAGTGCCTACTGTTCCTCTGTTCAGAACTTGGGGAAACTGATAATTGAACGACTTAATTCTGCTTTCACATCCCCTGGAGTAAATGTCCAGAAGATGGCCCAAGAATTTTCTGAAGTCCTTCTAGTCTAAACTACGTTGAAGGGAAGACGCAAATTCTCTGGCATCCAGAGGCATTCTGCAGGAAATTGCAGCAACTTTAACGCTCTCTGTTGTCATCACGAACTTGGTGGTTGTCTGACAGTCGCGTTGGCATGCCAAGCTTGCGCGAGGGTGACAGCATCCATGGATAAGAACAGGACTGATGGGTGAAGGGCACAGGCAAACCCATGCTGCCAGAGCGGTGCCTTGACACCGCTTGTTTGGCTGTATGCAACACTGGTGTTGAGTAGATGACTAAAAGCAATCTCCCTTTCACGGTGGCTTTTTGAGGGTGTTCTGATTAGTATCAGAAAAAATACATTAGGCAATTTATCTTGAGCTTTTCACGTTCAAAGCACTTGGCAAAAAAATAACAAATCAGTCCTTGTAATTATCCTGCAAGACTGTTGTTAGGCTGGTGCAGAGGTGGAGAAATGGAAGTAAAGAGGTTAAATGTCTTGCTCAAAGCAGCAAGGAAATGTGTGGTGGAGACATTCAGGAGCCCCACGTATTTCTTAATGAATCATTTATAACTGTGGGTATATTATTAGGCAGATGGCTTGAACTGTGGATTGCTGTAGGAACTCTGGCTTGCAGTCTAAATGAATTTTATTCTTAAAGTCTTAAACAGCCATATTTTCTTATTTTTATTTCATGAGAATATGTTGGCTATTTCAAAGACTGTGTAGGATATACAATATATAAAAATATATAATTCTTTTCCTATTCAAAGACACAGTAATTCTTTCCTAATACTTCCGACCAAAAATAATCGATGTGTTTCTCAGGACTAAAGAAAAAGAAAAATTCCAGTGTAAGAGACAAAGTTATTTTAGTCCAAGATTAAAATGAAAAAAAAAAAAAAAAAAAAAAGAAAAGAAATTTTCAGCCATGTTTAAAGGTTAAATTCCTTCCTTTCTACACTCCAACAGCATTAGGGAGGATACTGCCATGGGGATGTACAGAGTGGTGTCATGTCTATCTGAAAAGCAAAGTGGGAAAGAAGAGCACCTGATAGATGGCCTGCTATTTAGCAGTATTTGGTGCCACATGAATCCCCCTGTATTCAAAAGAGCCAGAGCAGGCACAATGATCCGCAGGAAATGTCGGCGTTTGACCACTGGTTTTATATCTTGGGAACCGACATTCAAATATCTCTTCGGTTTAGTCTTACAGTCTGTCCCAGGGTGTCACCTTCGTCTTCTCAGGAAGAATCTTCACTCTGAACAGATGTTTTGTTTTCCAAAGGCCACCATACCCTGGAAGCTAAAGTTCACCTATAAAAGTTGTTCTGCTGTCTAATCAGTTCAGCTACTGATTGTAGAAGTTGCCTATCTGTTAAATATCTTAGAAGATCTAAATTCCTCCAAACTCCCATCAGTAACCCCTCTGTGTACAGCGTACAGCAGCGGTTCCTCCAGGATCCTGAAGTACAGTCTGCATTTTAAACTAAGTCTGGCATTAGCTGCTTAGTTAATAGTCGGTTTAATAAATCTAGAAATACGTATGAACATATGTGCCACCATATAGCTTACTTGCAAAAAGCAAAATCACATTTTTTTCACATGGCAGTCAATCTCTCTGTGTATTTCTCCTGGGCATATGTATGGTGTGCGCATCGTATTCAGTGCAGTTGAGCATGCAAATGCTTGTTTCTTCTTGTTCTTTAATTGTGCATTTCTCATAAAAAGACTTCAAAATTTCTGGATGTATAATATTTAATATCGAGAAGAAGTGTGTCTGTATACAATTAAAATATACATTAAACGGAGAATAACATCAATTCTGAATTTTTCATGTATTCCTTTTTGCAGTAAAAGATCAGTTGCTGTCTCTCTGGGTTCAGCACTTATTTTCTTGGTTGTCTTTGCTTCCTTGAGCTGCTGAGCCTGTCTCACCTTTTTTGTGTCTGATGTAGAATCTAAATTAGATAAGAAGAAACAGGACAGGATTTCAAATTCAGTTTCCTCTATACAGGCAGGATGGCATCAGTTTAAATTGCTTCGATATAATTTTGCTTCTTTAATCCTTCCCCTTCAATCTGTTTTTGTATACATTATATATATGAAATCTGGGACTGGAAATCTTGCCTAATGTAAGTTAAGACATGACAAATGAACTTGACATTTTTCCAAGGAGGGAACCAAAGAACATACTGTATTTATAGCAGTAGAAATATAGTTTGCTGCTTGTAGAAGAAAAATATGTGTTGTATGAGAACTTTAGTGCTGGGACATGAGAAGAGTGTTTAGATGATACTTGTTTCAGGTGAGAATACTGGGTTCAAAGAAGCCAAACTGGTTTTCCTGGAAACTTGAGGTAGGGCTTCACCCAGCAGAGGATTTAGGCTCCCAGAAGCTCAGATACCAGGGTGAAGTGTATCACAGTGTTCTCCTGTGCCCAATCTGAAAGTCTGGTGACTCCAGGGCCATCAGTGGGCAGAGTGGGAAAGACCATGATGAAGGAGCTTCTGAAGGTTAGATCTGGGGCTTCTGTCAATATTCTAAGCATTTTCTTTCACATTAATGGTAAGACTTTCTGTTTATAAGCTAAGAATTTGTAAGTTCTCAAACACAGATATGCAAACATATGCAGAAAAATTGATTCAAGCCAACCATCTCTGCAAGCCAGCTACCGGCTGCCGTGACCTTCTGCAGTAGGGCAGGACTGCAAGAGGAGATAAATACAGGTGATCCAAGTGCCCAACTTGTTTCACCTGCATGAAGATGATGAAAAGACTTTTTCTTTTTGAAGTTTTCAGTCTTTATGAGGGTTTCCCTGAACACAGTGAGAATCACTTGGGTGAGATGTTCCTTTGAGTGGCTCTGTGGAAGTGCAGATTTCTCTTTATTTCATACCAGGGTATCTGGTCCAGTCTGAATAAGTTTTTATCTCTTAGCAATGCACTACTGACACCTTTTTTAAACTGGTTGTGGCTAATTCTTGAAAGAGTATTTTGTCAGTGGAACCCTTTGTGTCAAGGGGGAAATAATCACAAAGCTTAGTTGCCTGCATGGAAGACGTAGTACTTTTCCGTCTTGCTTCTGAACAGAAAGGATGACTCTACGTTTTTTGACTATTGAACTGCACATCAGGACCAGCTTTTGGCACTGAACCGATCCTTTATTTAGCAGAGATAGTAAACACTGGAGCGGTCTGGCACTGACAGATAGCTAAGGTCGTAGTAACTGTCATTGTAGCTGGTTTCTAATGGAGGGTGTATTTCCTAGACAGATTCTTAGACCTGTACTTTGCTCATGTGGTTTGAGGAGAAGTCCTTCTGGTTCAGGTTTGTACCTTTTGTCCTTTCTTGTCAAGTTGGGGAAAGATGCTTCATTTTGCTCTAATAAAGAATTCACCTGGTTTCCTCTCTGCATCCTAATTGCTCTCCAGAGAGCACTAAAGTGTGCTTAAGCATATTGTAACTGTTTACTCACAACGTCTGCTGTATGTACAGTAACGCAAAATGTTCGATCTCTGCCCTGTCGCTGCAGGCTGGCATGATTCGCACAGACAAGGACGAGTTCTTCATTGAACCTCTGGAGAAGGGGGCCCAGGAGGAGGAGGAGGGAGGAGGCAGAACGCACGTGGTCTATCGCAGAGCTGCTGCTAAGAAGCAGCTTCCTACCGAGAACGCGGATACCCTGTATCAAGGTAAGGCAGAGTTGTTAATGCCAGCTGATGTATGAAGTGTAGCTGAAGGCATGAAGCCAATGTGATCTGCGATCTCTGCCTTTTTTATCCTTCAAAATGGAAATGTGTTCTCCCTCTGTGGATGAAAAGATAGGGAAGAGTTGAACGCTTTGCCTGGGATAAGCAAGCACTGCAGCAGCCAAAACCATCTCTAGGATGGTGGAACTGTGCTTTAAAGAGTTTGGCTCCGGAGATAGCCAGCATAAAGCCGTGTGTCCCACTGAGTCCCTGAGTCAGAGCAGAGGAAGGGGATGGTGGCTGGAGCAGCGGTGCAGAGGCGCCTGTGCGCGCTGGGGACCAGTAGCAGTGCTGGCTTTGCAAAGGCCGTGTTGGAAGGCTGCAGCAAGGGCACACCAAGGCTGACATGGTACATGGGCTTCTCATTGATGGTGTCTTTGCTGGGCTGGATTTAATCCCAATGGGGCAATAATGGTATCTTCAGATACGAACACAAACTTTCTTGGTTTATTTATGTGTTACTAAGTGTGGAATTCAACGCACTATGTATGTGATAGACGATGATGGAATAACAGGAGCTAAACATAAACAACAGGTCTATGTAGTAGTTTCTCTTTCTCTGGTAACTGCTTGGATGTTGTACCTTTTTTTGCTGAACAAATAAAGGAAGTAAATCTAGTAAGTGGATGTTTTGACAGCTGACGTTAACACAGATTAACTGGGTCATTTGAGTGGAAACGACAAAACAGCTACATTTTTGTTCCAAGTGTGTGTACCAAACTGCAGAGTTATTTCCCACTCATACCCTAGTATTATCTTATTGCAGTAAAATACGTTTTTAAGTATAAAACAGTGTGTTAGATTTTCCTTTGTAGAAATCTTCCCAGCAATCCCCATCCCTCTCCTATGCTACCTTAATCATTTTCAAAAGACAAAGAGTATGGTACCTGTTGTAAAAACTCTACCATCACTCTTGCATCTAATAACGTCCAGAAATGACTCGGAGGAGCAGATAGTCACAGAGATGGGGCACTGAAATTAGGGCCAAGTGAATAATATAAATTTCTCAATGTTCAAGTTGGAACCGGGGGAAAAAAAGGAAGCAAACGATAGCACTCAACTAGCTCTTTTTTTCCACTTTGGCCATCAAAATGACCCATGAATTTTTGAGTGACGCAGTGCTGTGTTAGGCTGTTCTGGTTGCCTTTGTACTCATTCTGGTGCAGAGCTGGGGGATGCAGGAGTCTGACTGCCACAATCCCAGAATCGTTAGGATGGAAGTTGCTCTGTTAGTAGATGTTTATAAAATTATTGCAGTGTTGGAAAATATCAGCCAGTCACTGTGTTTCCTCTTAAACAAAAGAGACTTGGTTTTATTCACACCTTATGGCAGTTTGGATAGTAAATATTCCTCAGGAGTAGGAGTTTGGTACACAGAATAAGCATAAATTGTAGATCAGCTCCAGTTATTGGCATGAGGTACCTGCTAGAGGAAGGCTCTGACAGCAGCATCTGAAAACACCTCTCTGAAACGCAGCGCCGTGCTGCCTGGCTTCTCGTGGGGCCGACAGCGGGGCTGCTCGTGGGCTGCCCGCCGTGACTGGCAGCAAAGCCACATGTGGTGCGCGATGCCACCGACTTCTGCGTCTGTGTCCCCTCACCTGTGCTGTGCGCTTGCGTAAAGACTGAAGTTTGTAGGCTCTGCTACAAAGGCACGCAGTGATAATAGCCATCAGCCAACACTATGGGATTAAAAAGCAAAAGCGAGGCTGAGCTCCTGCACGCCAGGCTGAGGTGTAGCCCTGGCTGTGTCGGTGATAGGTAGGAATAGTTGTGATTTTTCATATTTCAAATTTTAAAATAAGGAAAAATACTAAGAGTAGTAATCTTCCCCTCCATCCACCCTCTTTTTATTTTTAATATTGACTAAAGGTTAGGTTTTATTTTGAAAAAAAACTCCACTGAACTGTACAGGATTTTTTGCCATGAAATTCTTTTTGTTTTTAACAAAGAAATTGAATGGCCACTACAAAACTGATCTGTTCTCCTCTACTTTTTATTAAACCTGGCTTCCCACTCCTGATTTGCTCTAGGCAACAGGCTTGGAAAGGACATGTTTTCAGAAATTGTAATTTTATTTTCCAGTTTGTCTTTTTCCAGAATGCATCCAGTTTTGGTTAACAAATGTCAAAATATTTAGTGACTGGGGGTTGATAAACACGCTGTGCTGCATGTTTCCATAGTGCTCTGAATTAATCAATGGGCTTATTTAGGAAATACTTTGTAGGGCACTTTCAGCATGTTGTATCTATTTAAAAAAAAAAAAAAAAGAAAAAAAAAAAGAGGTTAACGAAGAGCACTCCCCCTCTTCCACCATCCCTAGAGACAACTGCATTGTTGCCAAGTCCCATAAATTTACATGTGATGAATTGTAACACTTGGACTATTTTTAAAGGTCCAGCCTCCAGGAATCTTATGAATATGTGATGACTTTCTTTTTTTCTCTAGGTGAGCTTCTGGCTCTTTTAACTGTTGATAAAAACTTTGTAGTTTTTGACTGTGTAAATATTGTCAAGTAATGAGTAACACAAAGTATATAGTATTCCATAATTTTGAAGACAGCATCTTTCAAAATCCCATGATATGTTAATTTAATCCCATGATTTGGGAGGGGATTGTGAGTCATGATTTTTGAATGTTTGGGTTTGGATAGATAGATATGAATTCCTTCTAAATATTCCTATCTCTGGCACTCTTTTCACAAGAAATAGGACAAGCTGTTCTCTTCCCAGTGAAACAGGAGATGAAGGAACTGAAAGGTCCATGAACTTGGAGTTGGGTGGGTCAGTCGTCGTTCCGAGGACTTGGGGCTTGTGCTGGGCAGTGGTCGTGCTGGACCTTACATGGTGCAAGTGCTTTGGGATTTAGTCCCACAGTCGGTAGGTCTGACAGGATGCTGCTGTCAGGGAAACTCCCCAGGCTCTTGCTTGCAGAAGCGGGGCTGGGTCTGTGGAGCAGAAGATCCCAGCTGGGCACAGGGGACCTCCTGCAGTGCAGGGCATGGGGTTGTGCAGTGCTGGGGGGGCTCTTCATGCCCCCCATCTCCACACAGGAGTGAAGAGCTCTTCGTGCCCCACGTGCTGCCTGGGCAGGTGGTCTTGTTTAGTCACCTGAGACTTTGGGGGCAAACTTGCTCTAACTTTAGTTGTTCTCATAATGAATCTGTGCGGGGACATAGTCTCCTAAATGCAGTTCTTCTGGATGGTGGTTTGTTGGAGATCTCGGTACCCCAAGTCGGTGTGCAGCTGCCCAGGCAGAGAGCTCCAACACGGAGCTGCAGGACAGGAGGAGAGAGGTCCCTGAACCTGGTGGGCAGCTGATCTTCCTGAAATGACAACTAGGACTAGCGGAAGATCCATCAACTGGTTCTGAGGGTGGATTCATGCATAAGAGAAGAAAAAAAGGCATTTTCCCAACTGTGGAAGTAAATTGTAGATATGCTAACAGGTACAGTGAGGTGGACCTGACAGCAGGGTTTTTCTAGCATTTTCCATATGCTAGTATCTCTCTCTTATATTACAGTAAGAGAAATTGAGATTTTTATTCCATCTGTTTAAAAAACATAAACAAACAAATCCCACAACCTCCTAAGCCCTGGAGAGATCAAGGTATGCATCTTCTTTTATGAAGGCTCTGCTGACGTGCTGCATTTTCAGAAATGGAATGTGCTGGGAGAGAACAGGCATGAAACAAGTGGCAGAGCTGTAGTCTGATTTCAGACCGTATCAGGTTTGCTTTTGCGTTTACATAAAACGCTATCAGAATATTGGGAAAAGTAAATACTTGTTTTGGCAGCCTGAATCATTGTGTTTTGACTGGTGTAGGATTATCCGGTGTTTGCGAGAATCACAGACTAAAGGGTATTTCTACCTGGTTTTCCCCTCTCAAACAATACTATTTATTAATGTACTGGAAAAATGTAAGCATCATATTTTAGGCAAGTAATAATCTGCAGCAGAGTAGTACTGTGAAAGTCTGTGTGACGTCACTACAAATCAGGCTAATTGTTTTGGAAAGAGAAATATTTTCATGTAGTGGTTAACGTATTGCAGGTATGGTGGGAATAAACCCTATTTTTTCTGGCAACTGCTTTTACTACTTGCATGGATATAATAATTTATCTTCCTCTAGATAAAAATAAGCAGCCTGTTGAAAATATTTTAATATTTCCAGTTGAATTCCTTCTTACAAAGATGAGAAATGTTGCTTGACAGCAGTAAAACTTCCTACACGATAGAACCAGAATTAAATAGGCAAGCTAGAGGAGGTTGGTTTTTTCCTTGAAACTGATGGCTTTTTGCTTAAATGTTCTTTAGATGTTAAGTGAAGAGATGGTAAGTATTTAATTAATGGTTATGGTGAGGTCTGGAAAACCAGCTTGATTTTTGTCTCTAAAGACAATCTGATTATCAGGCTTGTAAGCTTTATATCACATTTCCCCAGCTAAATTACCATGTCTGTTACGTTGATCAACTGAGGGGAAATGATTATACTAAAACTTCCTTAAGGTTTGCCTTCTCTCTCAAAATCATTGTCTAAATACGCTGCTCTGAGTTTTATTGTATTGCTTGACTGATGAAAAACAGAAACTCGGCTTTAGTTGACAGTTTTATTTACTGTGCAGATGAAAGATGACCTTCACCAAAAACAGTTTATTACTGAGGAAGACAACAAGGTAACTCTCCAAATGTGCCTAAACCAGGCAGACTGTTGTTTCTTTAACTGCTAATTAAATCCTTTGGAATGGCTAAACCCAATCTGACATGAGTCCCATCACAGATGTACTCTGGGCTGGCGGGATGGACGGAGCCACAGCCTCTGCTGGAGATGCGTGACCCCTTCCCAGGGCAATACTTGGGTTTGCTTGCGGTCAAACCTTCAGAGGGGTGGTGGCTTGGCACTGAAAGAAGTGATCATTTTGTGTGACACTGTGATGTACTTTTGGGGGCAAAAAATGTCCTTTATGTTTTTTAATGTCTACTACTGTTCCCTTTTTTTTTATGTCAAGGGTGGCTAACATCCCTCTGGCCATAAACACACACCAGTCAGGTAAAGGGACAGAAATAATAAGTTGTTGCTTCTACTCAGTAGAGGCAACCAGCTCCTTTCTGACAGATACCCAAACATGGTCAGACCAGAGCTAGTCCTCAGTCCTGTTACTGACATCTCCTGCCCCTCCACGATGCAAAAGGAAGAAAACCTTTCTTCTTCCTCACACTGATGAGACGTTAGGGAGTCCCAAGGGGCTGGGGTGCAATTCAGCAGGAGAGACATCCACATCAATTTAAGCTGAAATAACCAAACAGTAGGAGATGTTGGGAAAGATGAAAAAGTTAAAAATAAGATAAAGTTGTAACAACTCAGTTGCCAGAGCTTTGCAGGTTTTAAAGATGATATTTCAGAGGAAGACTCGTCTATCATAGTCCATCAAACTGTCAATGCCATTGATTTACTAATGTATTTAAATTACTTTTTAGAAACCAACACACATCTGGTGTATATTTTTCTGGATTGTCTGAAATGACACTCAGATTGGCTGCAGGCTGGCTGGTTGCCATTCTAATTTACAGAAACTTTCCTGGTTACCTTTGCAGGGGAACGGTTCCTTCAGGAAACTAAAGTTTCTCCAAATTCAATCAATATTTCCTCTCAGCGTGTACTCCTGCTGATTAATTACTGCTCCCTTATTTTGCAGTCAGTAAGGAACTGATGACAATATTTTTTGTCTCCTTCCTACATCATCTGTGCATGATAAATACATCTGTCTTGGGTTTTCTCTGGATTTCACATTGCAGATTCATGGGGCTTTTCTGGGAAGAGAAAGATTGAGAATTCTGTTGCAATTCAGGTTTTGAATAAGCAGCAAGGTTATGCACTCATGAAAAAACAAGTCTCCAGAGAGTGGCGTTAGGCCATTGGATGTCACCCTTCCCAACCATAGGCGCAGCTGATGAAGCAGTTCTTTGCTAGCACAGGCAAATAAGACTTGCAGCAATTTTAATATGAAACTTTAGGATAAATCCAAAGGTCTCTATTTTTATAACAGTGCAATAAATCATCTGGGATGATTAGGTGAATGCTGATGAACAATGCTCATACATATGCTTGGTGTGAAATACAAGGAATAGCCTCACTTTTCCAGAGATGGTGGAATTTTCTACCTTAGACCTCCCCAGCGAGTGGCTTTAGCTGGGCCACAGAATGGTCTCAGGTAAAAAGTCAACCTGTCCCGTGCTTCTGGGACAGTCAGTTTTCTTTTGCCTAGAAATAAATTTATAATGAAGATAATTGAACTTTTTTGTAATTACTACTAGCGATTTTGCAGTTGTTTTTTTGGGGGGGGGGGGGAGTGCTCATGTAACTACAGATGCGTGGTGATGCGCATGCATATCAGGACCACAGTAAAGCTGTGTGGGCTACTTTTACAGTGGGCTTCTCTGAATTTTCGAGTGCTTTGGAAAGTATATTGCATCTTCAAAGGATTTTTGCTTTTAATTAAAAACCATCTCCTTTTCCCAGATGCTAAAAATTGCTTTCAGAACCTTTGAACGTGCATTAAATACTTTCTCATTATTATTTCTTTATGACACCAAATGCTGTAGTCGCTGCAGCACCGTTTTGTTTCGCCGGTAACAGAAATCCTCTTGTAGATAAGTAAAATCGGTGGGGCAGCAGGGAGCCGTGCAGAGCTCCGTGCTACGGCCATGCTGCGGCTGGGACGGGGAGCAGGGAGAGGCTGGAGCGGAGACCTGCCGCATGGGCCAGCTCTGCTCCGCTTGCCTGGCGCTGAGCTGTCATCTCCCCCTCCCATACACCCACAAAACTGCAGTCGTTCCTGTAACAAACTGTCCCTAAACGTGCAATACAGGAACATAATAATAGTACGTTAAGAAACTCAGTTTTTATATTTGTTCCTGCCTTTCTCATTAGGTAGTTTGAGATCCACGTAGGCTTAAGCGCATGCTTAACTTGAGCAGGTATTTAAGTCAAATTGATTTCAGTGGGATTCAGATATGTACCTTAGGCTAAATATTTGTTATTCTAAATGGAGGCGGTTCCTGTTTTGGTTCTGAGGCAAGTTACCTTCCATTCAGATATGCATAAACAACTTCATTATTTGTGCTTATTTGAATATCACTGATTTGCTCATATCATTAGCTAAGGTAAAAATAAAATTAATTTCATTCTCAACTGGTGAGTTCATTTTAGCCTCTCTACTAAATTCAAGCACTACAATAAGGCTCTCCTAAGTGATTGTTGTGAGCAGCTTACAGCTGGAGTTGAATATTACCAAATGTTGCTAAATATAACAAAATGATAATAAAGCTGATATTGGTCTATAAAACAACAGTTTCCAGTTCCATACAAATACTCCTGCAAAATTTTTGTGAGAAGCTCTGATGAAAGCATGGAGAAAGTGCTCGGTTTTTCACATTTTTCTGTCAATTAATTCAGCACAAGCGGTGTGTGAAACTAAGCTTGATTAATCACTTGTTTGTTTATGTTTGCATTTAGTCAACACTTGTTTGTTTATAGATACGTTTATAGAGACCAAACATTTTACAACACATTTCATTAAGGTTCATTTTTATTCTTCCTTATAATATCCATTGATCTCACAATCCTTAATGAATTTAGCCTCTCGGTCTCCTGGGAGGAAAGAGGGAAGAAAATATTTGCCTTTTGGACAAGAGTAACACAAACCTTGTTTTTACTGAAAGCCGATCCTGTTTCTTGCTGGTAATAGCCCGGTGTAAGAGCAGAGTTCGTGGGAGCAGCAGTTCCTAAGTCAGCCCTTGCCTTCGGAGCCCAGGCACGCTTGCGTGTGTGAGTGTGTGCAGCCGCCCCCAGGCACGTGAGGAGGTTTTGCTTATGAAAATGTATGTGCACACCCACACGGTTCTTGCGATTTCACATTTACTGGTGAGTTTTTCCGCGGAGTGTCATCCTATTGGGGTTTGTTTATTTACAAGCTGTGTTCATGTTGTCCAACCTGCTGAGAAAGACAGAGGATGGCAGTGATCCAGCGGGTTCTGATGTCTCTGCCAGGCACAAAGGGGGAGAAACTTGTTCGCAGAAAGACTGTAATATTCTGTCCTGACAAACTGAAAGTGTTCTGCAACCCATATCTCCATTTAGGAAATGGATTCTGGAACTGAGAATTCAAAAATATGGGTAGCATGTAGTGTTTGCTGTTTTGTACCAGGGGATTCAAACTCTGTGTTTAATAACAATACGCAAATAGCATCTGGTATGCGTCACTAAAATAAGCTCTAGTAGAAAATGCCGATAAACATTTTCTGTTTAAAATGTTTTCTGACTAAAAGTGGCATAAATCTTGTCTGCTGTCCATGATAATGGTGGTGAAGTGGTTTGATCAGGCTGAAAGCTCCAGGCATCATCAAATGAAAGCAACGGGCAAGCCCAGAGTTGCAAGGGAGATGGATATCCTTCAAACATCTAAATTTCTGTCATTTCTTGCAACAGAAGAGCCACATGTGAGGCCTTGTGAAGTGGTGCAAGGATTAAAAATGTATTCCAGCTGGTTCTGACTGTTCTCAGCTGTGTGAAATCTGCTCTTTGGTGGGCAGCTACTGAAGAAGTCTGTGTGCTGCTGGTATGTCGGTGCTTGCAGAAGGGGCACTGGAAGGGTGACTGTATGTACAGCAGTGCAAGACCCAGCTGGGGAATGAGAAACAAATCGCTTGGTCTTTCTCTGCACTAATTTAATTCATAGTGGCTCCTCTACACCAAGCACATCCCTACAAGCAAATGCTGTGCTGCTGGTAAGCTCAATGCCGGTTAAAGGGAGAGTACTTCAGTGCCGCAGAGCTGGTGCTGTGTAGATGGTTGTTGTTGGGCACGTTCAAGGTGAAAGCCCAGGTACCTAATGCCTGACCTAAGGGATGGTTTTCTTTAGCTGAGGTGATGAGATAATGCATTCAATCACTGTGTTGTGCTCTGTTCCCTTTCAAAGGCTCTTCTTTCCAGTGCCCTAAACCCGTCTCCCAGTATAGCCACGACTGCTTGTCCTGCCTCCCTTCCCCATCGCGTTCCCAGGTCCCATGCGGCTCAGTGAGACGCAGCAGTGCTGGGGGGCCTTAGCAGCGCAGACAACTACTGCTCGCCACTACTACCTGCTGGGTGAACTGGCCAGAGGGAGAGGGCACGGGGCATTTCACCTGCCTTTTGTTGGTAGGGTGAGAGGGGGATGCAGCTCTTTGGGCCTGATTCTTCCCCTGGTGTGTGCAGGTGCAGCGATGAGCAGGGAAACACATGCTGCTTTGATGCTCATGCTTTAGCAAAGTATGTGTTACGCTCTGGGGAGTAACCTGGTGGTTGGTAGGAATTAGGTGCCTGGTCTACAGAGCCTTGGTTTATAGCTAGAGCCTGTGTTGGGTAATAACTTTCTGTAGCCGTTTTGTAACTCTTGCTTACTTATTTGTTATTTGTGTTTTGAATTCCCTAAGCAATGCTTGGGGCTGCCTGGACTTTTTGGGTAAAAATAGCTTTCACTTGAAAAGCAAGCAAGAGCAGTGCTAAGTTTCATTTCTGCTAGTGCAAGTCTCCTTTCCTCTGTGCTTTCCTGAAATTATAAAAGGCAAGAGGATCTTAGCCCAGGAAAAAAAAACCAGTAAAATTTCTGATTTCAGTTGCTTTGAATCTGCACTTTGGTACAGTAGCAAATTAATTTCTTCTTGAAAATTTGTGCTTTTCTATAGAGCAGAAACACTGCTTGGAACAGGGGGATAAATGGGATAAAGCAGCAGCAGAAACTATGTTACTGCAAACTATAGGCACAAACTCTGTTTTTTCTAAATGATCATGTTACAAATGATTTATAATTATTTTTCAAAATATTTCATCGCAAACCGTGTATGGCACAAAGTCCCACACGCGTATTTGCTGGTAATAGTTTGAATTGAATTGTCTTTCCTCATTTGAATATAAACCTCAGGAGTCGTGTTACCTAACATCTGCATATTGGATTTCAAGCGGTCTGTCTGCAGGACTGACTTGGACCATGATGTACTCTTAAGCCAAACAATGATTATTTCATTAATACAGAGGTGCCTTCTTGGATTTGAACCGTTTCTGGTAGCCGCTAGCTGCTCCACTGACTTGCCATCACATCCCAGATGTGGTGTGATGCTCCTTCCTAGTTCAAATCCTGCAACACTGCCTGCACAGACCTGCATCTATTGCTGAAACTCGACTATCGTAATAAGAACAAGGGCATGGTTTGGTAATGAGTTTAAACCAGTCTAGCTCTGTGCTAATAACAGACTAGTCTTTCGCTCGCTCGCCGCCACACAGAACCTCTGCCAGCTGTTGCTATCTGAGCCACATTGCTGGAAGGGACGTGGTCACCAGCTGGAGGCTATGGGGTGGTCCAACGCCAAGGCAGGCAACTGAATCATTGCATTGCTTTCCCCAATGCCCATGGAGACCCTGCTCTCTGATGGTTGCGTGTCTCGAAAGAGACCCTCACAGGGAGTGGCCCCTGGTTCCATTGTCCACTTGTCCCATCCCCATGCAAAGGGTGAAGTCTCTTGCAGACCAAGAGGTGATGTTGCACAGCTTTTGGAACTGCAGTGCTTGTTAATGGGTTAAATACTGTGTACTTTATTTTCCTTTGATTAAAAGCCTGGTATGCATCTTTGCTCTTCCTTTCATCTCTGAGTTTTTGTGCAGTCACTTACTTGTTCCAGCTCTCTGTGTGTGCACGGACCATCTGGCACAGCTCGCCTGCCCGGCAATGTGTAGTGCTTTCAAGGGGAAAAATTATTAATCACAATCTGGATGGTGAGACGGTTAGGGACTGGTTTTATTTCAACTCCAGAGCTGACAGTTCCACAGGTAGGTGGTTCTTCAGAGAAGGTTTCTCAGCAGCCCTTTGCAGTACTGCCTGATGGGTGTGCGAGGAAAGGTGCTCAGAAATCCCGAAGGACCAAGCATCCGAGAGGAGTCAGGAGCAGCAGTCCTTGGTGGCTCAGCCTCCGCAGTCCCTCGCTGCTGGCCCGCTCGGTGGCTGTCGTGCTGCAGGAGCCTCGCTGTGCTAAGGATCGCTTTCTTTAGCACTGCTGGGCTTCAGACAGTTGTCCTTGGAACAAAATTCATTTCCCTGGGCTTTGCTCCATTTTGCAGGGTTTGGCCACTACAGACTGTCAATTTTAAAAGAGACATGGACTATTTTTCTTTCTGCTGGTAATCCTAATATTTTAACATTGATTCAACAATCGTAGCTTTTTAAATGTTTTACAGAACATTTGAGGAAGAATTCTTTTATCCAAAGAACAAATCACACATAAGACATGCTCAGTCCTAAAAGTAACCTGAAAAGAAAAGCCTAATAGTGGTTTCTGTGAACTGCCACCTGTGGGAATTTTTTTAAAATTTATAATCTTGTCATCAGGTATCTGTGCACTTTGTGACCACGTCTGTTTGCCTGTCAAGAAGATCTTTTTTCCTGTTGTACATGTGGAGGCATATTACAGTTGTTGGAGGTACTTGCTGACTGACTGATGAGAGACACTGAGAAATCTTTTATGCCTGAAGCAGATGCCTCCGAAACACCCATCCCTGCGCCTCCCTTCAAAAACCACCTCGCACGCGTAGCAGGGAAGGCAGCACAGAAAGTTTACCTTGGATTTTTTTTTTTAAAACTTTTAAAGAAATATGAACCATTTGTTTTGTTTTCTCTGATCTCTTTCTTTTTTTTGTGAAGTATCTTCGGAATAAATCGGCAGTGAGGTTTAAGTGACGTGAGGATTTGAATGGGTCTTTGGACGTGGGAAGTGGTGGCATTTTGGAAACAACATTCTTCTATAGGTCAGCAAACCCAGGTCGCTTCATGGGAAGGCATCTGGTATGACTGGCAGCAACAGTAACGCAGTAGTGACATGAGAAATCGCCTTTGACTGACTATTAATGTATATGAAATTAACGGCACTGAGAATTGCATCTTAGGAGCTGTTTTGTTGTTGGCGAGTCGGCAGCAATCCTGTTTGTCTAATTGAACTTCACTGTATCATCATGTTCAGAGTTCATTCATCCTACTGAACTTCTTTCTTTCTAGAGTTTTCCTTTTTTAGAGAGACGCTGTTATATATAGTAACGAACACACCACAGTCGTACGTGTCTTTCTCCCTGTGGAGTAGGGCAGAAGTTTGGTTCCCATTTTACAGACATCTCTGTGTCTCAGTGCTGTCATATGCATTTATTCATGTTGAAGCTGGGTATGCCAAACCCTAGATATTTGGGGCTTGAATATATTTGTTAGGTAGCTTTTAAAGCAGATTTTTTTTTTTCCCCCCAATACATCAAAAAATGAATTTCATAGGGACTGGGGAATCAGTTCTTTCAAGGACCTGAGCTTAACATGATATATTGTCTAAAGGCATAGATTACATCTGGGCTTGAATCCTTGTTCACCGGCTTGCTGACCATTCTTCCTGGCAGTTTGACTTAGCCTTTTCCCAATCCCTCTTAAGAAAGTGCTGACTAAAGAGTAGGCCAAAAATCATACATTTTAACTTTATATTCTACTTGTGAGTTGAAGTATTTTTTCCTTTGTTTTTCTTTAAGCAGAGCCTCTGGAGACTTGTTAACTTATGAAATGGTTAGAAAAAGGCAGCCCAAAGGCTCTAGCTAGGGGTATTAAATGTCCTAGGCAGCCCTAAAACGCTGCTCAATCTCCAGTGTAAAATAAAACAAAGGGGGAAAATCTGATTTTGAGTCAATGTAAGATGACTTGAATATAATTTCTAAATTTCCAGGTATTTTTCTTGGATATCCCAATTACCTGTGTGCAGACAAATGGATGGTATTGACATTTCCATGGCAACCCATTGTAGCGTTTCAGATATTGACCTGCAGGTCATAAATGACTGAAGCAGAATATTTTTTGGGAGACTGGCAAAATCTATCAGTCTGCTGCAAAATGTATGGGCAACAGCATAGCAACAAAATGCAGATTAGAAAACGCAGTCTGGGCTGAAAGTTAAGTGGAAGTTTTGTTTAAAACTCCGCTGACGGTGAGTAACATCAAAAGTGACAGCCCTGAGGGGTTAGTTTCTGCCATTTTTTGGCTGTGAATCTGGTTAGTATTTGTGGCTGGATGTGTGATAGAGGTAGGATGATTGTAAAAATGTTGTAGCAGCTCCTGTTACGCTTTTATTAGAGGTGCTGACAGACTTCAGGAGAGCCTCACCTGGCTGCCTTCATGCTGCTGTTACACTGCCCGTTGGCGATGATGGTAGAATGTGGCTGGGAAGGACGCGCAGCCCGAATTAGTTAAGCCTTAGGTCTACGTGGAGATGTTTATTGGTCCATAATAACTGCTCGTCTGCTGTTCCATTTGGGACCCTTTTATCAGATGTCCTCCTGGAGAATTAAATGGTCTTGTGTGCTGCTGAAACCCTGGTGGAAAGCACAGGCAAAAGGCAGAGTGTTCCTTGCAAGAAAGCTGGTGCATCTAAGCTCTGAAGATTTGCAGCAGGTAAGATTGATTACACTCGTAGGATTTACAGTCCTTATGGGTCTCAGGTCAGAGCCTGATTGTCTCTGAAGTGATGGTGGGGACATTTCCAGGAATCTCTGGGAGAAAAAAAGAAGAGGCCACGTTTTTTCCTTTAGATTGTTTCTTTTCAAATTTTTAAAGTTTTTAAAAGAGAGCTCGGAGTCTTTGCAATGTGAGATGGAACTGTACTCCCACCAAATAAATTACAGTGTCTCTTTCAAAATCCCCGTAGGCAATGCATGTTATGTGATAGCTAATTCTCACAGACCTTATACAAATGCATTTTCTGGAAACTGCCTTTGTAATAATAAATTACTGGTTGGCAAGTGGATAGGGTTCAGCCAAGCCATGCACTTGATCCCATTCACACTGGTTTTAATGGAAGAGTTCCCAGTGAGTTTAGTGGGGGCAGACTCAGTGCAAGGCTGTGGGAAACTGGCTGGCTGAATTTGCCTGAATCGCAAAGTGTCCTTGTCTGCTTCTGTTTTGAATAATTTCATAGCTTTTGAGTTTCATGATTTACTTCGAGATTAATTTGAACACATTGAAACTAATCTGTAACTTGAAGTTATGTTAAGAATTGAACATTAAGAATATGACACTCCATCATTAGGAATACACAGGTATCTATGGACATGAGGGAATGGAGCCAGGTATTCCTAACAAAGCCGTAGCACACGGTTCCTCAGTCCCTGATACGACTTTTACATCTGTCAAGGGACAGCAACATCTTTCTTTGTTCCTGAAAAATTACCAGAGCCCCTTGGAAAGTACTTTTTTTTTTTTTTTTTTTTACTGTTTTTCCACTGTATTTCTTGCATAGATTGTATGCTTTTATGTGCTATTTTACAGTTGCAACAGATGTGGTTTCACCACTTAGCACACAGACTTGTGACAGTGTCATTGACATTCACGTAATTTGCTCAGAATTCAGGCAGAGCCTTTTTCTGCTTTCAGCAGCTCGGCCACCATGAGATGACTTTTTTTTTTTCTCCTCACTTATGCTTTGTCGATACCCTTCCTCATGTCAAGAAACACATCATTAGTTTCAACCAGTTCAACCAATTTGTCGTTAATGAATCTGATAAGAAGCTTCCAGATCATAAGTGACCAAGTTATATGTCTTGGGATTTCAGTGCAAGCTGCTCCTTTTTCTTTTTAATGAGTGCAGTCTTTCTTCCTATCAGCTGGTCAGGTACGCCTTCCTCCAGTGTTTGTTACAGATGCATTCAGAGCTGGGATGTAATTTTGTTAAGCTCTGTCAGTAATAATTGCACCTCCATTCCTTCTGGTGCTTTCTGATTAAATAATATTCCAAATTTTCTTTGTACAGCCCTCTTTTGGGATATGCACTTCAGTGTGCTTAATCTCATTACTCCATTCATACTTTGGTTTTAATCCAATTTGCAGGACGTACACAGTGCCTTCCTTGCCCATAATCACTGCTTTGTGTTCATGTGGCAGTACCTTCTTCTCATACCTCTGCTCCAGTTTTCTGAAAACTGCTCAACTGATTTCAATACTTGATTGAATGAGCATTGGGCTGTTCTGTATGTTTCTTCAGTTCACCAAAACTATTTTAATTCTACAGCGTAAGAAGTCTAAAATTTTTACTCTTCAGCTCTGTTGTTACTTGTTTATTCTTCCAGTTCCTCTCATTTTGTCTTATCCAGCTGAGACACTTTTTTTTTTTTTTTTTTAAACAACAGTTAATTGGTCTAATTTAGTTCTCCAGGAGATGTCTCGGTGATTTCCATCTGGCCCAGATATCATAGTATCTTTCAGGCTTCTCATCCACATTTTTCAAGGAACCAGTCATACCCCCTCAATATTTTGACCACTGTATACCAAGATGTCATGTTACATGAGGCCTTTGCTGCTCTCATTTTATTTTCTTCCAATTTATAGTGAAATTGTTGGAAGAATTTGATATTATTGTGGTAGCAGTTAGGAGAATTTCTCATTCATGGGCAAATTTGGCTCAAAACACAAACCCAAAAGGCAGTCCTTGCTCCCTAAATCCTAAAATATCCGTTAAATCCAAGCAAAGTGCCTCTCAGTTCTGTTATAGCTGAAAAGGATAGAAATGCACTTCCCTGTGCGCTGTGCACTAAGACCAAAAGTGTCTCGCAGTATCGATCTCTCCCTATTCTGGTAGAAGTCGTTGTCACATGCAAAGTTGCAAGTTCTTTAGATGCCCAGGAGAAATTACTGTCTTCAGCCTCTATAGAAAGGATCTCAAGAAGGTAATTTTATTGGTTTCAAGATCTGAAGGAGAATCAATAAGGTACCTACACACTTTGAAGCTCCTGGTCTGACCTCTGTATATGCGTTAGCTGCTCTCCTCTTGTTTCTCCCCCTCACAATCGCCTTAATGACAAAGTCAGGGTAAGCCCTTGGACTTCATTTCATTTCACTTTTTGCTCTTAAAAACCGCAAAGTGATTAACAGGATGTTTCAGAAACGCTGCCAAGAGCTCGGGGTGAATTTCCTTCCCTTGGAAGTGCTGAGCTCAGGCTGGAAGAGGGGGCTGCTGTGCAAATCCAGGCTGGGATCTGCTCTCCCTTTGCAGAGGGGTCCAAAGACACACATGACTGCTGCAGGTGCTTTCATTGCTCGGTGCTCTTGTCCTTTGCCAGGAAAAAACTTCTGTACTTATAGACACATACTGCCCTGTCCCCGCCGGCTGACGGGCTCCCTTGGCTCCTGGGCAGACTGGGTGAGGACAGCAGCACAACTCACCTTATTCCTGGGGAAGAGCAGCTCTGGTGCACGCTCAGTGCGTGATGGTTCCCTGCCAGGATGGTTGGTAGGCAAGGTGGAACGGCACGTAGCAAAGTGAGGAAGCGAAGGAGTGCCATTTAGTGTCTGGTTGTGGAGAGAACTGTATGCTTGCAATATGTTTTTCCTTCTGCTGGCAGTCCTGGTGTGAAAAGCAGCATAGCTTAATTAAGCAGTGTCAAAAAACTCGATTCTTCCAATCTGCCTTCCAATCTGAAGTGTTGTTCTTTGCTGATTTAGCTGTATCCTGCAAGAAGTAGATATCCTTATGGCTAAATGATCAAGTTTCATGAAGAATTTCAGTGCCACCTGATTTTTGATGGATTTTAATAGGACATGGACAAATCTGTTAGGCTCTGGGTGTCATGACTCTGTCCAGAATTTTCCAAACAAGGACCTGTGTGTGCTTTGACCAGACAGCATCTGCAATGTCCAAGTTGTGTGGGACTTAATATGCAAGATGTGTGGGACTCTGTGCGCGTGTCCTGCATCACGGTCCGCCTACACACTGTAAACCCAGTACATACCAGTTGCGTCCTGCTTGCTGCGTGTGCTCATGAAATTCTAGAGCATGCTTTGCACGTGTAAGACAGTGCTGAAGGATGTCTCAAATTTACTGGGTATGTGTGTGGCTCACTCGTTCCAGTACACTGCAGCTGCACTAGATTTACTGCACTGATGGAGCTGGTTACCTCATGACCAGTGCTCTTCCATGGAGGAATGGTCCAAAACACCAGTAGCTTGGTCAGACATCTGGACATCTAGAAATGTGAGACAAACAGCCAGTGTTCTCTAATTCCACCTGGGCAAAACTTCTGGGGAGATAAAGGGCAGAAGTAGGAGGAAGCCTGGATGAACAAACTAATGTCAAAACCTTAGTCTCAAGGATGTACTGTTCTCAAGAGCTTTGTTAGGATTGTGTTTGATAAGAGTTGAGTTTCAGTGGTTTTTGGATTGAACAAGATGAAGCTTTCTTTGCTAAACTAAAAATGAAGAATACAAAAGGAACTTGTTATTGGGTAAAGAATTTTTTCTTACTAGAACCATCTTCCCCTGAAATATGAAAGATCCTTTCCAAATGCAAAAGTTATGCAAACATGTCTGAATATAGAAGTGAAACTGGAAAGCAGTGGGTTTCTTTTGCCAGTTTTGCAGGAGGCCACCCACAAAGGTATATCTTTTTTTTTCTGTTTCTGGTTTTGTTTTTTTCCCCTCTGGAAAAATACAACAAATTTTGGCCAAAATCAGAGCGTATTTTGATTTTATAACCATTCTTGTCAAAGCACAAGTGAAATGTAGTTTGAATTTTCCAAGTAATGTATAATTAGCTGAAGGAAAAAAAAAGAATTAAAAATGAAGTTGAAAATTTGGTGCAAATGATTTATCACCAAGGCTCTAAGTTCTTGATCAGACTCGTACATGCCAGCCTTTCTCTATGTGAGTGTGGAGAAACATTCAGTCAGACCGTTTGGTTGTACGCATTTTCTTTGCTATTAGTTGGTTTTGGCTATTTATCTCCTAGCTTTGAGTGCTTAATAATGGTTTGCTGAATTAAAATGGGAGTCCTGTTTTGACTTGGTATTTCCAATCTGTTTCTTGACTGTTGATATTCTCAAATTTTATTCGCCTTGAGAGGCTGTTACTTTCCATTCTGTATATTCCCTCCCTCTGACCAAATGGGCAGGAAATGTACTTAATAATTTCTGTGTAACCTGGAGAAATGCAGGATTCCCCGCGGAGGGACGCTTCGCAACGGTTACAAATGATTCCTCTCTCTTCGCATCTGTCTCTCTGCCTCACGCCGCTCTGCGTACCATCTGATGTATTTTTCAGTGTAAGCAAAACCTTAGAAATGTGATTTGAATGTGAGATGTTTATTGTTCCTTATGATTCAGAAGACAAATGCTCCAGATCTTTGAGGTCACTTGTATGGCGGTATCACCATCATCTGTCTGCTATGGAAATGGTCTCTTTGGTCCTTCGGTGTGCCCCGAGCCCGTGTACCACCACTCCCTCCTGTGCATTGTTCAGGCTTATTTAAAAGAATTCCAGAGAAAGAAATTCAACAATTTGCTCTTGGAACCTACATTCTAGTCTAAATGATCTCACTGCTTTAAAATGTTTTCTTGGGTCTAGGTTTAATAATTTTTCACAATCTATCCTTTGTAGCTAACCCTCCCCCACTTTCTTCTTAAAAAAAAAATCCCTTCCCTTCCATGTGCCAGTGTTTTCTAGACACATAAGCTGTTATCAGGTTGTCTCAGCCATCTTTCAATCAAGATGGACTTTTTAGTTCCTGTAGATGATTATTTTTTTTCCTCGCCTTCATCTTTATGTAAATACAAAAATCATACTAATGTAACCTCCTGTAGTTAAAATGATGCAACTTCACTTGTGTCGTTGTGTAACTTAGTTCTGTGGGAAGACAAATTCTGCTTGGGATAAGGCACCTTTCTTTATCCCAGTACCCAGACTGTTGCTTGTACTGACAATCATCTTCCAGAAGGTAAGTGATCTAGGACAATAAACCAGAAGGATGCCTTTAAGTGAACAAAGATTTCCGCACCCTTAAAAAAGAAAAATAAAGCAAATGGGTAGGCAGCTTGGCAACATAGTCATCAGCTGAGTAAATGTGTGTCCTTGAGCAGAGTTCATGTTCTGCTGTGGTTTGGTGGTGTTTGGAAGGAGGAATGATTCTTACTCGTACATTTGTATTCCTGAGTAAGTCTCGGTGATTAAAACATCCTGACTGAGCAAGGGTGGTTTTTATAGATTCAGAACTGGGACCAAGCAACAGGGAAATGTGGAGGACGTTGTTAATCCTGCAGTGCTGTCCTGACTTTGATGTAGTTATTTTAAGGGATGCTTTTCCAGATGTGGTGAGGCTGTGTGGTGTTGGAATGGCATCACATCCTGACTTTGAATTAAAAAAGGTTTCAAAGAAATCAAATATAATCACAAACAAAAACCTTAATAAAGCAAGTGTTGGATTCCTAGGTCTGTGTCATGTGGAGGCTTTTTAAGAGTTACTGAGTCAATAACTTCTCTCAGCTACACTGGTGATGGTCCAAAACTCTCCAAAGCTATTGACTTCATTGAGATTACACTAAATATCTACCAGCACAACTGAGAGTTGACTCTAGTCCCACCTTTTTATTTTCCGTGTGCTAGATGTTTTCCAAAAATGGGGGGAATGTTGTTCTCTGCAAAGAGGAAAATAGATCATTGAATATCTGTGCTGCGGTATATACTAACCAAAACATAGGAACCAGTGCCAGAAAATTCCTAGCTAATATATCCAACCTATTTCTTTAAATGGATCGCTCAGCAGTTCACTGCGGTCCTTGCCAGTTAAATCATGAATGTCAGCAGGAACTGGTGGGAATTTAACGTTATAAAAATGGAACTCTGCTGTTCAAGGTAATGAAAAATCCAGAAGTGAGTGGCACTTGCTAACATCCACACGTGTTCTTTCATCCAGCACTGCTGTGTTGCAGCACTTTGGTAATGGGGATAACACTGAATCTGTGTGAAGTTCAGAGCATTAATTTTATTCACCCAAGTGCTTTGGTAATCACTTCTTGCTTACTAAAATAATTGGCAAGTCAAAAATTGACAATCAGAAATGCCATCGTGCCAAACGCAGCCTTCTACCCAAGAGATATTAGTGAATCTGGGACAATTAAACCTGGGTGAAGTTGTGGCTCCTGTGAACTTACTGGGAGCTTTCCCAGGGACTCCCATTTGGTAGAGCGTTATGTTATGCTTTTGGTATGTAAAAGTGTGTCTCATGAACTTTGCAAAGCTATTCCATCATTTGCTGCTCTTTGGTGTTACTGAAGTGATGCTGGGTGGCAACAAGAGACAAGACTTCTCAAGGACCAGTGAATTGTCCAAGAAAATTGTGAAGGCAATAGAAGACACTAATGGAGGTGGGTTCACTGTGCGTCTCGGAGGTCTCTGAGGGCTAAGGGAACAGGGAAGGGCAAAGGATAACAAAGGAGTTGAAGATGCTCGGTACCTCACAATACCAAAATTTCTCAATCTTTTTTGTTTCTGTCTCCTATTACTCCTTTTCCACGTCTCATCTTTAGCAATACCAGAAGTGTTCTTGAGGTTGGCATGGAATAACCACGCCCAAGAGATCTAGGTCAGCATCTCAGCAATAGTTCTGCTGTCCTCAGCCATTCCTAGAACATGGGCAGCAGGGCCTCCACAGAGAGAGAAATAGCAATAGGTTTCTATTGCCAGGGAATATCCAAAAAATGGGCCAAATATCTAAAAAATGGTCCAAAGTTACAAACCCTTTCTTGTTTCTGGAAATCACCCAATAAAAATTTCTGCTCAGTACTGTTCATGTATTAGGTTTTAGGTGTTTCAATGTAAGTTCCTCCTGGTTATCTCTGTGTGCCCCGTAAGTGGCCCTATTGCACTGACATTGAGAACGAACCATCCGTTTGTGTAGCCTCTGTGGCCTCGAATGAAATGATCTGAGGGTACTTTACAGTATCAATATGTCTTATTATCATTATTATCAATATTAAAAACAAAAATCTGAATGTGCAATAATGCTGTTAGTGCTACATCTACATTTTCTCCCTGTTAAACGTTTGCACCCAGAAGTTTTTGCCCGAGGGCAGGGCAGGCTCGTGTAGCGCTGTCTGGGGCAGCTGCTATCCGTGTAATCCTGGAGAAATCTACCCAAATCCCCCAAATCAGAATTTCAGGCTCCTTGCTTGAGGCTGGGTGTGAAATTTTAATTTGCACTTGTCAGTCTGAAGTAAGGGGAAAAAGGGAAAGCAAAAAAAAAAAAAAAAAAAAAAAAGGCATATGATAAATTTCGCACTTTTCCCCCGAACAAAGCAACGCAGCACTTTCCTCCGGGCGTCTCAATGAATCTCTGTGTGGGCAATTTGAAGCTAGCGGTTTATCTGGAGAGATGGCAGAGTTGTAAGCAGAGTGGGTAGTACCAGCTATCATTGAGTTTATGTGATGCTTCCTATTATTGAACTCTGATTTAATCTTGCTAAAAATTTGCCAAACTTTACTGCTTTGGGCTGAAGTTTTTTGTGTCAGGTGTTTGCCAGGGCCAAGTCACAGTGGAGACCTCAGCCAGATTGGCTTTTGGCAATGCTATTCAGGTCCTACTTGATGAACAGAGATGAAGGCTCTACAGGAGAGCATCTGCTCGGGATTTTATTTTCTTTTTGCTGTCCAGGGTGTCCCTTCATGCCTTCAGTCCTGATCCCTTCTCAGACCTGGCTCTGATGACTGAACTTCCTCCATGGTTTATCCCTGATGCTAATCACTGCTCTGCCTGAGCGTTTCAGAGCCATTAATGCATCTGTTTTCATAGCCCTCTGTGAGCAGAGGGTGGTTTTCCCACATCCCACAGAGGAGGGAACTGAGTAACCAGTGGTTAGAACTTAAACTTTCCTTGTATTCTGGCTGGCCCATTTGAGGCACCTTTTTTAAAGTGATTTAACTATTCAAAACACACTGAGCAGCTGTAATGCCCAGTTGCAGATAGAAGCGCTTGAGGCTTTTGAAAATCAAAGGCTGATATTTCAAGCCAGATAGCTATTAAATGAAGAGCATATATTAGTGGTACCTGCAAAGGAAAATCTTTGTGGTGTGTGTGATAGAGTGGAGTTCAGTTCTCCAGCACATCACTTTATATTCCTTCCCTAGACACTTTTCAATATGCTTCTCATCTTTTGCGACATGTGATAAAAGAAATTTCACAGAAAATTATTCACTACCCTCTTCTGAATCACATCTACACGTGCTTATAGTTTGTGTGGTCAGGGGTTCAGTGGAAAAAAAGAGTACGTGAGCGTCTCATTAAAAGCTGTGTCATAATACATAGGCACTGGGAACCAGGGTTAAGGTTGCACAAGCATTAATTAAAGCGTTTGCAGTAAGCAATCTTTGTAGCTGAGACAACTTTTGACACTGCTGCTTTAGAAATGCTATTTAAACGTGGGTTTTCTATTTTTCTGTATTAGAGAGTTGCAGGACAATCTGTTCTTATTGCTGTTTCCTACTGGACTTGATAGGAACTGAAGTGTTTTCTGATGGATACTTGGGCAGTGATTGATTCCTGAAATACTTTCAGTGACAGTAAATCCAAAGCTCAGTGATTTCACTCTATTCTCTAGCACTACACTGCTGGAGAAGATCTAAATAATCTCTATCAATGCTATGGGTAAGTGGTATCTAATAAATACTGGAGAAGGCCTAAATATATCTGTGCTATGGAGAAGTGGTATCTAATAAATGGCAGTCTAAGGCTCTTTGACTCATTTTCCTTCTTTCAAGAAATGTAGCTATTTAAAAGGCAATATCGAGACACTATGCAGTAAAATATTTGGTCATTGAGGTTTTTCTTTGCTCTGATAAGTTTCTAGAAATTTTGATGACAATCATTGCTACAGTCCAGGGGGGGAAGGGAGGCAGATACTTGTCTTCTGGAATTTGAATTACACAAATTTACATGAAATTTCCACGATTTTAAGAGAGGTTAGAAGACAGAACTCACTCTCCACAGCCTGCATTTTGAGTGGTGTGATGAAAATGTACTGAAAAAATAAATCATGTCTGCTGTGCTGGACAGAGTGAGGCGCGTTAGCATACAGTCGTTAGCTAAGTGGCACATCACTAACTAACCAGTAGTTTCAATCAGGAGGGTTTTACAGCAGTGGCTGTAAAAATTTTCTGGAGTTGAGATTATGGAAACATCGCTGAGTAGAAACACAAATCCTGGTTGAAAAGAAGAGATAAATGAATTGTTCTGAATATTCTGGTTTTTGAAAATATACTTAAATGGTGCAGGTTGTTGTTTTGCTTTCGTAATATAACATGCTACAACCAAACACACCGGTTAGGGCCCCCACTCACACTTGTGAATGAAAACAATTGCAAAGTACTAACATCTATCCAGTGAAAACAAACATGGGCTGGATAGAGATTGTCTGTTCGGTTTTATTTCCTTCTACCTCCTGTTTTGTTGCTTGTAAAAACTGGGCAACTGTTAGGTGGTCTAGTGCTTACACAGAAGTGGGCTTAGTTATTCACCGAGAAAATAACGCTATTAAGTGAAGCTTTGGGGCTACAAGAGGGCGTTGGAGGAACTTCTCCTGTGTAGGGGAAGCTGTTGAGGCTGTAATTCGGGGTGGTGGGAATCTGTTTTGCCCAAAGTGGTGCCGGGGTGAGGTTCCAGCACAGCCCCAGCCGCTGTGGCAGCCGAGGAGCGGGCGGCAGCATCAGCCAGCGGTGTGGATGCTGGAAGAAGCGCAAACATGCAAGCACGGTTATTACTGAGTTTTGGTTTACAGGAAAATAGTCCTTCTACGCCTGTCCCCGAGAGTTTAAAATGGAGGTTAATATCAGGTTTTGCTATCGCTATAATGTGAAAGCGCTCTGCCTAGCATCCAGCTCTGACACACAGCCGCCCACCCTGTGTCCCTTGGCTTCCACCCTATGCAGTCAGCAGATACAGAGAAATTCCTCTGGAAAAGGACTCAGAGCATCTTGGTTGATGTCTGGTTCTGAATCACTGTCTGGAGATGCCTTTTTTCCTTTGCTGACTATTTATAGGGTCTAAGGTGAGTAGTTTCCTAAACAGCTAGCTGCATCAGATGCTAAAGTTAGGCATGATGACTCAGTCCGTGGATAGTGACCTAGTTTGGGCTGTCTGCAGGGGAAGCTGTGTGAGAGATGTAGGAGTGTTGTAAGGATAACGACAGCAGTAGAGCTGGGTGTGTCAGGGAAATTCTACTATATCTACGTAGTGGTTTTATAGGACAAACCTTTTGTGTGACAGGTTCCAGGATGGAAAGGAGCTTATGAAAGCTAAGGTCTCATAAATTGTACTTGACTGACTTGACCTTCCTCCTGGATGTCGTGGGTAGACAGTCCTTAAGCGTGGGTTGTGCAACAAATATACAAACCCAGAGACATTGAAAGGGTTTGTTACGGGGGTGGGTACCTGAAGTTTGTGCAGGATTTCAACCCAAAGGCCAGTTTCCTGGAACTGCTGAGCAAAGACCATTGATGGAGTATTACTAAAAAGACAGAGAAATCAGGCAGAAATGACTAGTCTCCAGAAAGGAATAAAGGCAAACCACCCCATCTCATTTTCTGAGTTAAAAACCTGCAGCTTCTCTTTCATATTCCGCACAGGTAATATTGCTGAATTATGAAAGCTTACATAGCCAAGAAGGTAGCTTCCGAAATGCTTGTCATAGTTACCTGTAAAGAGCTATTAAAATGCTAATTGGCGAGTATCTATTGTCTATCTAGTTATGCAATGTGCAACCGTGAGTTGAAGGGAAGAGGAAGAGAGGAGGCTCTAGGTTGCTTTTAAAGACCTACACAACGCATAGCTCACCTGCAATGCCAGCCAATTAATTTTACAGATCTGTTCTCTTGCGTGCGTCTAGTGAAACAACCAGTTGACAAAGAGCAGAGCCAGCTAAGCCTTTGCCTTCCATTTCATTTTGCCAGAAATCCGTTTCTTTGGCTTTATTTTTCTCTCTACTTAACCTCTGCTTTGGGAGATGCAGGGGATTTCTGAGCCCATCAGGCCACTAGTTTGGAAAGTGGAGTGCACATTGTTAGATCACCAGAATCCTTCTGTGTGTGTGTGAGAACTTGGTGAACCAATAACCTGTCCATTCAGGTGTCCAAATGGGCAGTAGTGTTCTGCTTGCTTGTTTTGCCATGAATTTCAGTGAAGTATTTTGACTCACATGTTGCAAGTAGCAGGAGGATGTTTGGGAGTGTGGGATGGCAGTACAGCTATATTTCCTGTGGATATGTGAGAACAAAATTTAATATTAAACATTTTGGGGGTTCATGGCTAGAAATGCCATTTTTAATAAATGTCTTGTCTGTATTCCATCATATAAATTTGCCAACCTGCTTTCCGCAGTCATTTTCTTGAAGTTAATCTTGGTTTTGCAGATAAAAAATATTTTCTTCAAGTAAAGCAACATGTGTCTAAGAAATGAAAAGACAGTTAAAATGCCTCTATTTTCTATAGTTTAATTAGTGAAAATAGTGTATGTTGTATGGAGAGAAAAGAGATATGTTTGGGTTTGTGAATATTAGTATGCCGCAAGATTTGACAGCTTGAATGTAGGTTACAGAGTTTCAGTTCATTAGCGATACCAAGAAGGCAATTACAGTTTCTGGGAGACAGGTAAAGTCTCCCGTGGCAGATTTTTAGGTTTTTGGCATTTGTTGCTCTGGATAGGTGAAAGACACTTCCCTGGACATATATATATATTATATATATATATTCATATATATAAAAAATAAAGATAACCTCTTCAGAGAGAAGTAAATGCACAAATTGACTACCAGGAGAAGAGGTAAATAACTGCATTGGCTCCCTTTATTATGGCCACTTGTGAGTGCTAACTTTTCAGTGTGATAGTTCCAAGATTCAAGGACTAAACCTGGATTCTTCTAATCTTTCCCCACTTTTCCCACTGCAGAGTACGACTACTGAGATTTTTTTCCTGTTCTACATTAGAATCACTTTGAAATATGTTTGATGGGAATGGCAACTTTCTTATGCCTCGATAGAAGAAGAGGTTCTGTAGTTGATCTTTCAGGCACTGATGAGCTGCAGGACGTTTTTGGCTGTGTACACCGCTCTTCAGCTTGACAGCCTACGTCTCCTATACATAAAACATGAGCCAAGCTGCAAACACTGTAGGATAGCCATAGAATCATTTAGGTTGGAAAAGACCTTTAAGACCGTCGAGTCCAACTAGGGTTCCCCTGTGCTGCTATGGAACAGCCCCAGAGTACAGGGCTCCTGAAGTCTGTCTCAGACTGCTAACACTGGGGTAGACAACCAAGATTTTGGATTATGTGTGCAGGATTTAATTACAGTATCTCAAAGCTTTATTGAGATCCTGCATTTTCTATTTCACCTGTCACCACAAAATGCCAAACCGCATCACTTAACGAACCTTTTTCCCCTCTTTCTCCCTTCAACCCCTGAAATAATGCTGAATGCCTCTTCAAATCTGAATTCAGGCAAAGCAACATGGCAGCGCGTCTTTCTCCCTCGCGAAGGATTGCGTCCTGGGATGTACTTGTGGTTGAGTCCCCTCAAGCTGTTCTTAGCACATAATCTTCCCTCAAGGAAGCAACTTCCAAACCGAGCATATCTTACACCAGACAGTTGACTTTGGCAGTCTGTGGAAGGGAAATCATATTTCGTAGCCAGTTTGGCTTGCTTGAAGATTCGAGAACAAGCATCCTGATTATTTTTCCACTGAATGTAACAGGTGGCCTACATTTTTGAAGGTAGCTTGTAAGTTAGAATTTTTAATACTTTTGCAAAGGCCTCATTTTCAAAAACTGCTGAGCCATACTTGCTTGAGAAGTCAGGCTTACTGAAGAGATTTCAGGCACCAAAAAGCACTTACTGCCTGAGAAGATCCTAGCTACTGAGGCTGTGTTTGGATTTTGATAGAAAAAACTATTTCACCAGACATGGCTCAAGACACCAGCAAGGCTATAAATATAGTTGGTTTAAGACTAAATTATAACATCATCATTATGAAGCTGACTGTCCTTTATCACAAGAAAATGAATTTTCATTTCTGTTACTAATCACACTTACTAATCTGTCTTGGGTCACTGGAAGGTCATTAGGTTTTCCATTTAGATGTTTTCTAAATGAGTTTTAAAGTACTGTAACTTTATGCTATTCTTAACTCTCTGAATTAAAAGGAGGTATAAATCAAGCCTGAATGGGCCCTAAATATGTACTAGAAATAGTCTGGGATGTGTCTGACCTTTTCACAGTGGATGGAGATCTGCCTGGTGCCAACTATTTATTTGTGCCAGCCATACTGGTTTTCTAGCAAAAGACGGTGGTAGGAAGGGCTGGCAGGATTTCAGCCATAAGCATATTAACCTGGGATGTGGCAGGACATTACAAAATAAATGGCAGCACCTTTCAGTGATGAAATTTTTGGTCCCTGAGGAAAATTACAAGATTTTTGCTTACTTTCAGTTCAGGTGCATGTACCAAATCCTGGCTGCGTTACAGAAGTGGCTGAGCCCTTCCCCTTGCACTGGAGTTGGGTGATCCTGAACCAGACAGGAGAGACCTCCCGTCCCACCACCCAGTATCTGCAGGAGAGCTGGCACTTGGTGGCTTTGGGCCTTTCAGCAGTATACCTATGCTACATTTGTAGGAAACCTTACTTTCTTGGCCTATATTTGAAGACTCGACCTATTTCCCAGTGGAATCAATGAAATTTTCTGTTGGCTTTAGTAGGAACCAGATTGATTTTTAAAACTTCATAAATAAATATCCTGCTTTATTAACTGAGTGTTCCATTTTAAAAAAACAGGAGTTATATTTTTTCCTGTACAACAAAGAATAACATTAAATGGTGTTGATGAAATGATGATGATAAAAACTTATGTGAAAATGAGATGAACTGCATTTGACATTTTCCATAGTGCCTTGCAGTTCTTAAATTTTATTTGCTCATGAATAATGACATCTAAGCCTCTGACCGTATAAACCTTTAAGTATAAAAGCATCATAGCAAGTTCTCTGGAACTCCATATGTGCCTACAGATAAGGACGTTAGTAAGCACTGTGTAGTTTTAGACCATAATGTGGCAAGAAATCCACTTTAGGATTAACTTTTTCCTGTGGAGCAAGTTCTGTGCTCCACAGAAGCTCATTTTAGCCTTTTTGAGGTCTTTGATAGGGCTTGGTGTAGGTAGTTCCCATCACAGATATATATTGCATATATTGTATTGGATATTGTATATCGCATCTATGTGCATTAGAGAAAACATTGTGCAGGTACACAGGTTATCAGCCCTATTGTAACCAGCAGAGTACTGTACAACTATCTTGTGGAAAAACTGGAATGGACGTTATTGTAATATCTTGTATCACAGTTCAGATTTATATGAGCAAATTGAAATTTCTGAAGTGAAGAAGTAGGAATAAAGCTGAACTCAGTTTGCTGGAAATGTGGCTGCTCAGTGGCTGTGTGTGCTGGAGTTGGGTAAACACTTTGTGCCTTAGCATTGACTTCAGAGTAAACAAAGTGTTTGTTCCTTCTGGAAAACTTTGTTGGCCTAAGGTATGGTTCACCTTATTTCAACTCATGCTCAAAATAATCTTGTGGGACTGTTGTTGTTCTTGGAAGCTAATAGGGAAGAACATATGCTAAGCATTGGTAATGTCAGTTAAGCCCTTAATTAGTGATGAACGAACCTCAGTTTTTCCCTGTGGTTCAGTTCGGATACTGCTCAAAAGCTCAGCAATTCTCCAGGTTTTAGCCAAGTTTATGGAAGCATCTTAAGTTTTGCAAAACTGGATTTGTTACTCTAGTAAAGTTAAGGTTTTTCTGGGATTTCTAGATTGGGACCAAGCTGTAAAATCCTCAACCATTCCCTAGCAGTGTTTTGGCACTTTGGGATGGGGATGAGGAAGGTAGAAACAGAAACATGTTTGGATCAGAGATTATATTCTTTAACAGCTCCGTACACTCTTCTGAATTCAGGCAAACCCTAGCTCAAGTTTAGAGAAGATCACCGTTTGCCCGTGCTCCAGCAAAGCTGCATTCCTCTGCTTTGAAGACAAGTCGATAAGGGTTTGGCTGAGCTTGTGTGCACTCCAAGAAGAGGACTTGGGCTGGAGGACCTGCACTGGTGGAGCACCTGGGCAGCTTGATACCTGCTCTGTAGCAAAGCAATAATGACTAGATTTCAAATGAAAAGACAATCTACTTGTTGCTTGTCATCTTAGTAAGCAAATAGTGGTTAGTCAGGGCTGTGTAGAACTTCTCAGTAACAGTGGGTATTGGGCATCTGATAACTGCTTTCTGAATGTCTTCAGTGGTGGAACAGGGTGCTGGGAGGAGTGGCAGGGTTTGGTCATTTGTCTCTACTGTGTCATCTAATTAAACACGGTGCCATAAATAGCATTTCTTACGGACAGTGTGAGCAGGCTTGCCTCCATATCTAGAAGAGGAGTGAAAACACATCTTCACAGAGGCTGGGATGTCTGAAGAGTTAGAAAACTGCAATTAAGGCCTTGGCTTACTAAAAAAAACCCCAAAGTATTCCAGCTTTGTTTCAGAGCTTTTCTGTGCTATGTTTTTAGCAGAGTGCTCTTTAAAGTAGGACAAAAGCCTTAGGTTTGGATTGAGATGAGGAGAGCTCCCAGCGCATGACTAGGCCCCTTTCCATGTTACCTTGGCTGGCCTTTGCAGCGTTTTTTTCACGTCCTCTTATAGGCACAGAATTAAAGGTTATTTCCATTCCTGCTTCTTATCGCTTTGATCTTTTGCCAGCGCTTAACATCTCCAGCAGATTTGCTCTGGATCTGTTATTCCCATACCTACCCTCTGCCTGCGACATTCTCTGACATTTCGATTTCTGCACCACCCCTTAGTTTCTTTCTCTCCCCATTTATTCTTTAAGGTGTTTTTATTATTATTTATATATTTTTCTACTCACTGGAACAGCTATGTGAAATTATTGATATTTGCATACAGTTACTACCAAATTCATGAATCTCACCCCATGAATCCCAAAGCCGTCAGCTTGCTCAGAATATTTTTGCATTTTCTGGCTGCTTAGCCAAAAAAAAAAGTAAATCGCTGTTTAATTCTGTCTGCAATACATCTTCCAGGTGGCTTTCCTCTGTGGTTTAATTGTTTATTAGCTTCGGGATCTTTTCTGAAATTAGAGAGAGTCAAACCAAGGACTGGCAAAGATTAAGGTTCAGTAATAACGGTATGATTTCTTCCTGTCTTTTTCTGGGGGGAAAAAACCCAACACCAAAAGGATGTGTTTGGCGGGGAGAGGGGGAAGAACAAGTAAAGGGATGGATGAAAGGGAGAAATTGAAAAACAAAAAAAAAAAAAAAGAAAAAGGAGGGAAAAGGAAAAGCTTTTCTGTTATTTTTGAGTTACGGCATGTCTATTTCTCCGCTAAATCTATTTTTCATGGATTAAACAAAAGAATGAAGTGTGTCTGAACTTGTTGTAAGCATAAACCAATATCTTTGTCTAATGGTCTACAGCCATGACCAGGAGGTAGGAGTCCCACACTATTCATTATCCTGCTGTTTTGTCCTGCGTGGTCTCAGGCCAGTCATTAATGGCATTTATCACTCTTCTTCCCCTGCATAATACTCCTCACGGTGAGCTGGGTCTGATAAATCACAGTTGAAGAAGACAGCACCCAAAGTGATACAATTTACAGCTTTTACCCTCTGGTGTACAAAATACAACATGACTTTGTATCCGAGGCTGTGAAGGAGGTCTGGGAAGCCAGCAGAATCAGAAATTGGTAAAAGGAGTTTTATATTCCTTTCTGTGTGGGGAAAAAAAGACACTACACGTTTGATGATGTTGAGTTTTCTTATGCCTGTGTTCAGACTACACCTGAAACAAATGACACCTGGAAGATCTGCTGTTATTAAAGGAGGAGAATAGCTAGTTGGCACCTTCAGAGAACATGCAGTGGTGGAGGTGGGGATGTTGTGGCACTGGGCTGGGATGCCTGCTCTCCATTCGGTCACCTTCCCTCCCAGGGCCCCATTTTCTCTCTCTGTACCGTGGTGTAATGATAAAAGTCTCTTTTGTAAGTATTTTGAGATCTGTAGATTAAAAGGTTGGCTGCTGCTTCTGCTTTCGCTGCTGCAGCAGATGTGCTTGTTAAATCCACCTGGAAGCTCAGGCAGAACATTACTGGCTCTTTGGGAAAAAAACCTGACACAGTACCATTTATACAGGGCATCTCTGCTGCAGGGTGGGACAGGCTGTCACCCCAGGTGCTCAGAGCTCATCTTTGCGGCGATGTTTGGGGACTCCTCCTCGCCGAGACTTGTCTCTCACCCAGCATGACGACATGGCAGGGACGGCTGAGCTGCAACTCAGTTGATTTAGGAGTGAGATTTAAGACTCGCTGTCTAGACGTTCTCTGCGGTGCATTTTCAGCTTCAGACTTAACGTGTTCCCTTTTTCCAAAGTCATTCAAATTGACTCACCTTCGGGGCCTGTTGAAAAAAAAAGTAATCTATCATTTCTAGAAGTTGTAGTAATATTTCTTTTGTGTATTTGTAATAAATGGCTTTAGCCTTCTCTTCTGTCTTATTTATTCCTTATCTTAATTCAATCTCTTAAATTTATACTATGTCCTACTGTAAAGTCAGTGTTAAGGATCTTGTTGAACATTATGATGAATATAAAAGTCAGTTGCTTTTGGAGTGCTCTTTCTAACTGATACACGAGTGTTCAGGTCTTAGAAGAATTTATCCCCTGCTTCCATAGCAAAATAGAGAAAAGTCTATGGGCACATAGGTTCAGATTCAGGGATCTAGCTTGGGGAACGGCGCAGAACAGGATTTGCTGTTGGTCTTTGGGTAAATGCAGGTTTTTGTTGAAATGGTCATTAAACAGAGACTGAGGTCTTCCACGGCTTTGCTTGCTGACGGTCTAGCTGCCTGGTTTTGGCAGAATGAACCTGTGGCTTTATGAAACATGTTTTAATGGAAATGTCTCATAGCAGAGATTAACAAACTTTCGTGCAGACAGTTCTGCTTTATGGCGATGGCTGTGTGTATGCCTCTCCCAGGGCTCGTTACCCTCTGTGCAGAATACAATCCCTGTTACTGCACTTAACTGTAGACCATTCCTACACTAAACAAAACAAAATGCTTACGCTATTACTGAGCCAACTTTTAGTTAATATGTGGGGTTGGGATAGCACAGGATATATTCCTGGATTTAAATAGTGTCTCATTAGCCACGCAGACAGCATCTTTCTGCGTTTCAGCTTAGATAAGTTTAACCTTGGTTTTCCCTAGCACCAGTTTAACTGACTTCAGTTACTATCAACTCTGGTAGAAAAAAAATCAGAGTAATTTTTGATTGGCAATAACATGTTGCCAAAAATGACTATGTATATTGAAATTACAATTGGGAGTCATCTAAAAAGATAATATAGCTTAGAGGTGGTGCAATTACCCCTATATTAGGAGTAACAAAAGTGAGGTATATCTGATAAAGAGATTAAACTCAAAGAAATCCAAGCAAGACGACACAGAAAAGGAAGCATAAAACATGTCTTTTCCCTTGGAACAGTACTTGGACAAGACAGCCGAGATTTCTGTTGCGAGGCGCCACCTGCCCCATACAGCCATAGGGGAACACAGCCTTTCCTGAGGATGTGGGTTTGCCTTGGAATTGCCTGCAGCAGCAGCGATGATACCCGCAGTGCTGCACATCAGTCTGTGTTGAACTGCCATATAAAGGAGGTCGGTGTGATTAGAAGTGTTCGCTTTAGTTCTTCTGCGAGGAGACTTCTGTCTGTGAAGAATAACAGAGGCCAATGTCCCTTTGTATTCATTAAACAAAGTAATAAAAAATGGCATAAGATGCAAGCTCTGTGTAAGTGGGAAGGCTGAAGAGACCAGCTCAATTGTTTAGTGAGAAAGAACAAATATCTGGTGCCGTACATGGTGCCAAGGATCTGAGAGGGCAAATTTTTGATTAATTTAAAGTTGTAAGTTAAAAAGTAGATTTGCTTCTACATTCTCAGGGCAGGGTGCTATTCTTAGAGATGAAGTTCTGTAACTTTGGGCATGACATACTATATCCTTCATACGAAGATGGCTGGAGCTTCGCTCCGAATTCCAGACTTGGCTCAGCCTAATGTGTGGAATCGCAGCTGTGACTTGTGAAACGTCCCCCAGACTGTGCAGGTATGCACTGAACGCACATAGCAAACCCCAAAATGATTAATTCACTCGCCCTTTGCCAAGCCTGGGAAAGTTTCTTACCATTTTCTTGTGCTGGGAATAAAGCATCCATATTGCCTGGGTTTCAGAATTTTGCTGAAAATTCCTCGTAACGGTTAAAGAAGAGAGAAGCTTCACTCGTTTAATTTACTGACTTGCATTCCAGGATTCTGAATGTTCCTCCAGCTTCCAGCGGTTAAATAGCAGTGCTGGTGTCTGGACAGACCCAAGGGGCCTGGCTGTTCTTTTATGGGCACAAAGTTCTCTCCTACAATGTGCTCTGATAAATAGCCATTGTGTTGCTTGCTCTTTTCCCATTACCGGGACTTCCACAAGAGCATCACTCTGCGGTGAGCTGGAATCAAGCTTTGAATAATCTGCTCAGAGAGATTTGAAATGGTGTTTAAAAAATAGTGGGACATTGATTGTCAGCTCTCTGCTGCTTCTTAGCAAGTTAGAAGTAGATATTGGTTGGAGTTTTGAGCTGACTTGTCTTTTGAATTTGAGACCAATAAAATAGCATGTCGGTTCAGCTAATGATATCTCTAAGTGTACTAACAAAACACTATTCTAGTGGTCTTGGAAAGCAAAAATACGGGATAAATACCTCGCAGCCCTCTCAGCGACAGGATTATCTCTGGCACAGATGATGTCTGCTTAGTAATGCTTATGCTCTTAGTTGCATTTCAGTTATTTTGCAAAGATTAAGATGAAACTGTGGCTTTCTAAGTTAGTGGGAAAATCTCTTGTTAGTGTCAGGAGTTGAAAATGTGCTTGTAAATTTTGGAGCGGAGATTTTGTTTAAGGACTGGCAAGACAGGACCTTGTCAAGAGGAAGGAAGAGAAATGTGAAATGCCTTATGGGAACTGGAAAGGCTGAGCAACCCATGAACATCTCTGTGATGTTGTCTGTATATACTTTTCTACTGCAGAAAATGTATTTGATATATGGCAGCATGTACATAATCAGCTGTTGCAACTTTTTCTCTCTTGTGCAATTTTATCCTGCATGCCAAGCATCGCTCCAGAATCTCGGTCTGTTTAATGTTCAGGATACTAGATGGTGACTTAGATCACTACATGAAGAATACTCAGCTGTGTCTGCCTGCAGACAATTGAGTTATATCTTTATTAGCTAGTAACATAAAAGGATGGATAACAGAATTGTGGATATTTTCCACTGACACATAGTTTCAGTGTGACTGCAGCTCACACTGTATGACGTTTGAAATAGCTTTGGTGTGTTTTTCTGTCTCTCTTGCTCCACTGAGCACATACCCACTTCTCAGAACTATTGACAAGGTTACTTCAATTCACCCACATATTTGGATTAGTTTTTTGCTGGTCTCCATGGTAAATAACAGAACTAAGGGTCTTGGCCAAATGGGAGCTGGAAGAACAATGCAAAAACATCTGTGCTGCTTGCACACATTTGAAAGTCTCTTCTGTCTAGGTATCAAAAATTTGTGACAGCTGTGAAGGTCCTACAATTCCTTCAGTGCAACTAAAAGATTAAAACCCCAAAAAGGCTGGAATTGTATTTAGAGAAATCACATCCAAGAGACTTTCTGAAGGCGGCTGCTGTGGAAAAAATTTAAGTGCTTTTTATGATATCTGATGGAACAGGACTAGAAAGAAGTTAGGCTGGGATTTAGAGACGTTAAATCTCTCGCTTGCTTGCCATGGGTTGTCATCCCAACACCTGCCTGTCCCTGGAAAGATGCTGCTTTAAACACTGCTGTGCTGTGGGAAGAGGAGCCAGCAAGGCAGAGGAGGGCTGCAGTCCACGCTGGCGTATGGAAGTCACCGCGGGGTATTGCACTCACTTGGGCAGTTTGGAGACTTTCATCTCTATCCCAAAGAAGCAGAAACACCATGAAGAACAGCTGCTGAACTGGGTGCTTGTTACCAACTGGACAGGTCTCCTTGCCGTCTGCTGAGGCAGGTCAGACTCTGGCGTGGCGATTTGGTGCATACAGCGATGCACTAAGCACCATTTGCTTGTGTGTGTATGTATGCCGCCCTACTGTGGCAGGTCCTCAGGTGGATCGCTGGGCTGGTTTTAGGAGGTGTCAGGTCCAACGGACACCACCTTACTAGAGCTGATCACCTGAATTAAACCTTGTGCAGTTTTCATTCCTTGTTTCTAGTGTGGAAACCAGATGAGAAAAACATGTATTGAATGTGACTGCTTCAGTGCGTCACTGCATCTTACCCACACAATAGCTTGTGCGTGATAAAAATATACAATAAAACCTGCATGATTTATGTGGGTTTTTTCTTGATATGGGTAATAAATTCACTGGAAAAAGTGGTTTGAATTACCCGTAATATCCATTAATGCAGAAAGCAGGATGAGAAAGGTAAGGCTCAAGCCTGTCTGAAGGCTTGTTGGGGTGGCGGGGCTCCTGGGATGTGCAGGGAGGGTGCTCGGTGTCCTGCTTAATTTATTGTTGCCCCGAAGCTGGGCGAGGACAAGGCTGGGGACACATCCACAAGTGCTGTGGGAGGTCTGGGAAGGCTGGTTTCTCTCTTTGGGGTGCCCCGTGCTGCTTTCTCAAGCAGAAGGCTCCCCTGACCCGTTCTCGGCAGCACAGAGGCTCTAGGTGTGATCATCTCCCGGCTGCTGGCAGCCTGTTCCTCTGAAAGGCCAGCTGATTAATGTGAAATTTGCTGTTATTTGATATACAGCATCTTCTAACTAAGTCCAAAGAAAGATGTGATGAAAGGTTTATATGTAAGTAATTATAATGTTGCAGTATTCAGTGCAGGCAGAAATTAATATATGAGGTGAAAATGTCAAAATAAAAGGTCAGGAAAGTGAATTACAGAGAAAGTTGAACATTAGCTAAGAGGCAGTGTTTGTTGGCAGAAGCTCCCTCCAGTATAAAAAAGGTTAGGAAGGGGGCTTATAAGGACTGAGTATTTCACACACAATTAAAATTCTGTATCAGTTATCCTGAAGAGTCATGTTGCATAGTTAAACTAGGACAATTAATATAATGAAAAATTCATGTTTATAGCTTCTGGCTTTTGCCTGGGGATGCTTCATAAGCCAAAAGTGACCCTTTCCCTTAGAGGTGATTCCAAGAGCTCGGCACGACGTAAGTGGGGCAAGGGAAATTACTTAAAGAAAACAGAGAATTCTTCAAATAATAGCCACCAACTATAAAAATAACCAAGAAATGTTTAATAATAATGTTCTTCATAATAAAGCTATCTCTTTATACAAGGAGGGCAGCCATGCAGCATTAAATACTGATTTAGTGGGGCTGAGAGTGGTGGAATCACCGTTTCTATTTTAGCAATAAGCAATAATAATAAATTGTAGAGGAGGAGGCTACAAAAAAAGTGTTGGAGGAAATGCACAGTGATCGATTTTTCAGAATTAAACTGTACAGACATATTGAATCAATGAGCTCTTTGTGCTTAAAGCTTCACCTACTCTGGCTGCTGAAATTGGAAATTTATGTTGTCAAAAACATTGTAATAGCTATAAATTGCTACATGGGTGTCTTTTAAAGTTAATCCACTTGCTTCCAGTATGAAACCAATTGTTTTCTGGTTTTCATAAGTTGCCTCACAGATCGAATGAGGCATCTGAATTGCTGGTTTTCCTTCCAGCAGAGGTTTGCTGTTGTCCTACTGTATGTAGATTTCAAGGATTATTCATTCATTTATTTAATGTATTGTCCCAAATTACTTATGCAAAGTAATGCAATTTAATGGTGGAGTTATTGATCATTTTTGCTTTTGAAAATGTACTTTAAGAAGTCAGATTAAGTGAATCTTAACAAAATCTCAAGTTAAGTACTAAAAGGATTTCTGTTTTGATGAGTTTCTGTAGGAAGTGTGCTCTGGACCTTGCATAACCTGGCACGGATCGGTGGCATCTGGTGATGCGCTGACTTTTGGGGATGCAGCACTAGCAAAGTAACCGTGTGTGGTATTCCGCTTGGAACACTGAAAGTGATTCTTTTCCTCCGGTGCACAGAAACCTCTTGCACATAGTAGTCACTTTTGTCCATCTTTATTGATATCTGTACCCGAGTCTTCATTAATTTTTAACATAGATGCACTGTATGCACTGTAAGAAAACGATGTCTTCTAGCTAGACGATCTCAATAGGTCTTCTGGCTGCAGGGAGTCTGTATCCTGCCTGTGTAATGGAAGTGCTGCCCACAAACCACAGATGTCAATACCAAGCCTTGTCTGTGGTTTCACACCAGTTGCACGTACAAGGTCCAAATCCAAAATGGATGTACCCGTGCATTTACTGTGGTGTAATTCATTTATCTCACATAGAGTTTCCTGTTCTCTAGACCACCGTGAATGACTATAACTGTCCTCTTATTAGATCTATTGCTCCATAAAATATTATCCCCTGATTTTTTTTAATCTATTTTAAGGAGGCAAAGTGTATATCTCTCCTCATCCCATTTTCCCATCATTTCTCTCTCCTCTCCTCCCCTAGCGTCCTAACCCTCTGCCCCACATTGGTGTCCTTAGGCAACCAAACACCAACAGCAGGCGTTAAGAGCAGATAGTAGTGTGCAAGTAGTTTATTGAATTATTAATACATTAGTTTTAATTAAAAGCAATTTTTTTTCTCTTCAGCTACTCCTGTGTCACACAAATGGGATAGCTGTGGTGTGACCTGCTGGGTTTTTATTTGCCTGACATTCCCTGGGCTAGGTTGCAGTGAAGGAATTTTTTGATGGCGTAGTTCAGTTGTGGGTGTACTTCTGTGAAAAATGACTTTGCAGAGATGACGTTGTGGACTTCCATATGCATTGCTGTGGAAATGCTGCCAGATTTCATTGCGCTGGTAGAAATAGAACATTTTTTGAGTGCTGAGCTATGCAAAGTTGAGCTCGGATCACAAAATCAAGTTGATTTCTCTCCTGCTCACTCATCAGCAACAAGAGAGTCTTGTCCTCAGAATTTAGCTAACAACCTTGTTGCATCCATCCAAATACAACCCAGATCATTTTCTGTAGCTATTTTGATCCTGGAGTAAAACAAAGCCCCAGTGTTAATTATGAACAGAAATAAGTTAACTACAGAATGCAACTAGAAACAAAGGCATGACTTAAAATGTCTTTTTAAATCAGGCACAGGATAAGTGTAAATCCTAAATCTCCTTAATTAATTTTTTTTTTTGAAAGGATTAATAAATGTGTGCTTTACATTATCTTGCTCACCTTCTCTGGATGTTACATGCTCTGTGGCAGGCTCCTGGGGCCAAGGATACTGCTGCTGTTGTGTTACAGCCCCGGGATGTGACTGTCGGCTGGAGGTTTGAGGAGTGTGGTTCAGTCCCTGTCCTTTGACTATTCCCAGTGTTACAAAATCACCATTTCCAGAGCAGTTCACCTCTGAGAGAAGGTGTTTCCTTCAAATGCTGAGGCAGTCTCTGCTGAGCTCTGCCTGCCCCTCTGCCTTTGCGGAGCTGGGTGCAATTGGTGGCTGCAGGATGCTCCTCCACCCGCTCAGACTGGCGGTAGATCTAACATTGATTTAAGAGGAGGGGACCAGTTTGGGGAGGGGAGTGGGCTCATTGAGCATTGGGGTTTTTTTAAAGCTTTATATGGAATCTGGAACATTGAATCTAGAACTGCAGCATAAAAAAAAAAAAATCAAATTATAATACCTTTGATATGAGTCCCTTAGTTATGAAATCTGGAAATGATTCCATATACATGCTCCTATTATTTCAGTCGTAAGCAGAATTAGTATTTCTGGGCCACCTTCCCTTTTAGCAATTTAAATAATCCTTCCTATGATGGACCTGTTCTGAACACATCTTTAGATTTTACTCAGATGTTCATCACCACAGTGTTTGAAAATCATCTACTTCAGCAGCTGTAGTGAAGTGCTCAACATCTCAGGATCTCTGTTTGGGGAGAGGCGCGATGGCTGGTCTAATAACTGATTTATTTTTTGCGTGCTGTCTTTCTGCAGATACAAAACTATTCTTGTCTTTTTCATTTTGCTTATCATTATTGCCGTTTAATGATAGATGATCCAAGGGAATACACAAAATGAGGAAATCTTGGAAACCTCTCCTCAGGGTGTTGTGGAGAGTGTATGTGGGAACGCACAGTTTAATTAAGACTACCTGGCAGACATTCAGGCAAGGAGGTCATGCTTAAGTAATTTGCTGGAGTTGTTTGATGATATAACTGCCACAAGAGGTAAGGGGAACTCGGTGGATGTGGTATAGTTAAATTTTGAAGGAAGTTTCTGCATCCATCCAGAACGCGTGTCCATGCTGTGGCCTGGCAGGAGAAGCGCAGGGCAGCGGCAGGGAGCGCATCACATGCAGCACCAGGGCCACTGCGCAGCGGCATGCGAAGAGCCATGATCCCACTAGTCTTATGTGCTAAGTCCCACCTGTATTGCTGCGTGCATTGGGGAAGGTGCTCTATTGGAAGTAATGCATCATGAAGTGGGGCAGCTGAGGAAGCGGAGAGCATCCATGGACGTCAGTGGGAGAAAAAGGCACCAGCGGAAGGCGCGTTCAAGGAAGCCTGGAGACATGGGGACCTGCTAACCATGGCATGCTGCCTGCTCCCTTTCTGGCATCTGCTGCCTGCCCCACGTGAGAAGCTGAGTGTTTCTGTCTCATCCTGGTGCCCAGGGGCTGGCCCTGCTCCACGGCTGCCAGAGCCCCCGGGGAAGGGACCTGGGCAGTCCCACCCTGCCTGGAGCAGTTGGCCGGGGAGGAACTCCTGTGCCTCTGCCTGCTGCTGGGTGGGGAAGGAAGGATGTGTGATGTATAGTGGGAATTCTCTATAGCATAGGTGGAAATCCTGGCTTGTCTCTGTGCTGTGCATCGGTGGTATGTCTGCCCTGCTGCGGATAGGTGGCTGTACAGGAACACGCCAGAGTGATTAACTCACGCGTGTGTAATGCAGCCAGCCAGGAGAATCCCCTCTCCCTTGCAAAACAAGGAAGGAAGCAAATGGACAGTGTAGTCACACCGGGGTATATATAAACTTTTTATCCAGGTGTTTGTGCTACATATATTTGGAGTAGGTTTAATCACACGTAGCAGGGAATTGTATAAGAACTATGCAGGAGGATTAACCTTGATTTAATGGGAACAATTTTTTTATTGCTTTTAAACAAATTGACAGGTTAGCGCTGGCTCCTTAGACATGGCAGCAGTCATGCTAAGTCTGAATGACAGAAGATTTGAGTGGTTTCAGCGTTAAAACATCCAGAGAGGCTTTTCACAGCCCTGGACTCAGTTGACATGATGCTAAGAAGCCCCCAACTTCCCAGATCTCAGAAGGGCTGTGAAGTTAAGCACAGTGTTCCTCAGCTTTGAGTTTAAACTTTTAAATCCCAACCTGCCAGGAAGTCAGAGTGGGCCTTTTCTGAAGCTGAATTACATTTAGCATATGGTTTTATTAGATGAGACTTTCCTCAGCCATGTCAGGCATGAAAGACTGAGTATAATGTGTTTAAAAGCTGCATATAACTACTGTCTGTAAAACAATGTGTTGCTCTGAAATTGCCAATTAGAGTTCCTGTTTGTTTTGTTGTGGAAGACATGTGCTCTGACAGCTTATCCTTTTTTTTTTTTTTTTTTCAGATTAGAAAATGCCGGTCGTTTCTCACATTTCTAATTGACATTCTAAAGAGGCACATTCAGTGCAGAGATGTGCATGAGCTACTGAGTTTTATTGGGTTTTAGTTATGGCTAATAAAACCCATTTTCTGCACAGTTATTTAATTTGCATCTGTAATTGCTGCAGTTGTACATAAATTAGACATGCAATCGGAAGCCTAATTCAGCTTGTCTGCTCCTTATGCTACATCCATAATTACAGAGCCGTGCTAACTTCATGTTAGGAGGCAGAGATTTGCAGAAGTTTGAGGAAATGGTTGGCTCTAGAGGAAGAAAGGCTCGTTGCTATCAGCTGCTTGCATGCCGATTATACCTAAAGGCCAGCCAGGACTGGAAGCACCTCCTGGTTACTCAGTGTTAAACTCCAAGGTTTAATGCTGCTCCTTCCTTTACAGTTACCTGCCAATCCACTCACTGCTTAGTTTTCCTAGAGGAAATTTTCATCCCTTGCAGATGTTCAGTAGGTTTGAACAGAGCTTTACCCAGAGCCTGCAAAAGATGAGCTGCGTGTGCAGGAGTTCTTGCAGTTCTTCACCAGCGTTTCCATCCATAGTCCAGCACTTAGAAGCACATCGAATGTCTCTTGCCAAAGCCCATCATCATATTCTACGTGTAACTGCCAAATGGAACAGCTCTTCTCCCCAAACCCAAACAACCCTCTTCCCCCTCACACATGCATTTTGGCATGAACCCTTTCCTTGCTACAGAACCCGCTGGGGTTTTTCCATCACTTGTCTTTGGGGAGGGGTGTTGGTTTTCTGGAGATTATTCCGAGTCGCAAGGAGAAGGTGGAAGGGTGGCTCTGTTGAAGTTAAGCCGCTGATACTAGTGGGGCAGGGTATTGCTCCCATGCTGCCGGACATGTTTTTGGCCTCGTTGAAGTAGCTGTAGCTAATGTCTGGATTAAGCTAGATCCAGGCCTGGAAGACTGGGAAACAGAGAAGAGTTGCATTTACAGCTGGACCAGAAAGTACATTTTTACCCTCTCTTTGCCTTGGCTAATGGTGACAGAGGGTTTCTGCAACTGGCGTCAGTCTCCCTGGGTGAATTCAGGACATATCTGCAAGACCACATGCTGTACTCTATAGGATTCTTTTTAATCTTTTCACAAGGAAGTTCAATCGGTTGCCTTAGTTTCTCTGTTGTGAGACTTCAAATGGACCTGAAATTTGTGACGTTAAGAAATAATCCTGGCAGTTTAATGCTTCAGACATTCTGTTCTTCACTGACTTTCCTCCTACTTTAGGTGATCCAAATACTGGTGTTCTCTTTTGTCTCCCAGAGCATTACTTGGATTTCTAGACAAGCTTTTTAAACACAATTTAGTGGAATTTTTTCTGCAAATATTTAGCACCCCCAAATACAGAAACCCCAGTTGGTGCCCACAGCTGTGGCTGGGTCGGCGATGTGTAATGGTTGCTGCACTGATTTCATACCGCAGTTTGACACTTCAGCTTTGTGGTTTCACCTTTAAAAGGTTTTTCCCTTTGCCAACTGCTTTGCTTCCCTTCTTCTCATATTGTGATTTTTTTTTTTTCCCCATTGTGGTGGGGATTTTTTGGTGTGGGGTCCCCCCCCCAGTACAGCTGGCTGCTCAGAATCAGTATTTCTCGATTTTTAGCAAGGCTGAGAAATGTTGCTAAAGACTTGGATAACAATCTCCCATTCAAATGGCTTTTTGGGTCAAGAAGTAGGTAATAGCTTAAAGCTAGACAGTCGCTGCAGAAAGCTAGAGCTGGCTTCTGTCACCTGAAGATGAACACCCCCAGGTGCTTGCATGGTTGCACGTCCTCCTCTCCTCTTTGCTGTAGCATGAGATGGTTGGGCACTTTTGTATTGTGAAGTATATGTTCACTGAAATGAAACATGAGTCCTTGCTCTGTTTTTTGTTGGGTTTTGGATTTATTTTTTTTTACCCCTCAAAAAGCCTGCGCTTCAATCTGAAAATCATTTCAAAACAATCAAAACTTGGGTTTGGTGAACCAGTTACTCAGCAACTGTCAGAGTTGCCCAGCTGCACTGCAGTAGTTCAGACTAAGGCACCTTGGACTGAAACCAGAATGTAAGAAACCTTTCTGAATGCTTCAGAAATTTTGGAGAAGATTAGCCAGAAATGGATTGGAAAGAGTGAAAAAGTAATAAATTAAAATTCTCCGATCCCAAGAGAAGTATAGGAAAGGTCAAATGGAAAACTTTGCACTGAATGCAGCCTGGAGCTCGGGTGAAGATAAGCTGGAGAACCAAGCAGTGAGAACACCTAGATACCACCACCAGCTTTCTTTTGAAGCTCAGTCAGACAGTAGCAGCTGTTGGTATCATTTTTCTAATAAAGTTGAAGCCAGTAAGAAAGTGATGGGTATGGATTAGTGTCTGCTTCAATAAATATATGTCCAGCTCCCACACTGCAGAAGGTCATGCAGAGTCCTGCAAGTCTAAAATAATTGTTTGGGACTTGTGGGGGCTTCCAGGGCACCAAAGCCAAGCGGAGTCTTTATTGCCTGTGGTACTTCCATGCCTTTTTTTATTTCATAATTCAGTAGAACTGTTGTTGACCAAGAAAATACTGTTTTGTCTGACTTTCAAAAACATTAATTTTCAGCACTGATTTATGGTCTCAGATCTGCGTGAACAGATCCTCTAGGTGGACTGAAGGAGACAGTGTTTGTGGTACTCGTGTTGCTGAGGAGACAGGTAGGAAGCTATACAATAATCTGTTGAAGAGACCCTGACAACCAAAGTGTGCCTTCTTCAGCTACCAAAAGATACTACTTTTCCCTCGAGCCTTGCTGCCCCCATGCTATAAAATGTCACTTAATTTCTTTAAAGTTAGTCCAGTTAGTGTTGAGCTTTGCTGTTTAGCTTTGTAGACTTTTCTTTTTGGGGTAATGGGAAAACACAAAGAATTTTTCTGTTGAACAACTGAAAGAATAATATTCTCTCGCTCAGCAAGAACTGAAAGAGGATAGAGTCTGTTCTGACTTCAGATGAGAGGACCATGTTACTACTTCTGTTAGCACATTATTCATTAATAATTAGTATTTTCAGTGTTTGTATCATCAGTATTTTTATCTAAACATTTAGGTTTTTGGGAGAACAAAGAAGATGGATATACTCATGGATAGCTTTTTATCTTTTGGTTCTTAAAATGAAACATAAACTATGGTGTTTTAGCCGATGATTTGCACATTTTGGTATTTGTTCCATCTCTTCCTATGGTCATTGTTTAACAGGCTTTTGTAGAATCAAGTAAACTATGAGCAGCTTGGTTAGCTAATTCTTAACTAGGTAGAAACAGATGGTGCAATTCAACTAATCCAAGTCCAGTATCTGGATAAAGCCCGTAACTCATTGCAGAAACTCAGATGTTGAGTGACTTTGTTTTCACCAGTTTTAGACAGACTGTGTTAATTACTGGTAGCCTTTACTACTTATGTCAGCAGAGCTCTTGGTTAACTTCTTGATTACTCTAGCAACTGCTTTGTAAGGCACTTTGAAAGGATTTTTGGTGTTGGCTTTGACATTTCCCGTTTACTCTGCAGAAGTAACAGGTTAGAGGCTAAATGGTCTTTATACACTGTTCCAGTTCAAGAGGCAGAAACTACTCAAAGCTTTGGAGGAACTGTCTGGTTTTACCCTTAACAGCTACTACTGTTTCTCTAACAGCCATTGACTTGTCTAGCCTTTTTACCATCAGTTTGGGTTAACACCATTTAAAGAGAATTCAAATGAATTTTTAAAAATTGAATATCTCAATTTGCTGTTCTCCTTATAGTTTTCCAATGTGTTTGACTCCTTTTAAAAACATTTCTAATAGAAATGTTAGCTAACAAGTGAGTTGTCCTCCAACCCTCCGACCATTATACCTTGTTAGAATACAGAGTTCTTTCATTTTATTATTATGTGTGTGTACCTATATGTGTGTTTACATATATATATATGTAAGAAGCTTCCCAGCCCTTCTTAATGGACATTGCACATTTGCTTTCCAAAGTCTGATTTCATTCTCTGTAGTAAAAGTGGAGTAAGTCATTAATACTAAAGCAATTTTGTAACACTCTGCGAAGTTAATACAAATGCAATTTCTGAGCACTTTAAGCCTTATTTACACAAAGATGATACTGTCTTTAATTCAGGAGATAAATTCCTTGCTACATAATTCTTGAAAGGCTTTTATTTTGAGATGCGGTGGGTCTGATCTGTCCCTATAGGAGAGTTCTCTAACGCCTGCCAAGGAGCATCACATCCTACGAGCGACATCTCATTTAATAGACAAACAACCTCAGTTTGATTAGGCTGGAAGCCAATCTGAAGGACAAGTCAGACAGCACTGAGTACAGCTTGCGTATCACTAATACGTGAATAACCCGACAGAAATACAGAGGTCCTGAAACGATGATCGTTCCTCTGCGGGAAGGGGGTAGGTGGTAGAAAGAGGCAAGCAGCCTGGCGCTTCCAGCTGAGTTGGGTGAATTTGTATTGGTGATAAAAGATACTGAATTTTCACTGAACTTCACATAGATAAAGAAAAAGCCTGAAAATGTTGAAGGATTTCATGGCAGTGGGTTTGAAACAAACTATTTCCCTTCTTTCACCTGAAATGTCTTATATTTTTAAATGAGTCTCTAAATGGAGACTTGAAGTGCTTGATTTCATATCAGCTGAGTAAAACATGATTTCAGATGAACTGAAATGATTTGTTTGTTTCTTCACTTTAAAAAATTTTCAGTAGTCAAGTCCATTTGACCCAAAAGAAATTAAAAATATCTTGGACCTGCCAGAAAACTAAACAACTACATGATGACCTGCCTTTAATCCCTCTAAAGCCCACAGATAATGGTGCTAAATTTATCTTGAAAATGAAACACTGAAGCCCTGCCCACGTGCGCTGGGGAGATGGATTGCCCTGCAAACCTCGGCTCTCATCCCTGCGCTCCCTGAAGCTCGAAAGCTGTCCAAGGCCGCAGCTCTCAGGGCTGGGGAGCGGGAGGTAGGAGCAAGCCCTGGCTTTGCCTTGCTAGGGGCGGTGGGGAACTGCAGCAGGAAGACCAGCCGTGATTTCTTTTCACTTTCCTCTTTTGCATTTGTGTTGTTCCAACTTCTGCCTCTTGATTTGCCTTCTTCCCAAAGGGTTTTGGTATCTGTGCATCCATCCAGCTTCTTTCCTTCCTCCCTTCCTTCCTTCCCCCTCTCTCCATCCCTGGTACATGTTCATGAAGAGTGCTGATTTCGGAAGCGTCTCTTCTCAGCCGTTGTCGTTGGGACCCCGTCTCCCAGCCGCACGCTGGAGCAGGAAGGGTGGTGGTTAGCAGTTTGCCTTCTGTAGGGCCTGACAGGTTCAGAACTCTTGTACAAATGACAAAAGAAGCCTTTGCCCTTGATTTTTGAAATGCCTTGGGAACAAACCCGTGCACTTTCACGAGCGGAGACTGGTTCTCTCTTTCAGGGTTTTTTACTGTCATTTTGAAGTTTAAGAAATTCCTGCATCCTCCAAATTAGCTTTGTCTTTCTTACAGTCTCTAATCAGTTGCAGCTGGTTTGTTATTGCAGAAAGTCCAAGCAGATTTAGCAACAAGGATATTTTCAAAACATAGGTAAAATTACACCTCCTTCTTGCTCTGATTCAAATCCTGCCAGTGTAAGTAGCCAAGGCATCATACATCGCATTGCCTTTGCTCAGGCTACCCGGATGATGTTTTCTTCTTGTGAAACTCAAATTAACCTTTTTTTTTTTTTTTTTTTTTTCCCTGACTGGCTGCTGGTTTCTGGCGTAATATGCTGAGATGTAAAAGAAGTTGGTTGAACTTAAAGGTAGTTCAAGTTGCACATATTTTTCACTTTAGAATTTGGAAAACGTTCTTCCTGTGCTTTTCTTTACAAGGTGAACCAAGCAGACTGTTTACTTTGTCTAATTAAAAGATCATTATGATTACATAGAAGAACAGGAGCTGTTTGCATTGTCATTTGTGTGATACATTATTTACACTGATGAGTTTTATACTATGTTCGTTATACTTGACATTGAAAACATTTAATTGGATCATTTACAACTTCGTTGGACTTTATGTCTGACAAAAGAGCTCCCCTTTGAAAAAGATTGTATAATTCGGCTTTGAAATGTTACCAAAAGGCAAGATTTGTTGTTCTGCAGTTATGGCTAAAAAGCATTGGAAAGATGCATATTTGTTTCAGCTGTTATTTTCGTCGTATTTGCAATGATGTATAGTTATTTTATGTATTTCTTTGTCTTTTCTCCCTCTTTTCACCCTCCTGTCGTGGCTAGGAATTTGCCTTTTTTTTTTTTTAACCTGCGTGGTTTTTAATGTTTGTTTGTTAAACTGTAATTAAACTTGACTTCCCTTTCTTGCAGAGTAGTTGGCTTATGGAAAGACAACTGCCACCCCCTGTAACCTGTTGTTATTCGGGTCCTGTACCATGGTTTGGCATTTCGTTCTGTTAAAAATGCAAGTGGGATTGTTAGACATGTCACCTACAAAGCCAGGGGGTCAGCTAGGCAGCTTACTTACTGTGCTAATTTGCTGTAATTTAATCATGCTTGGCATATGGATTGAACGTTCGAGTATCTCAGTGACAAACTTGGACTCAAACAGCCCATAAACGCTTTGTTAAAGCCCGGTGGGGGAAAAATAAGTTGTGGGTTAGATCCTGATCCTTTGCTCAAAGGGAAGCAAGAAGGCTCCGCGTTTGGGACTTCAGGCGGGATCTCTGGGGCTCTACGCCGAGCGCCTGTGTGGAGACGTGGCCGAACTCTGCGGTTTAATGAATTATGCATTAACTACAAATGAGATGGAGAGCATCGAGCTCCCTTTGTAGCTCTACGTGAGACATGTAAAACAAAGTTCGCTTTGCACAGGCGCGCACGTGCGCTTGAGGGCTTGCGAGGGATGGAGCCCTGTTCCTGGGGCAGCTCTGGGCTCTCCGAACGGGTAGGATGTGGTAAATCCGGCAGTGTGTTTTGCAAGTCACAGGCTCTGCAATACAGGCCAGTTTACAATGACTTGCCAAAATACTTGCAAGATAGGCATTTCCCAGATGCAGTCAAGTCAGTGAAACTTAGAAGTTGGCCCATAAATTAATTTTCTACAGAATAGCTTTTTTTGCCCCTTTTTGAGTTTACTTTTAGGCACTGAGTTAGAAACATCTTGCTCATTCGTTATTTGGCGCCGAATTGTGGAACCTGTGTTTGCATTAGTAAGGTTGATAGCTGACAGTTCTCCAAAGGATAAGTTTTGCTGTTGGAAAAACTTTCTGTTCAATTCTCAAAGAGCTCCATTTCAACCAGATCACCAGATTGGTTTGCCTGGCTGGTTTGCCATTCCTTTCATTTCCCTTTTTTGACTATTATGTTGTAATATGAAAGTTAAAATTGTAACACAATATGTTTCACCATTTTGGGGAAAAAAAAAAAAAGTTTTAGCCTGGGGTATTCTATTACCTTGCTCTCACTTAATCTTTTTAACAGTGCAATTATCTCTCATCTTTATGTTATTCATCGTGTGACTGTGGCCCTGATGAGATCAATTTAGTTTTCAACTTTTCTTTTTAGTATTGTAATACCTTTTCTCTTTGTTGTGACATGCCAGAAAATATCTCCTTGGCAACATCTAGCCGTGGTTATTTTAGTGCCTCTCGCCTGGCCGTTTGCCACAGTGTCCACCTGGCCATTGTCACGGCGCTAATTGGTTTATCCTTCGGAAAAGACAATTTTTTTTTTTTTTTTCCAGTTTCGAAAGTTCTCCTCTATTTTGCCACTTCGGTAGGTTTCAGCTTCGTTATTCTTTATAAGTCTGATTCAGGCAGGCACTTGAGCCTGTCCTGAGATTTAAAGTCACTGTGCTGTTGCATAGGTGACAAGAAAGGAACGGTGATTGTGCCTGGGGGTTTGCGAGAATGTGCAGTCATTCTACAAATATGGGGCAATCGTCCTGCCCCAAGAAGTTTACAAGAATTGCTCTATAAAGGCCCAAATATACACTATTTGAAATACTGTTAAATACTTTGAACTCCTCCTGATCTCAAATGCCACGACCAGATCGTTCCAGCAGGAGTTCAGCTGCCGTATCTGCTGGCCGCCTCACAGCTGGAGTTGGAGACCGATTTTTGAGAGCCCAACCCAGCTCACTCCGACACCCATGGCAAACTTCCCCCCGGACAGATGAAAGGTGGAGCAGGCTCTGTGTTAAAATGTGATTTGGCTAGAAACGACATTACCGTAAATCAAGAGGCAGGGAGCTCGTAATGAGATCATACGGTTAGCAAGGCATGCAGCCCAAAAGTTTCCTTTTAAATTACCGCTTCTTTGCAGATAAGGGCAGGACGAGGATTCATAACCTCAGTGAGGATGCCGGGTGCATGGCTGGTCTTTAGACTACTAGTGTGGTCTTGCTTTTGGTTTATATAAAAAAAGTGGAAGAGAAGGAATTTGAACATTGAACACACACCCAAAGAGATTTCTGCTGCACTAATTGCTCTTAGTTAAGGATTTATCAACTAGCAGCCGCCGTGTTAACCTGTGATCCCAGAAATCACAAGGATCCTATGAAAACCGAGCTCCAGGCTAAAAGTGTGTTGAGACAGTGTCCTCCTGGGGTTGCTTTTTAAACAGGGCTAACTTCGTATCATGCACCCAATGCACTGTGTGTGATTTGCTTCTCTTGTTTAGACCATTTTCAATTTGCTTTCACCTCACAGGAGCTCTCTTCCGTTTTAATTCACCTTGCTGGATTTACCTAGTTTTCTTATGAATGATCTATAACAGAAGGGTCCAAATGCAGACCGTAATATGGGAAAGGGATTTATAAATTATGAAAGACCAATGTAGCTGAGCAGGATGGTTAAGGGAGAGAAGAAAGGCGAATAGAGGGCATTTGGAAAACAAAACAGAAAGCAAAGAGGAAGGTGAGCAGGGCTATAAAACTGGCAGAAATAAGTTTTTTAAAAAACTAAAAAAATCAGAGAAACTATTGATTAGCAAATGGACAAAATACATCACGATTGTGTGCAACTGGAGTGAATAACAAAACTCCAAACTGGGAAACTTAAAAATGGGAGAAAAAATTGCCAGGGGATAAAGAGCAAGATTTGTTGACTGTTCATTGTTGCCTCTGACCTTCATGGATTTGGCTTCAATTTACCATGGAAGACAAATGAGGATTTTGGTAGAATACACAAACAGGCTAATTGGGGGCTAATTGGGGAGTCAGCTGATCACAGAGGACAGACACGACAGAAGAGTACAGCATACGAGTGGCACGGAGCATTGCAGAAAGATGACTTGTGATTTAAACTGCAATTCCCAAAAGAGCAGTTCTTTGTCAAGCTGTCGAGGGCGTTTGGTACTTTTCCAGAGGTGCAGATGTACTGAAGCAGTGGGAAGCTGAGAGCTAAAGCAAGTCCACCCTGCTTCCTTCTGCTTCCCTACCACACAGCCTGTTCCTCCTGCGTTTGCGGCACCAAGTGATGGATGGCCTCACGCCTACGCTGTGATCGCAAGTCCCAGGCTCGGAGTGGCATTGCCACCAGCTGCACTGCAGCTGAGCAGGGATGGGTGCCCCGTGCTTCTGCGCCGTCGCAGCGCTGCACGCGAGGATATGCTTGCCACCGCAAGAGAACGGGCTCCAGCTGTACTTCACTGGCGTTCAGTCGTAGTCACTGGGGTTAAACAGAAAGAAAAAACCAACCCCAAACAACAAAAAAGCTGTTGGTTTGTAGCAAGCTACATGAAGGGATGGGAAGCCGTTCAGGAGTGGGTCCCAAGAATGGAGATCAGCAACAAACCAGCTAGTCAGAAAGCGCTCATCCTTGGGAGGCTGCGGAGAAGGTGCTCAGTAGTCAGCTCAGGTGTTTGTCTGCTCCTGCCGTGACAGATGAAGTGTCTGCAAAAGCAAACAAGCTGCATTTGAGATGGTGGCTGCCCGGTCTGAATGCTGCACACTCATATTTGAAAAGAAATTCCAGTGAGTTGCTGTGCTGACAAGCCACAGATGATGGCTGTGAACATGACATGCAGTTCAGTCTCCCAGCTGCCTGTCCTGGTCTCTGCTCTGGGCTTGCAGAAAGAGGAGATTAAAAATAAGAAACTGCTTTATTAGGACAATATTGCTGCAGTGAGATTGGGGAACCCTAAAGCTGGTACTATTAAAGTGCGTAACTTCATAAGGGACTCTTTAAGAACTGTAGGTGCAGCAGTATTTCCCTAAGCCTTTTTGAAAGGGGTCATGAAAAAACAAAACAAGATCACAAGCCAGCAACTGTGCTTTTGGTGGATGTCCTAAAGGGAGTGACAGAAAACACAGGGAGAGGCGGTTTTCGTGGCAGGCAGCGTGTTCATGCTTCAGCAACTCACAGCATCTGTTTGAGCTTTGCCTGCCACGATGGGTAAGGCAGAATCAGGAGGTGTCATGTAATTAGGTTTCTGTAAAGCACATTGTATCAAAGATTAATGAGCAAGGCAAAAATTACCAGAAAAGAAGGTGTTGTCAGACATCCCAAACTGTCACAGATGGAGAATTCTTCTGAAGACCTGCAAAGGCAAAACTGATGTTTGTGTCAACGTGGATTTTCCCTGTCAGAGATGGGGATCGGAGCCAGGCTGCATAATGCTGCCGTGGTGCGGGGTGTGCAGACCTCCAGTCCCAGTGAAGCTGGGGAGCTCGGGTAGAGCCCAAAACCAGGAAGTAAAATACCAGATTGAAGAGTGGAACAGCTTAGAGAAAAGGTTGGGATATTGCACATTGCTCAGGAGAAGGGAGCAGAGGGATGTTGTATGATGTATAATGCTGTAAGCAGTTTGCACCTGCACGGTGTAAAGACCTTTCCTCTCTCGGTTACGATGTACTCTGCATATATTGATGCATCATTGGGACTGTCACAGCTGGGGACATTGTCTGGTTCTTGAATCAGCAAACGACTAGGACTTTGCTGCCTAGGAGCAGTTAGGATCACTTGCCTGAGTTAACTGCAAGCAAAAATGGAGGACACCCCAAAAAACCCACCCAGGCTGCAGCATCGAGCGGGACTGTGCACACGCTTTTCCCTCGGCGGTTTTGCTGCCCAGCCCTCGGCTGCCTTCTGCATTTCCCAGCACGGCGGGGAAAGTCTGTGTCAGAGGCAGGAGCACAAGCCAGGCTGCCTGGCTCCTGATTTCATGCTTAAGCCAGAAGCACAGGTTTCCCTTCCATCAGCAACTCGGGCACTTTTTATTCCTTCATGGGAAGACGGTCTGCAGTGTTAGGAGAAAATCAGTGAAATATCAATGAGTTTCTAGCTGGCTTTAGAAAAAAAGAGGGTTTCTTGAGGGATTTTTGGGTGAACTGTTACAGTGCTCCTGTCCTTTTGATTTATTTTGGATGAGCAGCACAAGAGAAAAATACAACCTTGTCTCTCAGTGGTTAATTTTCACAAATGTGAATTTTTCCTAGCGGGAGGAAGAAGGTTTCAACACAGGCTATTGTTAGTTCCTGCAAATGCCAAATGTCTGCTCTTGGGAGATGGAGAACAAAGTTGGCACCAACAATTAGTGGCTGATGCACTGATTTGACAAAAGTTGCTGAAAAGTGAACATCTGATGGAGAGGTCTTGGGATGATTTAGTAAAACACAGTGCAGTTTGAGATGACTTTTGGGATGTTATTGTGCAAAGTGCAGGGGTGATCAGAAGGAATGTAACGTGGAAAATGTGAAGGAGGAGATTAGTGTTTTATTTAGTTCTTGGAGTTTTTCTCTCGAGCTTTTCTAGCATATTGTTAGCAGTACGATGATACAACAAAGTTACTGATGTTAACTAAGGGAAGTTGAGATGCCAAAACATGACAAATTTCTCATTTACTACAGATGCAACTTTGTTTGGCTTCCTCTTTGGTAAGATCCAGGTATTAATTTCATTTGGATGTAGCTGTCAGTTAGGAGCAAACCCAGCAGGGGTTTAACACAGCATGGGCCAGCAAACCCAGCAAGTCATCGCCCAAGAGACGGAGAGGCAGAGCAGCGCCGGCAGCGGAGTCCGTGCGATGTGTGGTCAGGCCGTGTGTGGAGGCATCCCTGCTGGTCCCAGGAGAGCCTCCTGGGAAAGGACACTTGGCGGGAAGTCGGGATATGAATCAAAAGTCTTGCAGCTCCTGTTGTAAATGTTTTGAGCTCTGCTGCTGGTCTTGGGATGATTCCAGCACCAGCTGGAGCTGATGTGGCTCGCTCTCTGCTGGGAAGCACATCGGGTCGGTGCCTCAGAGGTACTGGTGCCCACTGGGCATGTTGTCTCAAGGGGGTGACACCTGAGGGGTGAAGGTAAATGTGGGTGCGGGGAATTTTTATGCTCCAAACAAAATTTACAGTAGTTGGTTGGCACCCACTGGCAGCGAGATGACTCCCAGGGAACCTCCTGATAAGTTTTCTCAGGAGCTGGCAGGACTGTGAGGGCTGTAGTGTGACAGTGATGAAGTGAGAAGCAGAGATGGAGGACAGGCAGTTTTCACTGCAGGATGGTAAACGCAGAATGGTAGCATCACCTTTTGCCTCTGGCTGATTTATTCACAGCAGGAATAAAGATACTGCACTAGGAGTTAGTTTGACTTTGACACATAAGGGAAAGAAATGAAAGCACAAAAGCTCTAGATACCTTGACAGCCAACCCTCCACCAAAATAACAGCACCCCCAGCCAGCAGAGCCGCCCGTCTGCGGCCGCAGCTCTGCGGTAGCAGGTCTGATAGCTTTGGCCTTGCTGCTGATTACTGTGGGGTTTGTGAGCAGCAGTGAGAGGACGTGACCTGCAGCCCCTGCCAGCCTGGTCTTACTTTTCCAGAGAGCTTTTAAGATTTATGGTCAAATTTTACAGTAATTGTGATTTGCCTTATAGATCATGAACTTGTGATTGCCTCACGGTCCCACAGTGAATCCCCCGAGACTGCTGTGATAGTTGGGTCGTTACTTCTGGGCACTAACGAGGATTAACACTGAAGTTTTCCCAGTGGAGCAAACCATGAGGTAGGGCTGGAGCTGGCTGCTTGGCAGGTTTGGAGCCCTGATAAAGAGCTGTCTCCATCACTGCAAGGCCAGACCTGTTCCCCCTCCACAGTAAACCTGGGAGTGACAGCTGGGCTCTGCGTGAAGAGTGAATTTTCATGCTGAATCATGGATTCTGACCAGACTAATTTTAAAAACTTGCAGCCCCAGGAGCAGAAGCTGCTGGGAACCTTGAGGCTGGCAACGTGAGCGTGGTGGTTGTGCTTATTAGTTGCATTAAACGCTGCCCTCCCGGGAGATGGATGTTGTGGTTCCATGGGAACGTAGGACCACCGTGTGGGACCTTCTGTCTGTCCAGTGAGTGAGGGGAGCTCTGCCAGCGCAGTGCAGTGGCCTGCAGCTCTGGGTCTTGTGACAAGCGTGGCCTTGGAGCTTGGTGGAGAAATGTTAAAAAGCTGCCCAGGCAAATGTGTCTTTCAGGGACTGTGCTTTGACTGGAGGTCTCTTCTAGGAGGCTCAGAGACAGGCATCTCACCACCGGGGCCTTGCACGCACAAGGCACAGCCTGAAACACGGGGCAGTGAGGGGTGCTGTGGTGGGGGCCGGGGAGGCCGGGTGTGCGTCTCTTTTGGCAGCCGGAGGCTGTAGTGGTCAGTACGTTGTTGTCACCGTGGCGGGGAGCTGCGGGGGGCTCTGCTCAGGCTGCACATTGCCCAGGACCTGCTGAAACGGCAGCCCAAGGCAGTGGTCTTAAGGTAAGAGCACAGATGTTCTTGTAATGAGCCCAGTGATCTGATGACTCATTTGTCCCTTCCCAAGCAGCCAGTTTTGATGTGAAAACTTCAATAAATGAAGATGGAGAATCCACTTTTGTAACATTTCCAAGACTTGTTTCTTATTTCTGCTTTGAAAGTGATGGCTTTAGCTTCCTCCCTTTGCTTCCTATTATATTTCTCTGAACTAAGCACTGGGAGCCTTTAATCAATCTGCAGCGCTCTCGCCGCCTTTCTGCACGTCTCCGAGGAAGTCTTTTCCTGACATTCTCTGAAATCAAGAGGTTCTCACTGAGGCTTCCAGGGCTCTTGTAATGCAAATTATAATAGTGATATTAATGCTAATCATTGTTCTATAGGGTGAAATGTCAAGATTCCATGTCTTCATGTTAATTTTTAGTATGTAGGTGCTACATTAGCTGTATCCCATCCTGTCAGAGAACGTGCTTTGCGTATCACAGGGACTATTACAAATCGTTAGTAACAAAGTTGGCTACTGTTGTGCCGGATGGACTGGTCTTTGACATACAATAATGCAAAGTGACATGGCAAACTGGGAATGAAGGATGAAAAACTGTTAAAAAAATTGTGAATGTAGCTATAAATTAATTAATTTCATATCTAAAATGTGTTCCTGAGTTGTAGCGATAAAGAAGATCCATGTCACTACTATTGAATTACATGTGTGTATCTAGGAAAGGGGCTAATGTGTTGAAGCGGGAGGGATCGGTTTGTTACTACCTCCCTGGATATAAGAAGTCTATACTGGCAACTGCACTTGCCTTGAAATAGGATTCTGTGGAGAGTAAGATCAGATTTTGAAGTGTGGTGTCTGTCTTTAATTTTGGTTCTGAAATGGAGGATATCCTTGGTAGTACAAGACCCCTGAACAGTGTATTTTTGTTACAAGGACTTTTAAGCAACAAGTATTTTACTGCAAACAGCTCCATTCTTCTCATCAAGACATCAATATGACATGCTCTCCTTTTGGCCTTGTGTCTATTACACAATATTACTTGTAGAAAGTAATATTAACCGTAGAAAATATGGCTTTTACTTTGCAAAGTAAAAATCTTTTGGGTCAGATTTCTCTCTCATTTAGGTCATTTTTAATTGACATTAAGTGAAACTAAAGCTGTTATATAACACACAGAACATAACAAACACTGCTACTTCAAATTTATACCAGCTTAGCCGAGACCTGAGCCTGAACCTCTCTTGGTTGATAACTCATTTGTCTCTCTGATTTCAGTGGCTAACCTCACGAATTTGGATAGTCTCGACGGCGCATTGAGCTTTATTGAAGACCGGGTGCATAGATCGACGCAGCGCTATCGGAGGCATGCGACGGACGATGATTACAACATTGAAGTCCTTCTGGGGGTTGATGATTCAGTTGTTCAGTTCCATGGAAAAGAACATGTTCAGAAGTACTTGCTGACCCTGATGAACATTGTGAGTACAACCCCGGTAACTGCGCTGCAGGAAGGCACTGAAAGGACAGTGAATGTGGGTTGGTGTAGCCTTTGGAATAAGACATAACAGATGTTTCATATGGCAGGAGATAAAATAATTCTAGGAGGAAAATCCAGGCCACTTTCAGAAAAACCAAAAGGAGAGAAGGAAAAGAAGAAAAAAGGGCCAAGGAAGAAGCTGACTGTGGGGCTGTTAAAATGTTCAAAGTCCTGCTTATGTGCTTCCGTGGCTGGGGGCACAGGGTCAGGGGCTAGGTTCTTGGAAGTCATTACGTTTTAGATGTACATTCCCTTAACCTAAGCTCCCTGCTGAAAAACGTGGTTTGGAGAGCTGTCTTCAAATAAGGTTCTATTAGAAACTTCGATTGGCTTATACATTTTTAAAACTACTCAGTTAAACTCTTTGATTCCTCGACAACCACTTTAGGTCCCAGGCCACCTACCTACTCCTTGTTCACCCCTAGTAAAATGTTATGCAGTATATCGCTGAACTTTCCTAAATTGATTTAGTATTTACTCCATGACTGACATCTTTAGGTTTCCTTAGTCAAATATTTAATCTTCAGAACCATTGTCTGTGCAACAGACTATATAATGTAGTAGTGATGAAAGGAAATGCTAGAGAATATTAGATTTGAAAGAACCATTTTTTCTTTCTAAATAGCAGTGCAGCAGACACAGCAGCCCTCTAGTACCCCAGTCAGTAAGCAAGGACTCTATTTTGTGGGAAAAGGATCAAGTTTTGAAAAATCATCTCTATTATAGTTCAAAATCAAAATACATTTTATTCTTCTGGCCAAAAAATGGAAGTGAGTGGCAACCCCCCTCACAGGCAACTCATCTGGGGATGACTTTCTTCCTTCTCATTCTCATCTGGAACAGGAGTCTCTTCTCGATAAAACATACTTCTGTAAAATCTTTAGGTTCAGTGATTGTGTGTTCTTAGGGAAATATTGTTGAGTAAAACATGGTAGGTCTGCTCTGGTTTTGACATAAAGAGTGTGACTGCTGAAGTTTACAGTCATGTCGAGAGGATGAGTGTCTGTAGGTGACTTCTTGGCATAACACACCATAGAGGCAGATATATGGACATCAATCCAGGGTGTTAGGTACATTTCCCTGGGATGTATTTCTTCCAAGATACATTTTTTTAACTACAAAGCTTGTTTTTCTCTTTCTTTATTACATTCTTTTAACCATGTGTAGAATGTCACTGTTTTTCACTTTAAATGAGAGGCAGAATACAATTTAAGAAAATCCCTTGTGCGATATAAATTCAGTTGCACTGACTTTCTATAACTGTATTGTAAACAATTAAAAATCTGCACTAACATTAGAGTTACAGGGTACTTAGTGTCTGCTCTGATGGCTGTAAATACATATATTCTAACAGAAATGACATAGTGAATTTCATTTATTTGTGTGGTTTGTTTCCTCTGAGGCTTAAAACAAAGTCTACAGTGAAACAGATGGTTTTATACATCTCTAAATTAACAAGCCAAACAGGACAAACCAAGAGTGTGGCAAACAGGCTGAGACAGATTAAACAGGACTCTTTACTGATCATGTCACTTAAATCTATTTTTAAGAATTAAAATATACAGTAATGGTAAAGAAGCCATAAATGTTCCAGCTCTGGAATATACTTTTTCCTAATTTTAGCAAACCATCCAACACACAAATTGTAAGAAATAACAACTCTTAAGCTTGCTGTCTCTGCAAGTGGTTTAGAAAGTGCAGCCTGTGTAACCATACCCACAGGGCTGTAGCAGCTCCTGGCATAGGCAGTAGTTGTTCTGTTGGCAGATCTGAGGTGGAAACATGTCTTTTGGGGACTGAGGATGTGTCCTTTGCCTTGTGTCCAAATACGAGGAGCTGTTTGAAGTCCACAAAGCCACTCGAGGAGGCTCTGGATAGTCTTTGGCAGTCATCAGTGTTGTCCTGTTCTTTCCTTCTTCAAAACTCAGCTGGTTTCTGGAGTCTGTATTTTAGCAGAGGGATGGGTGATGGGAACCAGTTCTTTCTCCAGCCATCCAAGAGTTGTCCCAGAGGTGAGAGGGGTTTATTACTGCAGATACCAGGAGGTGCTGGGGACCCGCAGTGTACTGAGAGACATCACAACGCAGAACTTCTCCTTCCCCTTGGTGGTGTAACTCCAGCTGGCAGCTCCTCCAGCTCTTGCCCTCATCACTAGATGGATGCAAGCCATATGTCTGTGGAGACCATTGCTTTGGTCTCCTTTGCTGAAATTCACACAGCGACTCCCCCGATGTCCTCTCTTCTACCTCCTTGAGTAGCTGGTTGTTGGGGTGGGGGTTTTTTTGGTAGAAAATGGTCCCAATATAAAAAGCCTCAAGGTTTCTTGCTGTTAGGGGTTACACGTATGCAGTATGTTTCTATCGAGATGCGTAGGTCCAAGGGTAGCTGAAAAAGAAGAGACAGCTACAAAAAATTCCAGCTGTCTTTTTAAATCTGGTGGAAGATCCTACCATAACCATCAGATTGTGCGTACCCTGCTGGTTTTATGGATGTAATCAATTAGCTTCATACAGTAACAAGGCATTAAGCATAAAATCAATTATCTTCATAGGGTAACAAGGTAATAAGGATAAAATCAAAGAATGCATAGTAAGTAAATAAAATGATAGTGGAAGTATTTACTGGAGGTAAGAGAGTGATCAAATAGTTGAATTTCTGTGTTCCAAGAATGAAATAAATCCCAGGTGAATCCTCCCTTATGCCCAAGCTCCTGGAGGTGTGACATCACTTTTCCAGAAGCAACTCCCAGCATGGCTGTTTCTCCCCACTTTGCTTGATTTCACTGTGTGTGATGACATGAGCAGTTGTCCTTAATTAACTTTTCCCAGGCATCTTGGGTGGAACCCTACCATCAACCCAATCAAAACAATGTATTTTTTTCAAGCCCAGTGCAATGACTTAGTAAATCTGTTTTGTGCTGCTTAAGTGCTGTGTTAGAGTCCACACCTAAAAGCCATACAGTGAGAAGAAACAGGGGCCGGGCGTCCTGGCTATCTTCAATAGTTGTGCTAATATTTATCCCAAAGTTTGGAAGTGAAGTCAGTCCCAAACAAATGGTGATAGACGCCAGAGGATTTTTAACGCTTTGGGCTGCAGCCACGTATCGCCTGACTGTACGCCAGCCATTTCACTGCAGTGAGCTCGGCCTCTTGCCACCTCCTTTTCATCCTCCAGTCATTTCCTCATACAAAAACTCTGGTTTCCCTTGACATCCCCTCTTTTCTCTGCTCAGCACCATCGGGACATTCAGTCCATCTTTGGAAAATATACCATTGTTTTCTCTTTAGAGACCCTTGGCTGCTTCTTGCTTGCACCATTTTCTTTCGTACATCATGCTGTGTTTTTTCCTGGGAAGGATATTAGCTTGCACAGTCCTCTGCATTTCCAAGCGTGAGCCCACACATTGCACAAATTAACTTTGTATTTATAGCATGCAGGAGCATTGCAACAGTGGAGAGATATTTGGGCGGTATCTTGCAGTTTACTCAAGAACGTGGAAGGTAATTTAATTTCAGCAAGAAGGCGGCTAAAAATCCCAGGGATTTTATCTGCTCGTACAAGTGTTTGGGAAATATTAGAAAAGCACAAGGGTAGAAGCGGTGTTGGACAATTATCTTGTTCCTTGGGAAACAAAAGGATTTCACTGCAGGATGCTTTGGGAGGAGGAGCAGAGTGCTGAACGGGCGTTAGGGAGCTAAAGTGGGTATTGGTGGCAGCCAGCCCTGGGGCTGAAATCCTCTGATGGTTTCATAACCCTCTTTAAAATAGTTTTTGGGATTAAGTGGGACATTTGCTGCCTGCTATGGAAGAGCAGCAGACCTGGGACTCACCAGTACATTTACCTGGCTGGGCCTGCAGTATTGACTAGAATGAATATTTCAGCCTCTACAGTCCTGTGTTTTTAGCCACATCCAGGACGGATATCTCCAAAACAGACTTCCTAAACAGGCAGAGGTAGAATATGTGATCTTACAATATTTCGGCCATTCCAAATAGCAAAGTCTCATGAAATAAGCTCAGTTGCAAATGGTTTTGAATGTATTGGTTCCATCTGTCTTGACTTTAAGTCTTCAACTTTCATGCCCCTCTTCAAATTGTGGGTTTTTTCCCAGCAAGGCCCTCTTTTAGCTTTTTCTTGTATCCTTTGTCCTTCTTCCTCCACAATGTTCTTCAATTTCTCAACTACCTCATTTTCTAATGCTGACAGTTGTCATCCTTTTATATTTTTGGAAGAATTTGCCTACAAAGTATGTACATTTTTTGATTTTGGACAATTTTTCGGGGCAAAACTCTTTAATTTCCAATCCTTTATGTAAAAGATGTGATACTGCAATATTTAGGGATTAGCCTTTGTTACATCTTTGTAATGGATGTATGGCCAAAATGCTTGCGATACTAAAACCCATCTTCTCAAAGTAGGTGGGTGCCTAACTGCCATTATTTCAAAGAGAAATAGACCCTAAATAGGATTTATCCCTCACTCTGGGCTAGATTTATCCAAGTATTTACCTGCCTTTGAAATCAGTGAGAATCAGTTTTTAAAATTAGCCCATGGGATTATGTCTCTCCCAGACTTTAAGTGAAACTTCAGCTCCAGAACAAATACATTAAACAACTTTTCATTTAAATAGCTGAAATCAATGAGAGTTTTGCAGCTGGGGGGCTTTGGAAAGTCCCCAAAGTCTTTCACCTTCATCTTTCAACACTACACGTCTCTGAAATTGTGGCCCTGAGGCACTTTTGAATGTGTTATCCGTCCTCTTTAATAGGATGTACATGATACTACTCTTATAGCTGAGATTTCTGCTTTCATATCTCTGGCTGATGAGGGATGAAGATTTGCGGGTACAGAACAGCAAGTCCTTAATGAGAGGAAAGGGCAGAAATGCCTTCGGTTTCTAACTGGCAGTTGGATGAAAACCTGAAAGCATGTCTAATTCAAGCTGTTAAAAAGAAAGTGATGATTGAATACTTTGAAATAATGGGGCACCCTGTATTCAGAATTGTGCTTTTTAAACTAAAAAGCACTTTTTTTTTTTAGATGGGAAGGATATTTCCGTAGTATAGAATTGACTGGATTTTTTAAAATTAAATAATTCATAAGCACCAATACTCATTATTTCAAATCAGTTTATTTCAATATGTACACTTCAGATCTGAACTAACTCTAAGAAGTTCCACAACTAAGAAATGCAAGTCCAGCTCTATTCATCTGAGGGACTTCAGCTGTCAGTAGTTGAATTACAGCTTGTTTGAAAATTTAAATGTATGTATGTGAGTTAACTCCACGTTTAGACTGTTCATTATAAACCAGTAGCTGTGACTAGTGAGAAGAACAGTTTCTGACGAGGCCTCAGGAGATTATTTTTGTTCATTATCTTGATTGTCACACTACAGTGGAAGTTATACTTGTGATTGGGCATTCAGGAGATCCCGCAGGAAATACCGTCTCTGAACTCTTACAGGTTTTATTCATTTTCACCGGAGTATTATTGCCGGTGTCAATTGGGGGAGCATTGCTCGTTATTATTAACTGGAACGTGCCTTGCTGCCCCGTTGGACGTAGCACAGAGCATCACACTGGTTTTGGTACTATCCTTGAGGTAGAGGGTAATTACAAATAAATGAAAGATTTTTCCTTTACTCCAGATACCAACATGAACTTTAGCCATAGATGTTGCCGTCAGGGACTTTTTGAGTTGTGACAGTGTGGTTTGTGTGATGGAGTATGGATAATTAGTATCAGCTTTCAAATGTTGGATGCTTTTCTTAACCAAACCACTTAGATTTGAAGAGGTCACCGTATTTATCGCATTGACACCACACCCCTGTCTCTTGTATTAACAGAATAAATGAATCTGCTTAATTATTTTATGATACTATCGTTGATTTTATTAAAGTGATCTTGAGACATTAATTCAGCAAATACTAAGTCTTTCGGGGCAAAGGTAATTTATAGTGTTTAGAGAAACTTCTCAGAGCAGTGGTTTGTGGGCAAGAATGAGGAGTTCCAAGAGCCTGAGGGAGGAACTAAGGAAAATAAATTAGTCATGAAGTCAGAAAACAAAGTCTATGACCTTTGTAAAGCCAATGTTACAGTTGAAGATGAGATAGAGACCCGTAACATGAAGCTACCTAGTGCCTTGCCAACACATCTGCTCTGAGGAATGTTTTTCATTTTGATCAGAAGCAGCTAACTTGGATTTGGTAACATCTACTGATTCTCACACCAGGGAAGGTAAATCAGGACTCAGGCTCGTATTTGCATACAAAATGCCAGATTCTTATCTCTGTTTCGAAATGGACATTGCCAAGCTCTTCTAAAACTGCCTGTTGACTGTGGTTTTGAGCAGAATGATAGATGTTTTCCAAATCTGAGATCACAGTTTGACCTTTAAGTTTCATGTGTGTTGTGTGCTTTCTTTATTCTTTTTATCTTGTGATGCTCCACCAAGATTTCAGAAAAAAAGAGTTCCTCTCTGAGGAAATGAGGAAATACCTTGTAAGGACTAGAAAGGGAGACTGGGAGCCCTGGATTTTGCCTGATGACTTTCTATGTGACCATAGTTTATCCACCCGAGGAATTGATGTAATGTTATTCCTGTGGGATTAAGATGGAGCTTTGGGAATGCTAGAAATGTTAGTTTGGGATCTTCAAAAGCATAAAGGAGGTGATGAAAATAGAAGAGAATAGTGGTGTTTGAAGTGGGAACACAGAAAAATAAAGTGAGAGGGGAACGCTTTTGGGAGGGTCAGATTACAAAAGTTTGTGCTCAGTATCCACCATGACATTTCTGGTTCCTATTCTGTAATTCAAACCAGCCACTCCTTACAGAAATAGACAATCACTGGATGCCCACCAGGCACCAAAGCTTTGCTGCAGATAATTATGATCTGATGAATGAGCTGCATCTCGGCCTGGGCTGAAACAATGGCTTGCCAGGAGCTCTGCCATCCCACGGGGAAAGCGCTGATGCTCTCCAGCTCCTCCGTATCACTCTGGCAGAGATCCACACGTGGTCCCCGCTCTGCCCGAGAGCACGTACCCATCGGTAGTTTGTGCAACAGTAGTTACATAAGGATGTTGGGTGATCAAAGAGCAGCCTAATGGGGTTGGATGGATAAGCAATTTGTGGTGGCTGAAAAGCCAGATGCATAAACTGCATCTTGTATTGTGCCCTCTCCAAAGGGTTAGATATGTCCCTCTGATGGCCGCTGTAGCTGGGTCAGATCTGTTTGAGGTTGATGGTAGCCAGAGGTTGAAGCTATTAGATGTCCATCAGGGGTGTGTGCTCCGGGAGCCTGAGGAAGTGGTGCTTACCCAACCGTATGGTGCAGCGCGTGGAGCCGCAGAGGGTGCGCCTCGGGATGAACTCAGCCACGATGATTTCTGGTTCAGCGGGATGGACCCGTGATGTGATGAAGTGGGCTGTCATTTGCAGAGCAGATACTAACAAACTTTGCAAGGCTGGGAACTCCTTCAAACTGCATGACCGAGATTGCCCATGGTTTGCCAAAATATGCAGATCATTCTTTCTCCTATTGCGCATTGGTTTAATTAGAGCTTCAGGGAACCACCTGACTTTCCCTATAAATCCTGCCAGCCAGATCAGCAGGTAAGCTGCTCTGCACCAAGACTAGCAAAACTGCAGGCTGTTATTACTATTTGTGTTACAGCAGTTGTCAAAATTCCCTTTTAGGATTGGGCCCTGCTTTGCTCAATGATAAAAACTTTGTAGTGCTTCTTTTACAAGGCATGATGCATCTCACAGATGCTTAGCTTGTCTTTAGTTGGGTTTTTTGATGTATTCTACGTGCTTACTGTGCTGGCTTGAAACTCGTTCAGGGCAGAAGAATTAGAAAATAAGCAGAGAGGGGACAGAAAAAAAAAAAAAAAGTCTTTATTTTTCTTATGTAGAACCAATCTGTGCCAGCCTGATTTCTAAACAGAAACTTTAAACAGAAATGCATATTTTGCTTTGATTGAAATATCCCTGAAAAATAAACCAAAGTTATCCCAAAATAGTTTGTGACCTACAATAGCTTGATGAAAGTCTCTTTATAGTATTCCGCCATGCTTTGAATTCCTTAGATTTACCCAGCCTTCTTCATCACCGTCTATAAATGCTGAATCACTGCAGGACATCTAAGAAGATTTAATGCATTCACTGCCTTCAGTTCCGGAGCTGTCATTTTGGGATGGTCTCTGTGTACTTCCTTTTTCTACACAGCAACATAATTTTAGACTTACTGATCTAAGAACAGCAGGAGATGGACTCTGATTTTTCTTGTGTTGATACGAACCAGGATGTCCTACTTGAAGTACCTGGAGATGCAGTGCTGTGAAAGTACTATGAAATCATGTTCACGCCCGTGTGTATTTATTACAGACTTCTGAACATACATGTATATGCCCTATACATCAAACTGCAGTAGCTTAATTCTGCTTTCCTGTTGAAATGGCAGGTGGAAATTTGGAGAACCTGAGCTAGGGATTGTGGAGGCCCTTTCGGTGTGTGCACTTTTCCTGAACGTTTGAGAGCAGGACATTCAGTCACTTGAATCTCGTATCTTTAATAACTTCCTGAAACAAACAGGTGCAATTTAGGCCATGCTGAAAAAAAGAAGAGCATCTCTTTCAGCGTATTATCTATGTGCAGTGAGACACTACTAGTAAAGGCACAGTTTAGCTTAGAGAAAGGTGCAGAGGGTTCAGTTCAGCTGCTGTGTGAAGAGGGGTTGGACTCATCCTTATTAATGAAACCAAGACCCAGAGCTTTGAATTGACCCACTGTCTTGCAGAAAATCCAGTATCCCAAGAGAACCGAGCAGCTTTTTACAGTGCTCATGCTTTCTGTTCATTCACAGTTTGTTTGTTAGATGTCATTTGCATGAACAGTCAAACAGTGTTTCCATTCTGTTCCATCAACGTTTTCGAGCCAAGTTTCATTTTGGCACGCAACAGTGATAGGGTTGTTCTGTTACTCAACTATTGTAAAAAGAGGCTTAGGTTAAATTCTGGAAGTTAATGAGAGAGCGGTGTGCAGCAATTTGGATTATGCTTTATGAACTAATTAAATACTTATTTATATGCTGTGTTTACTGTCCTCTATACGCAGGAGGTTTTGTTCAGTACTCATTTCACGTATAGGTAATTTACAGCTTATTTCAGCCTCCTATCCTCGATGCATCCTCTTCCCACTGCACAAAGAGTGAGGCAAATTAATATCCCTGCCTCCCTTGACAACATGCAAGGGTCTTTTTCCTGGGTGAAAGAATTTTTGTAAAGCAAAATGTGTGTTTATATCTTACCTCTTTATAATCTGTGTTCAGTAATGGTCCTCAAAGCAGAAGTAAAAGATTTTTTTAAATGCAGGAACATAAAGTTAGTTTTCTAAAATCTTATTTAGACGTGTAAATAAACGATCTAATTTCCAGAGGTATTGTTTACCAAGCAGATCTGAACAGATCTACTTTACACTGTAATAAAGCTCGTGGCTGCTCACCCACCATCTTCCAGCGAAAGATCAGAGAGCCTGGATCCCGAGCATCCCAGGGGACATTCCCCAGGTGCCTGGGCAGACGCCCTGCGGGGTCTGAGTTTGCTCTGGAGCCGCGGTTCAGCCACACCGTCTCCCAACCATCAGCACAGGATGCTCAGGACTTTTGAAAACTTGGACTTTTACCAGGCATAAAATTAGGCTCTTATATCAAAAAATACTGATAAAATGAATTAAAATTCACTTTAAAATGTCAGTGGGGATTGCTTAGCAAAATCTATGCTGATGTATTTAGTTTTAATGATTTTTACAGAGATAAAAGATGGGCCATTAAAACTAGGGCTGATTGAAGAAACAGGACGTTATTTACTATGTTTCTAATGAAAGGTTTTCTGAAAGTTACTTATTAGCTTGTAGTAATTAATCTATTTTGAAGGAATAAATGAAATTTAGGTCCAGCCAGCAAAGCAGTCCAGTCAGCCAGCAAAGCAGTCCAGTTTGGTGCAACCTTTACCAAGGGAAGGAGGCGTTAGGAAAGACACTCGCCTTGCGGGGAATCTCATCTGCCTTTTCTAATTTGTAAAGCTAAACCCTTGCCATTTGGCTGAGTCTTATGTAGTCTTCATCACAGAATACCTAAATCAGCCTCCTTAACAGTTAATGTTTGCGTAGCTTGCTTGTAGCAGTGTTTCCTAAGTAATCTTTACACATCCACATTTAATTCTCCACTCTAAATATTTACAGTTCATTTTTCAGTGTTCCTAGGGTGATTTCCCTGTAAGCACGTTCAGTTATGTAGCTCTAGTATTAAAAAAGACGGTTTTTAATTTGCTGGCGTTTTGTAGCTTTTGTTCTGCTTGCAAAGTTTAACATTGATTAGTTCTGACACACAATAAAGCCAGCCCGTGTGGCCGACCATGCTTTTTGAGGGAGGTATATCCTCCTGTCAGAGTGTGATGTGATGGGTCCCAGATGGAAGAGTTACGGGGTGCAGCTGAGCCGGTCCAGCAAATGGCTCGCAGGAGAGAGGTGTCCTGTCCTTCTGCTCACTCGTCCCCTTCCCCACTTGCCCGGCAGAGAGCTATTCAGGATTTTGCTTGGATTAGAGCAGGCACACACAGCTGGGATGAGGTAGGGAGGCGCAGGGAATCTTTCTTCTTAGCAACAGTAGCTGTTAGATGAGCTCAGCTGCACCACGGAGGTACACCATGATACGTGTAAGCCCATTTAGGCTGGCACTTAAGTACCTGTTAATATGAAGTCTCTGAGGATGTGTTGATTTTAAATGATTTCCTGAATTATGGCCTGTTGGGAGGCTACAACAGAGTTTAGAATGAAAACATTCCCTTTTGCATTGGTGGAATTTTCCCCCTATTATATATGATCACAAAGTGATCTTTGGCTTAATGACAGTGCATAAAAGGTACTGCTGTATCACTGCTTTCATAGTTACTTGTTGCCAATACCGTGGTTAAAGTGCTGAACTCTTTTGCAGGTTAACGAAATTTATCATGATGAGTCTCTGGGTGCTCACATTAACGTTGTCTTGGTGAGGATAATCCTGCTCAGCTACGGCAAGGTAAGTAAAGGTTAATTTAAGTGGAGGATATCAATATCTCTGAACTTCATTCTTTTATGAACAATGTAGTTACTCGTGACATGTATCGGTTTTGTATTTTAATTCAGACATTGTCCTTACCAGTCTATGAATATAAACAACTTTTATGTTTATATATATTTATTTATCACTTGAACTTCACATTTGAAATAATTTCAATTTCTTCCAGGTTTTCCCTGTGTTATTTTAAGTTGCTGCTTAGCTCTGGCAGTCTATCTTTTCAGATGTGTTTGAAATAATCCATGAAAGGTAGTGAACATTTTAGTTCCTAAAGAAAACACGAGGTGTTGTGATAGAGCTGTATGTAAGTAACAATAAACACAAGATCAGTTCTGCAAGATGCTCAGGGCTACGGCCTCATTCCAAGAACTCATTTAAACTTGTGCTTAACATTAGTGGGACTACACATGTGCTTAAAGTTAAGTGCGAGTTCTGTGGGACAGGGGCCAGAAGACAAGAGCTCTGCAGATCAAATCTGTAATTAAGAATACCAAGTGTTCTTTCTCTCTTGCTGTTTCTATGGAAGGGGTTACTCTACAGGCAAAACTCCAGTAAAGAGGAATTAAATGGTAAATGGTTTTCAAAAGTATTGAACTGTTCAGTACCTGTGTCCTATTTTTGCCAAATCAACATCAAATTCCATGGAAACAGGAACAGGGCGTTTCAAGTATGTTGATGAATGCTTTGGTTAATGACATGCGATTTTAGTGCTCTCTTTGAGCATGCCCAGCTGCTCAGAGCAGAGCGTTGAAATCTAATATACATTTCTGTGACCAGAGTTGCTGGCATTTGCATGTCCACGTAATAAACCTGGGTTCTGGAAGGCTCCGTGCATGCAAGCTGTATGCAAGCTGCTGAAATGCAGTGAAATGTCAGTGAAGAGCCAGCGCAGACGGTGCCAGCGGTGAAGCTCCACTGACATTCACCAGTTTACCTGGCTCGACACCACCTAAGAATTTTCCTCCCTTGTACAAGTGAGGGAGCTCTGAGTTTTAGTCTGGACTCTGCTGGAGACCAGTTACCTGAATTTGGGATAAATTGTTCTGTTTGAGCTTCCCCATCTGAACTAAACACACCGATCCGTCTCTGCTTTTCCTGCAGTGAGGTAGATGATGATGTAGTTAAGTGTTTTGGATAAGCTTAATCAGATGCATGTCCTAAAATAAAAGGTTAAAAAGGTCACATTTGCCATTTTGTGATCGAAAGTTCATGGTGTATATAGTTAACATTAAGTTACAAAATAAATGAAATATCCTTGTGATTGCTGTAATGACAGCAATTTGAGGGATTGCAGATTGACTAATAATTCTCAAAAAATTCTGATATTGCAGTAGTGGTAGAAGCCAACAGAATTAGCACATGGGCTAGTCACTTCTTAGCTGTCCTTTCTTCATAAGTATTTCATAATTGTTATTCTTGTCCATCTTTAGCTCTATAGATCTGCACCAGTAGTCTGAACTCTGATAACTTCTGCTCTTTTTCTGATGTGCCATCAGACAATACATACAGCAGACCTCATTTCACCTTAAGAATCTTTATTTCCTTGTGAAGAATAAAGCATTGTCTATTGATAATTTGAAAGTTATCAGTTTCATATTAATCTTCTTTAGAGAGAAGAGTGGGGTGGAGTGCAAAAACCTTCACTTCTTGGTGGGTCTTTGGCCACATCACAAAAATAGCTGTGCAGGTAGCACTATGTCATCTGCTTGTGGATAGTCTACTGCTGGATTCTAGATCCATAATCTGCAGTGGACGATGTTGTAGTTCCTGAGTTATCCTGCTGCTTTCAGCAGGGCATAAAATGGAATAATTCTAAAATCACAAGCTTGCCCTAAATAACCATGAAGATAATTTTTCTTACATTTCTGTATCTGATCCTTATATACATGAAAGACAATTTATGGCTTTCTGAAAAAAGTGAATGTGAAAGGTATCAGTCATTTCAGAGCTCGTCCACCTGATGGTGTGGGGGCCTGCATGCCCTGGCTTTTTGAGAATACAATTTTTTATGTTCATATTTTTAAAGCTTCTGATCGGATGACTAGTACCAGGGAGTAGAAGGTGAGGAGGTTTCTCTTCGAAGGGTTGGGATTATTTAGCTGTGGAAATGCTGAGAGGAAAGGTGTATAGTTCTTACTTTCTGAACCTGTTCTGAGGAATTAGAACAAAGCCTTCGATATGTTACTATCCCACTAAAACACATCAGCACTAACAATTTTTAGGAAGATACATTCAAAGTACATCATAAAAGGAAGGGCACGTGTACAAGTCAAGGCAGTGCATGAATGAAGCAACTGGGTTGAGTTCACAACATGAAAATATTGTCCCAGTCTTGTTTGAGTAAGCATTTCTTCTGAAAGCATGTAGCTGATATCTTCAGATTCATTTGCTTCATTGTAGGCAATTTATTATATTATCAAGGGTGCCATTTAAATAATCATAATAATTACATTATGGCTCTGTAATTGATGAAGTATGTACCATCAGAGTCAGGTTTATGACAGCCCTCTGAGCTATTGCCAGTTCTCCACCCCTGAACAGCCTTTTACTGTATTGTGTGTTGGTTTTTTTTAAAGAGGATTATATTATTTTATACAATATGTCATTTGTTGATAAGAATAATATGGACAATACTTGAGTTGCATAGCAACCAGCTTTTCAGTGGTTCTTGCTTGAAGGTACTCCATTCCTTGAAATGTACTTATTTTTTAATATTTTCAAACATAGGCAACTGTACATTGAAAAGTTTCAATAATTTCAGTAATTGCATTAGTTGCCCTGGTAAGATGAGAAAATGGAAGATGTTCCTTGGTGATCACATGTTGAAATTACTTCAGGGGCAAATTCAGAAGATCTGACACTGTTTTACTGAATTAACATGTTTCTCTGCATTTTCTTTACTGTGACTCCCAAAGTCACAGGCTTTTTTGATGTGGTGGAATGCTGCAAAGAAGTAAACAGGGTATGTGTGGTGCATTTTTCTTCAAATGGGAAAAAGATGAGCTGGCTCACTTCTGCCTTCTTGACTTCGGTAGTAGGAAGATTGGTTCCAAATTTTGGAAACTGTGGATACATTTGAGATGAATAGAATTCAACGTTTGGGCAAATTATTCCATTTAGACCTATTTTGGTTGTAACGGCCCTGTAATCCAGTTAGCTCTAGAATACTCAGGGGAATAAGCAAAACAACCACTATCACCAAGTGCAGAGGAGGTGGCAAGAGATGAGCTGAGAATGGATTTAAAAACCCTGACTAGTTATTATAAAATTTGTTTGGAAACATTTAAATCCTAAGCACTGCATAAAATCCTCTCATCGCCTCTTTGAGGTGAATGAATAAAGATTATTATTCCCATTTTACAGCTAAAAAACCAAAGATGTTAAGTGTTATTTTCCAAGGCCACACGGAAGGCCACTGGCAGGCTGGGGCTAAGACCTCATAAATTCCTGGCTCCAGCCCCACGCTCTGTCCTTCGACAATGGTGACTTTGTGTGCAGATGAGCTGCCCCTGCACAGCGGCAGAGGAAAGCACACACATTAGCTGGGATGGGTGTAATTAAGACAGTTATTAATGGAAAAAAAAGTCAGAAAGAGTTCTGCAGGAACTGCAAGTGTTTCAATAAATGCAGCCACCTGAGGATTTATGAGGGTTATTTCTGGGGAAATGTGAACGTGGCAGTGCAGGACACCCCTGAACTCTCCTTTGGAGCAACGTGCACAGCTTGAGTCACCCGTATTCAGACTGGAACAGGGTGGGATAGGCTGAGGGATGCTGTGTCTGCTCTGGACACATCTGGGATGGCAATCAGTAGGGAGAGAAAACCCATGTTAGCTATAAACCAATGTTGGGTTGTGCTCTGGCCATGTGTTAACTTGGTCAAATTGAAAGAGGAACCTGACCACCAAGGCAGACAGCCTTTCAAAAAGACTAAGGGAGCGGAGAAAACCCAAATGGCTTTGAGATGGCAGTTCAGGAAGAAGGTAGTGGATGCCAACAATATCAGAGGACAGGACTGTTCAACTGAGAAGGATTTTTCAATTGTGTATGTCTGAGATGTTAGCAGAGCTCCTGCTGCCTTCATTTGGGACAAGATTTTTACCTTCGATCTTTTCATAAAATGGTGCTCCCTATTTCTGCCATCTGACCTTTTCATGTCTAAGCTTGATGCAAGCAGGGAAGATGTTCTCGGTGCAGCCAGGATGGAAAGCGGTGGTTCATTCTGAGCTAGGTTCTTCTCTCTGTTTCCCAGAGGGTGGCACAGGTGACATAGCTGAGATGCAAGGACAAGCCACGTTTATCCTCTAAATCAAGTGTTCATCCTTACCATTTTGCTGTTGACCCTGGTCGGAGGGAAAGGGGTGAGTGCTCCCCTCATTTCTGCTTGTCCTGGGAAGAGGCGAAGACTCTGGCTGAGATCAGTTGTGCCTGGCAAGGCAAGAGGGTTGTTAGCTGTACATTAGGGTCCCAGAACAGCTGTGCTTGGAAGGGACCTCTGGACATCATCTAGTCCAACCCCCTGCTCAAAGCAGGGTCACCTAGAGCAGGGTGCTCGGGACCTTGTCCAGCTGGGTTTTGAGTATCTCCAAAGACAGAGACTCCACAACCTCTCTGGGCAACCTTTCCCAATCCTTGATCACTCTAATGGTAAAACTACAGTAACACTCTTCCAGGTTTTTTCTTGCACTTAAATGGAATTTCTTATATTTCAGTTTGTGCCTTTTGTTCTTTCTCTGAATACCACAGAGAAGAATCTGGCTCAGTCGTCTTTACTCCCCTCCCAATAGGTATTTACATACATTGACGACATCCCCCCGAGCCTCCTCTTCTCCAGCCTCTCCTTGTACTAGAAGGTCACTAATGTGAGTTGAGTGTCTTAGTTTTCCAGTGACATTGGTAGATGCAGAAGACCCAAAAGTATCACCAGGAATCAAGCCCTGATCTTGCAACGTGCTACACAAACATGTCTGAAGATGGAGTTCCTGATCCCAGCCTTTGGCATCTCCAGTAACCAGTTCTGCACAGGCTGAGTTGCAAGGCCAGAACCTACATATTATTTAGGATTTTGGCTGCCGTTCATATTTTTGCATTGTGTTTGTATGTTTAGGGTGGGGGTAAAGAGAAGAGGAGATATTGTCCCTCTTATTTTTTTATCTGGGTAAATAGTTGAATTGCCTTATTTATGTATTAGACTCATAGCTTGTAATTTCCCAGTGTGTTTTGTTGGGACCTTGAAAAGTGTAGAGCTGGCTGATAGCATAAACAGTCCTGATCTGCTTACATTTATACAGAATTAGAGACTGAAAAATGTTTACAAACTGCTGCCATAAGAAAGCTTTACAAATCCTTTGAATGCAAAATGACAATTTGCTGAATGAGCTATTTTTGTTAGTTTGGTTACCATGGACACTAGATAATTGTATGTATTTATTTATTGCTTGTCTTGTTCAGGATGAGAAAAGAATATAGAAGATCTAATCCAATATACAATGAACAATAGAAGTGCCAAGTAGAAGCAATGTAAACAGTGTGTTTTGCAGAGACTTTACACATTCAAGGAGGGAGTCGTACCTTAAATTGTTTCCCTAATGTGTGCAACGCTGTGGTCCAACTTTTGCTACCATAGTTTGAAGCCTATCAAGTTAAGTGTGTTTCTGCTCCTTCTGGAGCTACTGAAGAGCCGCAAAGCCTTCTCGGTTGGTACTCTTGGAGCACCACCTAATGGATGAGTTAGGAAAGGTCCTTTTCCGGCAAACTTCTGACCAGCCTAAATTTCTTGTGTTCTGCTCATCCACACCATTGTAAAATTGTACCCAGTTATGCTAAATGGCAGATAAAGAAAACAGTTGGTTAAGGAAAGCTGCCATTCTATGTGTGATACCAGTGCTGGCAACTTGCACTTTCTTTAAAAGTTTGGGTAGACTTTGCAGTTGTTCTTCTAAGATAACTTTGTATTTGAAATTGTTAATGAGAAAAAATTTGACATGTTTCTTACCTTCCCAACAATTTACGCAAGTATTTGAAGGACCTTCCAGTCAGCTTCATAAATTACTTGTTCTTGAGTGTCTTTGTAAGAGAACTGATCATCATAATGATAACTTCCCAAACACCAAGACAGGTAGCAAAGAAGGCTCAAAGGCTTCTGGATCTATGTAGTAACAACTTTCAACCATTTCTTATTGCCCTGCTTTGCCTCTTTGTATGAATGGTAGTTGCAACTCAGTTGTCATCTTTTTTTTTTTTTTTTAAATTATTTTTTCCTAAGAAGGAAGGGAGTAGAGAAGAAATGAAGGCAGAATCAAAAAAGAAGAAAAATGGAAGGCATTAGTAGATGTTGAGTTTCCCAGAGCAAGGATCTCGGCTGGTTCCCTAGGGCAGACTGTCCTCATAACTCTCTGTGATGTCTCCTCGCATGGGGGATGTTCTCCCAGCTGAGGCCTTTTCACTTCTTGGCCAACATCTCCATCTGTTTCCATCAGCAGTTCTCTGAAATGCCCACAGATTTTTTGCTTTTCTTGCTGTGAGAAGGAAAGTTTCTCTTTCCATTGGCAATTTTCCTGCTGATCAGCTGAGTAATGCTCTCCACAGGCCTGCTGTCTTGTTTGGAAAGAGGTCCTTCCCAGCCAGGTCTGAGCTCCCAGCCAGCTGCAGGACCTGCATGTTCCTGGCAGTGTGGGCCCTTTGCTGGCCAACAGTAACACCTATACCTCTTCTCCATATGCAGCCTGCTAGCCACCAAACTTTCTCTGCAGTCTGACAAAGAGGGATTTTACCTTTACTTCCAGTCTTTATTACCGTGCACGGCTCATCTCTTTTCCTCTTTCTTCTTTCACTTTGTCCATTTAATAAGGGCCTGGGCTTTTCTGAGTCTGATGAAAGCTCCCTGTTGACTTCCAACAGAAAATATTATGAAGTGTTATCTGATATCTCTACAAGAGTAAATTTTTGGTCAACATCCCTCCAAAACATGACATCTGCCCTGTCTAGTAACAAGCTGTGCCTGGTCCCATGATTTCCTAAGTTCCTTTTGTGCAGGACAACAGCATTTATCTTTAAAGGTGAGGCAGCTGAAAAAGTGAATAAAAATGCAATATAAAGACATGTCTGGCTCAGGACATCTTTGATCCAAAGACAACTGGAGCCTTGGAGGTTATTGGAGGCAAATACTACACTATACTTGCACTCTTCTAATTCCCTTCCCTGGGCATCCCATTGCCTACTATCAGGAGATGACCGTGGCTTACGTGGTCCCTTGGTCTGACCCAGTCCAATTGCATAGCATAGCGGGGTTGATTCGGACCCCAGGTCGGCAGTTCCCTGGCCACGCAGTATTCTCTGTCGGTACTGTTGGAGCCTTTCTGATTTGCAAGTCCTTGACAAATTGCAGAAAGTGGGAGTTTGGGTGAAAATCTGCTAGGAATCAAGGGGGTTTCTCTTTGCAGGCTGCTACATTGCAGTGAAGACAGACAAGGGATTAGCGGCCAGATGTTTTGACTGCTTGGTGGGCTTTGAGTACTCAGCAGGTAGAGTGAGTTTTCCCTCTTACTCTTTGGAAGTCCTCCTCATTGACACAGAACCTCGACTTGCTATTTATACCTATAGCACATGGACGCTTAAAATAATTGACTTCCTACTGGATGCCTCGTTTCCCAATTTAAAGAGCAGTAAGGCTCAATTGTGCATGTGTCACATTTCTGATGTAAAATTGTATCATTGGCAAAGAAGTTGGGCCATCAGCTGAAACATGTTTTATAGACTTGTGTGTTCTCAGTTTCCCTTCTTACGCCAAAGGGATTTTCTTAATTTTCCCCAGTATGTTGGATGCATCACCCCCACCCTTGCCAACGCTCCATATTAAGGAGTTGGTTTTCCTTTTGTTTGCTTGAAGACAAGCTCTGAAATCACTGTTTTGATACATAGGCATTGAGATGCTCTTGGACTGAACCAGTAGTTTTGCTCAAGTGGACTTCAGTGTACAATTAAAACAGTTCTCGACTCACGCCAGATGCCAACGCAGTGCCCAAACTGTGGGAACTGCTGGGTACGCTGCGGCAGATTGATCTGGACTCTGACAGACTCAACGTTCATCAGAACAGTGCTGCAAGCTGCTGTATCAGTTTGTCCAGAGACTAGTCTTTTGCTTTTGTGCCGGAGTCCGTTGCAAAGGTGGACCCCATAGGGAAGATGTGACATATGACAGAGGAAAGCTATAAAACAGTGATTATTTAGAATTTATTGGGGGTTTTTTATATTCTGTGTTTGTTTGCTCATCATGCAGAGATTTTTTTTTTTGCAAATATTTGGATACCCTTAAAGCACATGTTGATAGTGCGAGTTTTTTGTTTGTTTTCTGATTGATGCATCTTATAAAATGTGATGATTTTCATTTGATAGAATGTACAGAAGGAGGTCATTATGAGACAAAGAAATATTAGTAAACTATACAAATGACTTGAGATTTTTCAACTTCATTTTACAACATTCTTCGCTTTTTCAATCTGGCAGTAAGATTTCTCACTGAGCTCCTTGAAGGGATTGATTTCTCTTGTGAAGCATTGGAGAAATGAGAAGGTGGGAATTAAGTAGATTGTTTGTTTGTTTGATTATTTTTATTTTACCACTGATGGATGTTATTAAAGACTTCAACAACAGTCAAACCTTGTTAAACTGAAGAGGACTTTTGCTTGAAGAGCCAGGATTTTACCCTGTAATAGTCACTCAAAGTTTGTTTAAGTTTGTTCTTATAAATATACGAAGATGCAATAACGGCACCACAACTGTCCCACCATTTTAATACTGTTATTAGTTCAATTTCCAAGGGAATTATGGCTGGAAGCAGTATGATCCAGTGTGGGATTATATTAAAACTGTTTCATTCCACAATGGTATCAGAATCCAAACTGTGCCTCTATTTGGTTTATTAATTTGTTTTTCTGAACATTTGCAGAATTGTAATATCCCAGTTTTGCCAAAATCAGACCTCAGTTTGGCAGACTTTTCTTTTATCAATTCCAGTTGTTCTTCCACAACCCTTTGAGGATTTTCTTCTTCGTGTAGTCAATACTCTGTGTACTCCATCATGCAGTCAATTAAAGGACACGTCAAATACATCTGTATTTAAACACGAACTATATTACTTCTCTCTTATTTTTGGTCCAGACTAGGTTTTGCTTTACATTAAGTATTTTGGAATGACAAATGCTTACAGTACAGTATAGCATCTAAATTGTAGTGGTTTGTGTGTTATGATTACAGCGTTGTCATGGTAATACAATTTTTGCAAATGAGAAGCCAGGGTTCACATATGTAGTTCTTACAAATCCTGGAAGGCCTAGTATGGGTCAATTAGTCATACATTTTATAGCATCCCACATACAATAAGCTTTCTTAAGTCTTAGTGATGCACAGTATTAAGTAGAATTAGCTGGGAATTCTTAAGAGAGTACTATTTTGTAAAAAGGCAAATGTAGTAGTGGATTTTAAAATACCTTTCTCCTTCTTGTTCAAGAGAATTGTCCTTTGCACGGCACCTAACACGTTAGCTCATTCGAGTCGGCTAAGCTGTGTCAGCGCACCAGCCCTGTAATGCACCGTTTGTAGGGAAAATGGGGTACCACACGTGCTACCTTCGGAAGGATCTTCAGATATGGAATGGGTTAATAAACATTCACTTTAAAAGACAGTCAATGGGAAAGTCAGTTTCTGAAAGTACACAGCTGAAAAATGTACACTTAGTTTTTATGGTTAATAGAATATCCAGGAGTGTTCAAAGGTCTGACAAAACAGCCCTAACGGCTTGGTTTCACGACAAAAGCAGCTGATGAACCGGGGCAGGGTGCTGGCCGTCTGCCCTTGCTGCCGTTTGCTTCCCTTGGCCATGCGGCGTCACCTTGTCCCCCCTGGCCAACAGCCCCTGCAGTCCCAGCAGGGAAAGGGGCTCCATCGGAAACTCTATATCCAGGCTGGAATGGTGCTGCAAGCTGGTGCCAGGGTGGCATAGAAATAATAATGCACAGTGCACAATACAATATCGGTTTTCTAATTAGAAATTTTCTTCTGTTGTATCTTTTTATTTTTCTTTTGGTGTATCTTAGACCTCATTAAATGCAGAAATCGCATTTAATCTAACCATGAACTTTAGCTGTTTTCTTACTTTCTTGATCCAGTAAAATTTGTTTCTGAAGTGTAATTGTCTCTTTAATAAGAACAGACTTTTAAGGGAAATGGGATGTTTAGTCAAGTGCCTGAACAAGTTGGCAAAAAAATTGCCCAAGCTTTTAATAAATAACTCTTGGCGTCTTTTTTTTCCCATGCATGTACAGTCTATGAGTCTGATAGAGATTGGGAACCCTTCACAAAGTCTGGAAAATGTGTGTCGCTGGGCCTACTTGCAACAGAAACCTGACACTGGGCACGCAGAATATCACGACCATGCTATCTTTCTCACAAGGCAGGATTTTGGTCCCTCTGGCATGCAAGGTAAGATGTACATCAGGTTTTGTTTTGCATTTGTGTTTATCACTTAGCAAGACCAGTCATGCAAAGTTTAATTGTGTATCTTTTGCTTAGTTTTGGTCAACGTTTTCTTTCCCCAAGAGCTCTGCATAGGGCCATTTTCAGTTAAAACTGTTTCATTTGTTATTTTATCTTTTCTCACTGGTGGGATTATTTATTGGATCATTTCTTTGCTCTTGCTGAAGCTGAGCAAATGGGATCCCTATGTAAAAGTCCTGAAAATGCCCAAAGATTAAAGAATTTATGTTTAAAAATTCTCCAAAGCTGTTGGTGTGTTCTGGCAGGATTCCCAAGAAATATTGTTACAGAGAGGTGTGGAACAGTAGGGCCAAGTGCTGTCTACTTTTTCCTTTATTCAGGGCTCTGCCTCCTGTGAGAACAGGTTTGTTCCCTGGAGGGGATAAATCTCAGAGCTTTCCCATTCCTTTTGGGTTGGCCAGATCTGCTCTCAGCACAGAGCTTTGGGGTTTTGCTCACACGTTCCCCGAGGGCTGGAACTGCTTCAGGTTCCTCGTGAGCTGTAACGCAGCAGCATGTGGTGTCCTTTTCCCCTGTTGCCTCATGCACTTGGGGAAGGCAATTGCAGGATGGTCCTAGAGACTGGTCACAACAGTTTTCTTGGTGAGCCAGGAGTATAGTTTTAGTTTGTTCAACAGGCTGGTTTCATCTGTTTCGTAGATGAGGGAGCACATTATTAAATGTTTGAGGGCAGAGGTCTCTTGAGAGGACTGTTTCAGCTATATTTGTGTCACAACAGAAGACACATGTTTGTCCTAGAGCTTCTCACCACATTGTCTTTCCATACTTGTTCATTTTCTGGAATACTTGGTATTTCTCACAGGCTACGCTCCAGTCACTGGAATGTGTCATCCTGTTCGAAGCTGCACTCTCAACCATGAAGATGGTTTTTCATCTGCATTTGTGGTGGCTCATGAAACTGGACATGTGTAAGTAGAAGTGTGGACATCCGGTGTCCTACCTTAAAATGTCTTTGGTACTGACAAATACCGATGACATCGGAAAGATGCAGTTTATGTTAAGAAACAATATTCAGGGTTAGCGCTGGCTTCAGGTGTCAGCTCTCTCAAGGCTTTCTTTATGATCTTGAGTAAGCTTTATATTTTGGTACTTTCAAATGGAAAAAGGAACTAATACCAAAATACATTCCAGGGATGCTGTGAGAGTAGATTGAATGATGTATGATAGTCTCCTGGTGGAAATGTAAAGTTCTCATAATGATGAAATATGAATTAATTGAGTCGGTGGAATACAAAATTCTTGAAAACAATCCATATTAAATAAGCACATCATGTCTATATGTTACTGCTGGTGAAGGATACGATAGTGTATCGAAACAAGATGCCAAGCACCAAGGTTACAACTGTTCTATGTATTTCATGTAAAAAATGCCGTCACTTATTGATGTGATTACAACCAATGACTGGGCAGCAGTTGTGAGAGCTCTGGTTTCTCCCAGAGCATTTTAGTTTCTGTGTTTGGAGAGAACACCCACTGATTTCCCATTTTCTCTTTGGTAGGACAACAGTTCCCAGAAGGCCTTTTCTGAACAGTTTCAATCTATTCTGTTTTCCCTAAGAAAACCTGCAGGGCGTTTTCTCTTTGTTGCCTCAGAATTATTAAGGGCTTTCAACAAAAAATTGCCAAACTTTATTGAATCTCACTGTAAACATATCTTAATTAGACAGGGATATAGAATTGATACCCAGATGGTATTTGATTCCAGGATTTTTGAATTAGGAATTAAAAGAATACACGGTGAGCTTTAAAAGAGATATCACTGACGAATGTTTGTAATCCCTCAAATCACATTCAGCCCCAATCTGTTAATTTGGTTTAAGTTATGGACAGATAATTGCCCATGTTAGTCAAACAGTGCTCATAGAAAAAATGCAATATAAGAGCCTAACAAAGGGAAGGAGAAAATATATGCATAATAAAGCCAAAAAGAAAATTTAAAATATCTGTAACTTGGGGTAAGTTTCTAGAAAGCGCCCAACACTTTCCAGGCTGTTTCACATTTAAACAGTGTGGAATTGCTACTGGGCAATAGCAGCAGCTACTCTAAACTAGCTTTCAGTTTGGTGTCTTTTTTTTTTTTTTCCATGCAAAGGACTTGTCTACAATTGCAAATTACTTCAAATCAAGCCAAGGTGTGATATTTAAAAGTTAGGTAAACTCCTGAATAGCTCCAGATTGGAGTATGATAAATTTCTGTTAATACTTCTGGAGGGTGGACTAGATCCTTAATCCAGAAATGGATTCATTTAGCTGTAGTTGCTCACAAATGTGGATGTGCACAGAAGCCCAAAGAAGGCACTTTTAATCTATTTTGAAGGTGGATTAAGCTAATCATACGAAAGTACTCTCCAGGTTCAATGCTTCTATGTGGGAGCTACTACAGACTAGTTCTATAGCTTCAGTATCACCCTGTCTTATTTCTCACGACTTTGCTCATGTAGACAAGGGCCATAGGACTTAACCTTGTTACAGTCAGCCACTGGTGACATTTGGGATGTGGAAACACTTGGGCACTCAGACTTCACCTGCAACGTGACTGTGCTGGCTCTCTCCTCTGCACGGCAGTTTAGGCATGGAGCACGATGGCCAAGGGAACAGATGTGGGGACGAAGTCCGCCTGGGGAGCATCATGGCCCCACTCGTGCAAGCCGCGTTTCATCGCTTCCACTGGTCTCGTTGCAGTCAGCAAGAGCTGAATCGATACCTCCAGTGAGTAGCTGTTAAGCAGCCTCTCTCCTTTGATTGGGAAGCATGTAAGAACAATTCTGCGTTTAGCATATTTGCCTTATCCTTTTGTTAGGTACTCAAATGAGGTTCAGTAAAACAAAGAAACAACCCCTCCCCACCATGGAACAAGATACTTTCCCATCAGTTGCAAATAATAATGCAAGTTCTCAATTAGTTTGATTTCAGTCCATTTTAAATTGTTCTCATTTCATTTACATCTATTCATTTTCTGGACATTGATAGTATATACGCTGTCCTCTGGGGGGTTATGAGAAGACACTATTACTAATCTCGTTGCTACCTTTCCTCCCTCCCTAATGTAACCGCTAGCTGGAGGAGTGCCTATGCTACCCAGCAGCGTGGTGTCTATCTCACAGACACCAAATTTTCAAGGGCCATTTGTTGCTTATGATACTTGTCAGTGATAAGATGGTGCTGCCTAAAGAGGAAATTCTGCCCTGGAAGTGCTCAGGGCTTTTTTTTACTTTAACAGATATCTAAAGAAAGAGCATGGCTCTAGAATTAGTTCTTCAGTTGTTAGTTTTCCTTTGTTACTTCCTGCAAAAGCTGTTTAAACAGCTCCATCCATGTCCCTTGCCTTCCCTTTGAACCTGACACTTCGGGCACTAGACCTGCGCTGGGGTCCCCTGACAAACTGGAGTTTATGACCATGGTTTTGCTCTTCCCCTTGTTGTTATGTGCAAGTTGTATGGAAAAATATGGGGAAACTACTAGGATACCTAGCAAAAACTGAAAATGAGTAGGAAAAAATGCAGCAAAATACATGAAGTAAACATGAGTCAGTCTTTTTTGTCAATATTTTTATTATCTTAGATATCTTAGGTATGGCAATAAGGAATAAAAATATTGTGAGAGAAGTGTGATAGTTTCACTTAGCAAGATCCTTAAGAGCATTAACCATTAAATAAAAATCATCTGGCCTGGAGGGCTGTTTTACATTCTTTTAAATACAGCTATTTTAAAATATCTTATAACAAAGTGGAATGATGGTTTGCTTTGAAGTAAATCTAACATCAAAATTATGCTTTCAACTCTTGGTATCTTCAAGGCAACCTGAATGATTGCCAGAATAGACTCGTGTATGGTGTCCTCATGTCCGTTGAATAACTCGGAGACATTTCAGAGATACTGTTGATGATGTTGGTCTTGTGAATTAACCAGTGATTATACCATGTTAACCATTCAGTAAATACTAGCATCAGTCCCCTATTCTCCACATGACTTGATTCAAACCTGATTCTAGTACAAAAGTCAAAATCAAACATGATTCTAGTGCATTACAGGATGTCCTCACGATTTAGGACAAGAGGAGAAACTCCCGAGTTCATCACACAGAAAGGAAACTTTGTACAAATTATGGATGGAGCTGAGAGCTATCAGCACAATCAGAGAGGGAACAAACCTGAGCATTTAGTGCAGGCAGAAAAGTACGAATGCTTGTAAATGAGTTGCTGCTTCTCAGCAAGGACACGGGAAGTGGTAATCTCGGATGGTTACCCTGGCTTCTGCTTCTAAACTTCACTTGAGTGACAGTTGCACGCAGCAAGAAATTCCACAAATGGAAAATTAATTAAACTTTCATTTCTTCTTGGTCTCATGTGGATTCTTCCTTTGATTCCTTTCACATAGGGAGCCTGGAGACTGATAGGAATTTACCTGGAAGCTAAATAGAAATTATAATGGAAGGACTTTAGAAAAAAAATAAAAAATATAGATATATATATAATCCATTAAAGGTGGATACAACATGATAAAGTTAATGTGAGCATAATTGCAATATTAGCTGCTCTTCATGACCAGCGCCTGAGAAATCGTAGGCTCTGTTTTGTTTGGAATAAAAAGGCAATGAAACCACAAACACTGTGAAAGACTCACAGCCCCATCTGTTACTGTAATTTTTGCCTGTTGCAGTTCCTATGATTGTCTGCGTGATGATCCCTTCGAACATGACTGGCCTTCCCTTCCACAGCTGCCAGGAATTCACTACTCCATGAATGAGCAGTGCCGTTTTGATTTTGGTTTGGGCTACATGATGTGCACAGCTGTGAGTACTTAAGTTTGGCTTCTGCTATTTCTCATCCAGGAGTGTTGTAAGTGTCTCTGAAATATCTTTAATAGGGACAGTGTAGTGAAACCCACAAGGAAAGATGCTGTGCCCATTTAGCTAGGAGCAAGGAATAACAACTGAATGTTGACAAATATGTTATTTTAAGTATCTCTGTCTTTCTTTTTTGAATTGGAGTTACAGAAATAATTATTCTGTAGTTTCATAAATAGCTGTAGACTTCAAGCAAACAAGCTTGCTGCATTATTGAGCCTCCTATTGTTGGCAGCTAGTTATTTTGCTACAAAACTCCTACCGAGATACGAAGGAGAGAGATTTGGTGGCACATCTTGCAGTAATGACACAGGGCAGTATGCTTTCATGATCCAATTTTATGGAAAGCGTGATGCATTTTGATGCCTAGCATCAGAAAATAAGTGTTACAGTGAGTAGAGCAACTTGCAAGGACTCTTAATGACATGGTTGGATCTCTTGTACCAGGAAAACAAGAGGCAAAGTTTAAATTTAAAGCAAGGCAAGATTAGTGCAATTCTCAGTGGATTGGCCTCAGAAAGCAGAGTCTTCTGCAGCAGGGCTGTGCCTCCCACCTCCAGCTCCTCAAGTGGGACAAAATATTAAATGGAAAGAGATGTTTTCAGCTGGTGTGGCAGCTGTTAGCAGATAACATTTCTGCTTTGATTCCCATCTGCAGGAATATGTGTGCTGAGTGGTGTCTCTAGATAATGGATGAGAACCTTTAAAGCATCAGCTGTAGTATTTATTGTGTCTTGGCACAGTTCCCACTGATGCTGCCTTGGGAGAATGTCCCAGCCAAAGAGAGTCTTTTCTTACAGCCATTCTCCAGAGCCTGGGAGACAGGGACTTTCTATTCTTCTTTGTTCAGAATAACCAAAAGCATGTCCAGACATCACGTTTTAGTATATTATGTGGTGGGTGGTTCTCATCCTTTCCTATACAAGCTCTTGCATTTTAGGTAAAATGCTGATTTATTAATTGGATCGGGGTCCTGAGCTCAGATTTCCATCCTCCTAAGAAGGTGATTGCAACAGCTGAGCTACAGTCTGAGCAGCTTGTTTCCCTCTCCCATGAGTACTCGAGGATTTTTTTGTCTGCCAAATGAAGCTGCTCCATTTGGAGGAACTGTAAGAAAAGGCAGCGTGTGTCTTACTGTCTGGAGGAACACGGTTCCCCCTTGCCCAGTCTGCCTTTGGTCACTAGTGTAAAAGTATTTTTGCCCGACCTTATTCCATCAGAAGTGAGTGGGATCTCACTTCAGAGTTGCTGATGATTTTGCACAGAAGTGCAGAGATCCTCAGTCCACAGACACCGTGTTCCTCAGGAATCGGTGATAACAGCTGGTGGTTTCCTTTCAGCTAAGAAAGGAAAAACCCCACAATGCTGCAGCTTCTATTGCAGTTTCCAGTGGGAACTCTCTCGAAACGTTGTCCACTCTGATTTTTCTTGTGTTTCAGTTCCGTACATTTGACCCCTGCAAGCAGCTGTGGTGTAGCCACCCCGAGAACCCCTACTTCTGCAAGACAAAGAAAGGGCCTCCGCTGGACGGGACCATGTGTGCACCAGGAAAGGTGAGAGCGGGTGCTGTGTGTACCTGCACGGTCACATGCGTTCATGTGTGTTTGTGTGCAGCTGGGGATGTTCTCCTTAAAATCAAGAGGAACAAGAGAAGAACCTATCTTGAGGACTTGAAGTCCACTAAGATGTGGGGCAAACACATGAGTGCAAGTAAGGCTGTTGAGCAGGATGAGGCGAGGAGGCAGGGGCCAGGACTGGTGTGTCCTACCTGGCAGCTCTGTGACCGTCGAACCCTGTCCTGACGCAAGTCACGGAAGTGTCTGCAGGTTGCCCTGTACTTCTTGGAAAGTCTTTGCGGCAGAGCCAAAAATGGGGAAATTTCCCCTTGCCCACAGCTTGTGTGAGGTCGGGGGGGTTGTGTTTGTATCGGTGATGTTGTAGTGATGCTGACTGGCTTCCCTGGGGCTGGGGGTGCAGACAGCAGTGAGGTCCTGGAGAAGACAGCCAAGCTGAGGCCGCTGTGGCTGCCCCGAGGGACAGGATGGATGTGGGAGTTGAGTGCCAGCTAGAGAGAGCCAACATGACGGCAGAGAGGGACTATGAAAAGAGAAGGGCAGATTTGCAGGGGTGGATTTGCTGGCTTGATGAGAGTCAAGGGAGACATAAGGAACAGTGGAGGGAAGGTGTGAGATGGCAAGGGCTCAGACAGCTCCGACCCCTCAGCCACCATGCTGGACCTGCTCCAGGTCTCAGTTACCCTTCTATGGAGGTCACGCTGTGCTCATAGCGGATCTGAACTCCAAGTCCTTTGAAGTCTGCTGAAAAAGTCTGGCTTCTCTGGGCTTTGGATGCAGTGACTGAGAGGGAGAGGAAGATGTCGCTACTTGGAAAGTTGTTTTGTAAAACCCAATGGACGACATCATTTATGTGATAAATGAACTGTATTAGCAGCTGCTGTTATGGTTTGAAATGTCTTTTTTATGAAAACGTAATGCTAAATTAATACCCTAGCAAGTCATGCTCTATATAAACCCTTCCCTTCTGATTTTCTCATCTTTAGATTATTCCTGTTCTAACAGCTTTGTTTCTTGTTTAAAAAAAAAAAGATTTTTTTTTTTTAAATTACAGTCCAAAATCTTAAACCATTTCTTTAGATTCACTTTTCTATATCTTGATTTTTGCATTACAAATATTCATGAAACTCCCAGAAAAATACAGTTATATTCTATTTTGTTGCATCACCCTCTTCCCCAAGCCATTCATTCATATTGGTATTTGAACAGAAACGAGAAGAAAAAAAGAACTTGTAACCATACAGTTAAGGATCTGTCACTGCTTCCATTATAAACAGTTTGTCAGGATATTATGCAACTCAGCTGTAAAAATTTTCTCTGGACTGGAACTTGGGATCTAAGGCTTCAGCAAACTGAGCAGACAGCCAGGCTTTTTACTTCAGGGGAGATGCAAGAGAGTATGTGCACATTCTGAAGTTTCAGTAGATGATAGGACTATGACTGTTTTATTCCCAGAGGAGCTGTCCCAGTTTTTTGATAAATAAACTTATTGCAGCCTTCCAGGAGAACCTGAGAAAATGATATAAAATGAAAACCATTTTGTTAGATAAGGCTCAGCAGTCTGAGCTAAACATTTTTTTTTTAAATAGCATGAGTTATGAAGGTTGTACTACTGACTTTGTATATCTGAGCTCAGCATTTGACCAGTGTATTTATTAGTTGTTGGTGGTTTTAATATAGGCACATCAGATCAGTCCTTTTCCATCTGTTCCTTTCCTTTTCATCCCTGCCTTTGATTTGGCCTTTCCCTGTTCACTCTCTTCGTCGATTTGGACAATACCAGAGACACTTCCCTGAAGGATGAGGACTGTTAAATGCATACATCGCCCAAAGCTGGGACTCGGTTGCAGTGTGGCAGCCTCCTTTAAGATACATCTCCCATGGTGCTTCATCAGCATATGACGAAGAGGAAAATAACTTCAAACTTGATCTACTATTTTCTTTGGAATAATGCCAGAAAAGCAAAGAACAGAAACATAAGCAATTAAAATGTTGATTCAAAAAGATCCATTTGTTTCCCACTTTAGAGACTCGCAGTTTTCATGATTTCATCCCGCTAATTCCCAGGGCCTATTTTAAGCTCAAACCAATCACAACACTGCTGATGTGTCAAAGAAACATCCTGGCTTTGCAGCAGCTGAGCGGACCGAAAGCCAGAAATGAAAGCGATGTTCGGGAGGCTAACACGGCGTATGGTGTGTGGATGTTCTCACCTAAGCGTGCTGTTCAGATAACTGATAACTGGTCTCTCTGCGTTCCCAAACTTAGCAGACGCTATTGCGGAGAATCCAGTCCAGCTGCCTCCTTCCTAACTGACGATCAAGGGGCGAGAACACCTATGGGAGACGTGAGATCCGTAGCACATTTTAGCACGTTTTCAGCAAACACGCTGATAAGGGCCGTGTCTCTGCACACCCAGGCTCTGTCTCGGACCTAGGCACTGACCCGTAGAAATGAAAGGAAGGTTACACTTCCTAACGGATGTATGCATACATATAGATGTATATTTAAGTAAATATATGTAAATATATGTAAGTTCTTCTGTGCGTGTGGTTATTTGAAATAAGCTGCCAAGAGAGCGAGATTCTGCAATTTCAAAAACTTTTTAATAAGTCTCCTTGTGCAAATGGAGACATTGAACAACCATTATGTTAATTGGCAGCAAACTAATCATTTGCTGCATTTGGGGATAGAAAAATAAAATATTCTCTTGGAGCATCCCAGCCAGAGAAGAAAAATACTATTTTGGCAGAATCCTAAAGGAAATAGAATATTTTATATTGCTCCCAGCCTTATTTTTTTAAAACTAGATGGAGTTTTCAATAGCAAGAGGGAAGATTCTGTCAGTTTTGCGAAGCTTTGATGATGCAGCAACTTGCAATTACTTCTGTGTCAGAATGGTCACATTAACTTCCATGCAATAACTCCAGTGTGTAAAGTTAAGCACGTGGAGGGTCAGAGCCTTAATTTGAAGTCAAAGACACTCCATAAATCGCTACAGTAAACTACGCAGATGAGGCAGAACTGTGCAAAGCCTAACTCTGCATAGCATTCTGTGGATTAAAAGAAACGTATGCTTTCAGCTGATAATTTATTTACTTGTATACAATTCTGTCAGCTCCACCGTTAGCCTCAGGCTTCTGAAGCCAGGCAACCTTCAGAAATAGATCATCGGGTTTTTTGTTGTTCCGTTTTTTTCAACTATTACTCTTCTGGGGAGACATTTATATCAGCTGAAGTAGCTAACTGCTCTCCACAGGACGGAAATGAACCCCAAAGTCATTCATGCAAGGAGATCGCATGCTCGAGTCCATCTGCTTGCTGCAGTGAGTACCACAAGGTTTGCACCACCTGAGTCTCTCGTGTTTTGTTTCCTGGAGAGAGGTCAGAGCCTGGTACCTGCCCCTGCCAGCCGAGCCGATGTTGCTCTTGGATTTGGCTTGTGTACCAAGGATCCAGCACAAACCAAGCAGGTCTCCTCTTTGCTTGCACCATGCTAATGAGACGATCTGAGTCAAACTTGGAATGGTTTTTTAGTCTGTCAGGAAAGGAAGGGAATGATTAAATATTGACACAAATAGATATTATTGAGAAGAAAAATGGACCAAGAAAAAAGGTTTCTGAAAACACTAATGTGTACTCAAAGCAATCCAGATAATTTCCCACTGAGAAAGCTGACCTCAGCTTCTCTCAGAGACAGGAGACAGATGGGGAAGTGTGTGCTGTGTTAGTCACTACAGAAACAGTGAGAATACTTGATTCTCCACTGAAGAAACTTTTACTGGCTCAGGCTACACTTTAGTGTTAGAGCTTTCAGTTTATCCCTTACAACTAATTATTCTCAAACAGATGGAGCAGAGTGGGCCAGCCTGTGTGTGATGGGAAATACAAATAAATAAGTAACCCTCTCCTGATACGATCTCAGAGCAGGGGGGAGGGCTGAGACCACCAGCCGTGATGCAGCACGAGGGGCTAGCTGGCAGATACCTGGAATGTCAAGCGAGGAGATAGGGGAGGTGCCAGTTCCTGTCGGATATAAAATAGGTAGAGATGATACCCACAGAAGATCTGCAAGTCTTTTCTTGAAGAATTAACTTGCAGATGCATTAAGCCCACAGGAACACACTGGCTCTTTTTTTGGCGTCTGCAGCAGTTGTTTCAAAGAACTGCTGAAAACAGCAGTGGAATGTTTTACTGCAAGAGATTTAAGCTTCCTCTCCTGGAAATTGCACTTGTTTTGGACTGTCCTGTTTGCCAGAAAAATAGGCGAGACTGCAAGAAGTCATCTTGTCTTCCACTAAGAAAACAATTTGCATTTACCCAGGGCTTTTTTTTTTTTTTCCTCATTACAAAAAATATAAAATATTGCTTTAATATGCTTCACTCTTTAAATGAAACCCCCTGTTTATAAAGGGAATAGTGGTTGAAATTGGCTCTTTTCCACCTCATTATGTAGTTAATGTAGTAGCAATAGGGAGGGTTGGCTCTAGCTTCCTTTATTACACTGGAGATTGCTCCATCTCTGGTTTTTCCTCCTCACACATTTTCTTGCATGGGTCTGCACAGAGAAGACTCCATTTTCAATAATTTTGTTTTATGTAGGCTCCTGTCTTTTAATCCGCAACCAAAAAGGCAGAGCTGGGGATGACTCATGTTACACAAATGCCTGTCTCCTAGTAGCTCTGCCTCAGCTTCCCGACAATCGGCGTATGACCAGCTTCTCCAGTAAAAATCAGTGCTGCTCTTTCCTTTACACAGCAAAGTCAATAACACTTTTCCATGTTTACTTTCCAGTTTAGGAAAGTAAACTTTGACCAGTCCTAGTGTCAAATAGGTGGTTTATTAGTGGTTGTTACAAACCCACATCCCCCTATTCCTGGCTAAAGAGAATTGGGGGAAAAGAGATTGGAAAACACAACATCACATGTCTCTCTCCTCTGCGGAGTCCAAGCACTGGATCCTGGATCATCGCATAATGAACATACGCTATGTGGCTCTTGAAACAAATTCAGTGATTGCTGTGGAACTTACACCTGAGGGATGCAGAAACCTGATAAAAGGATGTTTAAGCAAGAACAGATCAGGAGCTGTCACATCTCATCTGCTTCCAAGCCCAGCTGAAATTTGTATTGACAAGCTGATGCATTGCCAGCTTCCCCTGCGTCTCTCTGAGCGGTCCCATTGCCACACGGGGCCTGACGACTCAAACTGTTCGTTCAAACAAACCTCTCTAAAGCCATCAGTAAACAGTCCCTGAAGGGTACAGCGCTGAGCTTCAAAACTGAAGAAGGCAAAGGACATATTAGCATTTTGCATTTCTTTCATGCCTTGCTGAATTATCCCTTGATCTGTCAAACAGCTAAGAAAAATCTGCCCATTACAGCTCCGGAGCAGGATTGGTATAATTGGCTTTGTGGTAACTCATCTATTTCATAGATTTTGACTTTGAATATTTGAAGTCATGAGAAAGAATGAATACTTGAAACCTAATTTCTACTGTCTTTTCTACTCCTTGTCCAACCAAATCAGCACCAAAATAAATTACATGAATAAAGAGCCAGTCATTGAACAGATTAGCCAGTCAGTAAACTGTGTCTTGTCACCATTTTACTAATGATTCTCTCTTTAAATTCAGCATTATTAATGATTATCCATCACTTTTAAATATTTCTTCCAGATCACTAATCGCTCTATGCTTAAGAACGCTCTCCTGTTATATATCTTCTGATTTTGTTTTTGCTGGCAGCATGCATTTAGCCATATGCTCAGCTTGTGCTGCCTGCCAAATTCCTGCGTTCCAGGGCTTGTTAAGCTGTGTAAAATGTTGTTGTTGACTTGAATGTTAAGGAAAGTAAGTGACTGATTGCACTTGTTGTTACAGCCATCTGTGCGCCTGAGCCAGAGCTCTTATCCCGACAGTAACCGTTAAGGCAAACTGCGACAGTCTAATGCAAAGTCATTTGTTGGGCTGGAAATATTTTCCAGCACCCGCGCTTCATCGGTAGAATTTTATAAAAGCAGAAATAGTACCAGGAAGGGCCTGAATCTGTGAGCCTTGAGAAGAATTCATACTGACTTCAGCTAAGAAAAAATTCCTTGATTAGGGACTGAAGGAATTGGTGGAAAGGCATTGGCAGGTTTCTTTAATGAGAGTAGACAGTAGAGAGTATCAGAGGTGAAGCTATGAAGACTCTTTAAAAAATGTGTAAATACCTTATAGGTTTGGAGAATGTGGCAAATTGTGTGTTTCAGCCTCTGTAGAATGACTGTATTAAAAATCAGGTAAAAGAAAAGAGAAAGCCTAGTAGGGCATGATTCATTGCGCAGAGCGGGACTGTCCAGGGCTGCTGCCTGATGAATGCTTCCTGGTGTTTGGGTCACGTTTAGTACCAGATCTCCAGGGAGACTGCAAGAGTTCTTTATTTAATAGCAATAATGTCTCAAATATGAGTTGGCTTTAATTTCATGCCACTTCGCTGATCGCATTTGTTGCAGGAATATGTGTGCCGCGTTAGGAGCTGCTGGGGAGGATGCTGCTGCGATGGAAGCTCTCACCACCGCTGCCTGCAGCGGCTGCCTGCAATGGCAGAGGCAGAATTTTACCTTTAGCCTCCAGGATTTGGTACTCTGTCCTTTTCCCTCAAGTGAATCTGTGTTAGTTATGTTGAAATCACCGCTGCAGACACGTGGTGAAGGCATGTAATGCTGAGAGCAGTTTAACATACTTGGTAGGCTTGAATCCGGCATATACGCGTGTATTTAACGTGTAAGTTCATAAAATCTGAGTGAGTTTGGGGTCATGGGCATGCTCTGAACATGCATCACTATTGGAGAGATGAAAAAAAAAATCCAGAATTTGTGCCTAAAATGAAATCTGTTGTACCGCTCCTCCTCATGTGATATTATTTAATCATCTCATCGTTTTGACATCTAATTTTGTCTTTTAGCATTGCTTTAAAGGTCACTGCATCTGGCTAACACCAGACATCCTGAAGCAGGATGGACACTGGGGGGCATGGAGTAAGTTTGGCTCTTGTTCTCGCACCTGTGGCACCGGGGTGAAGTACAGGACACGGCAGTGTGACAATCCACAGTAAGTATACATCCATCTGTATGGTTTTCTGATGTGGAGGGAACGAATGGTGAGAATCCTTGCTAAATTACTAGTGCAGTAATGCAGTAAAGGGTGTTGAGTGGCAATTGTTAAATCTGGCCTATAGTATATGTTGTCAGAAATTCTACTTTTGGCCCTTAGCAAGTGATGAATCTTTATTTCTCAGTTTATCCATCCATTAAGCTGGTTATACAGTTACAAGGATATTGCAAGTGCAATTACATTATTGCATAAGGCATAAATAAAGGTTTAGGGCCCTATTTATGTCTTATTTTAGTATGTGAGTATGAAATACAGGCAATGTTTTCCTAGATTTTTTTTTAAATTCATATACCTTTATAATTATTTTTTTTAATCCATCTTTTTTGGATAGTTCAACAAGAACTATTCAAACTGGTTTCATTCCAAGCTGGAACAAAGCTCCAGAGATCAGAACCTTCCCCAAGTTAATTTTAGTAATATTGAATTGTTTTGCTTTGACAGCATACATGGCTCACTAGATAATGTAGAATGACTTAATTTCAGTAACACTGGAAGTATAATATATTTAATATATATTGGTATGTACAAGTGATATGAAATGTATAATTATTGCTATCGTATTGCAATGTCATAAAATGTCAAGATCTGAACAGCAAGAACTGAAACAATAGTCAGAATTAAATTATTTTACCAGACAGAATATTTTTAACATTGACTTTCTCAGTTTGTGCTGATAAAGTGATTGAACTTGACTAGTTGTCATTGATTAAAAAAAACCCGCAAGTCTTATGAAACAGCATTTTCTGATGGAAATTGTTCTGCTAAGAAAAAATTTACCAGTTCTCATTTCAGCCTTTATTACATTGGCAACACGAAAGTGACCTTTTTGATTGTGGCCGCAGTTTTAGTTGTAAAATCTGTTTTCATGTAGGAAAAGCCTAATGCACTATTATTTCAAATGTTTTCTGTGTTTCCTGGAAGAGGGTGTAAACCCCGCTACACCTCCTGAGCTCTGCGTTGCCAGATCCAGCGGTGGCCCGATGCAGGTCTGCCTGGGGGATGCAGCACTCAGCTGGGCTGTTTCTGGATCTGCTGCTGCCTTAGGGGTGAATGTGAAAGAGTCGCTTCATCTGCTCGTGCTTTGCTTTCCTGGGCTGTACCAAGAAAATGGCTTTTCTTGCCTTTGTCAAGTGGTTTGAGGCTTTTCTTGCAGAAATTGCTTGTTAAGAGCTGAATAGTGACAGCGGGTTTTTAAAGGAAATATACATATTTTCCACACCAGAAATACATCGGTGGCTTCATCAAGTGCGTACTGACACGACTGGGAACTAAATTACTCCTCAAAGGATTTGATAGGCGCTTGATTCGTGCATTAGTGGCAAAACTAACCATGGCTTTCTGTCCTCCCCGCAGTCCTGCCAACGGAGGCCGCACGTGCGTGGGGCCGAGCTACGAGTTCCAGCTGTGCAACACTCAGGACTGTCCTAAGGACTTTGAAGATTTCAGAGAGGAGCAGTGCCAGCAGTGGGATCCTTACTTCGAGTACCAGAACGCGAAACACCACTGGCTGCCCTATGAACATGTCGATGGTAAGCGGTCCTTTTTTCCTGTGAAAAGTAAAAATTATATAAGGAGGGGTAAAGCTTCTTCTAGGGAAGTCATGCCTGACAAATCTGTTACGAGTTTTTGGGAGGGATCGGTGAGTATCTGTATATGAGTGATCCAATTCATATAATGTACTTGGATTTCCAAAAAACTTTGGACCCTGTTCCCCAATAACTGCTCTTAATCTGCGTTATCGTGAGATAAAGGGGACCGGTCTTGCATGGGGCTGTGTGTCTCACAAGGATGGGTGCTGAGGACATGTGGCAGGGTGCTGGGAGAGGGAGTAAACAAGGTGACAGAATCTGCTCAGGGTACAAAATTACTCAGACCAATTAAAATAAGAAGGCCCACAGCGAGAGCTGCGGAAGGACCTTGTGACACCGAGTGACTGAATGTGGCACAAGAAGTTTGGCATTGAGAAATGCCAATAATGGATATGGGGATAAAAAATGGTAAATGTGTATATGTGTATGGGTCTGTACACAAGGTGGGCTTTGAAGAGAAAGGTGTGGGAGCTGGGGATAACTTTAGAAAAATAGCAGTTCAGGGACTGTCTAGAGAGGGATGGAGAGCACTGATCCGCCTCGGAATACCTGCGTGCCATGTCTGCATTTTAAACACTCGGGCAATATAGCTCAGGTTGTGCCCATCTCGCTGCTGCCCCCATTGCTAAAAAACCCACAGCTGAACTCAGAAAGGCCCAAATAAAGCAAACACAAGCAGTGACTTCTGAATAAGGAGAGTTTAGATAAACTAGGACTTTTCACCCTGAAAAAGTGATGATTTAGAATAAAAAGACAGAGTTACAGAATTGTGAGTGGCATGAAGAGACTGAACATGCAATGATTATTCACCGTTTCTCATAACACAAGCCTGGGAACATCAAATAAAATTACCAGGTGCCAGATTTAAAACAAATAAAAGGAAGTACTTTTCCACGCGGCATATAATTAAACTGGAATTTATTGCCATGGGAAGTTGCAGATGCCAGAAAGTTTTCAAAGTGATGTAGAGAAATTCCTGAAAGTTCTATAATCCATTAAGAGCTATTAAACACCAAGTTCCAGCCATGACTTAGGAAGTCCCCAAGCTGCAGTTTACAAGGAACTCGGAGAATATTCTGAAAAAAGTATCAGGTTCTTACATCTTCCTGCAAACACTGCTGGTAGGTGTTGGGTTGGACGGGTGCTGGGTCTGAACCGGCACGGTCAGTCTGATGTTCTGGCATCTCAGCAGAGATCACCTCCCAGAACAAAAATGTTCATTTTCCTGTAAACGCCTCTGCTTAACTGTCAACGAAAGTGCAGCTGGTTGATTTGGGCCACGAAGGCTGTTGCCGTGCTGTTGCCATGTTGTGTTGAAAACATGCCGAGAAGAGGTTTTACCAAACCAAAAAGCGAGCGGCAATAATTCTCAATTTGTTGGGCGAGGAGAGCAGGCGGCTCGCTGTGTTTAAACCTGGTGACTTCATTTGAATGGTGGGTGCTCCAGGGCAGGGTTGGCATGGCAGGGGGCAGGTACCGGGCACCCGAGTTGTCCTCAGCCAGGCACCCATCTCTGGGAGGAGAAGGGTCACTTTGGGTGAATCATTTTGCATTCCAGTGAGAGGATACACTGCCAGAAGTTAATAGCAAATTCCTTGTAATTAATTTGCCTGAATTTCTTCCCAAACAGTTCTCAGAGTTCCCTCATTCTTTTCATGCCATCTTGTGCAATCTGGGATTTTCAGAGGCGCAGACACAGCCTCACAGCTTAATTTTGTGAAATAGCTTTGCTGGCACAGAGAGAGGGGGCGAACACTGTGGCCCGCAGACCTTTGCTTCTGCTTTAGCCCTTGGAGCACTCTGCTGCAAAGACGACTGAAACCAATCAGATGTTTTTCTATTAAATTCAATGGCTTCTGGGTCAAAAACCAGCTCACTGATGTCTGAGCACTGATCGCTGGGCACCGCTGGTTTCCTGTATAACTATGGCATAACTGCAGCCACCTTTAATGTTACATTTACCTGTGCAGGGTTATTAGAGGGAACAGCTTTTGTGTGAAAACAAGGCCAGAGGGTGGCTTATGCTTGAACTCTAATAGATTTTAAACTCCCTTTTGTAAAGATGAGGCATATCAGTGGCATACTTTGTGCAGATAATGCAGTCATGGCTCAAAAGCGACATAAATCCATACACTTCACACGCAGCTCAGCTGGACGTGTCTGGCACATTGTGTATGTGATGGGGACAGAGAGGAACATCTCATCCCATGGCCAGAGAAAAGCCATCAAGCTGGGGTACACAAGCTTGAGCACCCCAGTGCTGCACCGTGCCATGACCTCTCTCCAGCCCCGAGTCCCCTGAGCCCCCCGTCTCCCAGCCACCCCTGTGTCCTGCATCTACCAGGGCGGTGTAGAGTGACATTGGCTATTAGCTCCTGGCGCCAGTTAAATGAGAAGGAAACACATGGGGAGTAGGGAACGAACAGGCACATGGTCCATGCTCCTGCACCTCTACTATTCCCAACACCAGTGAATAGAAAGAAAATAATTCTTTGCAATTAACAGGGTCCAATTTAATGGCACTTGCAAATTTACTGTTCCCATGGAGCAATGGGAAGAGAACACTGTCTAAATTAAAGCCCTTGTATGGAGTTGTTGGCAGCCAGTCAGACCTGATATTTTCATTTAATCGCGTGCAGTGAATGTATGGTATGCGTGGGGTGGGTGTGGGTACATGCCAGGCATGTGCATGTACACACCTATGTCTTGTGCTTAGTTTAATGTTTCTACTACATGCAAATCCATTAGGTCCATGATTATGATGATCTTAATAGTCCCCTATTAAGAATCTGCATAAGAAAGTAAAGTACCTGTTTTAATAGTCTAGACCCCACATTTCTAGCATGAGATGTCTGCATTGTTCAGGAGCAGTAACAAAGGTCTCTGATGTACCAGTACCCAATGAGGCCATGAGGACATCAATAGCAATAACAAGGACTTTATTAAAAGAGGGCAGAGGCCATGGAACTGTACAGGGGAAGAACGCAAAGGGCCTGTGAAGATTTATTTTAATTGAACTGCTATAACGGAAAGGTCGTTTTTGGTTTAAATGGTGGGAAAAGAGTCCCGGCTTTTAATCATGTTGAAATAGCAGAATCTTTATTTGTTTCATCTAACAGAAAGGCCATCTGCTCTTCACTGCCAAGGAAAGCATAGCCCCTATTATAGGGCTGGGGACAGCAAGAGATATGGGCAAAATGAAATACATTGGTGGAATACAACTTTATTCAGCCACTGTCTAGTCATTTCAGCTTTATTTTTTGTTCTTAGCTCATTGGAACAGATTAGGAGAAAGAGGTACGCTTGTCTGGCTGTTTGTGCATGTGCTAGCAGTAAAAAATGTTTTTTTCTGAATCCCTTTGACATCTCATCTTGTTTAATGGTTTAAACTATCATAAATACAACAATGAAGGAGAATTAACTTTATGTTTAGGAGGAAACAGTATGGCCCAGCTGTCTCTGAAGGCATTTTGGACGCCAGATTCGCTCCAGCTGCTTTTAATGACAAAGTGACTTTTCCTTTTTTCAGATTTAAGTGCAGTGCAGGAGAAACCGATGCAGAAACCTGCATCTCTCACAGGTAGTCCTGTAGCAGACTGCAGAAACCTCTGCCAGATTGCATCATCCGACAAAGGATTAAATAGGTGCCCCCCATCAAAGTAAATGATCTGTTATTTTTAAGACTGTCTCCTAATGATGACACATGGGTGCTTTATGATTCAGCAGTTCCCAAATGATCACACAGCCTTTGAAAGGGGATAAGCACCAATGATTTATGGGTACCATATTGTGTTCCGTGATGTATGCAAGGGTGAAGGGATTGCTAACGCGATTGAAAGTGCTATTCACAAAGTCAGCAACTAAACTGTTAGAGCTGAACACGCACAATTTGGGTCATTTTATTTTCCAGCTAAGGAAAGGTGCCACCTGTATTGCGAATCAAAGGAAACAGGGGATGTGGTGTACATGAAAAGGATGGTACATGATGGGACCCGCTGCTCCTACAAAGACGCTTACAGCATCTGCGTGCGGGGAGAATGCTTGGTAAGCTTGTGAAGGCTCGTTCCAGAGCTTAGTGTTGTGAAAACAATTAAAATGGTAGCTTGCTTTTCTCTCCAAGAATGACTGTTTCAGTAAGTATAATAACACTTTGGGCAATAAGGAGATTTCATTAGGATTATTGTCACAATATTATGTGTGATATTCACAGTTGCCTTCACATTGCATGTGACTCAATTCCAACAGCGCCTACCTACACAAGTAATATTTAATGCAGTATTTTAAGATGAACTATTACAATTAGCTTTCAACGAAAGCTTTTCCTGCTGAGGTTTAGTGGGGGTGGAATGTACAATGAAATAGGAACATGCAGCAGCTTTCAAGGAAAGTGGTGTTAAGATACGGCTGATGTGCATTCTCTCTGTATTTGATCATGCTATTTTTAAAAAATCAATGACAGTTCCTGTAAGTTGGGATCTGCCACGGGTCATCTTTCGACAGAATTAGAGGCTCTGACTTAGCAAAGCACTGGTGGAGGTGCTTATCCTCACATAGATGCCTTGATTCTCCTGGAATTTAAGCACCTGCTTTAAGATAAGCTGAGGTTTAAGAGCTTTTCTTTAACCGTGCTGCTTTCCTTCAGTAAGAGGACCACTGTGAAGCATAATATAAAAATATAATCACCAGATTGACGGCTGTTACAGGGACTGGAAGTATTAAAATCTGTTTAGATGTTGATCTTCCAGAAAATATTATAATCTGTACTTCTTTGCTGAAGCACAATTCTGGTTTTGATATCTGAAGTGAAGGCTCATTTGAATTGAAGCGTGGATAAATAAGGATGACTGTGTTTCTCTTTTGTGCACAGAAAGTTGGGTGCGACAGGGTCATAGGTTCCACGAAGCAGGAAGATAAGTGTGGTGTTTGTGGAGGAGATAATTCCCACTGCAAAGTGGTGAAAGGAACATTTTCAAGAGTACCAAAGAAACAAGGTCAGTGTGTTTTATCCTGGGGAATTCAGGGTATTTTTGTTTGACCTCTTCTGTTTCATGGAAAGTACTAGAGCAATCACAAATCATTTACAGCATCACTAATTCCAGTAAACTCTCTGGACTTCACATGAGATGTGTCTAGAATTTGAAAATAAGACTTTTGTCCAGCGGTCAGTTAATACTGCTGATATCAGAGCTTGTGCATGCCTAGAGGAGGCCTTCAGTGCTCCTTGTTGAAGAGCTCTGGGCTGATTTGTGCTGCTGATGTCACTCAGAGTCACTGGAGTCCTGCAATAATAAGTCATCATCACTCACCGTCAGACGGGAGCTTGGATGGTCTCTCTCTGTGGGTGTGTATGGCACTCAAAGCCCATTTTATTCTGAAGCAAAGTCTGTTGATGGTACTTAAGGCATTTTTCTTCTGACCCAAAGCCCTTTGTCCCTGTTGTGTTCCATCACCTCGCACAGAAATAGGGATGGGAATGATACTGGATTAGGTTCAGATTGCTGTAATACACACTGCTTTTAGAAAATAAGATTTATTTTAAAAACTAAGACAGACTCTTCCTGTTTGTGGCCTACTAACCAGTTACTATCTCTTCAAATACTACAATAAAGGGCACATTAAGATGTTTGAAATTCCTGTTGGTGCGAGACATTTACTTATACAGGAAACAGACGCCACCAGTCATAATCTTGGTAAGTATGTAACAAGTAGGAAAATTTTCAGTCAGAATATTCTTTTCTGCTGTTTATTTTTGTCTCTGGAGCCTGACAGTGTGTTTATGCGTTTGTTTACCCATTATCCTCCCACACCACATACCTCTGTTAAGTACGTGAAATTAGGAAACTTTGTTGGCAATTTGATTTCCCCGTGCCGTGTTCCCTCGTGTCCTAGCCAAAAGATCCCTGCATTGGCATGTGCGTGTGTGAAAGCTGCTGAGAGAGGACCTGAATTACATTATGGGATGCGATGCATTATCTTCGTGTGCATCTTTCGTAACATGCTTCCCATCCTCGGTCATTTCCCAGCTACATCCAAATCCGTTTCAGGTTCTGCCCCGTTGCTAACAGTATTGACGCAAGGCTGCCCAATCAATCACGCAGCTTGGAGAGTAATTGAAATCCGCTCCTCGCGGTGCCCAGTAATCAATGCGAAGCAGTGTCTAGTAGGCTGTTATTAATTGGAAGTAGATTCACAGCGAATGGCCTGTTAATTGTATCGTGAGTCATCCCAACTTCTCACCAGCAAACGCTTCCCTGGCTGCTCAGTGCAGCCTTGCCCCGTGGACCAGGAGAGCGATCGCTCGCTGACTCAGACGAGGTTCTTCTTTCGGTGGGGGGTAAGCGATACACAGGGGACACGAACAGCTTGGTCTCTGCCGAGGCCAGCGCTGAGGGAGCAGGATGCTCAGGTAGCTACTAGAGAGAGAAGGGAGTTAAAATTTGGTGGTAAATAACAAATAGTCCCTGCTTCTTCTAAAGAGGAGAGAAAAACCAATGTGTTTTTTTTTTTTCTTGGGAGAAAACCAACGGTCCTAATACAAAGGTGGCTGAAGTCTCTCCGGGTGAGGGATGGGGCACTGACTGCAGCTGCACCAGAGGAACCAGGCGCTGTGCGCAGTGGCAGGCGCCTGCAAAGCAGCAGGAGCTTAAGCAGGGCTGTGTCGGTGACAGGGCTGGATCTGAGCAGGAGAAGGAATACAGTTTCTAGCGTCTCTCTCTCGCTGTGGGGACCCGCTGGGGGTTAGCCCAGTAGCCTTTCTCTCATGGAGCAGTAATAGCCCCCTGAGCTGCCTTACAACGTGTCAAAGAGCCGAGAAGCCCTGGGACCCCCACCGGCTGTCAAATTGGCTTGGATTTGGCCAGTGGATTCAGAAGTTGTTAGTCAGGAGCAGGCAGACGGACGCACGCAGTGCAGTCGCGTTGGCCTCATTTCTCTGGCAAGGCAGGCTATGAAAAAGAAAATAAAAGGACGATTAATGTTTCTGGAGCTGAGCAGGAAAGAGTTGGCAGTTGAGTGAAGCACCTGAAAAAGTCTTTCCAAACCTGTGAGGGAACAGAGGGGAAATGCACACTGGCCTTTTCTGCTTCTGCCACTGGGACAAGAGCAGAACAAAATGCAGAGGTGAACCTCTCATATTCACTTTTCTTGTGTTGTTCCTAGCAATTAAAAATCGTGAAACAGGGAAATTCATTCTAAGCGAAGACAACTATGTGCCAGACTCTAAAGTATTTATTGACATGGGTGTGGAGTGGGAATATCGGAATGACGATGATAGAGAAACCGTGCAGACCATGGGGCCGCTGCGTAATGGAATAGTTATTCTGGTAAGTCAAATGAAAACCATCTTCCACGGAACACAATGTCAGGGTTACAGAGCCATAACATGCTATAATATATTTTAGATCCCTCTTGTGAGTTACAAGAAGACATCTGCTTCAATTAGAAGACAATAGAAGATGTATTTTAATTCTTTTTTGCTAATTCATTGCTCCGTACAAGAGTTGTTATAACTCAGGCTTATATGTTGAGCAACCAACTCTCCTGATTATTACCTGTGGAGAGCCTAGCGAGTGGCCACTGCGTAAAGACTCTCCAGCTTACGTATCGTATCTGACATGTCAGCACTAGTTAAAAAAAAGGTCAAAATGGTTTGTACCAAAGAGATCTAATAGCTCCTCCTCCCGTCCATGTTTTGAAAATGTATCCTGCAAAGGCAGATGCAGGATTCTTGTGCTCTCAGGCTCGCTTTGTCGGGGCACAGCCAGATCTGCAGCTCCCAAACCCACCCGACTATATTCTTTTTTCATTGCAAAGCAGCAAACAACAGACTACAATGAGTAGGGGTAGGTTGATTCAGAATCCTTCTGCAGGCAGCTGTAGTGTGTTGGTCTACACCAGCTGAATGTCAGAGGAGGAATAAATACTCTGTTTTCAAAGGACCAATATTTTGCACTTTATTCACATTGAGTTCTGTTTTCTTGCATTTGTCTCAGTGCAGTGTGATAGTGAAAACTCTGAATAGTTTATATTTCTGTCAGGATTAAGTAACAGGCTTCACAGAATTCCCTGGATTATCATTAGAATAGTTGTGTTTTATCAGAAATATAAGCAATTTTCTTCACTGCTGTCGGTTATCTGTGCATTTGAATTGCCTTGTCTTTTAGTGTCATTTTAGTACAACATTTCCTTCCTTTATTATGGGATATGGAAAAAATTTAGTATCATGAAGTCAGTCCAATGCTGGCAAGAAAAATCAGTCTAAATCAACAACAGGCTTTCTTAATATGCAGTTTAGAAACTCTGTGTCATAAGGATAGAGATATTTTTTCATCAGGAAAAAAAAAAAAAAAAAAAGTGTTGAGTGCAGCTAAAAGGTTTAAATCCCTCCGGGAGTGTTTTTATATCTGAGCCACGATGATTGCTATTTTACATCATCTCGCATAGCTTCTGATATCAGTCTTTCAAATCTTTTTTCCCTACATCTGTTTTGCTTACTAGGTGATTCCTCACGGTGGTGCCAAGATATCTTTGACTTACAAGTACATGATCCATGAAGATTCCTTGAACGTAGATAACAATAATGTTTTGGAAGAGGACTCGGTGTCATATGAATGGGCTTTGAAGAAATGGTCCCAATGTTCAAGACCTTGTGGAGGAGGTAAAAACAAAACCCCAAAGCATTCAGCACTGATTAAGAGAAAACTGAAAGAACGAACACCATGTGTGGAATTCATTGCCACAAGACATTAGGGAGACCAGGAGTATGGGAGGGTTTTATTTAAGTTAAGAAATAGATAAATAAATAGAAAATGGAGTTAAAAATCTGACTTAAATGGTTTTAAGTGCAGATCTGGGGTGGCTCATTTCTGATTTATGTTTATGAAACTGAAAAGTTGTACAAATATGCAAGATTTGGATGAGGGTCTCCAAGCTGTGAGGGTGCCAAACCTCAAGGTGCCACGGGGCACCCCTTAATAAATCTGCATCCTGTGATGTGGACCTTGCAATGGGAAGACTCCTGCTTGGGCCAGATGTAGACCCTGATGCTGTTCACCAGGCTGATGGGCAGGTTTCAGCCCCTGAACGTGGCTGTGGAGGTTTGCAGAACATTTTTGAAATGCTAGATGTTGTTTTTCTCATTATAGCCTGTAGTCAAAAATAAAGGCGATGAGCAATTCTAGGTGCTAAATCTACATGAGTAAGTGTTTATTCAGTGTGATTTACAGTTCCTTTTGTAGCATGTTCACCTGTTCCAGCTGCAACCTCTGACAGTGTATGTGCAGTTTGTTTGAAACCTGAGTCCTATGTAAGATCTACCAGTGCTGAAAATAAGAGGAGTGTCTTTCTTCAGGCTACCAATTCACAAAATACGGCTGCCGGAGGAAGACAGACCACAAGATGGTTCATCGGAGTTACTGCGAGTTGATCCAAAAGCCTAAGCCCATTCGCAGGGTGTGCAACCTCCAGGAGTGCTCCCAGCCCATGTAAGCATCACTGCCCACCAGCACTGCTCGGTGGCATTATGCCCAGCTAGCACTCGTCACCTCAAAGAAGGTGACTTAAGCTTCACCTCATTACAGAGACCCAGGACTGTGAGGATGTGATGCTATATTCTGCTTGTAGAAAAACTATTTCTGGGACTGCTGGTTCCCATTCCTTCTGAAATAAGTTGGATTAGAAAAGAAGTCCTGTCTTGATCCAGACACTTGTGTTCAGACAATCTTGAGGTAATAAAAAATAGACATAAATTCAATTTATACCAGTTGATTTTACACATTGTGAATTAACTATGTAAGAAGAAATTTAGAGTGCTACATAAGAAAACCAATGTCATACAGCCTCTCAAATCCAAATCTTCCTGATGTTCACAGCATATTTTTGGGCATTCAAACACAGGGAAAAATATTTGACCTGTGTTGTGGTTTAACCCGGCAGGCAGCTAAAACAGCATTTGCTTACTCCCTGTCCCCAGTGGGATGGGCGAGAGAATTGAAAAGAAAACGTTAAAACTTGTGGTTGAGATAACGACGGTTTAATGGGACAGAAAAGGAAGATGATGATGGTGATGATGATGATCATAATGATGATGATAATAATAATAGTAGTAGTAATAATAATAATAATAGAATATACAAAACAAGTGATGCACAGCACAGTTGCTCACCACCTGAAGCTAATGCTCAGCTAGTTCCTGAGCCGCGTGCCTCCTGGCCAACCGCCAGTTATACACTGAGCGTGATGTCATACGGTATGGAATATCCCTTTGGTCAGTTTGGGTCAGCAGTCCCAGCTGCGGCCCCTCCCAGCTTCTTGTGCACCCCCCGCCTTCTTGTTGGCAGGGCAATTCCTTGACTGCTTGGCAACAACTAAAATATTAGTGTGTTATCAACATTATTCTCATCCTAACTCCAAAACACAGCACTATACCAGCTGCTAGGAAGAAAATTAACTCTATCCCTGCTGAAACCAGGACAACCTGTGAGATTTTTCTGGCTGCCCTCGTACAGCATGGTGTGCCTATTGTATCTTCATCTTTGCTATATATAGTAAAGTGTTGTAAATATTTTAATTCACATTTTACAGACTCTTTTTTTGACTGGCAGCAGGTTAGTCGTGCCACATGTGGGACTCATATATTCCTCATGTTGCTACTGCAACAAGAAAGGAGTATGTTGATCCCAGCTCTGATCTCTGGGGACCAAGTCTAGATTCCAGGAAGCACAGCGAATAAGTAGAACATACCACACAATATTTCCTAACTTCCTTTCAAAAAGGATTTGAAAGAGAGAAAAGTCAAGAAACTGTTCCCCATAAACTCAGCATGGGTCAGGGTTTAACATTTATTTATTGGAACTGAAGTAATTACCTAACTGTATCTCAGGCTCTCTGGAAAGGACTGTATTCTTCTTTCAGCTGCAAATATAATTGGACCCAGGTACCACAAAGACTCAATAGGATCCAAAATTGCACTTGGATTCCGGAATGTTTCGGTCACCTCTGTTTCCACAGAATGACATCAGAGCATTTTGCACTTCTGCATAGGAGAGGCAATGATTTCAGAGACTTTATGAAGCTCTGTGATACCCACTACACTGATATGCTGCTTCTTCAGGGCTGGGAAAAAATCATCTTGGTCTCAGAAATCACCTTAGGATTCATGGCTTTGTGCTGCACAGCACTCGCCTTCCTCCACAGCTGTGTAATTTCAATAGGCTGCAAAGACAAAGTTGGGTGAAATTGCCACTTTACTTTTTGTGTAACTCGGGCATTTAGTGCATCGCCTTGTGCCCTTGCTATTTCTTGATTATTTCTAAAACAAGGATTTTATGCATACTTTAGGACAGTTGCTTCAAACTCAGGATATTTCTTCAGACTATATATTTTTTGGTTAAGTTTATCTCATGACTACTGTTTACATTGAACAATATTTCCTTCTTGCAGATCTCTGCATTCTCTAAATATTTATAGACTTCACTTACTTGATTATAACCAAGCTTTCAGTAGTCTACATAAATTTCCTCTGGTCTTGTCTGTCCTTGTTGCTCTTCTCTAAGTCCCTTACCATTTGTAGCTGTAATTCTTGAACCAGTTTGAATCATCAGCAAAGTTTTCAGCTGTGCCACATTACAAACCGTAGGTGACGTTTTTCACTGGCCAAATCGATTTACGAACTAAGACCTTCTGATTTTCAGCAGAGTGTTGCCTTCCCCCCAAATCAGACATTTATGATGCTGAGGACCCCGATTTGCCCGAGCTCAGCACGCACGCTCAGCACTGACGCTGTAGCTGGGTTTCCTGGTGCTTCAGCAGATGGTGTCTAGCATGACCAGGGATGTGGTCCATGGAGTATCCAGATATGGGCCAGGCTGGAGCAACATTTCTAGCCCAGATGTTTTGGATTCACTCCAGTGGGAACCAGCTGTGGGGATGGCTGCTGCATGCTGAGGTCTGCCTACATTATGAGACAAGGCACAGCTCATGCACCAAGACGTGGGAAGCTCAGCAGCACCCTTGGGTGGCTGCTTTTGACATAAAAACTACCAGATTTTTATGTGCAGTCTTGGAAGGGCTAGCTTAATATCAAAGCAAACGGAGCAAAGTAAGAATAATGCTTATCTCGGGGATAATGAGAAAGAGTCACTCTAAGGATCTGGGTCTTATTACTGATTTTTCAGGGATATGGTCAAATAACCCTCGCCATAACTGCTTATGGTTTTTCATATCTTCTTTTTCCATATCAGAAGCAATATTAACATCCTGTTAAACCTATGTTTAAGAGTTACAGTTCAACAGACAGTTTGAACTCACCTGATTCAGGGGAGAGAGAATTTTACTCACCTTATTCTCTTTTCACTAACCCAGCTGGGTTACAGGAGAATGGGAGCCTTGCAGCAAAAGTTGTGGGAAAACAGGATATCAAGTGCGATCTGTCCGATGTATCCAACCCCTACACGATAATACAAATCGGTCTGTTCATACCAAGTACTGCAACAACGACCGTCCAGAAGGCAGGAGGCCTTGCAACCGGGAGCTTTGCCCAGCGCAGTGGAGAATAGGACCCTGGTCACAGGTCAGTCTCTTTCTGGAGGTCTTAAGCAACTAATTTCTTACAATGCAGGGGAGAAAATCTTGGAGTTTGTTCTGTGCTTTCTGTTCAAATGCATTGACACAATAAACTAATACCTACACAGAGGACGTGTTGCTTCCACTGCTGCTAACGCCACAGAAAGTGAGTCCGATGAAGAGGTGGTGGCAGTGAAACAGCCCATAAAGCCATCCCGTGGTGGTGCTGGGTGAGCCAGACCTCGTGAGCCACCCCTCTAAGATGTCGGCATCAGGAAAGCTGACTTCTACCTGCTCTTTATTGTGCTCACAGTCAATTACCTGTTGACTTAAGCTGAGAGAAGGGCAATTAATTCTTTGATCACTGTTTTCTTTCAAGTAAAGAAGACTTTAAAGTCTTCAGACACGGTGATTAAGGGCACCTAAGGAAGTTAGGCACCAACACTCGTGGAGATCCAAAGGTGCGAGTATCTTTGATGTAAAGCCCTTCAGCTGGTTTAGCTGCTCAGTCTCAAAAGGTTCTGTCCATAAGTGAAAGGACAGAGTTTTTTGCCTAGTTTACTGTGGAAACCTTTTTTGTTTGCCATTGCTGTGGGCAAAACAGGATTCAGTCACTCCCATAACAACAGTCAGGAGCTGGGCAGTTTGTGCTTTCCATCCCTGGCTCTTTGGCTACTCACTGTGTGAGCAAGAAATGTAATGTCACTCTGCACTGACTGTTTCTTGCTAAAGTATTTACTAGAGCACTAAGCAGCTCCCTGCATTCATATTTGCAAGCCTTTGCAGTCATAAAAAGGCAAAAAATGTGAGTAGCATATTGCAACATTGAATTGTTCTTACAGTTTTGATACGTAGGATCCTTGCAGTTCATCACAGCATTTCTCCGTTAAATTGTTTAAAAACCATGGCTGCCTTTGGAGATACATTTAATTTTGGAACTGTGCCGTGCAAATAAGCACAAACAATTTTGATCCTCACTGGGTTGAATAGGTATCACAAGCGATGCCATCCCTGGTGCACCCTGTGAATAAATGCCTCCCGTTTGCAATAAACTCTTTCTTGGAATGATTCACAATCATTGATATATCACAGAAAGCAGTGGTGCTCATTTAGTTTTCTGTAGGTGCTGTGGTGGTTCAAATCATGTACCATGTTGGCTCAAATCAAGGGCAGTGGTTTAAAATGTAAAAAATAATTTCTAATCTGTTGTTTCCAAAGGGTGACTGGGGGTTTAACTGGTGCATCTCCTTTCAGTGCTCTGTCAGCTGCGGCAACGGCACACAGGATCGCCCGGTCCTGTGCCGGACCAGGGACAATGCTATTGGCCTCTGTAAGGAAAATAAACCAGAGACTGTAAGGGTTTGCAGACTACCTCCGTGTCCAAGTAAGTGCTTGTCTTCTCTAGCGTATATTACTTGCTGAAAAAAATTACATTGATTGCATTTATTTGAAATGCCTTCATCGAATTTGTACTTGTGTGCTATGTCTACCTGGGCTGGCAGTTCTCCATAGCCCTGGTTTTGAGCAGACTTTCCAAATGCAGAGCTGTTGTGTGGCCGCTGGCCGCCTTGGGCACGTGGTTGTTCTCACTGCTTGCCCCAGGATGGCATGAGAGGCTGGGGCAGACCTCAGCACAGCGGTGGTGGCTGGAACCAGCCAGCAGATGACAGCTCCCCTGGGTGAGAAACGTTGCCTGAATCCAGCCCTGCGCCCCCGAGACGTGCTGGGCTTGGCAAGAGGCTGGTGGGTTGTGGCTAATTGAAGGCATCGTCTATAAAGATGTCTCTTTGCTTTCTCCACCTCCACTGACAATCCCAGGCTTCGTTTCCATTGTCAAGAGCAAGTAGTCTTCAGGGCTTATCTAACTTAGTTGTTTTAAGCTATAATAAATTTGTTTCTACCGAATCCAGGACAGTAATGCCTTTATCATTGTTAGCTTTTCAGCTGTTTGGAAATGATACTTGCGAGATCATTTCACGTATTCCTATTATTAAGTAATTCATATTTTTCTTTTATTCCTGATGTATTTCTCAGGGTAACTTTTGATTCCTAATTAATTAGAACCAGCTGTCAATTACGGTCTCCAATACAACAATTTAAAAAAGACAGTGTAACTAAACGAGACTGGATGTATTGTAGGACTGCTGCTGTGAGAGTACTGCTGGAAAATTGGCCTTCAGGCTGTCTTCAGTTTGGCTGTCAAGTGCTGGGCACAAGTTGTAGCAAACTGGCAAAACAGCACCCTCTGCCCAACGCTACACAGCCTGGTCGCAATCCTTCCTTGGGCTCCTTCACCATCGGAGCCCACTCAGTCTCTTAGCTCATCCACTAACGACAGGTCAGCTGCTTAATACTAATATATCTTGTGTTACATCTTTTTTTTTTTCTCCTTTATTCAAGGAAATGTTTCTGATCCTTCAAAGAAAACCTACATGATACAATGGCTGTCAAGACCTGATCCAGACTATCCCATCCAGAAAATCTCTTCAAGTAAAAGACCCATTTATAACTCTGCCTTTGCCCTTAAATGCATGCCACATCGAATGTGGACTTTGCCTTTTGCTCTCTTCTTCTCTCTATGCGGAAAGTTCCCTTGACTCTGCCAAGTTTAAATCTTGGGCTGAATCTTTTTTTCACACCAGGCACTTGGTGCTCGGTGTCTTTCTTCTCTGGAGCTTGCGTAGCACAAGTGGTGGAGGTCTTGAAGTGTTGGATGTGTGAAGTTGGATCTCCACAGTATGTTGCAGTCCTCTGAAAGGGAGCTGGGATCGGTTTGCTTGTTGCTTGGTGATGGTGAAAAAAGGCTCTTAATGGTTCATGATGTTCAGTTTGATAGCAAAACTGAGGACTTATTGTGAATGTGATCACATCACAATAATGACACCTTGTAGTGCTAAAGTTCTCCTTTATCTAGAAACCCTAAATCTCATAACTCTCTAGTTTCAGTTCGCTGACAGGGTAGTCTGATGAGTGAAAGAATTTTTTCATTCCATTTTCCCTTGCGGTGCCATTGCTTTATTCACCCTTGCTGCTTATGTTTTATTCCTGACCCTCACATTTGCTTTTGGAACCCGCGGAGGGCTCACCGGGAAGCAGAAGCTCAGTTTCTGTCGGTACTTTCCGTGCTGCTACGATGCCGTCCGCTCTCACCAAACTCCTGGTGGTGGATTGAAGTATTTTTCCCTGAGAAAAGCTGCATTCATTTTTCCCATCGCACAGTTTTTGCCAGCTTTGCGTATTTTCACTTTAGAAACAAACCCGAAGCAGAACAGGCATGGGCCATGTTGAAGGTTGCGTGGTGGTGTTTTTCTTAACCTGGCGGAGGCAATATGATGTTTTCATCGACTACGATGTCTCCAGCTGCTCAGCACGGAGCTGTTTATACTCATTACATCTTTGGTCTTTTTTCACCATGTGCATGTCTGACTTGACTGGTACGGTTGTACGTGTGCGTGTGTGTGTATGCTCTATAGATGTGTCAACTGGCAAACATAACAGTGTGAACTACTACAGAATTACCTCAATTTTTATTGCTTTTTTTTGCTTAGAAGAAGAATTTTAGAAAAATGCCTTAATGTTGAAATGTAAATGGCATTGATTTACCAGATCCAGCTTTAACTATAAACAGTACACTGGTACCTTGAGTTAATCTTCATAAGGAGTGTTTTTACTTGAATGATAACTATTAGAAGGCAGTAAATTTAATCCGAGGTTAATTTGCACAGTGCATATCCATATCTTCATCAAGACAGGATTGTGACCTGACTTACTGAAAATTAACTGGCATTCTTGCTTCACCTTCCGTGTTTGTGTTGAAGATTTGGAATTCAAAAGTCATAAACCTGTTTGTGACAGTCAGTACCAATAGTAGAAGTGTATCAACTTTAAAACCGCAGTCTTGGAGCAAATTACTACCTTATTGCATTGATCATATTCTTTGGAAAAGTGGCATTTTTGAATCTTTGGGTCTTCAACAGTGTAGCACTTCAAACTTGTCATTATCATGTGATCACATATTTAAATTTTGCTGTTAATATGATAATTTCCTGAAACATGTTAACAATTTACATGACAAGGTGAAAAAGCAAAGACACGTATCTGGCACTGAATACTGTTATGTAAAATAATTGGTGTTTAACTGTATAAATATATTCATGACTGTTACCTTTAAATAGACGATGTTTAGTGATGTTTCAAGAGATGGGTGGCTATAGAGAATGGTGCAATAAGGTATCTGGGCATTGTGCACTATGTCTATATGCACTTTGGTTTATCAGGGATATTTTATTAGTGTTTTGTATGTATTTAACATAATATTAAAGATGTGCCAATTCAGTTTGCTTTTCAATATTTTTTTATGAGACTAATGTGTACCAAAGTGACTGTGAAACTGATTTATTTTTTTCTTACTGATGTTTTGAAGATATACTTCCAGTCTGTCATGCATACTGCAAGTAAAAATAAATAAAAGTTCAGCAAATCTGGATATTTTGGTTTGGATAGAGGATAAAAAATTCATTCTGACATTCATAAGTTACAGAGTTTATTTATATAGCTTATCAGATGTCACTAAATATATTACATAATGCACTTTTATTTTCATGTATTTTTAAGCTCGACATTACATATTTTTGATAGGAAAAAAAGGCATTTTTCTAAAGGTGCTTGTAGTGATTCTTGTTCTTGTAGCCAAGAACAGATCTGCCGTGTTGAAGCTACATCTATATGTTGGCTTTTATTTTGCAAGCCATTTCGAGAAGCTTGCATTGAGGTCATGCAACACAGGGCAAAATGTCCAAAGGGGACTCTACGTGGGATGTAAAAAATATATAAAGCTGTATAGGCACATGCAGCTCTTTGTATAGAGTCGTGCATGCAGATATGAACAGTTCCAGCTCTTAGACTGGTTTGAAATGTCTCCAAACCCAAGGTACTATTCTTAGGTTTCTAGGGAAGGAGTTGTTCTTTGTTTCCAGCAGCGTCTCAGTTTAGCATTTGAAAAATATGGAAATGAACTGACACAGTTGAAAATAGGAACCAGAATTTTGCTTTTCTGCAACAAATGCAACGATGGGGGCATAAGTACACCGCAAGGAAGGTGTTTCCACCTTCCTCAGCCAGCTCTAGCTCTTTAAGGCAGCAGCAACAGTTATTAGTTTATTTTAGACTGCTATGTTTGCCAATTAAACACCTATAATGCCCTATTTTGTTAACTGAGGATGAGTGAAGAGGCGACACCTACGCTTTCTGAGTTCACTTGGTATCTCTGAATCTGCTCTGGTTCTCTACTTTGCTGTAAGGTTGCTGACAGGGTAAGTCAGTGTTCGTACAGGGTGGTGAAATACGAGCGCCAGTTACACGCTGACTTGAGCACGCTGTCTGCCCTCGGGTACGCTCTAAATAAAGGCGAGTAATTGGAGTTACTCATCCTTTACTGTAAGAGTAGGTGGAGATGTAGTAAGAGCAGGGAGAGTGGCAGAAGTGATTTCATCTCTGTCTCAGCACTCTGGTCACAGAGAAAATATTTTGTTACTGCTTATGCCAAGCGTAGGTCAGTCTGCCTTTCTCCTCAACCCTCTCCTCTCCTGCAAGGCCTCTGACTCTTCTTTCTTTCAGCATGGGCTGCATGTTGGGATTTTTCCTTCACTGCAGTTCCGGGTAGTTCCTGGCTCCATCACTTCAGCCCGGAGGCACAGGAGCTGTAGAGCATGTATGTAGGACGGAGGACAGGTAGCTTTCTCTCCAAGGAGCCTGCTAACCCCTCACCATCCATCTGCTGCCAAGTCGTATGGTCCTCTGCCTCCTCTGAGCAGAAATCACAAGGGCTTGAGTAATCTCTGAGCAGTCTGTTAGTGTTTCTCAGACAGTAAAATAGTTTGAGCAGTGCCCCTTTAACGCCTTAGCCTACATTTTGCCACCTGTATTTCAGCAAGATCAGGATCTGCCGTAACACCTGTATCCTAGTGCAGATTGTCATAACAGCTATCAACAGCTTAAAACCTATCAATTATCGTTCTGTCTCTTTTATTACAGTTTTCCAATCAGTGACACAAAAATCAGGACTTGTTACTGGGTCTGCCAGTCATTAATGGACTCACTTGGCTCCATCCCCACTGGAGTTTGTTGTTCTGAAAATATCAGCTCCCTTCTAGGAGGAGGAGAAAAGTCTTATGCTAAATGCACCACTTTTCTCTCGAGCAAGGGACATGCTCAGGCAATGCTGCTGTTTTCAGAACAGAGGTACCTAGCGAAAAAAAACCACTCCAATGGGAGATGGATTAATTCTGAGAGTTACACGGTATGCATAGAAACAAGACTTGACTTTCTTGAGACGGTCCAGATATAGATAAATATAAATTCCCCCTGACTGTGGTTAGTCCCTGTTAGATTGCAGAAAAGCGTTAAAAGGAGTGAAGGGGGGGGAAGATTTCTCAGTGTAAACCTTGATGACCTTCCGGGGTTTAACGTAGCATTAGCACAACACAGCACTATTGGTGTGTTTGGAACATTCAGCCCAGGCGGGAACGCACATCAGCATGGCTGCACGGTCTTCAGGGTAGCGCTTGCAGAATGTGAAACCAAAAATCAGTGTTATGGTCTACAGCATGGATGGGGCTGGCACGAAGAGTTCAGAGCAGCTTTTGCATCCCTTGAAGTGAGTTGAGGTTCAGGTTTAATATTAAGCCTGCTTCTGCTTGTAGAAGGCTCATTTGCCAGTTTCCCATCCCACTTTAAATACCAAACCCTCTGCCCACTGCCAAAGCTTCAGCTGTGTTTCTTTTTCTGATTAATGTGAAGATGCTCTTTATTTATCTGTTCCCTTTTTCTCTTTCAGAAGATCATTGTCAAGGAGACAAGTCAATGTTTTGTCGCATGGAGGTTCTCTCTCGTTACTGCTCGATTCCCGGTTACAATAAGCTGTGTTGCAAGTCCTGTAATATGTACAGCAATATAACAGAGGACGGCAATGTAACTGATTCTAACATAAATAAGAATAATGTCATTGAGGAGGAGCTCCTGACCACCCTCAGCCCTCCCACAGGAGTGTCCACCACACAGTCTGCCACCAGCCCTCCTCTTGTTTCCAAAACGCGTGCATCTCCTTCCAATGCAACTGAGGAGCACCCAGAAATCAACGCGGTGGATGTTCCCTATAAAATCGATGGGTTGGATAACGAAGTGTCACAGCACAACATCATTACACGGAGGAGGATACCTTACGAAAGGACAAGGAATCAAAGAATTCAGGAGCTGATTGCTGAGAAAAGGAAGAAAGAGACTCTTAGGAAAATAAACTAAAATGGAAATACGGCACAAACAACATTTTTCTCTTATAGAGATGTTACCAACAGCATAGTATTGCCCATGTTGTAGAGACTAAAAATGGGGAAAAATCAAAGCGGTGCTATGGCAGAGATGCCAAATTCTAACGCCTACTATAAATGGAAATGACAGATTGTTTCATAAGTGCTAATCTGAACACTTTGATGGCTAGGTCTACAGGGTACGGTAGAGTATTAGTGCAATATCGTTACAGCGTCTCACTGAATCCAAACAAACCGTACTACCTAGGCCAGGTTAGCAGGTTTCTTGTCTATGGGCTCTTTTAAGTCTTCTATGCCAGTGTAAAACTGCTTGGGAATAGTAATGGGAGTTACACTTAGGATGGAGGAAAACAGTCCCAAGACATACTAAATCCCTTTAAGACTGACAAGCAGGTGGTCAGCAATCCTGTGATGCTTCTGTGCATTGCATAAACCGGGCACTAACTCAGCCCCTGGTTCAGGAAGGTGCTTAAGGACATGCCAGACTAAGTTTAGCTGACTTTGGTAGAGCTGCTCGTGTGGTTACAGCTAGGCATGTGCTTAAACATCTTTCTTAACCGAGACTGTGTAAGAAAATATATAGAAAATTCTGTAGCCATATATTTATGTGTAAATTAAAAACTGGCAAACAGTAGTTTACATATTTCCATAAAAAATTTCAAAGAATTCTCCTAAACTTTTGAATACATGCAAGACATTTAGTAGGGTAGATCCAGCAAACTTGGACTGACAACATCCTGATCCTTCTGTTTACAATTATCCATATTTTTGATAGCCTTTAAGTTCCTGTAATGCAACAGCCTCAGTGATCTTTGTTGGTTGGTGCTTTTTTTATTGGTCTGATTTGTTTTCTACCCACATGCTGTTTAACTTAAAGATGACTGGATTCTTGTTGCCTTTTCTTTGGTGCTTTGTTAAGAAAACATTTTTTTTTCCTCCCATAGCATGAGGTTATTTTGGAGGAAATAATTTTGTATTACCTTCCTTTCCTTAGGACAGCTTTATTGGTGCAGAAGTGAACAACTGTTTGCTGTGCCCTGACATACACACGTACATCCACACACACACACACACACTCACAGTACCAGGTCTGCTAGAAACTTTAAGATGTGTAACCTGACAACCCTTTGAGTACTCATTTTCCCCTCAGGGTCATCATGGTTTTCATAGGTCATTTTGAATTCCTCGTTGGAGATCAGAAGATGAATTCAGCCTGGCTCTAACACCGCAGAATCCACAAGCGTGGACTGGTTCCTGCCATGGGTGGCATCTGAGCAGTTTTTCTCCTGTGTTCTGGCTTGGACTCTTCCATTTGTTTCCTCTTTGCTGGTAAACCTCCTGCAGAGCCCAGGGCTTCCCTGAAATCCTCCTTGTACCACTAGGTAGGTCTGATGGCTCCTAGTTCATATTTTCCAGTCTGAGAGTAAGATCTCATCCTCCAGCCTGAGCTGGTCTTAGTTTGAAGCAGAGCCAGTAATAAGCCTGTATATAGTCACAGAATTATTGGAAATGTGCTGAGTTTCCAGCAACGTGTAAGCTCTTCTGTGGCCCAGCGGCTGGTAAAGAGCTTCAGGAGTATTGCAAGGTGAACCACATGTGGCTTCCTGCGACCTTGCCTTCTGCCCGCAACCACCATGAGCTGCCCAGTCTGCTCTTCAGAACAAGCCAGTCCTGCTGGGAAGGCGGCGAGAGCCGGCAGGAACAGCAGTCTTTGCGACACTCAGATGTTGAACTGTTCTGGCCTGAACTGTGGCCAGAAGTCGTTGAAGGACAAGAGCTGATTTAAGAAAAATACTTTACAGAGAGACTAGCCAAAGCAGAATGTTTTCAGCTGGTGTGATGGCATCAAGCGTCCCTTCGTACAGAGGACCAGGGTGATACACTGGAGTGAGTGTTTAGGAGCAGCTCAGCTGGTAGAGGGGTGGGAGTTACACTGAAGACCATGAAGACCGGGAAGCATAACGAACCTGGTAAAAGTCCAGAGCACTGGGGAACATCTGGGCCAAACAGACGTGGCTGCAGATGTGAAAGCAGCAGCCAGCGCAAGCAACGCAGTCATCTGTTCTGGTTTTGAAAAGCAGAACTAAAGCTCCGCAGTTTGGCAGCACCGAGCAGCGGCGGGGCAGGGGCAGCAGTCTCACTTCACGCTTTAACTCACGACACGCGGAGCATTTTCCTGCAGTCGAAGGTGACTTATTTTCAGTTGCCCACATGGTCGCCTTTGCTCACCCCGGCCCCGCTCGTGGCCTGCCTGCCGTTACAGAGCCACGATGCACGGGCAAGCCCGGCACTGGCCCCAGGAGCCCTGTGCCATGGGATTTGTGGCTGCCTACGGAGAGGACAAGTTTTATTAACAGCCTGGGGTCGGGTCACATCTGTGCAAAACAGAGCAATGTAGTAATGAGTACTGAAGGGAAAAAACCCCCACCATGCTATTTATAAGCAAGGAGGACGTGTCTAAATTGACATCATCCCAGCTGGTGTGCCATGGGAGACACAAGCTGTAGCTGGGCTCCCAGCCTGTAGACACAGTGAGTATTTCTTCCCTTCCACATTTCCTTTCCACAGATGTGGTCAGTGTGAAACTCATCTTTTCCCCTTCAAGTTATTATCCTGCTTTTAGCTCTGTGGACAATAAAAATAAACCACAATCCCCAGCTTTTTCATAGCCTAGAATCACATCCAAGCATATGATGAACTTAGGAAAAACCCTCACAAACCCGAGGGCAGAGAGGGGTTGGGGCTGGACATTACGCAGGTGGGGAGGTAGAAGTTTGCTGCCTGGTTAGTACCAGTTTTACTCCGTGGGACTTTGTGGAGACTGATTTCTCTGACCTCCAGAAGCCTGAGATAACCCGTCTAATAGCTTCAGTTCTTCCTTAGCATCAGGAATAGGTTTAGTCAACCAGGCAGTGTGAAGAAATGCCACAGGAGGAAGTGCTGCAGCTCAAATGCTGTCTTACAAATAGCCTCTTTGGTCCAAAGGGCTTCTAAGTTGTGTCCCAATAGCAAGTGGGGCAGGAGTCGATTTGGTGCAACTTCAAGTGACCTTTCTGCAAGCAGCACGAGGAAAGGCCCGGTCCAGTGCGGAGGCCCGACGTTTAAAAAGGTCTCGGCGGTTCCGTGCTGAGCGTTTCCAGCTGTGTCTCCCTGCAGCCAGGACTGCTCCAGCCTGGGCAAGGTCGATTGGCAAGGGTTCGCTCACACGCAGCATGGACACCCTGGCTGAACTGCCAACGCTGGTTCAAAGTTCAGAAGCTTGACTGCTTTGTTCTTTCTCCAGAGTAAGTCAGTTCACAATCAAAAAAAGACCAAAAGCATTTTTCCAGGTAAGGTGGAAATTTCTGCTGCATCTTGGAGCCGGAGCAGCCTCCAGAAGAGGTGTGGTGCTACACTAGGTCTGGTGTTCATGAGGGACCTGATGCAATGCCTAGCAGCATCTGCCTTTGGGAAGGGCTTGCTCCCTTCTCAGTCTCACCTTTTGGGAGATTTAATTTGATTTATTTCTCACTGGTTTTAATTCTACTGAAGATTTCTCTAGCTGTTATTTGGAGAATGCTGAAATTATATTTGAAGGATTAGCTTCAGCCTAGATTGCTCAAGACAGTGAGATGCTGATGGACACAGACTGATCAATCTCCTTATGGAGCAGAGCCACCAGCTGCCTTCTTTTTACAGTCTTGCTGTATGAGGGGCAGAAAAAAGTCTTTTCAGACCAGGAAAGATGCCTTCTTTTCCAGCTGGCATGAGTTTTTCAGAAGGTGGTTTTTTCAGCAGTTCCCCCTGATGGTCATTTCCTAAGAACATGTACCTCACTTCTACTGGAAAACACAAAGCAGAGCTCTATTCATAAAGAAAAAGCAGCTGAAGTCAATAAGTAGGGTTTTGCTCTCAGCTGATCTTCATTGCATGTCAGGATTCCAGTGGAAACTTGGGTCATTTTTGTGTTGGTTGAACTAGGACAATGGTTTCCTCTTTTCTACAATGCTGTAATTGGGCAAGAGCATCATCATAGTGTGTCTTCTGTAACCGTTTTGTTGTTGCCCAGGTACTGCATTTCGAGACATGATGAGCAGGGAATGGCATTTTAATGTAACCTAATCCCCAGAAACTAAAGCAGATTTATAAGTAAGTATATTCCTGCAGAGACCATCTCAGAGATCTGCGAGCTCAGCAATGTGCTCCCGTTCAGCAGTGCATTTTGTGACCTAACCATGCAAGTACACAGCTTTCTGAATTGTCATTTTTCTCTTGGTCTAAACTTAAAATCCAAGTGACAGCCTCTCATGAAAAAAAAAAAAACAAAAACCAAGATCCCAAACCAGTTCTGGTTCCTTTGGCTCCAATCTATTGCCATTTTTTTCATCAACATTCCTTTAAAAAATTTTGTAATCTGTTATGAATGCATCACTTTTTATATTCATATATCCATTCAATATTTAGAGTCTCACAACATCTCCATAGAATGCTTTCAGATATTTTGAGAATTCTAGAAATGGTGCTTTACCAGTACTCAAAGGGTTTTATGTTTTATTTTATTACGTAATGCATTTAATATCTTATTTACTCACCTACAATGCACAATATTAGCTATGATCATCTGAATATCTATATGCAACTTCCATTCACTTACATATGCCTTAACAGAAATTGCAAGAAATAGCCATTTCTTGTATATTAAAAATGTATATACAAATTAGAATCTTTAATTTTATAATTTATTAAATTCAAATGTCTGTGTTCTTTTGCAAAGTGTTTGACTTTTCCCTGTGCTTTTTTCATTGAAGTAACATGATGCAGAGATGCTGGGGGAGGAAGACCCAGCGTCTTCAGACTCCAAACCAATTCAATTTCTGAAACTTTACCTTGATGAAGTGGGACTGGGGTACACTTGCCACCAAAATCGTACATCCTTGTTACAACATCCATTATCCAAGGCCAAATATCATGAAGTCACTGGACTGAAACCTCAGTTGATAACTGCACAGAAATCAATCAAACTCACTTAAACCCGCTCGAGGCTCTCAGCCCTTACAGTTGGCTGAAATCCATCCTGGTCCGGGTATCATCTCCTTAAGAGCCTCAGTTATTTGGGCTTCAAATCAGGACTGATGAGCAAATTTCACTTCACATGTCCTATTGATAAAATAATTGCTCCTTTCCATGAAATTCTTTTGCATAAAGTTTCCTGCCATATCCTGCATGCTCATAGCCAGGTTCCTTTTAAAGCATAATTGCATCTCTCCCGTGTCATTGAAGCTTGCTGCTTGAGGATTTGAAAGATCCCCGCTTGCCTTGATTATTCAGTTAGCACCACGCAGTGCATTCAAGTCCAACATATTCTTTAATCATGTAATGAACCACCTCAGCATTTTCAATACAGAAAAGACATTTACTTACTTAAATGCACTGAAAAAACAGCAGCCCAGCCAAAACCTGGGTTTCATTTACTGTGACAATTCACAGAGTATCTAATTTACAGCTGGGACAAGGGTTATATTGGCTTTTGCTTTCCCAGTCTAAAGATTCTGAGATTTTTTAGAGTGGCCATGGGAAAGGGTCTCACGTCCATACCTCAGACATGAGAAACACCCATGGTGGGGGTCAAACACATCCAACATCCCTTTTCCCACCCGGTCTTCCTTGCTACATCTGAAATGCCTATAGATGACAATTAGAGGAGGCCATCTCTTCCTCTCCTGGCCTACATCAGCTTTTTAGCCCCTTTGCATCTATTCTTCAGACTTGGGCAACTCCTGGTGCCCTGTGGGAGCTCGGGCAGACGTACACACATGTACGCACATACACACACGTACACACGGCCCCGTGGGGGCGGCTCTGCCCCCTCCAGGAGCCAGAGCTCCTGAGCATCATTGCCCGGCCGTGGGCTCCATGCCAAACACAAAGGGAAGCGACAGAATTTTTTTAACTTAAAAATCTACCTCATCTCTAAGGGGAAATATTGTGGGTGTCCCCTGGGCCCTGCTGGGGCACTGTCACTGCTTCGGAAAGCCCATGGCAGCTTAACACCTCTTTGTCCAAGCATCTTTGAAGATGGAAGCAGGTACCTGCCGTGGGGCTGGATGAGCCTGGGAAGCCTTGCTTTGGGAACGGCACCGTGAGGGTTTGCTCTGGGAGCATCATCCAGTTGAAGGTGTTATGCTCATGCCCCCAACACTGAGCGGCCCAGCTCGGGTCTCGTTGCAGATGATAACAACATCCTTCAGGAAGCCTGGTGCTGCAGGGAGTGCAGGGTCACAGCGGGTTGAACACCACTGAGAGCATCGCTAGCTGGGATTCGTTTACCCACCTCGATGCAGCGTGTGCCTTCAAGCAGAAGGTCTCTGGCAGTGGAAGGAAAGGAAACATTATCCTAAAAGAGAGAAGCTGCAGGGAGGAATGGCCTATCTTGTTCACACAGATGATGTCCATACAGTATCCTGCTCCCGCAGCATCCACAAACACCAAATACTGAGCACAAAGCAATACCTGGCTGCGTGCACCTCACAAAAGCAAGTTTCCCAGCACAGATCCTCCAAATCCACTTGCAATCCCACTAACACCAGTGAGAGGTAACTTGGGCAGAGCAAGGAGCCTGTAGTGGTAAACTAGAGCCTCCCTGAGCAAATATTCATGTCTTGGAAGAAGGACTTACAGCTTGGTGGTGCAGAAATGGGCAAACAGAGTCGGGGAATCCCACGGCTGGCTCTGCTGGGCAGTCTCTGAAACAAAACAAAACAAAACAAAAAGGCAGTTCAAGGAGCAATTCCAGGCCAGGAAAGCAGTTATTCAGGTTATTCTCAATTACACCAGGCAGAACGTAGCGCCTTCAAAGTGCAAATTTGACTGTCTCATCACACAGCACGGGGGGGCACAGCATGATTTCCAGCCACCCACCCACGGGTTGCTTTGTTCTTAGGGGCTTAAAAAGCAATGCAGAGCCTTTCTGGGGCTGAATGCCTGGAAACAGGAGCTGCACGTGTGTGCGCGTGTGGATGTGTTGTGTTTGCATGGCTCTCCTGTGCTCTCTCCCCCTGCACCCCTCCCACCACCCCTCCTTCATTAGCAGCTCTCCAGAGCCGAGCAGGACCGAAGCGACGGAGCCACGGAACCACATCAAGTGCAAGCGAACGTCTAAAACCTCATTACAGCGAGGAGCAGAGCAGGATGACACGTGTGGGAGAAACCTCATCGTAGTTAATCTGCTGGTTTTTATGCTTCATCAGCAGAGTGCTCCCACCAGCCTGACACGATGAAATTGCACTTTGCATCCGTGCTGCCCCGAGCAGAGCTTGGGTTCCCGGCAGGCCGGCGACGGAGGACCAGCACACGCAGCTTTGCTTCTCCTGATGCAGTTTCTAGTTGAGTTACCACTAGATGGTGGCACGGCACAAGAAGTAGGGTTATGAAACAGCCGCTGGCCTTTGGTACGGGGTGAAAAACCTCTAGATCGGTTGAGAACAGCTCTTTGCACCCTGGCGTTGCAGGAAGGGCCAGACAGAGTAAAACCTGCTCAGCTCAGTCCCCACCGCGGCGTGGATGGACTGGAAGATGCTGTCATAGTGCTGTCCATGCCTTACCAGCAGCTGGGGGCTGAAGAGCAAGTGAGAAGCCTGAGGGAAAGAAACACAGAGAGCAGCCGCAGTGGAGAACCAGAGCTGTGATCAGCCCTGCCACCCAAATCACAGAAAACAGTTCAGGAGTTATTTTTCAGGGAGTGCTATTTCTCTGGGCATCTAAACACAGCCCAGCTCCAGCTGATGACAGAAAGTTTAGAGGATAGTAACATAGCAGGGTTTTCCACCGATGGTTAACATTAACTGGTCTAGCAATTTTTTTAATCAGGCAAAGCTCTTTTATTAAAGAAATGCAACAGCTATGGGAAGATGAAGCTGTCTTGGGTGAGCCAGAAGCTTGGATTAACAGCCAAGTGCTGACCAGCTTGTAACAAATCATTTATATGGTGAAAAGGGATCTGTTTCTGTTTGTGACCGGGATGTTCCTGCAGTTGTTTGTGATTGAAGAATCTCTCACGCCACAAAAGTGGTTTACAGCAGGTTCCCCTGGATTGTGTGGGTCCTTTGTGAGCTGTGCTGGGGGGTCTGCAGGACTGACGGGGCCAGCTTCCAAAATAAAATTAATCTCCATATTTAAAGGATGGAGATCCCAGCACCTGAAACATGCAAGCCAGACTCCTGTGCAGTTGAGGTCTTCAGAGCAGAGGGAAGCACACGCGGCTTTCCCGGGGGCTGAGCAGCCACCCACTCTTCTGCCCCGTGCGTTGGTACTCTAACCGTGGTCCAGCCGGGTTTATTTTTAGCACGAGGAGATGAGAATCAGTAGCATGGCACGTTTAGACCCCTTTTCCCTGCCAGCACTGCCAGAGGGGGTTTGGACAGGAGCTATGCAGGAGCTATGCAGGGCCTGACCAGCAGGAAACAGCTTGTTGCTTGTAAAAAGTTATGGTGTTTGCACGGCTCGCTGCTTCCCTTGGTACAGATTTCTCAGATTTTCCAGCCACCTCTGGCGTCCCTGGGCCATCCCGCCGGGTTTCAGCTTCAGGCAGCCGCTGCGAGCGACTCGGCACCCCGGGGTGCTGGCGGCACAGGGGTTTCACGGGCCAGCGGGCAGAAGCGAGCTGGGAAGTGACGGCAGCAGCGTCCTCACCGAGCCCTGCCACGACCCACAGAGCTCAGACTTCCAGTCTCCTCGTGGGACACGTCCGAAAAGGGACAAATCTGCATCAGTGTTCAGTGGGGTGGTCAGGTATTCTGTTGGAGCCTAGATCTGCGTTTCCGTAATCGAAAATGATGTATGGAAAAATGCATGCCTACAAAGATACAACGTAACCTTATGCAGCCCAGTAATAATATAAATAAAAAAATATTTCTATTATTTCAAATAAACATCCTGGGCTGGATTCCCAGGAGAAGTTGCCAGCAAGCAGCCACCACAGTTTGCACTTTCCAAAACTTCAAAGTACTTTAAAACCAGTCTGCGCCGGCCCCGAGCTCCCTGCCAGCACCGCCGAGAGCCGGGCGGGCGAAGCCGTGACACCGGCACAGCCTAGCGAAGGCTCCTCGGAGTCATTTTCCGAGCTTAATTGAAATCCGAAGGAAACTGAGCGCCTAAATCATTCCGAGCCTTTTCAAAGCCTCCCAAAAGAATTCCACCTGTGCTCCCAGCTGGCCGGAGAGCTCAGCTCCTGCAAACCAGCCGTGGGCTAAATGGCGATGGGCTGCAGCGACCCAGCCCTCGCAGCAACCGGGTCCTCACTTCCAAAAGAGCAAGAAATACCTGGTAATTTCCAGAAAATCTCTGTGCATCAGTCATAATGTTTGTGCAAGTAGCC